>NC_141537.1:115781641-116381641 GCF_021556685.1 Rattus norvegicus
TGGAGGGGCAGCTCTAACAGATGCAGATGGTACCAGCGATGCCCTTACTCATGGTGCTGCCAGCTATCCAACAAATGCAGAAATGCATGCATAGGGGTGAAGTGAGTAGATCTCGGAGGACTTTGTCGTCTCTCCAGGGGAGCCAGAGACATTTGCAGATCAGCTGCTGTTAGTGTCAAACATTATGAGGGAGAGGGGCTTGGTTTAGTCAAAAACGCCAAGGGGGAAGCTGTGAGCCCTGTATGCATAGGGAGGGGTGCTAGATGCCTGGAGTCTTGGACATGCTGGAGTTTAAGCTGAGGCCAGCCAAGGAGAGAAGGAACTGAGGGTACCTCCATTAAGCAATAAGGAGACACTGAAGGACGCTTTGTGATGAATAATTACGTGATGGGTCGTCATTATCTCCAGGTCCTTTGTCTTCCAGCACATTCTCCCACCAGCCAATCTTCCCAATATTCCCAACCCTGCCTTCCTTTTTATGTACTTACCACTGACTCATCCTTCCAGTTCCAGCGTCAACGTCACCTCTTTAAAAAGTCTTCACTTTCTACTTCCCCAGCTTCCTGCTGGACCGTCCAGCTCTCTTGAGTCCTCAACATGCCAGACTATCACAGTCCGAGTGGCTCAAGTGTTTGGTGCCCTGTGTGATGGTGTGACTTGATCTCCCCATCCTGGTCCCCAGCACAGAGTGCTGTCGGCAAGTCTAAGCCCCGTAGCCTCTCTCCTTTGCAAACTGCATTTCTTAAGAGCATTTGCCAACTGGCTCCTGTCTCCTCAGGCTGATGGAGGCACTGGTGGGCAGAGGGAAGAGTAGGATGGTGGTCTTTCTTCTCTGTTTTGAGCAATACTGACTGTGAGAGTTGTTTCTTTTTCTTTTCTTTTTTTCTCTTCTCTTCTTTCTTTTTCTTGTTCCTGCTTCGAGGTTCCATATCTCCTGGAAATAGAGGGTTCAAGAACTTGTCTGATAATTTCTTCTGGTTCTGACACTACCATCCTCTTCCTCTGTCCTGCCAGCTGTTGGGGATAGCATCTATCTTTTGTTATTTCTCCATAGTTTACTTCTGTGTGCACACATGGGTCCTGTGTGTGCAGTGTTTATGGAGATCTTGGTTTACATTCCTGAGGAGTTTTCTACCCTGTTTTTATGACACGGGGCTCTTTCAATGGCCTGGAGCTCGATGCTTAGAACAGGCTGGCTGGCGAGCTATGGAGATCCTTCCAGCTCTTTCTTCCCAGTGCTGGGACTGCAACTATGTATTGTGGTGTTGAGCATTCTAAATGGTTTCTGGGTGTCAGTCTCAGGTCCTGTGCTTACAAGGCAAGAACTTTACCAGCGGAGCCAGCTTCCCAACTTGAGCTTCCTGATTTTGTTCTTTCCAAGTTGCTTGGCGGTTTCCCGAGTGGCTTTTCCCAAACCGCAAGAACCAGTTCCATGTATGCAGTTCCCCTGAGCGCCCTCGCATGAACCTTGTGTTTTCATTGGCCCATCACATACACAAAGCTCAACTGAAAGGGAAGCCCTTTATGTGTCTACTGGTATAGATTTGTTGTAGCGTAGCTTTGCACTGCCTTGAAAAACGAAGCCAATTGATTGGGGTGGGGGTGGGGTAGATTTATCTTGGTTGTGGTAACTGAAGTTTCGGTCAGTGATGGTTTGGCCCTGTTGACTTGGGGGCTGTGATGAGGCAGAGCATGTATGTAGGGAAGAGGAGACTGCCGGCCTCATGACTGACAGAATGAAAGACCCAAGATCCCTCTGGTCTTCACAGAACACACAAGCACACGTGCACCTGCACACACAAGAACACTACATGCTCGCATAAAAATAAACAACTGAGAAGAAATAAAAGAAGAAAGGTCAGTACTACCCCTGGAGCTGGCAGGATGAAGGACGGTGTGGGGGAGGGGTGGAAGAAGAAGAGAGGGGAGAGGGAAGCAAAAGAGGAAGAGGAGGAGGAAGAAAAAAGCAACACAGAGAAAAGAGAGGGTAGAAGGAGAAAGGGCAAATCTGACTCAGCATCCCTTCCAGGCACAGGCCTTCAGTCACGTGACCCGCACCCACTTGGCTCCACTTTTCAAAGGTTCTGCATCTCTCAACACTGTTTCTGGCCAGTGCCTGAATCTGCAGGTCAGTGCTGTCACCTTGACGGGATATGAACTCACCTTGGAGAGAAGCATCCGCAATAGTGGCTGTGCAGAATTATTCAGTCCCAGGGATTCCCAAAGGGAGGGATTCTTTTGATGAGGTGAGCTGATGGGGGAAGTCCCATCTTAATTGTGGGTTGGACTTTTCTGTGAGCTGGGGCCCTGAACTTCAGAAAATGGACAATGTAAACTCAGTGCTGACACTCAGCAGTCTGTTTCCTGGTTGGGATGCCGTGTGGTCAATTTCGCAAGTTTCTGCCACCTGCCCAGGGGTTCTCTGTATAGCCCTGTGCTGTATACCTGGCTGTTCTAGAACTCTTTCCATATAAGCAGGCTAGCCTGGAACTCACAGAGATCTGCCTGCCTCTGCCTCCTGAGTGCTGGGGTTAGACGTACGTACCACCACTGGGCAATGTCCTCACCATGGTGCCGTGTGTCCTTGAACTGAGAGCCAGAGTAGACCCTTTCTTCCTTGCTTTGTGTCAGATGTTACTACAGGACAAGTAATGAAGACATGGCGTCTTCAACATACAGCCTTTCAGACACAGGAGCTAAACCCCAACAGACGCACGTGCTGAGAATCTGTACACTGAACAGTCTCTCAGACGCTAGGGACGAAGCACATCTTCAGTCTGGCTCTCCTACTATCTTTTTTAAACACATTAGCTTTGAACAGTTGATTTTTCTGCTTGCACAGAGGTAAGGAAAATCTTGTTCCTTAGTGGCAGGTAGGTCTCACTGAGGAGTTTATGGAATAATAAAAACTCAACTTCTATTAATGTTTTGGTTCTTGTGTGTAAATGTGTGCATGTGTATATGTGCATATGGATATCCATTTGTGTGTATGTATGTGTGTGTATGTGTGTGTATATGTGTGTATGTGTGTGTATGTATGTGTGTATGTGTGTATGTGTGTGTATGTGTGTGTATGTGTGTATATGTATGTGTGTGTATGTATGTGTGTGTATGTGTGTATATGTGTGTGTGTATGTATGTGTGTGTATGTGTGTGTATGTGTGTGTATGTGTGTATGTATGTATGTGTGTATGTATGTGTGTATGTGTGTATGTGTATGTATGTGTATGTGTATGTATGTGTGTATATGTGTGTATGTATGTGTGTGTATGTGTGTGTATGTGTGTATGTGTGTGTGTATGTGTGTATGTGTGTGTATGTGTGTGTATGTGTGTATGTATGTGTGTATGTATGTGTGTATGTGTGTATGTGTATGTATGTGTATGTGTATGTATGTGTGTGTATATGTGTGTATGTATGTGTGTGTATGTGTGTGTATGTGTGTATGTGTGTGTGTATGTGTGTGTGTGTGTGTGTACATGCACAGATGCTTGCTCAGGCAGGCGAGGGCACCAGTTCTCATAGAGCTGAAGTGGCCTCTCACTGTGGCACACTGCTGGGCATATCCTTCAGAGAGCCCAGTCAATCTCTCTGACTAGAGTGGTATGGACAGTGCACCCCATTTGATCACGTCTTACTCTTCACAGATCTGTCTGAAGTCCCTCAACTTCTTACATTATATTCACTCTCTGCAGGAGCAGCCTAGCTGCAACCTGGCTTTTCTCTCTCTTCATGATCTAGGGAACGCACATTCTATCTCTGAGGAATTCTGGAAGTGCAGCCCGATTCCAGAGCAGTCTCTACGCCCCACTGCACAGGTTGCCTGAGCTGAATCCACTTTTTCTGCACCCCAAAGCTGTAGAACATAGTAACAGGCTCCCCAGTGCCCTGCCCCTCCCCCAGCTTCTCCCCTTACCTTGGGCGAAGGAGCAAGCTCTCTACACACTCAGCAAAGTGAAGCAGGGACTTACTACAGCAACCCCCTTTTCTCTGCCCCAAACACTCACACAGCTTCTGATATGCTGCATAGGAGGCTAGGTCCAGCCCAACAGAAACACTTCTCAGAGGTTGCCCTCCAGAGCCCTGTCTGTGCTGGGTGGCCTTCCACACAGCCATCCCAGATCTCTTTTGTGACTGAGGCAGGAAAAGTATCTTCTAAGAGGGCTGTCACTGTGAGAAATGAGAACAGGAGGCCTGGTGAGATGCTCAGCGCATGGAGATGCCAGCCACTAACTTTAAGGACGCATTTCCCTCTTAAACTCTGGATGCCAGAACTCAAGGACGGAGAGAACTGACTGCTGAAAATGCTCTCTGACCTCCATGTGGGTGCCACTTCTGACCTCCACATGGCACACGTGTGTCACTCATCCACCCACAGAACACCTTCAAGCTTGTCACTACTTTATTCTAATTGGATTAGAATAATATGTCTAAATCATTGCTTTTAAGCAACTGGTTGGAGCTGGGAGATAGCAAGAATTGTTTCTTTCATTGGAAATGCAAAGGAGGGTCCTTTGCTTTTGTCAATTACAGTGGCAGAGCCTACACACACACACACACACACACACACACACACACACACACACACACACACACACACCTGCCTCTCTTCGAGTCAGCCCTTCCTGAGAGCCCAAAGAGGCGCTCTTCCTCGAGCTGCCGCACAGTGGCGCCTTCTCACAGCCCCGGGGTCTTTTCACAAAGCAGCTTTTGTCCCTGCAGGCAAGCACAGCTCCTGTTCCCTGAGCTGCAGAAACTTCGTCCAGGAGTGACCCGGACTTGAGCTCACGAGGTTGCAGCTCAGCTGGGTCACAGCCACCACCTAGGTGCCAGCTGGTCCCAGGAGCCCCGTGCTGCCCAGCGAGTCTTTGTTTCCAGCTCAGAACAAAAAGGGTCCTGGTATCACTTCCCTTGGTAGCACATGACCTTCTGAGAAAGTTTCTGGGGACTCCCTGGAGGGATTTCCAATGGCCCTGCCTCCTCCCTCCTCCACCCCTGTCCACTGCTGAGCTAGCCGGATGCCTGTTCTACAGTATTCTACAAGGCCTAAGATCAGGGCACATTTCTCCCCAGACAAGGGGACTACACAGTTCGTTTTTAAATCTTTAGTGTGCGTCCTTCCTGTAAATCACTCCTGCTCGGTGGGAGTTTAAGAGGTAAATGCGTCTAGTATGCCTTGCATCTTCTAGAACAGTCTGTAGCCTTGACCTTGAAAGCAGATTTCCGGGGGCACTTTTGAAACTCATATAGCCATCTGACCCCCATAAAGTAAGTGACTTTGGATTCCAAGGGCTTGTTGGTGCATGACAATTAGTTTTAAAGCGTTCAGCAGCTGAGGGTAAGCTCCCTGGAGATGCCAAGCGGGGAACCCAATGTTTTTGTGGCCTAGATGGAAGTCACAGAAAGTCCTGGCCATCATGCCAAGAACCAGGCCACAACCCGCCCCACAGAGGAGGAGCCAGTAACCAAAGGCAGCAGAGGTGGCGTACAGCTCACAATTTAGGATAGCTTCAGCTGCCTTCTGAACAGTGGCTGAGAGGAACACTTTTGGGGCAGGCCCTTTCTGTGGTACTTCTAATCCCAACGATTACTTTATTTGATAAGATAGTATTAAGCCTATTTTATAAACAAGGAAGAAAAGGGTTACTCAGACAGGTTGTCACCTGTCTAGAGCAGCACAGTTAGTTATTAGTGGAGCTGGGGCTCAGGACCTCAAGACTCAGACAATTTCTGTTCCTCTGATTACATGAGTCTCCTTGAGGTTGGTGTCCACATTAAAGTGGTGGGGGCTGAAAAGAAGTAGTTGGGTGGGTTCTTGCTGAAATACAGGATTTTCTGTGAGGTGTCAGGTTTAGACAAAGGACAGCTTTGCCTGTGAGTCAGCCAGGAGCATCACTGTGTCACAGAGTCCCCATGGGGAATCAGTGGGTGGAACAAAGCCAGCAAGAACCCCATCTCCTCTTTGGCTTGGCAGTGGGTGGGTTTCCTGTTTGTCTTCCCCTTGTCTTTGCTCCATGGGCCTCTGCTGGGGCTGCAAGCACATATATGCACACACATGGGGGCACACACGTATGCATGCACTCATATATGCACATAGGTACACATATGCACATGAGCACACACCCACAGCCACAGCCACACAAGCACACAACCACAAGCTCATGCCCTCACATGGACCCCCCCCCTTCACCTCCAGCCCCTCTACAGGTGGGAGCCGGCCTCACAGAATGTCCTCTGGTTTTGGAGGCCAAGGTGGAGGTCAGGTATCTCTGCTGGTCTCCACTTATGTACTGAGGTCTGTCACTGGATCCAGAGCTCCGATTTGGGCTAGGCTAGTTAGCTAGCTTTTCCCAGGGGACCTACTCTCTCCTGGTCTCTATTTCTGGAAGCGCCAGCTTTTTATGTGGGATTTTGGGGATACCCATCCTCATGCCTACGTGGCAAGCATATCTCTACTGGACCATTCCCCCAGTCTTTTTGCTATTTATAATTTTGAAAGAGGGCCTAATGTATTCTTTGAAATACAGTTACAATGACCTCGAATCCCTTTTATAGTGGGATTGTCAGTTTGGACCACCATACTCAGTTTCTAGGGCTCTGAGTACTTGAGGTAAGCACTTTCCTGAGCTCTATCCCCAGCCCATAGTCAGGGCTTTCTTTCCCAGAAACCCACAGGGGGTGGACACCTCCACCCCACCCCTCTTCCATCCTCCCTTGTGTTATTCCTGAATCACTGCAGTGGGTGATCTCCTAGGCAGGAAGGAACTGGAGACAGGGGAGAGGGGACAGGGTGGGCTGTGGAGGGCAGAGGACAGAGGTGTGTTTATATGACTGTGTCACAGTGGCACTCATTACATCGTAAGCTTAAGAAGTTAATAATAAGGGGCTGGGGAGGCGGCTCAGTGGGTAAGATGTGTACTGAGTCTGAGTCCCTGGCATCCATGGAGAAGACAGAATTTTCCACTTGTGTCTGTAGCCTCAGCACTTGAGTGTGAAAGAGAGTTGAATGCAGAGACATGGGGGTGGGGGGTTCAATAAAGACTGAGGGCTTCAGAGGAAGACAGCATTAACCTCTAGGCTCTATGTGCCTATGCACATATACATACACACATACGAATGCATGTACAGGTATACACTACACACACACACACACACACACACACACACACACACACACACACACATGCACACACTCCCAGCAAAAAACAAAAACAACAAAACCCCCAAAGAACAAAAAAAGGCCAAAAGGAGCCTGCAGAATTCTCCCAAACTGACGTGAACCCAGAAAGTAAAGCAGTTCCCTAGAGCCAGGAACCCACAGGCTCAGGGGAGCAGCAAGGGCAAGTTGCCCCCCCCCCCGCAGGGTCAGCTCCCACCCCAGCACCTAGCATAAGACCAGCTCCTGTAGTAAGCCAGGTTAATAGATAGGACAGGTTAATAGATAGATGCAGGATAAAGGAACAGCTTTTATTAAACCAAATCCAAGGCTCCAGTTGTCACAGGCAGTGAGTTACCACAGTCTGGCTGAAGTAAAAAATCTCTCTTTCTCCCTGATCCCCCACTCTGTTTCTCAACTGATCAATATGAGTTTGCACAGGGGGCCACTTGAACCATCCCTGCTGGCTGCGGGGTGCTACAGGTTCTTAGCCTGCCTGGTTGCAACTGAGGGTGGGAGAGCCTCACAGGGTGGTCCAGATGAGACAGCTTCATTGACAGGGCAGTCGCTGCTCCTGGCTATGGGTCTGATGAGCCCAACAGCCCCGTTTTTCTAAGCGGGTGCTGGGCATTTCCTTGTTTGAGCCTCCAGGTCTTCCCTTCTTCCGCATTTAATGAGCTCATTTATTTTTCCTTCTTACTTGGTGGATTTTAGGGCCAATTAATGAGTGCTGGGGCTCTTTTTTAAGAGCCAAGTTGGGCTCGGGTTCAGAGTATTCTCTTATATTCCCAGCTCTCAGAAATCCCCACTATGTCTCCTCGTTTCTCCCCCACTGCTTGCCCCACTGCAGTTTCCATATTTAGAAGTTTCTGGAACGTACTGAGGCCTTTACAGGCCTTCCCTGGGACAATCGTTATGAGGTGAATTTCTGGTTTGGGTTTCGTTTTGTTTTGTTTATAGTAAGAAGCTTCACAAACACAAGGAAAGAGAACCTTTTTCTCAGTGTGGGGTTTGCTCTCTGAGTTTGGTCTAAACTTTGGGGTCGAGGAGGCTGGTTCTGCATTCCAGGGAGACATCAGAGCTGCCTAAGCCTCCTTCGTGTGGAGTGTCCAACAGAGTTGCCAGGAGGGAGTGGTGGTGGAATGATTTTGGATGCTTTGCTGTAGTACTTAGTGCTCAGGAGACCCTGAACCCTGAAGGGCTGGAAGGACACAGGGTCCACACTTTGAGGATAAGTGTCACCGGGGACTCCCGTCTCTAGAATCCCTGCGTGTCTACCCTTCCTCCATTCAATAAACAGGATGGCGTGCCAACACTGGAGTCAGCACAGGAGTATCAGGAGGACAGATGGACAGATAGACACCCCATTCTAATGGATGCCCATGGGACATTTCCTCATGTTGCGGAGATGTTTGGATGGCTGTGTGGTACGGGAAGACAGACTGCGGGGGAAATCACTTGAGAATAAGCCATGGGTACTTTACTGCCTAAGCTTTGAAAGTTTTTGGAGGAGTACTGGAATGTTGCCCAGTCTTAGTGTGTAAACCTAAAGCCTGGGTATGGTGGCACAAGTCAGTGACCCCCGTTCTTAGGAAGTGGAAGGAGGAAGAGGAATCAGATTTCATGGTCATTCTTCAATACGTGTGAGTTCAATTAGGACCAAGCTGGGGTATACAAGACCATGTGTCAGAAATAAATAACTGAATAAGTGACTACATACGAGTTGTTTGCAGAGCAATTGCTGAATGGCTAATGCTTGGGCACAATGCTACCGACAAGGAAGACAGAGCTCCCAGTGGCTTCTGCTTCGTGGACCAGGCTGAGGGTGGCAATAGGGGATCCCAGTTGCTCTGCTGCATTTCCACACTGAGAGCCATGGCTCTGAACATCAACACTTTTGCAGCCAAGTGCATATTGTGAGGCTCGCCTTGCTGACCTCCTAATGGCCTGAACAGTGGCCTGAGGAGGGAAAGGCTTACTCATGTTGAAAGCCTTACATACGTTGAAAGCCTTGCTGCCTTCATTCCTGTCCAGCGGCTATGTATACTGTCCTTCTGGGGCTTCTCTAACCAAGTATCTCAGCCTGGATGGCCAGACAAACAGCAACTGACCACCACCCAGTTTGGGAGGCTGGAAACAGCCAAGATCAAGACACCAATAGGCTGCTTACTGGCAGTCTGTGGGATTCCTCAGCTTTTAAGAGTTGAGGAATAATCTCTGCCTTTATCTTTATTTTTTGAGATTCTTGTGTAGTACAGACAGGCCTTGAACTCCCCATCTAGCTAGTACTGGATTTATTTAGTTACCAAGTATAATTACAGTTGGGTGATGTAACAGGGCATTAGAGGCTTTGACTGATATCTCTGAAGAGGAAAGCTGAGGGCATCTGCCTTTATAGATATTAAAATTTAAGGTTTTAATTGTTGTCATATAAGCACATGACCAAATGGAACATTCTAGAATTTAGGAATGGACGCTCTCTGTTTGTTTGTTTGTCCATAGTTTTTAAGTCAGAGTCTTAGTCTCAGGTTTCAGCAGACCTTGAACTTGTAATTTTTCTGCCTCAGTCTCCATAGAACTGAGGCTCCAGGGATTTACCACAATGTCTGGTCAGTATACGCATTTAATACCTGATGGAAATATTCTTTTCTGATTATTGGGAAAGTTATAATTCATTTAGAAAATGATTGATATAAAAATAAGGTGGACCTAAAAAACAAACAATATATTTGACTGAAATCTAATGAAGAATTTGTATGACTTTGAAATAGAGTGGATTTTTTTTTAAAGTTTTAATTACATCTCTCAGTTCATTAGAGGGAGCAGGAGCACATGTGTCACTGTGCACACATGGAGATCAAAGAGCAACTATTGCTGTCAGCTCTTTTCTTCTACCATGAGGGCTCTGAGACTCAAACTGAGGTCTTCATGCTGAGAGAGGCAACAGACTTTATCCACTGAGCCATCTCGATGGCCTGGAATAGAGGGGACATCATTAATAAATGAATCTTCAAAACTTTAAGTGGAAGAGGAAAGACACATTCCCATAGGTTTTGGGTATAGATATAGACATCAATAGATAGATAAATGATAGATAGATAGATAGATAGATAGATAGATAGATAGATAGATAGATAGATAGATAGATAGATGGATGGATGGATGGATGGATGGATGGATAGATAGATAGATAGATAGATAGATAGATAGATAGATAGATAATTTCCTTGGTTTTATTTACTAAACCCAAGACCTTGCACATACTAGGAAATGTTCTACCATAGACCCATAGACCCACACCCTCAATCCCTTTTATCCATTTTGGGACAGAGCCTCACCTTTGGACAGCTGCCCTTGAATCTGGAATCCTCCTGCCTTAGCTTCTGCAGTAGGCACAGTCACATACTGACTCCATGTCTTACTTTTAGGATTGGTATTTTTTGAGTGTGTGTGTGTGTGTGTGTGTGTGTGTGTGTGTGTGTGTGTTTCTGTCTGTCTGTCCAGGGTATGCGCATGTGAGTACAGGTGCTTTAGAGGCCAGAAGAGCCCAGTTATAGGCAGTTGTGAGCTGCTTGTCAGTGGGTGCTGGGAATCAAACTCTGGTTCTCAGACAGGACAAGAAGCACTCTTAACCACTGAGCAGACTCTCTGGTCTCTACAATTTTTCTTTTAGTTGTAAGAAGGGGAAAAAAAAACCACTTTAACTATAGACAAAAGACAAACTAAATACACTTGAAAGGATTTCATTTTAATATGCCCAAAGTCCACCTAAACAGGTGATAAAGCTTGGAATATAACAGGGAGGGAGAGAAAGAGAGAGAGGGAGAGAGAGAGAGGGAGAGAGAGAGAGAGAGAGAGAGAGAGAGGGAGAGAGAGAGAGAGAGAGAAAGAGCTCACAGAGGAGGAAACGAAGGTTTAAATGGAGTAAGATGGATTTGTCAGAGAGAGGACAACTGAGCTAATTACTCCTTGGGATGACAGTGTCAAGAGGAGTGACACGTTATGTTAGAACAAGAGCAAATTAGCGCGTGCACACCTTGCTGGTAGTGTGAGCTGCTAAAGCTTATGGAAGCACAATCTATCAATGACCGTTAGGTTCAAAACACTCACTCACTGCCACAACGACTCTCTTTTGAAAAGCAGTTGTTTCAACAAATATGAAAGCCTTGTGCTTAAGAAGATATTTAAAAGAGTGTCTGCAGAAGCACTCTGTGGGAAGAGAAAATATCAGACAATGAAGATTACCTATCGCTGAGAAGATGGCTGAGCCTTCTTGAAAACCAGGGGTTTCAGCACGCAGCTACCACACAGACAACAGTTTGCTCTCACCAGCACCATAAACACGTGGAGAGGCGCTAATAGATTACATAAATAAGCCAATTTCCTGCGTGTGTGTGCCTGTGAGTGAGTGAGTGAGTGTGTGTGCCTATGAGTGAGTGAGTGAGTGTGTGTGCCTGTGAGTGAGTGAGTGTGTGTGCCTGTGAGTGAGTGAGTGAATGAGTGAGTGTGTGAGTGTGTGTGTGCCTGTGAGTGAGTGTGTGTGTGCCTGTGAGTGAGTGAGTGTGTGTGTGCCTGTGAGTGAGTGAGTGAGTGTGTGTGCCTGTGAGTGAGTGTGTGTGTGTGTGTGCTTGTAAGTGAGTGAGTGTGTGTGTGTGCCTGTGAGTGAATGAGTGAGTGTGTGTGTGCCTGTGAGTGAGTGAGTGTGTGTGTGTGTGTGAGTGAGTGAGTGTGTGTGCTTGTGAGTGAGTGAGTGAATGTGTATGTGCCTGTGAGTGAGTAAGTGAGTGAGTGAGTGAGTGAATGAATGAGTGAGTGAATGAGTGAGTGAGTGTGTGTGTGTGTGCCTGTGAGTGAGTGAGTGTGTGAGTGAGTGAGTGTGTGAGTGAGTGAATGAGTGAGTGTGTGTGTGTGTGCCTGAGTGTGTGTGTGCCTGTGAGTGAGTGTGAGTGTGTGTGTGTGCCTGTGAGTGTATGTGCGTGTGTGTGTGTGTGTGTGTGTGTGTGTGTGTGTGTGTGTCTGTGTCTTGGGAGGTGTTACATTATGTTACCATTTTTTTTTTGTAAAGATCTAGAAAAAAAGTAAAGCCCACTCCATGAGTCTGCTTAGCATCTGGGTGTATTTATACCAGTGATGACAAGCGATTTTATACAGCATCAACACCCTCAGGGCCGGAAAGGAGAAGAAATCATTTAATTTCTTGCTTCAAATGTCTTAGCTGTTTCACTTGTTAGGAGGAATCTTCTTTCAAAACTTCAAAACAAGTTAATAGATGCAACTGTAAAGAAGAAAAAGCGGCAGAGTAATGAAGATGCCTCCGACGAGCCAGGAAGATGGTTCAAGTTTTCTGCACAAGCACGAGGACCCAAGTTCAAGTGTCAGAACCCACATTAAAAAGCCTAGGGTAGCCTGCCTGGCTGAAACTCCAGAACAGAGGGGTCATGAGTCAGAGGCTGGGGGATTGATGGAGTTTGATGCCCACTAACCTAGCTTCAGGTTCAGTGAGAGACCGTGACTCAAGGAAATAAGGTGCAGAGGGGCAGAGCAGCAGAGCTGGTGGCCCCTACTGTCAGTGTGTGCACCTCCATACACACATGTGTGTACATACCCTGACACACCACTTAAGATTCACTAGGTCCTGGAGATAACGTTCATTCTCTTCAGGTGACTATCAAGACCCCTGGGGTCCGTTTCCACAGCCAGCACCCGCCTTCCTGTGCTGACTCTCCACTCTGTTCTCCAGCTTTTCAGAACCAGAGGCATTCTTGCTCCCAGGCTGCCATCACCTCCCACCTTATGGAAATCTCTGACGCTGAATAGAGAGCTTCCGGCTATTTCTGTAATATCTCATCTCTTCCCCAGCAGCCATTTGAGCCTCCCTGTGGTTGAATATGTGCCCCAACTTTAAGACAGGCAATGGTGTCCCACAACATGTCAACAGAATCTTACTGAGCTCATTGTAGGTGATAAACACAATATACAGCCGTTGAATGAATAAGCAGCAGAAGAATCGAACTCATGCACGAAGCTAAGCATTACAGATACAAAGAAAGCACAGCCCATGTCCTCAGAATGATGCCTCAGAGAGGCAGGCATGTGAACAGCCAGCTATATCACGAGAAGATAATTATTGCCGTGGGACAGAAGGAACTTAACTGAAACTGCCTGGGGACAGTCTGGACGGCTTCTCAAGTGAGGAAACATTCAATCAAAATCTTGAAGGCTGAATAGATGTTTACGAGGACATAAAGAGGATGGAGTGGTGCTGCTGACGGAAGGACCAGCTGCAAGGATACAGCCCGAGGAAGATATCCCCAAAGATTTCATTTTACTTGAGTAGAAAAATCAAGGTTGAGTAACAGAGCCTGGGGAAGTAGATTATTTCATTGTTGTGCAAGCATGGGAACTGGAGTTCAATCCCCAGAATCCACTTTACAGAAGAAAAAAGTGCCAGGCATTTGGTTTGCTAGATGGCTCAGTAGGTAAAGATGCTTTCTGTGTAGGCCCAACCACCTGAGTTTGGTTCCCAGAATCCACGTACACGTGGAAAGAGAAAATCGACTCCATAAAGTTGTCCTTTGACCTCCTATACTTGCCATGCATGACATGTTCCTGTACACACACACACACACACACACACACACACACACACACACACACACACATTACAGAGATTGGTGTGTCCCAAGGGCATCTCGTGAATGACTCAGTAAGGCTATTAAGAGATGTTATGCTGGCCCTGGCTGCCTCCTGAAACTCAGCACAAAGCCACATCAACAAGGCACACAAAGTCAGTTTGTTTGTATTTTTTCTTCAGAAATGAGCTGGCAGTTTTGTAATAACACCAGGAAAATTGCACTTTAGGGGTCACCAAATTATCCCTGAAAGGTCTTACTACCATTGCCTGTGATGTCCTCTGGTGTCTGCAGGATTCCCCTTCTGTATCTCATCCTATCCCAAGAGGCTACCAAAGCCAACTTTAGATATTGGAGAAAGCTGCAGATTTGAGAGGGTGAGACAGAAGGAAGAGTGGGCCAGAATGGGCCAGTCAACGGCCTCTCTATCCCAGCCTCTGAAAGGTGTGCCTTTCACATCAGACAGAGGGGTAGGACATGGTGTCCATCTTGGCAGGAAGCTTGGTTGTCATTCAGCAGTGTAGCTCTTTCACCCAGGCGGTCCCTCAGCAAACACTTCCAAGGTTTCTTTAACCCAAATATCCGATACATGCACATGTATGCATTTGTGTGTGTGTATATGGACACATAAATATATATGTGTGAACACATGTACTCGTATGTGCACTTGTATGTATGTGCGTGTGCAAATTTGTGGTGTAAAGAGGATGACTTTCCATGTCATTCCTCAGGTACTTTGTACTTTTAGTTTTTAGGACAGGGTACCTCACTGGCTGAAACTTGCTAAATAGGCTAGGCTAGCTGGCCAGTGAACCCACAGGTCCGCCTATCTCTGTCTCCCATTGCTGGAATTAAAGGTACACACTGTCACTACACTAGCTTGTTTAATATTTGGGTCCTTGTACGTGAAAGGCAAGCTCTGAGATGACGGAGCTGTCTCTCCAGCCTGCCTATGTATCCACTCTAGGATTAGCAAATGACAAGTTAATGTTGTGAAAGTAATGCTCAGTGCAGTCATTACCCTCCTTTCCCTATGCAGAGATAAGATTAAATTTAAAACCTTTTGTTATTATTAGTTATTAAAATTTTTTGATATGTGTATTCGAGTATGGGTGTGAGGGTGCCATGTTTCAAATGTAATTAGAAGACAATTTCTCCTAACTTAGTGAGACAGTTTTCTCCTTCTACTGTAGTTTTGGGGATTAAATTCTGGTCTTCATGTATGTTCATCTACTGAGCTGCCTCACTGGCCTCTTAATCCTGGTTATCAGCATCAAGAAGCTCTTTAGGGCTTGAGTGAAACACACTCTTCAGGGTGTCTCTGAAGGAGTTTCCAGGGAGCATTGACTGAGTGGATATGAACAGCTCCATTCTCCAGGCCTGGGTCTTAGGCCAAATAAAAGGTAAAAGGTGAGAGGCCATAGAGACCAGTGTCCCCTTTCTCTGCTTCCTGATCTCCTGAGATAAGAACGTGGGGCCTCTCATGACTGCTTGGAACTGGTCCTTCCACCTTGCCTGCTCTGCCAGGGTGAACTGTATCTCCTGAACTGTGATCTAGAATAAACCTTTCTCTTCTTCAGTTGCTTCTTGTCTGGTATTTAGTCACTGAAATGAGACAAGTAATTTACATCCGGGGCCTGTGGTCAGTGGACAAGCCTACTGCACAATGGCAGGCCTATGCCCCTTAAAGCTTGATCCTGCAAGAGCCATCCTTTAGACATCTGACGAAAGCATGAAGACACCCCCCTCCCCCATACAATGTCTTCATAAAAACTATAGACAAGGCTGTTGTCTATGGATTGTCTGCTATGGAGGAGGAACTGAGCATGATGTCATGATGGGGACATATAGTGGCAGGAAGAAGGGGATGACTGGTCATCTATAATTAGGAAACAAAGAGGGGTGAAGGTTGGTGCTCAACTCTCTTCCCCTTTTTTGATCAGTCCAAGACTCCAGCTCTACATATTTAGGGTGGTTTCCATACCTCAAGCTAATCCAGGAAATGTCTCACAGACATCCCCCAAAGAAACTCATTTCCATGGTGATTCTGAATTCTATCAAGTTGACAATAAAGATTAACTGTCACAATAAGGGTATATTACAGAAGTAGAAGTGGTGGGTTGCCTCCCTAACATGTGAGGCTAGAAGTTCCATACTTAGTACCAAAAGAAGAAAAAAACAACAGATAAACAAACAAAAACTCACATACATTGGAACCAATAACCAGCTCTGAGAGATTAGCAAGAACTTCAAAGACAATCCAGTTGGGTTTTACTGGTGAAAAAAAAAGTAAATATGTTTTTATTAATTCTTAGAAATGTATATTTTGATCATATTCCCCTGCCCACTCCTCATCTAACTCTTTTCAAATCCATTACTCTCACCCTTCTCCACTTATGTCCTCTTTTTTTTTTGTTGTTCTGTGTTTTGCTTTATAACACAAGTCCAATCAGTGCCAGTCCTAATACATTCATGGGTCTAGAGCGTGGTTGACTTATCAAGGGTCAGACGTTTTAAAAGAATCTGACCCTCTTTTCCCCAGGAGCCATCAACTGTCCATAGCTTCTTGATCAGTGGTTAGGGCTCATGATGAGAGTCTTGAAGGCACTTGAAGAAGTGTCTAGTTTCTTCAATCCAAGAACAAAAATATTCCTCAAGGATTAACATAAACAGCTTATTAAGAAAGGGCAAGCAAGCTGGGAGGTGGTGGTGCATACCTTTAACGCCAGTACTTGGAAGGCAGAGGGGAGTAGATCTCTAAGTTCAAGGCCAGCTTGGCCTATAGAGCAAGCTCTAGGCCAGCCAGAGCTACACAGAGAAGAAAGAAAGGGAAAGCAGTTTTAAGAATGGGATTGGGCTGGGGTTGGGGATTTAACTCAGTGGTAAAGCGCTTGCCTAGCAAGCGCAAGGCCCTGGGTTCGGTCCCCAGCTCCGAAAAAAAGAAAAAAAAAAAAAAAAGAATGGGATTGGGCTAGTGATCTAGTAAAAGTCACCCACTCAAACAAACATTCTTAGGCCGTCCTTCTTCTGCATGATTCTCCATCATGGGCTCATCTTAAACATGCTCTGATTGTTATGTTAGCCTTGGAGAAGGGTTTCCAGGCCTCTGCTACTTGGCTTCTGTCTTGTGTTAATTTTGACACAGCTCTGTTCAAATTCTTATTTCCCTGCCTGAACAATGGATCCCCTCGTTCCGTCTCCCACTCTGTCACCAGACCACTGACATTGGAAACAAGAACAAGTCTTGCTCTAGATGCAGATTTATGAACAGATGAAATGGTTGTTTGAGGCCGTTGGGACAGTGAATTTGGGGGTGATCTGCTGTACAGTTATAAAACACCAGAGCAAGAATCGGTCACTTGTTTTGTTGGTGTTCGTGACTCCCTTTGGATCATCTAATAGCTCAGCCGTCCCAGTGTCTGTAGGACTGAAAGGCTGGTGCATTTACAATCTCACGTTCGCAAGAATTCTCTGGAAGTGTGTCAACTGCTGCTTGCTGTTCTCCTCCCCCCTCTCCTCCTTCCACTCCTCTTCTTCTTTGAAACAGGGTCTCACTATTCAATCAAAGGATACCAGCTTCTGTTTTCTTACCACACAGGACTCTGATAATGATACTTTGGCATCAAATAATAAACAAATGAGCTGGGGATTGGGGATTTAGCTCAGTGGTAGAGCGCTTGCCTAGCAAGCGCAAGGCCCTGGGTTTGGTCCCCAGCTCTGAAAAAAAGAAAAAAAATAAACAAATGAACCACAAACAAAACTTTTCCTGAGTAATGCTTGGAATATTTTGTGGACTAGTACCTTTGTAAAGTACTGAAAGGCAAGATGTGACATGGGGTCAGATATCGCGTAAGGACATTTCAGTGGCAGACAGAGAGCATGCACCACTGTGGTCCCATGTGATTATGACAGAGGAAAGAAATTATGATCACCTTGGGATGCTGCAACCAGGATGGCCTACTTTTATGCACAGTGTGTGCTGTCTGATGACAGGGATGAGCTGCTGTGCTCCTGCTATGTCTATTTGCTATGCTTTTTAAAGGAAAACAAACAAACAAACAAACAACATTCTTTTCTATGTTAGGAGAGCATTGTGTGCATCATGATGCTGGGCAGACACCAGAGATCTTGCAGCGTTGGTTCTCTCTGCCATGTGGGTCCTAGGGATTAAATTCAGTTCCTTAGTCTTGATGGTAAGTGCCTCTACTCACTGGTATTGATGACCCTGTCCTAAATTAAGTCTAGACTAACTAGTACATTTGCATGATGATTAATGAATATTGATTATCACTTTGACAGAATCTGGATTCACCTAAGACCCAAACTTCTGGGTATGTCTATGAGAAGTTTCTAGATCAGGTTAACTGAACCAGGGGTAACCCTTCTAAATGTGGAAGGCATCGTTCCAAGGCCGAGGTCCTAGACTGAAGAAAAAGGAAACAAGCAGAGAACTGTCCCCTCTCATCTCATCTCTCTCTCTCTCTCTCTCTCTCTCTCTCTCTCTCATTTCTCTTTCTATCATCTCTCTCTCTATGTCTCTCTGTCTCGCTATCTCCTCCACCTCAACTCTGCTTGCTGACCTCAGATGCAATGTGACCAATGTGACTCACTCTTCCTGCTATAACTTCTCACCACACACACACACACACACACACACACACACACACACACACACAGATACACACACACAGAGGGGAGGGCATAAATTTGAGGGTTGTAAAGAACACTTGTTGCTCTTCTGGAGGACTTGAGTTCCCAGCACCCACACTAGGTACCCCATAATCACTTACAACACCAGCTTCAGGGAACATGATTTTCTTACTTATTTTGAGTCAGGGTTTCACACTGTGTAACCCTGTCTGGCTTAGATTTCACAACAGGGAACAGGCTGTCCTCAGGCTCACAGAGATCTGCCTGCCTCTGCCTCGAGAGTGCTCTGATTAAAGAAGCTGGACTTACAGGTGGCTAAGAACTATCTAATGTGGGTCCCGGGATCCAAACTTGGCTCTACTGGAAGAACGGGGAGAACCTTAACTGCTCTGCCACCTCCCCGGCCTCCCTCATTTTATTTTAAGAAACCTTTATCTCTGTTGGGCATGATAGCACATGCCTTTAATCCCCGTGTTCTAGAGGCAGAGGCAGGTAGGTCTCTGTGAGTTCGAGGCCAGCCTGGTCTGCATAGTGAGTTCTAGGCCAGCCATGATAACTCAGTTCAAGTCTATCTAAAAAGAAAAGAAGAGAAGAGAAAAGAAAGGAAACTTTTATCTCAAAGGCAAAGATGCATCTGTTTAGTTTGTACTTCTGTAGTCAGTAGGCAGGAGGGGATGTTTTTATATTGCTTGTCCCTTTCCTCTTTTCCTTTCCCCTTCTTTAATTATTCTTCTCCTTTGTTTTATCAGACATTTACTCTCTGCTGCTTATGAAGGCTGCAAAGTTCAAGATCGGGGTTCCTGCATGGCTAGACTGGTGAAGCCCTCTTCCTGGCTTCTAAAGGCGAGGAGAAGCTTTCTCTTCTGGGTTTCTTAGGGTTCTTTATATATTCTGCATGCTGCTCCCTTGTCATATTCAGTACATGTTTTCTCTGAGTCTGCTTCTTTTAGCGTCATTCCGAAGGTGCTCCCTGGTGTGTCCTTACCTTTGTTTTCCACTAGATCCCTCTACTTCTTGAGTTTGAGTGGCTCTTTTAAAAATAGCATAGCTATCCTCGCAAGCTTAATGATTTGTGAATGCGTCTTTTTACTTGTCTTTCCCCCATTAAGGGGTATGTGTGGGTCACTTACTCCCAACCACACACAAGGCATTCCACAAAGACGTGACCACACAGAGTATGGGTAGTGAGGAAAGGGAGGCCCCATAGTGGCCAGATATGTCACATGGATAGTTAAAGAGTCTTCCACATGAGAACTACTCACACAGCCAGGACATCGTGCGTTGCCTAAGGAAACACACTGCTCTCTGCAAACACACCGCCTCATTACTCATCTCTAAGTGCAAGCAGCCGTGTTGCTTGCTGTCCAACCAAAGGGATTTGAGTAGAAAGGAGGGTAGAGACATAAGGAAGTGAAGCGAGCGGGACTCCCATGTCTGGTGTGCCTTCCACTGGGGCTTTAAATTGTAGCCTTGTTATCAATTCTAGGTCTCCATGTCTTAGAGGCGACTGCCCTCCTGGGTGGCTGTGCACTCTTGTTTGCCTATTGCAGATCCTCCTCCTTGTGCACATATTGTTCATGGTTTCGTTCTTCAGTTAGACCCCAACGACCGCCATTTTCTTTGAGAATTGTCCTGGTCTTGCAGTTAGTGGCACTGTTTGGGAAGGTTATGGAACCTTTGGGAGGTGCAGTCTTGTTGGATGAAGTATATCGACAGGGGTGGGCTTTGAGGTTGTCTAGCCTGGTCCCACTTCCAGTTCTCTTTCTGCTTCCTGTGTTCAGATGAAATGTCATTCCTCTGCTCCCTGGCCTCCAGGCTGACATGCTCCTGTTGCCATTCCTTGTCTGCTGAGATGAATTATATCCCATTGGGATATAATTGTAAGCCAAAATAAACCTTTGCTTTCCTAAGTTGATTTTGTAAGGGTGTTCTATCCTAGCAATAGACAAGCAACTGATATACCTGATTTCTCACTCACTGTCTTGTTTTTAAAGAAAGTTATCCTTTTTTAGGAATTTGGATAAAGGGAGAGATTGTCCTGTGTGATTTGTCACCTGTCTCTTCCTTTCTCCCCAGTGGTGTAGACTCTACTGAGGGACTCGTCCATTCTAATCAATCTCCTTGCCACCGAGCTCCGAGTTCCACCACAGCTCTCTCTCAGACATCCTGCATCAGTTCAGGAGTCATCTGACCTGATTTCCTTTGTGCTTCCCCCTGGCATTTCTGAGACCGTAAATGGTTCTCTTGAGCAAGAGAGAAGAGGGGATTAGAAGGTTTGCCTCATTAAGGTGATAATCTCATTTAGGCATAGCTGTGCTGGACCAATTATTTACTTAGGCTAAAAAAGTATAAATAAAAGAATCCAGACAAGATAAAAGATCTATCTTCAAATTTATCTCTGACAGTAGTGTCTACAGGAATTTCCCCACAGGCCTCATCATGACTTATGAGCTGTATGCATCAATTGTGTTTGACTAGAATTTGCATATTCATATTCAAGTCGACTTGCAAGTTGTGACGCTTCCCTTATGTAGCCACTACTCACTAATGAATCCCAGGGAACAGAACCATCCTTTAACAGACCTGGCTTTCTTAAATGGAAACAAAGATGATAAATCACCCAGAGCTTTGACTTGTGGCTTGTAGCTCATGGGCAATATTTTTCTAAGTTACTCATGCCCCTGACAAATATACACCCATACACCTTCTTGACTAGGACTTGCTAACATGGGCCAGGGAATTCTTCTCATGGGCTGGGACCTGGATGAACAACTCTCCCTCCTCTCTTAGTCACTGTGGGGAGTCCAGGTTCTCTAGTTTCTGATTCTGCATGTGAGAATAGAAAAGGATTGGAACGATCAACTCCATAGCTGGAGTGAGTATCCATTAATTTAGTGTCTGATCCTGGGGTACCATGTAATAGATATGGTGTCCTACACCAGTAACATACATGACACTTAGGAAAAATCTGGTTTATCCACTACAGATAAGCTACCACAATGTACAGAAATGGCATCCACTTTTATGTCAACGGGGGAGGCAGGTGACTCCAACTTCTGTTAATCTTTCACTCAAAAGCTTTCCCCTGTGGAGGTGCATGGCTATTTCTGTGCATAGTTCAACAGAGGAAATGAGCAAGGCTAGATTTTCTTTTCCATTGCTGGCTTAAGCCATGCTATACTAACTTCAGTAGAAGGTAGGGCTCGTTTTATTTCATGGAGTAAAAGATTTAAAAAAAAAATACTGTTAGCTTTAAACTCAGTACAGACTGTCCTGTCTCTCAAGTAATGACATAGCAGGTGTCCTCCTCCATTCTGAGCAAAAGAAGGTGAGCTATATTTTGTTTCGTCTTGGCTTTTCTGTCATGATAAGTTCTCATGTAGCACAGGCTGGCCTAGAACTTGCTGTGTAGCCGAAGCTGGAGGCTGACATTAAACTTGCAACCCTCCTACCTTCTCCTGCCCAGGGCTGGGCTCACATATGCATATCACTCCATTCAGCCATAATGGGAGATATGAATTCTTCTCATTGATCAAGAGCTTTTGGAAATGGTTCTACCCTGAACTGCTGGGACATGCACGACAGCCCCAAGACATGTAGACTCAAGCCTGGTATAGTTTACTTTATCCAACTGCCCTGGACTCATTGGGAATCCATATTTATGAAAAACACACTTTCAAAAACAATTATTGTATTTTGTGTGTTCATGCACACATGCATGCAGAGTGTATGCACATGCATGTATGCTGTGTGTGCATGTGTGTGTGTCTCTGTGAGTGTGTGTGCCACAATACACATGGGTAGGACTGAGGACAACTTGTGGAAATTGGTTCCCTCCTTCCACCATGTGGGTTCTGGAGATTGGCCTCAGGCTGTCAAGCTTAGCAGCAAGGTTCTTTATCCTGAGCTATTTTGCTGGCCTGAAATTGTAGCCTTTGATGTAAGTGATGTCATAGTATCAGAAGACATTTCTAGATGTGTGGATGTTTGTTTACTTGTTTGTTTTAAGACAGTGTCTCACTATGTATCCCTAGCTGGACCAGAACTTGCTTTGTAGGCCAGGCTTCGGTGTGTGTGTGTGTGTGTGTGTGTGTGTGTGTGTGTGTGTGTGTGTGTAAGCCAGAAGTCAATGTCTGGTGTCCTTTATCCTTCGTCACTTTATTATTTGAAACAGGTCTCTCACTGAACCTGGAGGTCATTGACTAGCTAGGCTGGCTGGTCAGCGTAGTCCAGGAAGGCTTCTGTCTCCGTTCTCTGCAGTGCTAGGCTTTTAATATCAGCATTTTTGGTCTGAACTCAGTTCCTTGTGCTTCTGCAGCGAACACTTTAATGACTAAGCCATGCCCTCCAGTCCCGAATATGTGTTTAAATAATAACCCTTGACTTCTCCAGGCCTTACCTGGAGCTGAGTAGGGAAGACAATATTAGACACTATAATGGCTTGTGGCTCTCCCACACTGAGCCCAAACCACCAAAATCTTATTCCTTGAGAGAAATTAAATACTTTAGTTTTTAATTAAATATTTGAATTTCTGCAAGAGAAATAAAATCTAATTACAATTTTCTCTTCAGGGAAGGCGATAATGAAAGTTAAGCAATAACATTATCTTCAACAAACTATACATTGTTCTGATATAACAAAATAATGTTAGTTCAATGGAGGATTAAATACATATACATCACTACTATGAACTGACCCACGCAATGAAAGGGCAATAAACATATTAAACAAGGAGGTGCGCCCTGAAGTCTGTCAGTGAGTCTTGAAATTGTTATTCTCAGACTTGAGTAATCTTTCTCAGAGCATCGTAACAATTGAAGCAGACAAGTATGGTATAATAAAAGGTTACAGGAGCCAGGAGGTAAAGGCTCATGCCTTTAATCCAGCACTCAGAAAGCAGAGGCAGGTCTCTGAGTTCGAGGTCAGCTTGGCCTACAGACTGAGTTTTAGGACAACCAAGGCTGTTCAGAAAAACCCTGACTGGAAGTGGGGGAAAAAAAGATTAAAGAGGAATATCTCAGGCGTAAGAGTACTTGCTGCTCTTCCAAACGACAACAGTTTGGTTTTCAGCACCACACTGAGCTTACAATAGCCTGTAATCCCTGCTCCAGGGTACCCAATGCCCTCTCTGGCTTCCATGGGCGTTGTGGGTATACATGCATGCACATGCACACAGATTCATACAAATGAAATACATCTTTAAAAAATAACCCAGTAAGATGAGAACATGTTGGGGTTAATAATATTTGTTCCACTAATAAAGCTACTTAACTTCATAATTAAATGAAATAATACGCTTATTCTGGAAGAACTACTAACACATTGAATTATCTATCGATGCTCATAAATTATCTTCATTGAACAGCTGCTGTGCTCAGGTTCAATAACAAATGCTCAGCATTTATTGCTGCTTCCAGCCCTCACAAAATCCTCTGTGAAGTCGTACGATAGTTGACGGTCAGTCAGCGTGACTGGATTTATAATTAGCTAGGAAACTAAGGAGCGCCTGTGGGTGTGCCTGGGAGAGTCTTTCCAGAGACGAGTAACTGAGGAGGGAAGGTCCATCTTGAATGTGAGTGGCAACATCCCCGCCAATGATGCCCAATACCTGGCACCACAGTAACACACACACATACACGCACGTACGCGCGCACACACGCACCACACTTCTGACCAAGGTTATAGGTCAGCAATGGTGTTTGCCTAGCATGACTGAAGCCCTGAACTTCAACCCCAGAATTCCAACAGACAAACATAAAAGTTACACATGCTTTAAACTCTAGACTGAAGCCTTTCTTTTTTTTTTTTTTGGTTCTTTTTTTCGGAGCTGGGGACTGAACCCAGGGCCTTGCGCTTCCTAGGCAAGCACTCTACCACTGAGCTAAATCCCCAACCCCGAAGCCTTTCTTGAGATAACTTGTGACTTGGTCTTCACTATAACGTGGGAGGTGGTCTCAGAAACTTTAGGCATCAGTCAGATGGGGTCAAAAATAATCCTCCCAGGGAAGAGTCCCCACATTGATTATCTATTACTATAGATCAGCTATAGCTATAGGTCAGCTATAGCGTCACATACATACAAGTACTGATACATGGACTGAGCAAGTTGTATTGCATTTAAGGGAAAGAGAGGGAGGGAGAGAGAGAGTTTGTGAGCAAACAATTAAAGAAATAGAAGTAGAGGTCATGAATTTGAGAGGGGGGTATGCATGGGAAGGGTTTGAAGGAAGAAAGGGAAGAAAAATTAATATCTAGAGATCTGATAAGGCATTCCTTCTAGATGCATCTATGAGGGTGCATCCACATAGCTCATGTGAGTTTATGGGCTGAACAGGAAGCTAGCTCTTTTACCAATTTGAATGGGTGCCATCCATCTGAAGGAGCCTCAATATGAAAAGGCCGATAGGGAAAGTGAACTTGGTCTCTTTTTCTCTCAGAGCCAGTACAGTTTCATTACGTCCTTGAATATCACAAGCCTAGTCTTTCCGGTCCCGGGACTTCAGGCCTGCACCAACACCGTTGAGTTGTGAGTCTTTAGGACAAACTGAACCATGCACTGGCTTGCCCAGGCCTTACTGGTAGACAGCTTGGAATGAGGACTTCCAGGGCTCCATAATCCTGCAAGACAATCTTATATTTTTGGTTGTGAGCCTAGCCCTTAACGGCTGAGCCATCTCTCCAGCCCCCGCAAGACAATCTTAATGCATCTTGTCTCATCTGATTGTCTGCTTTTGAGACTGTCTCTCTAGAAAACCTGTGTTGATCCAAGGGATCAGAGTCCCGTCAGTTTTGGTCCTTTGGCCACAGGGAGCCAAACTTCACGTTTGGTGCACTCAAGCTGCTGGCATTTTACCTAATCTGACATTTGGTGTGTGGTGCATAGGTGGGCTCTCAGATTCTTCTTAGATTTGATATTGAGTATGTAGAGTAGGAAAAGTATATGTCATATTCCCTTATTCTGTGTTAGTGGTAAAAGGCCCAAAATAAACCTATTTATGAATGAGTAAGAAGCTTTAAGTACCCAATCTTATTGTAGCAGTTCAGTGTGCATAGGAAAGAAATGTTTATATAAAATGTATAGAAATTTGAATGGTTGCCTTTCTTCATATGAATGAAAGATTTTTTTTAATTTAAGAAAACAAAAAATTCCCCCAAGAGATTACAGATTTTTTAAAAGCTTTCTCTTATTTTTACCTATGTGCATATTTGTGTATCGGCGCATGCACGCACACACTTGTGAGTGCAGGTACATTCATGGCATCCCTGGAGCTTGGAGTAACGGGCACCTGCGAGCTGCCCCACATGGGTGTTGGGAACAGAACTCCAGTCCCCAGCTAGAGCAGAACACACTCTTAGCTGTTGAGCCATCTCTCCAGCTCTCCGGCTTAGAGATTTAAAACATTACAGATGAGAAGACATGAAAGTTGAGGGAAAAGTCACAAAAGTCCAAAATGCCAGAAATGATGGGAGGGAAAAGTAGCAAAAGCAGCCCTCACAGGATGTCAGAGCAGAAGCTAACACTGTGTGCTGGGACACTCTCGGGTGCCCGATAGGGACGGTAGACCTGCAGGGCTTGAAGTCTGAGAGGAAGGTCTTAAAGTTTAACTGAGGGAGAGAGCAATTAGGCTGACAGAAGACGCTGTGTTAACAATAAATGATGCTGGAAGACAACACGTGACCTTCAAAATTATGACCGAGTATCACTGCCAACTTGGAATCCCAAACCCAAACTATTATGCAAAGGGGGAAATATGACATTCCAACAAGATGAAAGTATGAGACTTAACCTTTCATATTGGATAAAAATAGCTTAAGGACAGTGTGTGTGTGTGTGTGTGTGTGTGTGTGTGTGTGTGTGTGTGTTCATGTGTATTTGTATGTGTATACATGTGTACTCGCATGTGTGGTGTATGGATCAATGTGCATGTATGTATGTAGGCCCATTCATCTGTGCATATGAGTGGGGAGGACCAAGGTCAATATTGGGTATCTTCCTCTATCACTTCCCACCTTATTTTATTTTATTTTATTTTATTTTATTTTTTGAGACAAGGTCTTTTACAGAACTCTAGCGTTGGCTAGACTAGCTGGCAAGCACATCCCTGGAATTCCCCTTGTCTCCACCCCTCCCCGCCCAGGGCCAGAGTTACAGGAGTGTAGTACCATGCCTAGATTTTACGTGAGTTATAAAGGATTTGAACTCAGGTCTTCAGGCTCGAGTAGCAAACATTTTACCCACTGAGCCATTGCCCCAGCTCCTTAGAGATACTCTTTAGTAAGAAAAAAAATTGACAAGGAGTGAACGGAATAGAACATCCTTCCCTAAGATGTGTTGGTAAGCTGAGTTAGACAAGCGTGGGGATGAGGAGGTGGCTCCCTGGATAAACCACTTGTCATGCAAGTGTGACAACCTGAGCTTGAATCCTCAGAAGCCACATAAATCCCTGTTCCACGGTGCATGTCTGTAATTTCAGTTTTCCAGGGGCAAGGTGAAGACAGGTGCTCCCTGGACACTCTCGGGGCATTGGCAGCAGCAAAACCAAAGAGACTCTGTGTCATCAGCAACGTGGAAGGCAAGGACCAATGCCCGAAGCTGTCCTCTGACCTCCACGTGCTTGTTGTGTCAAATTCACACTTGCACTCACACACAGACACGTAGACATAGACAAAGGCAGACAGACACATACACACACACACAAACATAGATACACACAAGCGCACATACATACATACATACATACATACATACATACATACAGACAGACAGACAGACATGCACAGGCACCCATATAAACAGACAAACACGTATAGACATACACACACAGAGGCACACATACAGGCAGACGCACAGACTTATAGGCACGGGCACACACTCAATGCAGCTGACATAAGATGCTAGATTACATAAGATGTGTGAAGGGCTTGATAGATATACTCACTTCTCTTCTTCAACCTGGGGATGGGCAGTGATCACTTGGAGTAGGTAAGAAGGACTCGCTTGGAGGGGTCCAGCCTGAGATGGTGGTGTAGATTTTAGAAATTGTTTGCAAGCAGGAATACAATTTTTACTATCCCCCAAAGCCCCCATAGGAGTGGGGTTCCTACCTCATCTGCCCGTCCCAACATCTGTAGCTCCGCACTTCAGCCTCTCATTCACAGAAACATTTATTCTGCTTGCGTGCGCTGAGCGCTACTCTCATTCCTCACTACAGTTTATTACTATATTTGGATCAGAAAAGAGAATCTGCAGCCAAAAAGCACAACACCATGTATGTTCATTGGAACGATTTTTCACGGAGAACTTCCTCAAGTTTGGACTAGATTAGCCAGACTTGTCCCATCTGCTTCCGTGAACTCACCACAAATGACATTTCCCAGAGTCCCCTTTGCTCTGTGACTCCAGATTAGGATCATTCCGTCAGAGGCATTTGCCTTGCCTGAGAGTGGAAGGTCGGAGGGCTGGGAGAGCATGTCGTCATTTGGAAGCACACAGAGATAGTGTCAGAGGGCACGTAGAGCTCACACACAGATAGAGGCAGAGGCCAGGTAGAAGTTCTCAGCACTTTAGGGAACTGTCCTATGAGAAGTGTTCTTTATAACTAACTGCAGGAACCCGACACAACCAGTGTAGCTGGTCCAGAATTTCTCATTTCAGTCAGTAGAGAACTTACTACCAAGCCTGATGCCTGAGCTTCATTCCTATGACTCACTTGGTAGAAAGAGAGAACCAACTTCCACAGTCTTTTCTCTGACTTCTGTATGCACCTCGTGGCATGTGTGTGTGTGTGTGTGTGTGTGTGTGTGTGTGTGTGTGTGTGTGTGTGTGTGTGCGCGCGCGCGCGCACACGTTTGCGAGCACATGTGCAAAATAGATGAAAATTTTTTTCCGAATAGTGAATCTGTTTTCAGAGATGTTTGCTAAGATATAATGATATATGGGGCAACTCTTGGGTGCTTCAGTACATCTGGGTTAGAGAGGCAGGCTAGGAGAAACACAAACGGCCCTTTGGCCTTTGTACTTTAGTCCCCCACACAGATACATGGGATCCTTGAGGGATGTTTCAAACCTCAGGGTACCTGTAAAATGCATAGAAGCCTCCAAGATGGCTCCCCAGGACCGTTTCCCACTGGTATTTATGACTTTGTGGGATCCCCCCACACAAACCATTAATGGTGCCATGATGTAACCCATAGAGTAAAGTGGAGGGTATGGCATGAGATGGGTAAGGCTACATCTCTAAAGGCATTGTAACTTCTGCCATTGTGTTTTGTTTTGCTGCCGTTTTTTAAATGTATTCTGTCAGGAAAGGCAGTTACTAAAGGTGTCTTTAGACACCTGAAGATACCTCCTGAAAACCACTGCCACCAACCTGCCATGGGGTGAATGTGCTGGTCGGGTTTTGTCCTCTTAACACCTCTGAAAATGTTGAAGGGTTCAACGTCTGACTATGACCTGCTGCGACGCTGGACCCAGGATGGTCCAGCACTAATGCTGGAGAGAAGGGCATGCTGAGGGGTGGAATTCATCTCATCTACGAGAGGGATATGAATGTGGATGACATGGGGCATGTGCTGCAGTGATTAGAACATGGCTCCCCAAATTGTGTTAGAAACAGTATTCAAATTCTTAAACTAGAGCGCTCAAAGTGGGTGAACTTTGGAAAGAGATAGGGTCCTGAGAGTTCCTCCCTGGTGAACGAATTCACCTACTCGTGGATTAATAGATTAGTGTCTCATTGTGATGGTTGGTATCGTCAGGTGGCCAGGATCTGGAATGACAGGAGACAAATGTCTGGACACATCTGCAAGAGACTTTCTGGATTAAATTAACTGAGCTGGGAAGATACACCTCTTGATTATTCTTAGTTATTCTTGATTGCCAACTTGACTACTTCTGGAATTGACTACAACCCAAAACAGGCTGGACATGCTGTGAGGGATTGCTGCGTAATCATTTGAAGTGGGAAAGCATACTTCTAGCCTGCATCTTTGATGTGGGCAGACACCACGTTAGTGTAGATCCTTTGAGGAAGATCTAGCTGTAACTTGGGCCACACCTGCTGGCAGCCTATATAAAGGACTTGGGAGAAGGATTTGCCCTCTTTGCCTGCTTGCTCTCACCTCTAACGGCAAGTCCACTCCTTCACTGGTGTAGAAGCCTCCTTCTTCAGGAATCCAGTGTAAACTGAAGACACAGCTGAGACATCCAGCCTTGTGGACCAAACAACTGTTGGATTCTCAGACTTCTGTTCAGTTGGCAGCCTGTAAAGAAATGTGTGTGTGTGTAAATATGTATATAATGTATAAAATCATTAATATATTTAATTGATTGATATAATATAACTAATATCAATAATATATAATATATAGTATATTAGACAGACAGACAGACAGATAGATAGATAGATAGATAGATAGATAGATAGATAGATAGATGATAGATAAAAAGAGATGAAAACAGATTCATTCTATAAGTTCTGCTACTTTAGAGAACCCTGTCTAGTATACACCCTAAATGTGGATGACACCAGTTCATGGGCTGAGATCCTAGACTCAGTGAAAAGGAGAGGGTTGGACTGGAGAGATGGCTCAGTGGTTAAGAGCACTGACTGCTCTTCCAGAGGTCCTGAGTTCAATTCCCAGAAACCACATGGTGGCTCATAATCATCTGTAATGAGATCTGATGCCCTCTGCTGGTGTGTCTGAAGACAGCTATATATACTAGATAAATAAATCTTAAGAAAGAAAGGAAGGAAGAAAGAAAGAAAGAAAGAAAGAAAGAAAGAAAGAAAGAAAGAAAAGGAGACGGCTGATCACAATGGCCACCCTCCCTCTCTCTGTCGCCTCCCACCCCCACTCCATGGATGTGAATATAACATGATTAGCTGCTCATTCTTCAACAATCACTATGCCTTTTCCGCCATGATGAACTGTACCCTGGAACTGTGCGCCCAGATAAACCTTTCCTTCCTTCAGTCACCTTTGTCAAGTGTGTACGATAACACAGTAACAGGACAGTAAGGAATACAGGAGGCCATCAAGAGTGGCCTTTACACAACCCAGCTCGTGTGTTCCTTCTTCAACTCCCTCCCCCTTCCAGACCTCATCTTTGTAAGATTTGTGGAATTCGGTTACGGCAGCAGGAAGTATCACTCAGGATCCTATGACGCACAGAGATGCACACCCGCCTCTCAGGGAGGCCATCGCTGATGTCCACCCCGGGGTTTCAGTTTCCCTTCCAGGCATCCACCAGCAGTCCGGTTTTCCCCAGATGCCTCTGCTAGCTTTCCCAATAGTCCCAGCTCTGGCCAGGGAGGGTTTTCTTAGCCACCCAACCTTCCAAGAACCCTGTCATTGGACACCTTCTGAGATTGACTCTTCATTTTGAATGTCATTCTTCCATTGAGTGGTTTTCTATCTGAACCTAGCATGAATTGTTGCACTGTTATATTCTATATAATTATATTGATAAATCTTTGCTTATTATATTCTGATAGACTGTGAGAGTCAGTGAATGAAGGAGAATTGACAGTTACTGAACAGCAAGGACGGCATGAGACTACATCTGTCATCTCACATGCTATTCTAGGACATACTGTGAGGTCAGTGTTGTGTTTCATCTGTGACAGATGAGGAAGCCCTCTAGCTTGTTTTTTTGTTTGTTCTTGTTTTTGTTTTTGTTTTTGAGACAGGGTCTTACTATGTAGCCTTTGCTGGCCAGCAAATAACTATGTAAACCAGACTGGCCTTGAACTCACAGACATCAGCCAGGTTTTGCCTCTGCCTCTGCTTCCTTGGTGCTAGGATTAAAGACACTGCACCTGGCGTATTTATTTACTTATTTTTGCCCTCCCCTCCTTTTTTGAGACAGAGTTTCCCTGTGTAGTGCTGGGAATTAGATCTGTAGGTCACGATGGTCTCAAACTCAAAGATCCTCCTGCCTCTGCTTCAGCTTCTCTAGTGCTGGGATTAAAGGCAATTACCACTGTGCATTGCCTAATTATTTATATGGGTGTTTTGTTTGCACATGCGTGTGTGAATTTATGTCAGGTCTGGAGTTGCAGGCAGTTGGGAGCCATGCCTATGAGTGGAGGGAACTGTACTCTCCTTGAACATCAGCCCATCAGCCAGTGTTTTTTTGGGTTTTTTTTTTCTTTTTTTTTGGTTCTTTTTTTTCTGGAGCTGGGGACCGAACCCAGGGCCTTGCGCTTCCTAGGCAAGCGCTCTACCACTGAGCTAAATCCCCAACCCCTCAGCCAGTGTTCTTAACCGCTGAACCATCTCTCCAGCCCAGAACCTAGTGCCTTGGTTAGGCCTGTGACTAAGAGGGCGAATCAGCATCCAATGGGAAGCCTGATGCTAAGGACCTCATAGCTTTCTTTGTCTCTGCTCTGCCTCTAACTCCCTTGAAACCAAGCTCCCTGGGAACAGAAAGGGCAGCTGTGTGAGTAGCTGGGGACTGTGGTTTCTAAAGCCCTTGAACCGTGAACTGCCCCGGCTGAGGCCACGCTTGTAGGCCTGGCTGTGTGCAGGCATCTGCTTCACCTGGGACCCAGAGTTAAATATTATCCTGCTGGAGCTTTGCCTTCAGTTTCTCATTTTCCAACTCTCATGACTGCCGGTGACTTTGGTCAAATAGACTCTGACCGTTATTACTCTCTTTCAAACGGCTTCTGGGCATCGTGACAATGTGTTTGGAAACACTGTGGCATATTTGTGGTGATTAAACTTACGGAAACATCTGGATTCCAGGCTTCCACAAGCCTGGGTGGCTCCAGTGTAGGCCCCAGTTAGGCTGTGCTTGAAGGAATCTCAAGCGAGCCCTTGTGGCTTCTGCTCCCTAGCCTCAGAGGGCAGGAAAATCGCTGGCCAGACATTTCCACAGGGGCTCCAGAGGATCAAAGAGAGAAAAGCAAACACGGAGGCAAAATGTGCTATTTATCCTTGCAACAAAGTAACACTGGCAGCCGGCTCCCCTCCAGTTATACTTGCTTTCCTGAAAGGATTACACTTGCCCTGGCTTCCTCTCTCTGGATTTAGCTGCCACTCAACTCCTGACCTGTGGCGTCAATCTCCCGCCCTCTCCCAGCCATGGTTTTCATTTTCTCATTGGGTGGGCAGGAATAGACGAGATTGGAATGGTGCATAAGAGAGAGTGTGGGTTAGTATGGCTTTTGAGAACCCCCGGCATGAGCAGTTCAAGTCAACTGCTCATATGGCGCCCTGAGCGCCAGTTCCTGGGTTACAGCCGGCTCTGAGCACTTCAGGTCTTCTCCGAGGAGGAAGATGAGGCTAAGGAGGCCTGCCTGGTGGTGTAGGTGTCTTTCTCTGGGAAACTTCTAGTCATTTGTTCATGGGCATCTCAGCTTTTAATTATGTAATTATAAATTCATAATTAAATGACAGATTTATTTATTGACTGCCTCATTTATTTTGTGGACAGATTCTCACTATGTAATTGCTATGGTGTGAGCCACTGCAGCCTCTGCCTGTACACAAGTACTCTGCTAACTGAACTACATTAGCAGACTACTTTGTTTTTTTTAAAGATTTATCTATTTATTATAATATGAGTACATTGTAGCTGTCTTCAGACACACCAGAAGAGGGCACCAGCTCCCATTACAGATGGTTGTGAGCCACCATGTGGTTGCTGGGAATTGAACTCAGGACCTCTAGAAGAGTAGTCAGTGCTCTTAACCATCTCTCCAGCCCCAATTTTTTTTTTAATTAATACTTGTATTTTTGTCTTTCTTTAGTGCTGTGAATGGAGTAGGGAGCCTCTCAAACCTGACAAGCAAATGCTACATCTCATCCCTTTTCTTAGTCCTTTTTAGTTTGAGGCAAGATTTTAGTAAAAACCCCAAACTGACCATTAATTTATGATCATCTTGCCTAGCCTCCCAGAGTAGGTAGGATTACTGGCTTGTGTCACTAGTCTCTCATTAGCTTTTCCAAAAGCCTGTTGTCATAGAGAAGAACCACACTACTTTGCTGGGCTGGCAGTGAGCACTTTGTATTTTTGAGGGTTCAGCATGACAGGTTATTGGGTTGCAGGGGCGGCAGGACAGGTCATGCCCACTCTGAAGGGCCTTGTGTGCCACACTAAGGAGTCTCTGCTGTCCTGGAGGCATCATGGTAACATTGACGAATAGATTTATTATTTGTTAGGCATCAAGGTTAGTTAGTACAAGGTAGAGTGCCTGGATCTCGGAGTCAGGAAGGGGTGAGTGAAGGGCAGGAGGTTGACAGCAGTTCATGCTGCAGAGGTGGGAACCCACTGCAGGGTGGGGGAGATGATGCTGATGAGGGGGGAGTCTGAGGAGAGTGCTGGGTGCAAAAGTCAGACTGCCACAAACTAAGGTCTAAATGGAAGTTAAGAAACAGCAGGGTTGAAGACAACCACTGGTCTGAGAAGTTTAGGTATAAAAGACCCAAATGCAATAAAAATACAGAGAAATATCTAGAAACGAACCTAGAACATTGATCATTACTATTCATTTTACGTATTTTACATTCTTATAAACTGTCATGAATAATTATGCATTTGTAGGCTGTGAAAACCTACAAACGTAATTTGTGACAAGTAAATCAAACTAGTTAACAGACACATTGCCTCAAACATTCATTCATTTTTTTTTTTTTTAACTTTTGGATTTCTTTTGGAGACGGTGCCTCACTGTGTGCCACAGGTTGGCCTGAGACACACTGCTATCTCCTGCTTCAGCATTCCAGAGTGCTGGGATGTGCCATCATACCTGGCTTCAAATATTTGTTCTGGGGCTGGGGAGATGGCTCAGCATTTACGAGCACTTGCCGAGCCTCTGGAGGACCAGAGTTTCCCTACACCCACATCAGGCAGCTCACGCTGCTGGCAACTCTAGCTTCAGGGCTACGAAGCCCTTCTTCCAGTCTCTATGGACAATGGCACACATAGTGCGTGCACATGCACACACACACACACACACACACACAGCCTTATACTTTAATATGTCTTAAACAGCTCAATGGCAGGGCCAGTCCCAAACCTCCACATGGCTAACACCTCCCCTCTGAGTTATTACTTACTGAAATCTATATTACATCTTTGCTGCCCTGGACCTTGGGGGCTGGGGTCACTCTTCCCAGCTCTTATGTGATTAGTATGCTCTCTCTTCTGCACCTCTCAGGCCTGGAGCTTCCTCTTTTCCTGGTGTGGTGGTTCTAAATCCTCCTTGGTCCCCTTGCCCATAGATCCTAGAGTCCCGCCTCCATCTCCCTGCCCAGACATTGGCTGCCAGCAGCTTTATTTACCAATCAGAACCAACTGGGGGCAGGGACCCTCAACATCTTAAATGCAGATTCTCGTGCAATTTTGGGAACCCAGTGAACATAATACAGGCGTTAGACCAAATCCCCAACAGATATGCGCAATACTGTTGCTAACCTTTTTTGCCATGCTGTACAGTAAAGTTAGAAGAAGTCCTATATTCCTCCCATCTACCTGATATCAATACCCTGGAACCATCATCCCCTCCCCCCACTTCCCTCACTAAGCTTGACTACTTTCAATTCCACACATACATGGAAGTCTATAGAATTTGTCCCTTTGTGTCTGCTTTATTTCACTTAGCACAATGCCCTCTAATTCCATCCACATCACTAATGGTGTGACTTCTTTCTTTTTAAATGATGAATAGCATCCTGGTGGCCATACGCCCACGTTTTAAACTATCTGCTACAGACACAAGTGGATTGATTCCATTGCCTGGCTTTTCTACACTGTGTAGCAATGGACACGAAGTGCAGACGTCATTTGGCGAACTGATTTCAAATCTTCTGGGTAAATACCCTGAAGGTAGACTGGTGGGTCCTATCAAGATTCTATTTTTATTTCTTAGAGGAAGTTGGGTGTGCTGGTCCTTGGTAGCTGCAACACATTTTAATCAGTGGGGGAGGTTGGGGCATGTTCAAAGCAGAGAGGAAGGAGACAGTAGAATGATTAAAGAGGAAATGAATCGGAGAGGAAAGATTTGGCAAGTAGGGGCTTGAAATTCAGAGAACAGTCCTCCCCACCCCCACACCCAAATTCCCACATGCCTAAGGGTTAGAGCCAGCTCTTCACATCTCATTACAGGCAAAGCCTAGGGCTCTGTGACGCCTGGCAAACCACTCCAAATGAGGCAAACGACAGTGTAACCAATCACATTGCTAGCTTGAACAGCAAGTTAGGAATGGGGTAGACTAAGTCACTAGAGTTATAAGGCAGTGCTAGCCAGTTAAATCGACCTAGTCTAATTTATCTGTGCACAAGGAAATCTTATAAAATCATAAAACAGATTAAGTACATGTCCTGGAATTTAATTTAAAAGGAAAAAATTTAAAAATTAAAAAAGCGTGTGTGTGTGTGTGTGTGTGTGTGTGTGTGTGTGTGTGTGTGTGTGTGTTGGAATGCCCTCAAAGGATCAGTTGGAGGAGTGGAGCTGAAATTAGAGGTGATTGTGAACTGCCAAAAGGGGACAATGAACTGAACTGGGTGGAGTCCTCTGTGAGAGTAGCAAGTAATCTTAACTGTTGAGCCCTCAAGACCCTTCTAACCTCAAGGAAAGCAAGAGACTGGGAATTCTTTTCCTCTGTCCCGTTTGCCCGCTTACCTTTCATACAAACCCCTCTACTGCGTGCACACCTCCCACAGAGCTGTAGAAACCAGCTTTTCCATATCAGGTGGGCCTGGAGTTGGCTGTCACAAGAGGGAACTCTGATCATAGCTCTCTATTCAGGATGGCTATGCTGATTTTCAGTTCCTCGACTTCACATTTATTTGTTATTACACGCTTTTCTTGCTTTTTAGTCTAACCATGTGTTTTCTTCCTAGCAGAGGTGCTTCTGGGGCTGGAGACACACCTCCTTGGTGGTCAGTGTGCTGACAGTAGAAGGCTTTTGGTTACATTTCTGTTGCTATGAAAAAGCAGCCCTAGGAAGAAAGGTTTGTCTTATCTATCTCACAGTTCCAGAACAGTCCTTTCCCAGTGGAGCTCCAGTCAGGGCAACACATTGTATCCGCAGTGAAAAATCGGAGTGGGAGGAACGCTCCCTTCTGCCTACTTCCCTTTCTCCACTTACAGATCCAAGATCCCCACCCAGAGAATGATCTGGCCTGAGGTTAATGCAATGAAGTATTTTATATCAGTGAATGCAATCAGGATAGCCCCATGGGCTGCCCAGAGGCTAACGTAACCTAGATAAGTCCACACAAAGGTGTGTTTGCCTATCTCTAGCCTAGATTCTGGCCAGTTGACAATTAACACTAACACACGGCTCTAGGTTCAATTCTACTCACTCAGAAAACAGAACAGAAAAAAAAGGGGTTAAAAAAAAGGTAATCAGGAGGCTGGGGAGGGGGTGTGGGTAGTGGTGGTGGTGGTGGAAAGTTTTGAATGGTCTTCCAATAGTTTTGAATTTAATAGAGTGTGTCAGAAGCTAAGAGGACAGTCTCAGGTGTCACACGAACACACACACCCCTTCCTCCTTTTTCTTAGCTTCCCCACCTCCTCTCTCCGGACAGGTCAGCTGATCCTGGAGCCTCTGGGGATTCTCTTGTCTCCCCCTCCCATCTCAGACTGGGAGTACTGGGATTACAGACATAGCTACTGCATCCAACTTTGCAGACTTCCTGGGGTCTGAACTCAAGCCCTCATGCCTGAACATAAAACTCCTTAGCCACTGACCGTTTTCCCAGCAGTGGTTCTCAACCTTCCTACTGCTGAGGCCTTTTAATACAGTCCCTCATATTGTGGTTACCTCCAACCATAAAACTATTTCATTGATATTTCATAAATGTAATTTTGCTAGTGTTAGTGAATCGTAATGTAAATATCTAATATGCAGGACTTCTGATAGGAGACCTTCAAGGGGTTCTCGACTCACAGGTTTAGACAGACTTTTAGACAACTGAATCTTATCTTCTGCCTCTCCCGGCCCTCCAGAAGCTTCACTTCTGGGCAGGGAAGAAGACAATTTTCTATCTGGAAGGTAGAAGCTCAAAGAGTATTTAACTATCAATGATCTTTTGTCTGTCGACAAGAGAGAGGTAGTCATCAGACTTGGAGATTGGTACCTGGTAGGTTCAATGGTTCAGTGGGTCAAGGCGACTGGCACCAACCCTGACAACCTGGGTTCTAGCCTCAGAACCTATGGGAAGAGGGAACTGACTCCCACAAGTTGTCCTTTCCCCTCTGCTAGTGCCCATGTGTGCCCTACACATACACACACAACATGAATAAATGTGGGGGGGTTGTTTGTTTGTTTGTTTCTTTCCTCCTCCTCCTCCTCCTCCTTCTTCTTTGTATTGGTGAAGTCTGGAGCTACCAATAAGTGGTAAGACATTCTTGGTGACAAGAAGGTATTAGCAGCTGAAATGGCTATTCCTGGTTGTCAACTTGACTGTATCTGGAATGAACTACAATTCAGAATTTGAGGGCTCACCTGTGATCCAGATCTTGAGGTTGGGAGACACAAGTTTCTGTCCTGGGTCTTGGCATGGAGATCTTGAGGCATAGTGGCCATGAAAAGCTTAGGCACAGGCATGGTAGCATACGCCTTTAATCCCAGGAGACTGAGGCAAGGAGATCTCTGAGTTCAAGGCCAGCCTGAGACAAAACAAGTCCCAGATCCAGGAGTGGTGGTGCACACCTTTAATCTGGGCCACACCTTCTGCTGGAGACCTACATAAGGACATCGGAAGAAGGAAGGTTCACTCTTTTTTGACTGCTTGCACTTAACTTGTGAGCACATCTGTTGGAATCTCCTTCTACTGAAGACCAGCTGAAACAACTAGCCTCGTGGGACTGAGAAACTACTAGACTCAGAGACTTCCACTCACAGCTGACTATTGTTGTGGAGTTGGGCAACAGACAGTAAGTCATCATAACAAATTCCCTTACTATATAGAGACTACCCATAAGCTCTGTGACTCTAGAGAACCCTGACTAAGACAGTAGCTAACACTGCCATATAAGAAGCTTTACCGTAAAAGGCTGCCAAGGATTGGATGAATTTAAATGTCACCTGGTTAATGATGACCCATGGGACTTAACAGATCCATGGAATGTAGTAGCAAAAATGAGTCACTGGGTTGAAAAGAAAAATGAAAGAATGACAAAGATAGAGAGAGAGAAGAGGGAGGAGAGTTGGATGCCCTGTCTTTCCAAGACTAATACATTAGGCCTTTTGCCTGCCTGCCTGCCTGCCTGCCTGCCTGCCTGCCTGTCTGTCTGTCTGTCTGTCTGTCTGTCTGTGTTTGCTTGTTTGTTTTAAGGTAGGGGCTCGCTCAGCCCTGGCTGGCCTCAAAGGCAATACATAACAGTATGATCCTGAAGTCATCATCTTCCTGGCCCTACCTACCAGATCACGTACAATCAAAACTAACATTTTGTTTGATAGTTTATTTAATTGGTGATTAAAAACAACAAACAAACAAAAAACAAAAAACATGGTCTCATGTAGCCCAAGATAGCTCAGTCTCTCTATATAGCTGAGGATAAGCTTGAATTTATGGTTCTACCTTCACCTCCCCCAAGGCTGGGGTTACAGATGTGTCACCAGACTCAGTTCTATGTAGTGCTTGGGACTGAAGTCAGGACTTTCCACTCTCTAGGCGACTGAGCACCCCCCCCCCCCCCGACCTCATAAGAGACTATGCACTTTCTTTTCAAGCTCACTTTTGCCAAGATGAATAGATACAGAATGACTGTAGGGCAGAGCATTCAAAGAAATGTCTCAGCCTCCCGGTTTTCCTCAAGTGACATCATTGAGGGGACATCAGTGTCTCTGTCCGCCCATGCATTAGCATCTTGTTGGGCCATGAGGCGACTTCCTTTGTCTCCTGGTGTTTGGCGTACAAGCCTGCCTTGCTCCAACTCTCCTGGAGACCATTTACTACTTCTGGGATTAATCAGAGCTGAGAGTTCGCAGCTTCTTGTAAAAGCATTGCCACAGGACAGGGGGCAGACTCTGGTTTCAATCACTTATACCTTCCTACAGGAGAACCAGATCTCTTCCCCTCAACCACAAGGGCTGGCTTTACCCAGCAGGAGACAAGGCAAGTCCAGGGATCATTGCCTATTTGTTTTGCCCTTTGTTGTTGTTTGAAGGTAGGGTCTGTTTCTGAGGTAGGCTGGAGCTCTCCGTGCAATTCCTGATTCACTGGGAGCCTCCTGTTTTAGCTTACTGAGTGCTGGGATTGTGGGCGCAGTCAACATTGTTGTTTGGTTGGTTGACGCTCTGTCACAGGGGTGAAAGACCTATGGGAATACCTACGGGGGATTAACATTTATGGGAAGACACATCTTAAACTGTGTGTTGACATAGTCCCTGGCAGGGGATTTTGGACTGAATAACATGGAGACCGTGAACAGAGTTCCACCATGCCTTCGTCATTGCAACTTTTCCTTTCCTTTTTTGGGTGTCTGAGACAGGGTTTCTCTGAGTGGCCCAGGCTGTCTTCTAACTCAGACATCTGCCTGCCTCTGCCTCCCAGTGCTGGGGTTAAAGGTGTGCACCACCACCACCACGAAGCCGATTCCCTTTCTTGATTGCAGATGTGTTGTGGCTGGCTCCTATAAACTGAGTCTCCTGCCATGATGGATTAGAACCTGGAACTAAGAACCATGACAGATCCCTTCCTCAAATTGCTTCTGTCAGGGTATTTCACCATTGTCACAGAAAAAGAAACAGAGAGTCTCACATTCCAGACTCAGTTTTTGTTTTTTTCATTGACTCATTTGTGTCCTACTGTGTTTTATTTTATTTATTTATTTTTAGGACAGCAGGGACACTGTTTTTTAGGCTAGCTTGAGATTCACCCTGTAGCTCAGGGAACTAAGCTCCTGTAACTAAGGGAAATATTTCTGCTTCAGTCTCCAGAGTAGGGAGGTTGTGGGTAAAGAGGTGTTATAAGCATCATCACGCCCGGCTTGGTGGTGTTAACAGGCCCTGGACAGGGTCCAGACTTAACCAGAGAATTACAGTCCTCATTGTTTTAGACTCTCCTGGCCTTTGAGGCCCTGGGGTCTTTCCCTGCATTCCTACAAATGGGATTGTAGATCCTGACCCCACACTTCAAACACACTCACACACGCGCACACACACACGCACGCACACGCACACACACACGCACACACGAGATGTGCTTGTTTAAAAAGCTTTCTGGTCTGGATGCTGCCCTGTGATCTGAGGCCAGTGCAGGGGAGTGCTGAATATAATGTGCATTGAGGTTGCCTAAGGTGACCAGGACCATTGCCTGTGATGGACAGGCAGTGTCCAGGAAGTGACAGGAAAGTCGAGTTACATTGGTAAGTACATGCACATCATGGTGCCAGAGGATTCAGGGTGAGGATCTCTCTTAACACATCTCACATAGGTGCCTTCTGGTCTCATCAGCAATAGAGTTTTGTCTTGGAGAGCCCTAAAGTGGTCTAAAGGCTCCCCTAGGCTTCAGCTTGGAGCTGTTTGTTCTGTCCTCCCTATGTAGATTTGTGACGTCCTCTGATCATCAGTAGATGAAAAGCCTCTAAGTCAGTGGCTTTTCATTGCTATTTGGTTTTACTTTCCATTTTGCTGTCTTTTCACGCACAGGAGCACATTCGTGAGTGCAAATGTGTGTGTGTGTGTGTGTGTGTGTGTGTGTGTGTGTGGTATATGTCTGTATATGTGGTATGTGTCTATGTATGTGGTGTGTATGTGTATGTGGTGTCTATGTATGTGGTGTGTGTGTATGTTGTGTGTGTCTATGTATGTGGTGCGTGTCTATGTGGTGTGTGTCTATGTATGTGGTGTGTGTGTATGTGGTGTGTGTGTGTGTATGGTGTGTGTGTGTGCATGTGGTGTGTGTGCATGTGGTGTGTGAGCATGTGTGTGTGATTGTGGGATTCAGTTTGATGATCCCCACACTTATCAGCAAGCATCGTTACCCAGTAAGCCATCTTTTGGACTCAAACAATTTGGTTGGTTTGAGAAAGCATCTCACACTGATGCTTATTATCTTGTCTAAAACTCCTGGCAATCCTCCTGCCTCAGACTCCCATGTTCTGGAATTGGTCTTGAGCCACCATATCTAGCTGAGGTTGCATTTTTTGAGGCAATAGGTTCTACACATTTGCCACATGAACTTCTGTGATATTACCAAGTTGTCATCGATTGTCATTACAATTGTCATTGTAAGCACAAGCAGAGCTTTGATATAGGAGCAGTAGGGGTGGAACAAAAGCAAGGCAGGGCCACTGCTAGCCTTCCACCACATCTTGTTAACATTACAGTTTGTGTGCCCCAAAGGAATGCTATGGGAAGTTCTAAAAAACCATGTCTCCTTTGCTAACTGAAGAAACTCCGGGGCTCTAGATTTTTCTCCATGTATTTGTCTGTGCTGTTTGTCAGAGCAGGTGGCCCCTGCTCTGCTTGCAACCTAGGGAGCCCTGTGCATGCTGCAGGGAGGCCCAGTGTTGTGGGCATCTCCTGTCCATATCAGTGGGGCTGCACACCAAGAGACGGAGCTCTGTAGATGATAGCTTTATTCCCCAAGGCTGCCAAAAAGCAGTTCAATGGAGTCTGCTTCGTTATCACGGAGTAAGGCTACATTTAAGTCAGATGACGCATGTTGTAAGAAGTCAGCATATATTGGCATTTCTTAGTAGCAATAATAAACATATCCAAAGACAAATGGGGTCAGAGTATTCCAATATCCTTTCTTCAGCCTTGGGGACAAATGAACAGGGTCTGGACTGCATCCAAAAGTTCTCCTTAAAGCAGTCTAAGGCCAAATGGTCCCTGAGAAGGTCTTGCCCACCTACAGCGGCTGTGGTTGGTCCATCCCTTTTCCCACATACTGAACATCAGCCCTGTGTGTGGCCCAGACCCAATCTGTGATCTCAGGAATCCCACTGCCCAGGTGGCTGCAAACATAGCATTACATCACAAATCCTTTGTGCCGCCTCTCTATCTGCCTGCTGATACAGCTGGCCAGTTATGGGGAGCATGCTGAGTGCCTGGGTATGGAATTTGGAAGTGGTTAAGTGTGTGTATGTTTTACAGATAAGAAAACTGAAGTCCAGAGAAGAGGCCTTATTCAAGTTCAGAGAGTAGCTTAGTGGCTGTCCAAGGCAATAGCGAACTGGTTGCTTGAGGCACCAAGGAAGCAAGTCCCTTCCCACCAGACCAGTAGCTACCACATGAGAAGACAACTGGTCTGTGTTTACATCAGGACCCTGAAATTGTTTTCTTTGGGGAGAGCGCTTTATTTCAAGGTTAAACAAAGCAAGCACCCTTGGAACAAGTGTAGAGCACGGCTCTCGGCTCTGGCTCTGTCAGATCATCTGGGAAGACTTTCAGAAACTCTCCTGGGAGCACCTCCTCAGACCAATTCAGTGATTGTATGAGTGGAACTGGGTCCCTTCTCCTTATTTCTTAAATCTAATAGCTTAATGTCCATCCAGCCAGGGCTCTATGGTCTGATATATTCAGTCTATCATGCCATCAATGGTCTTGAAGGCAGCGCTTTCTTGAATCCGGGCTTTCTGTCAGAATGTAGACTCTCGGGTTGGGGATTTAGCTCAGTGGTAGGGTGCTTGCCTAGCAAGCACAAGGCCCTGGGTTCGGTCCCCAGCTCCGGGGGAAAAAAAAAGAAAAGAAAAGAATGAACAGGACGCCCTTTGGGTTCATTTTAGCCTGTTCTGCACCAAGCTCAGTGTCCAGTTAATCAGGTCCAGAGGGTTGGGAGAACAGCAGCTGTCTCTAGATTATGTTTCTGATAGTTCCAGAGGGTACCTGGGATTCTGATGACCCCTTCAGTCCCTGGTTATTCCATCCAATTTCTCCACCATCTGAGTCCTTGGTTTTCAGTTGCCCTGGCTCCCAGCAACACCCTTTCTTTCTTGGGCTGGAAAGGCTGTCTCTTCTGTTCCCCTCCTCCTCCCTGTCTCTCACAGGGTTGGGCTGCAGAGCCTGCCTGTCTGTCTAGACTGTCCTCACAGCGTGGAACGCTCTACCTTTAAGACTTCGGTCCACTCTTTTCTTTGTCAGTTACCTGTGCTAACTGTCTAGGAACAGGACGCCCTTTGGGCTCATTTTAGCCTGTTCTGCACCAAGCTCAGTGTCCAGTGGCCGCTCCATAAATACCCCTGTAGTTTAACAAACAAAAACTTCAAACCCAGGCAAACAAGGCTAATATGTTGTAATGGCTGTCTTTCTCCTGATACAAACGAACATTCCTTGGAGATTATGCATCAGGCTTTAAACTCTCCACTCAGGGGGAAAAAAAGAGTCGATCAAATTTAACAAAGTAAGTGGTTATTTCCTGTCTGGACTTGGGGTTTTAAAGCTGGCTCAAAGAGTGCAGTCCACTAGGCAGGAATACGCTGATGAGGATTGGGGGTAGGGTTGGATGTCTGCTTGCCGATCTGGGCTCCTTGCAGCAATGAGGGAAACGCTGGAAGTTTGGGACATGGTGGGGACCGCGGATGGAGAGATCACGTAACCCAGGGAGCGGTGGGAAGTGCGGAGAGGCAGGCAAGAGTTGCCTAAGTTGAACTAAGTTGGAGCAGCAGTTCAGGTTTCGCGTCTCGCGGCGCCCACGTGGGGAAGGGGGCGGGGAGCGCGAGAGAGGGCAGGTCCGGAGCCGAGAGGCGGGGGTGGGGTGGGGTAGCGGGGGAGACCGAAGGAAATGAGACAACCTTTTCCTCCCACGGACTCAGGCTCCTCTAGAGTGTGCAAGGCTGGAGGAATCCCGAGGCCGGTTGTGCGCGTCCCTTGCTCAGTCTTGACTGGGGAGGGCCGCCCCAAATTGCTCTCCGGCGCGCGCCGGTGCCTCAGCCACAGGGCGCAGCAGCACGTTGCTGTGCCCTTCCCTAGGTGATCTGATCTACTCCAGGCCCCCTGACTCGGTCCCCGGAAGTACTCGCCGGCGGTCCCAGAAAAGGTAAGCTGTTTTCCCGAAGCGCGCTCAGGGCGCCAGGACACCCTAATTCTGCTGAGCGGGAACTCTAGTGCTCTTCGGATCCGAAACCACCGCTTTGTTCCCGAACCCCTGTCCAGGTGATAGCTCGGGGTTCTTGCCTTCTTTTGCTTCTTCCTCCGGGCGTCCCCAGCCTCTTGCTCCTTTTTGGCTTGGTCAGAACACTCTTATCCCTCTTTGGAGAGCCAGTGAATTCCAAATCTGGACGCTTCTCTAGCTGCTCCAACCCCTGGAGCTTAGCTGAGCGGACCAGCCCGCGGCGGTGGTGGACTTAGGGTTTGCTGGGGATCAACCCACCAGAAGTTGACCTAGCGAAGGATTACCTGGCTCCCACGGAGCCACTGAACTATTGACACTTAATTTGACGACCCCCACCCCCAGATCCTCGAGTTCCGAGAGGACCGTGGCGTTCAAAGGCTGTTGGCGCCCCCTAAAGCATTAAATGTGACACTCTATTGCTGAGAGGGACTCATTCAGCTTCTGGGGGTGAGGGGTCCTAAACACTCAGGGTAGGGGGAAGCGCTCATTGTGGGGTAAGAAGACAACAGGTCAGGTTCTGAAGCGGGCGAGCCAGAACTGGGTAGTTTCATTTTTACTACTTAGTTAAACTCCTTTCTCCAACCTCACGCCGGTGGCAGGAACTTCTAGGAGTCCTGGCTTTTAAAATGGACAAAAGGAAACGAGGGAGCAAGCGGCTTTGAACCTCACAGTTTGCAAAGGGTCCAGCGTGAATTTGAATCCCAACTGGTCCGTGTCGCACACCCCAAGTTCAGTCCTACAGATGGTTCCTCAGTCTGGTCTGAGCAAGAAATCTGCCACCTCCTGCCTGCTCGCAGCCAGGAAGACCAAGCCTTTGCCTTTTATAGCAAATACATTGGGATTCCGTTCAAATCCGAAGCGTTTATTTAGAGCCCGCTGCTGTCCCAACTCGGTGAAGCTGACACTACCCGAAAAGCTGCACTCCTTCAGCCCCTCCTTCCCCTCCAGCAGTCGATTTGTTATTCTGCCACTGCAGGCTGGCTTGAGATCAAGTCCTGTGTCTAGGAGGAGGACAGGATCAGACCACCAGCCTTGGTGATGCCTCCTTGTTGCTGGTTTCTTTTCCGAAAAATAGAGAGTGGGCCAGGTGTGTTGTAGCACACACGGGGCTCTGCACTTGGGAGGTGGAAGCCAGAGGATCAGGAGTTCAAGGTCATCTGTGGCCACAACCTGCAGTTTGAATCCATCCTGTGTTCACAGGATTTTGTCTCCATATACCAAAGTCAAAAACTAAGTCAACAAAGTAGGAAAGATGTGGTGGAGCTTAGTTTTAATTTTAGATATACTTTATTTTGTATTTTGTACATGTTGTATGTCTGCCACATGTGTTTTAACTGTGCCCCTTAAGAGAAGTCTGGTTGTATCTGGAAATACTTTTGGCCATCACCATGTGAATGGAGGGGCATGCTGTTCACCTGGTAGACCGTTCAGGAGAGCCCTCTCCATGCCGTTATCTGGCCTATTAATGCTAGTGCTTTCATTGAGTCACCCTGACTTAATGAACTGGTTCACAGAGAGAGCCAGTGTTCCAACTCACATCAGCTCTACCTTAGCAGATCACCCCAGCCCCTGTTCTGATATCCCCTCCCCGACCTGCAATCCCAGGGCCACAATTCCATTGCTGGATTCCCACCAGGCCACTGGCCTGCCCCCACACCTTTCTTGGGTCTCCATTGCTCACAGGAAGGACCTAGATCTACCGGTGTTTGTCAGTCATTAACAGCACCCCCGAGACAGTCTCTGAGGGATGAAATCTAATCTGTGACCTTGCACACCAGCCCCAGGCTTTCCTGCTCACCCTCACCCTCCAGCCCTTCTGCCATGCTCTGGACACATCCTAGCTCACTGACCCTTTGCCGTTCTGATCTCTTGACCCCACCCTCCCTGCCCCAGTGGCTTGGCAAACAGCTCATCATTCTTTGGTGTAGAACTCAGTCTTTTGGATGGAGCTTTTCTCCATTTCATAAGACTGTATTATTGTTCTCAGTATCCCATTTGTAGACTTTACAGCAGGGGACTCCTTGCTCACCTCTCCACTGATCCCCATATACCAAGCCTCGTAGAGGGCTGTGCTCACACTGCCTAACTGATAGGATAACTGTCTATTTTAAGACCAAGTGCCTGCTCCGTGCCATGCTCACTCCAGGAGTTTTTGACTCGCCTGATATTGTATCATCATTACAAATTTCCTATGGAAGCACAGAGAGGCTGTGACGTTTGCCTAAAGTCACACAGCTCGATAATGGTAGGGTCAACATTCACATAAACATTTGGAATTTAGAACGCACACTCTTCTTGCTACAAAGGTAAGGGGGTTAGTCTGTATCAGACTCAGCCAATGTTCGGTGAATGTGATCTGAGATTTGTCCACTAACCGTGCGGGCCTAAACACGTGTTTGTTCTTTTTAAACATGTACCACACTTAGGATCCAAGACTGTCCTATCAGCAGACCTGGTTTTCCTTCTCCTTTTTGCTTTGCCTGCAGCTACTGAATGGTCAGACACCAGCCCAGCCCCTAGTCATGCTGACCTTGCTGCTAAATGAAGCTTAAGTGTTTGCAGTCTAGGCTGGGGCAGCACTCAGTCTTCAGGAGGATAGTAGAGGGAAATGCAGTTAATGCTCCTACTTGGAAGAGAGAGAGGTTCAGTCAGGAAGAAGGGACTTTGGTGAAGGATGTGAATATGTGCTCCCCTTCCTGTATGGGACACTATGCCTTCTCTCTAAGATCTAGTATAGGCAAACTTTGTTGAGGGATTTTAATGCTTCTCATAACGGAGTATTGGAGAACCAGTTTTGAAGCCCACTGCTGACCCTTGTCACTGGATACTAGATTACAGCTGGTCACTTCACCAGCTTAGAATCCTGTTTCCCTCAAAGCAACCTTGGCTTTGAATGCCAAATCCGCTCCTTGCTGGTTCCAGGGGCCTTGCTCTGATGGGCTGTGTTTGACTCACCAGCTGCTAATGCCAGAAGCAAATTTCTCTAGGTCATTAAAGATAGGAAGAAAAGCCAGATCCAAACCTGGGCATCTCTTCTGTTTGCTATTTGGATAGTCTAACCTAGAAAATAACCTGCTCAGAACAGTGGGGTGGGGTGGCAGTCTCAGGACCAATTAGGGCCTCTGATGCCACACCCTGCTGTCTCTCTCCATGCGTGATTCCTCCTAGTCTCTGTGAAGTGTACCTTGCTGTTAGACTCTGTGCACATCCTGTTAGGCTTAGGAAGACGTGGCTTGGTCCATTATTATGATCGCTGCCTGATTCTTCCGGTGTTACCTAGAACTTGGAATGTGGGTGCAGTGTATAGCTCAGTGCTGGGTGCTGGAGACACACAGACAAAGGAGACATGTGTGCTGGGCTTCTGCATGCATACATGCATGTATATGTGTGTGAGTGTGTGTGTAGTGGGGCTGAATGATCAAAAAGCATGAGTATCAGGAAACTTTGTACAAAGCACAAGATCAAGAAAGGGCTGGGCAGATCTTTAGACATTTGATGAGGAATGGAGACCTAGAGATAGGCCTGGGGAGGTGTGGCTTGTCTGCAATCTGCTGTCTGTCCCTGTACTGCTAGGAACAATGGAGTGGACGTTCCCAGTTTAGGTGCGCAGACTGCTTTGAATGGTGATTCTGCCCTCTATCTCTGTTGGCTTTGTTTCCTCCTGGGGCCAGGGGACCAGAGCCTAGGGAGTGGAGAAGGGATACTGTCTCCAGTAAGCAAAGAAATCGTGGTCAATGAAAGCTGAGCTCAGAGGCTGTGCATGGCTGTTTTGTTTTCTTTTCAAAACCCTGGCTGATAAACTATGGGGATGGCCCTTCTAGAGCTCTGGCTTTGGGACAGTTCCCTTTATAGCATCTAGAAGTCTGGGTCAATGGCTAAGTAATGGGTAAGTTTCTCAGACTTAGGGAGAAAGAGGCAGAAGCAGAGACGGAGGGAAAAGAATCGATACAGAGATCCATGGAGAATGAAGAGTGAACTAGAAGAGTTGTGATATCTGGGCCTCTTCTAATCCAGCAGGTCAGTGGCTATCAGGGCTGACACAATTCCCTGAACCCAAAGCCTTTTGTGTGCGCTTACTGATTGTTTAATTGGTGGAGGTGCCTCTGCAGGTCATCCCTAAACTTGACTCTGTCTACCATTCACGGTGTCTACCCCCCCCCCCCCCCGCCCCCGGCACACATACCCCTAGGGCCATGCAGGCACTTTTGGAGAGGAGAGATAAGTGAAAAGCTCTAGCACAGGAGTCCCCCACACCCCACCTTCAGGATGTCCACAGCAGAATGGAGAGATGGGAAGACAGCTGCACAGCACAGGGGCAAGCAGGACAAGATGAAGAAGATAATGTGACAGCCAAAAGCTGAATGTCCCCTGGAATCTTGTGATGAGAAAAGGAAAAGACTGGGGCACTGTTGCCATCGAGAGCAGGAGTTTGTCTCCCATAGAGAGACTTTACACAGTTCTGAAACTTGTCAGACTACCTGACCAGCAACCTACGATGGAGGACCAGGGACCACGTCTTGACCAGTACTGCTTAGATTTGAACCTAAATGTCACATCAGGATCCAGGGTGGGAAATGTCACTAGAACTCTGTTTCTGTTCCTATTATCTGATTAGATCTCTTTCGTCTGGTTTTTTTTACCAGTGTCTGTTTAACTAGCTTTGTGAGGATGGATAGCTGAGTCTGGTTCTTTAGAGCCAACAGGGCCCAGGCTCTGATACCTAACAACTGTGGTAACAGGAACGGAGGAAAATTCTTTCATCTAGAGCTCAGGGGATGTTGGCAGGTGAGGGTATCCTCTCCTGAAGACCATCTTATGAACACAGGAGAAAAGAATTCCTGGAGGGAGCTCCTGGTTATTGCAGGAGTCCCTGCAGTGGGTATTGGACTCCGGGGATGAAGCTTCACTTAGATAGATTTGTTCAATTGATACTTACATCGATTCTACTCTCTGAGGGGTGTGTGTGTGTGTGTGTGTGTGTGTGTGTGTGTGTGTGTGTGTTATGTGGGGGGAAGGGAGAGAGGGAGGGAGGGAGGGAGGGAGAGAGAGAGAGAGAGAGAGAGAGAGAGAGAGAGAGAGAGAGAGAGAACACATTCATAGCTAAATGGCAGAGCCAGTATGGGATGCCAGTCACACACTCAGCCATCCAACCCTGCTCCTGACCATCTCAGGACAGCCTCTGATCCCTACCACAAGAAAAAAAAAGATAGAGGATGTAGCTCAGTTGGTAGAATGCTGCTGCCTAGCTTGCATGAAGCCCTGGGTTCAATTCCCAGGACTGCATAAAATGCATTTGTGGAACATGTTGTAATCGCAGCACTTGGGAGGTAGAGGCAGGAGGAGGATCAGAAGTCAAAGTCATTGTCAATTATGTAGTAGGTTCCTATGTTCAAGGCCAGCAGACACACACACACACACACACACACACACACACACACACACACACACACACAGGGGGAGAGAGAGAGAGAGAGAGAGAGAGAGAGAGAGAGAGAGGAGAGAGAGAGAGAGACAGAGACAGACAGACAGGGAGACAGAGACAGGGGAAGGGGAAAGGGAAGGGGAGAGGGAGGGGGCAGTCACTTCCTCCTGCCTTTTCTCCATACAGACTTGCTCACTGCTTTGAAGCCTGCTCCTTTACTTTCTTCCTCCTCCTCCTGCCCCAGATTTGATCCCAGAGACAGCCTGCACTTTGTCCTCCAAAGCAAGAGGAGGCGGAAGTACTACTCAGCAGAGGGGTCACCATAAACTTCGGAGGAAAACAGCTTTTCCTAGAACACCCAAACTCAGTGCGAGCTCTCCCCTTGCCCTGTGCTGATCTCTGTGGCTCAGAAGGGCAGTAGCCTAAGGGAGCATACTTCAGGGATCTTGTTCCTCTTGTAGGAGGGAGAGTCACCGGGGCTGGCTAAGGCTGGCTTTCCAGGCATCTAAACAAACACAGCCAGCTGTCCTCATGCTTGCTCAGCCTGTTAGGACAGGACGTATCACTGCAGCCATCAAGGAGGGGGCAGGTGGCACGTCTTTCTCAAGGTGCTCGGTCCATTGCGCCTCTTAGCTGGGCAACCTCTAACAGCAGCCCCCTGCATTGCCACCCTGAGGTGCAGTAGGGATGTAACTTCTACAGGCGTGGACCGGAGTCCTGAGGGGGACTGCCTATGTCCCACTGCAAAGAACCCGACCAGGGACACATGGTTAGAAATAGAAATAAACAGTTTGTTAACAAAGTAATTAACAAAGGAACGGACTCATTCCCAAGACTGGGAGTGGGTTAGTGAACTGAGGGAAGCCTGTACTCGAACATACTGGGCCCTGAGTGGACTGACCCTTTCCCTTTTGTGTATCTCATTTTTTCTTGCTTTTGTTCACTGAAGCCCAGACAGGACAGGGAAGGGCATCTTCTTTCTCTACCAAGGATGACTTTTCTATGCTAATCTTGATGCAGCTTTCTCTGGTCTCCTGTTGCTTGGCTACTAGAAGGGGCTCCACAAGGTATTGCCAGTGGTCTACCTCAAGGACTTGGTCCTTTCAGGAGGGGCAGGGATGGTTGTCAGGGTATAACCCTGAGAATCTCATGCGAACACCTTGGATGTTGTTCTAGGAAGGTCAGGCATGAAAGTGAGGCGTCCTCTGGCCTCACACATAGATGACTTGGTAACTGTGATGTCTCTGCTCACCTCAGCCTGTCACCATTTGTGGATGGCTCTCATACCAGCCAGGCTTCATTCCATGCCCTAGAGACATGGATGAGCAAGGTACTCTGTTCAGAGACCCCGTGCAGAGACAGATGGAGTCAGAGGTAGAAATGTGTCATCGCACTGCCCATCCTTTGTGCTGAAATACACTCTCTGGAAGCGGAGAAGTACCCTGACAATTCCCAGATGCCAAGGTCGACTAGGAACCTGAATGCTTACATACTCCAAGGACTCAATAAATCAATGTCAGACTAGTTTGTTTTCTGTGGCTGTAACTGCGTAGCCCAGACAGGACATTTTATTATGTTTTAAAGGCTCTTTTTTAGTACACAGCTCAGAAAGCCTAGCTTAGCACCTATGATGTCTGCAGGATCATGTTGTAGTGGAGGGCATCCTTTGGCCTGGACAGAGCAAGCAGCTTAGATCAGGTCTTGCCCCTTCCTCCCCTGTAGGGAGGCATAAGATAGGGTCTATTCCATGACCTTATCTTTTCCTAATTGACTCTGAAAGGCCACCTGCAAATGCCATTTACATGTGAGTTGGGGATTGGGTTTTTAATAGGTGAGTTCTAGGTAACACATTAAAGCCATTGCGGTTGCGATGTTCTGAGAAGTAGGGATGGTAAAGTGCTAGGATCGCCCAGAGGAGGAACATTCCAGCTAAGTCTGGACAGCAGGCAGGACGCCCAGGGGGAGTGTGGAAGGGAACGAGACTGGATTTGTAGGTAGAGGGGCTGATGAGGGAGGACTGGTTGAAGAGAAGGGAGGCCCACCTACAGAAGAGCAAAGCCACTCATTCCATCAGGAAGTGTCTTGCTGATGTCTGAACTTGACTTGGAAGGCACTGGAGAACTACTGAAGGGTTTCACAGAGCAGAGACCAAGACCAAGACCAAGACAAAACTTCCTGGCTGTGGAGAAGACACTAGAAAAGAGCTAGGCAGATGTCAGATGAGCAGCCAGAATGTCACTGTCGTTTGGGGTCTGGAGTCAGATGTTTGCTTCACTGCCTCCAACACCTCTGTGCTACTTGTGCTGGGTGGTGAGTGAGACACTGTCTTCTCTGAACACAGGGAGTGTGATTCCTCATTCCTGGGCAATGGGGCCAGCGTCAGGATTCTGTATGACATGGTATGCCTCCGATCATGTTACAGGTGTAACGGCCACGCGATTATTTTTAATATCGTTACTGTCATCCAGGCAAGAACTAGTAAGTTTCTGAGACACTGGTACCAGGGGTGGAGAATCCAGGGCCAAGAAGCCCTTGGCACTGAAGTCAGCGTTTACTGGCGACTGATCGGACGAAGGAGCACGGAAAGGCAGGAGCCCATGATGACTGAGGCGTTTTGGCCTGGGCATGAAGGAGAAGGGGAGTAGAGCCATTCATTGGCATAGAGGGTGGAGGAGGAGGAACAGGGGAGGGGGAGGGTGCTGTATGGCAGGAGAGGGCAGTGAGCTCAGTTTCAGACTGGCCAACTTGGAAACCTCCAGGACAGGTGGGGAGAGGTGTCTGTGGGCTGATGGCTTCATGAGCTTGGCATTCAAGAGAGGCCTTAAAGCAGATTCATGAGCCAGCTGTAGCAGGAGGCAGTGAAGTCATGTTTCATCATTGCTTCAGGGGGAGCTATGGAGTGTGGGAAGGGGGCTATGGGTAGGGCTTACTTTCCAGTGTTTATTTATTGTTTCTTTCAAGACAGGCTCTTATGTAGCCCAGGCTGGCCTCAGACTTTCCGAGGAACTGAGGGTGACCTTGAACTTGGGATCTTCCTGTCTTTGGGGTTACAGGTGCACATTGCCAAAGCCTGGTTTTTGTGGCTCATGCTTTGTAAGCACTCTGAGTCACATCACTAGGTCCAGATGGTGCTTTTAAAGTATGCTTTGCATTCTAAACCCTCTTATCGATCCTAACTAGGAGCAAAGAAACACCATCAGGAAGGAAGGGGGTTGGTGAAGAGTCTGAACTTCTGAGTACAACCAGAACCAAGGATACCTATAAATGTACCTATTTTATAGCTGAGTAAACTGAGGCACAGAGATGATGAACAACATAGCCATGTAGCTGTCAATGACAGACCCAGGATTTTCACAAGGCTTGTCAGGATCCATATCTGTGCCAGTCTACTCTGAGAACAGGGGGTTGCTGGGATGTCATACAGAGCTCCAGGCAAGGGGAAGAGAAGACTGTGAAGGCAGCATTGGGAGGGGACATGCAGAGAGCAGGAAGACAGGGAGACTGGAATGCAGACAGAAGCCTTTCCTGGATGGAGGGACTAACAGCCCAGGAACAGGTCAAGTCCATGTAGAAGGGCCATTCATTGCCTGGGGGATTAGGAGGCCACCGAGTGATGAGTCCTGAGTGGGTGGGTGGACAAGAAGGCTGCGTTAATGAACACGTAGGAGGTGTGGACGTGGAGCTATCTATGCTGACAGAGCTTGTGGGGAGGTCGGCAAAGAGGAGGTAGGCACAGAACACAGGGAGGAATGAGTTCAAGGAGGCATGGAAGAGAAGCCCCCAGCACATATGAGAGAATCCTGGTGGATGTAGTGAGCTTGGGAAAGCCTGCAGACACAGCTCAGCTCTGCCCACCATCAGAGGATTCCCACTGGGGAGAGCGCAATGGATGTGAGCAAACACTCTCCTGGAGTTTCCACGGAAGTAAAGCATCAGAGAGTCCTCAGGAGAGAGTCATATTTGCTACAATAGCCATATATATATACCATCTCCCTGCATGGGCGTCTCCTTGCTTACTCTCCTTTCCACAGAGACCTTTGTTTGTCCTGTGTTCTGGGCAGCAACCACACACACAGGGAATTATCATGAAAGAAGTCCTGGAGGGGCCCCACCCAAGACCTGAGTTTGATATCCAGAACCTACGTGAAGATCAAATCATGGTGCTGTGTGCTTGGAATCCCAGCAGTGGGGAAGTGGAGACAGGGTGGGATGGGTTCCTTGGGACTCTCAGGCCAGGCAGCCTAGCGTTGAATTCCAAGCCAGTGAGAGACCCTGTCTCAAAACAAACAAAACCGGTAAATAGATAAAGGTGGCTGGCACTCGAGGTGAGATGGACCTCTGGCCTCCACAGGCATACTTGCACACACACTCGTGCACTCCTTCACACGCACAAACACAAAGAAGCCCCTGGTGGGTGTTTCAAACACTCCACCATTCATAGGTGGGGCACAGAAACTGTCTTTCACAATACCCAGCCATGAGTCATCACTCCTAGAATCCAGACAGGTAAAGTTCAGGGACAGCATACGGCCCCTCCTCTCTCCAGCTCCAGGGCTTTGCCTTCAGAAGAGTCTTCAAGGTACCCTAACATGCTGGGGTGCCTTATCCTCTGTGGGGACAGACACCTGCTCTGTAGTGTCAGGTTGGTGAGGGCCACAGCCGACTTATGACCTTGAGGAGGAAGGAGGGGACTCTCAGGGACCCCCACCACTTGGAGAATTGTGAAGCCAGAGTCACCAGCTCCTGCCTGGACATAAGAGTTCTGGTTTTGGGAGCAGAGGAGGGTGGCGGGGATGAAGGCAGTGTGGGGGAGGAACAAGGTCACTGTTTCTGCTAGGAACAAAAAGGTGTGTGGTTTTCACTGCGTCTGCTTTGAATGACTTGATGATTTGTCTTCTGTCATTTAAGTTTGTCATAAGGAAAAAAAAAAACAAGTTCCCTTGTTAACGTTTTGCTGCCCGGCACAAGGAACAGAGGCCCTGCAGGCCTTCTGAGGTGATGTCTTTATCTTGGGGCAAAGTTTCTGAACTTTGGGGACTTAGAAGTCTTTCACTCAGACAGGGACTATGAAGGGTTAAGTCTTGACTCAAGCAATAAATGCTGCTTTGCCTGGCCTGGCCTCCTGGCTAATATCCCCGAGGCACAGGGCTAGAATTGAGAGCCAGCTTGTAAACATTCTGCGGTTCAAATGGCATTTTTGCTCTTGGAAGTCCTTCAGTGAGATGTACACACCTTCACAGAGGGCCTCTGACAGGCTTTCCCAGAGAGGTGCTGCCCTGAATCCAAAAGATCACAGCCTTGGGTGTGTCAGGGAGCGTGTGTGTGTGTGTGTGTGTGTGTGTGTGTGTGTGTGTGTGTGTGTGTGTGTGTGTGTAGATATGCATTCATGTATGTGTATGTCTTTGTGCAAGTGTGTGTTTCTGTGTCTGTATATGTGTGTGTATGTATGTATGTGTCTGGGTATGTATATGTGTGTGTGTTTGTGTCTCCACACCTACAGCAATAATTCAGCTGAATTAATTTGCTTCAGTTTCTTCCTCCGGGTGTCAGGAAACACAATGCTGGCACAAAAGTCATATTTCAAACTTGGAGGTTCCATGGGTCTCTGAAAAGATACTCTAGGAACTGAAGAGGAATGGGGATGTGGGCGTAGTGCTGAGGGTCCTTGGCTGAGTAGTGGTGTACACAAGCAAGACACTGCAGAGGGAGGACCACAGGTGTCCTCCCCAGCCTTCTTTGGTAGATCGTGAGGAGCAGGCATTTTCCCCTAGGAGGGTGCGTGTCTGTGGCTCAACCCAGGTGTGGACTTTGGGAAGACACGTAGCCCTTTGTGTGGTTTGCATCCAATCTTACGGGTCTGAATGCTCTGTCAGGGAAAAGACTGGGCGTGTGGAGTGACTGCAGAGCACTGTGTGTGTTCCATGATAATTAAGAGTTTGCCTTCTGTGCTTTATCATTGAGAACACTGGAGTGTCATGGTCCACACAGAAGCTTGGAATAGAAGTCTGGGTTGACATTTGCAGCTGCAGCATCATCACTGTCAAATGCACCCCTGTGCAGGTTTGGGAAGACTGTGGCAATGGGAGTGACAGTGCTTTAGACAGGATGTCTTGTAGACTCAGCCTATACTGAGAAAAAAGGTCTTGATCCAAGTATGGTGGCCCACACTTTTTTTCCAGCACCAGGAGGCTGAGGCAGGTGGATCTCTTCTCTGTGCGTTAGAGGTCAGCTGGTCTGCAGAGTGAGTTCCAGACCATCTATGGCTACCTAGTGAGATCTCGTCCTAAAGAAGACAAACAAACAACCCCAACTAACCAAACAAATAAAAGGTCTCAAAACACGGAAGAGGAACTGTTTCGGTAGAGTTCTGTCGCTGTGATGAAACACCATGACCCAAGCAGCTGGGAGAGGAAAGGGTTGACTTGGCTTACGCTTCCACATCACTGTTCATCACTGAAGGAAGTCAGGACAGAAACTCACACAGGGCAGGATGCTGGAGGCAGGAGCTGATGCAGAGGCCATGGACGAGTGCTGTTTACTGGCTTGCTCCCCATGGCTTGCTCAGCCTGCTTTCTCATAGAGTCCAGGACCATCAGCCCAGGGATAGTACAACCCTCCCAGATCAATCACTAATTAAGAAAATACCCTGTAGACTTGCCCACAGCCTAGTTTCATGGGGGTGTTTTCTCAATTGAGGCTCCCTCCTCTCCAGTGACTCGAGCTTGAGTCAAGCTGATATAAACTAGCTAGCACAGGAATATAGGAAAGATTGGTTTTGATCTTGGCAATGACACCATGTAACAGTTGTTGGGTCCTAGAATTTTAAAGAGTCTTAACTAACTGGAAGGGCTCAGATATTCCAGGTTAGCCCCTGACTTAATTATGTAGCTGACGGTGACCTTGAACCTCTGAACCTCCTGCCTCTACCTCCCAAGTCCTAGGATTACATCTTCTTCCAATTTATGTTTTACTTTGGCAGCAAATAATTTTATATGCTCATGTGTGCTAATTTCATTACTGCTTTTCCTCCTGTCCCTAAGGAACTTCAATTCCTCTTTAGCTCTCTCTTAAAACCTTACAGTGTCACATGCGTACTTTGGCACTTGGAGCCCAAGGTAGTCCACCTGTCAGTATTGCCCTTGACCCCTGATCAGCCACAGGACACTGAGCAGAGTGGCCCCTATGTAGCTGAATTGGTGTTGCTCTGATTTTCTTTTAATTAAAGTTTTATTTCATTTTACGTATATGCATGCTTTGCCTGAACGTATGTCCCTGTGCCCACATGTGTGCAGTGCCCTAAGAAGTCTAGAGTTACAGATAGTTTTGAACCACCATGTCTGGGAATGGAACCTGGATTCTCTGGAAGAGCAGCCAGTGCTCTTAAACTCTGAGCCATCTCTCCAACTCCTTGCACAGGAACAAACACTGGAGCAACCAATTCCACTCAAAACTATGGGAGCCCTTATGTGGCCACCTGCAGCTGCATAATATGTAGTCATATGTATTTCCTTCTTTTGTTTTTCTTGATTTTTTTTTTTTATGGTATGGTCTTACTACATAGTTGAGGCCGGCACTTGGCTTGCAGCTCAGGATGTCCTCCTGTTCACCATCGTCCAACCTCCCCCTTCAGAGTGCCTGGATTGCAGGTGTGAACTCCACGCCATGTACAATTGTATCTTCTTGTAAGAGAACGCACCCCATAGGACTGGCTGAGCCTGCCTGCTGTGTTCACTGAACCTAACACCAGAAAGCTGGAGTAGTGACAGTGCGCTCGTGTGTACGGTCCTACAGCATGAAGAGACTTGTGTGGATCTGAATCGTTAAGCGATCTGTTTGCAGCTCCAGATTTCCTAATCTATGACACATGCACATGTGTGCTAGTATGCTCATCATTTTGGCAAGAGACCCTTCTTCAGGAGTGGGCAGTAAGAGCCAGCTGGGCTTGTAAACCCACGGGCCCTGCGGTGGTTCACAATGGGCACAGACCACTGTTTACAGGTCTTAAAAATAATTTTAAAAAGTCTGCATTGTTATTTTATGAGTATTTTATCTGTGCACCACCTGAGGGATGGGTCCTGGCAGAGACGAGAGACATGGTTGGACTCCTTGGCAGTAGATTCCAGATTATGAAATCTTCCTGGGAATCGAACCCAGGTCCTCTAGAAGAGCATTCAGTGCTTTAAAAAAATGTGGTTTTTAGAGTTTTAGTTTTTATTTTTTTTTCTACATGAGTGTTTTGCTTGCATATATGTTTGGGCATCAAGCATGCAGAAGCCTGGTGCCCAATGAGGTCAAAAGAGGGCATTGGGTTCCCTGGAACCAGAGCTATGGACAACCCTGGGCCACCATGTAAGTGCTGGGAACTGAATGTCAGAGATGAACTGCCTGCTGTCGGTGCTGGGAACTGAACTCGGGTCCTCTGGGGGAGCAGGGTGCATTCTTAACCACTGAGTCATCTTTCTAGTCTCTCTGTTTACAGTTAGAAAAATAATTCTTTTGGTATGACGTGAATCAAACATCTGGAGAGCCCTTGACACAGACAGGCTGAGCTCCACTGTTTGGGGGAGAGAGGTGTAAGACCATGGTAGTCCCTGCTGGACTGTTGAGCAGGGCCGGCTGGGAAGGACCTGTATGCTGTATCTGGGAAGTGTCTAGTGCCGGCTCTGGCCTAGCTCGTTTTGTGCTGCTTGGAGCTGGATCTGCACAGAGAAATTTCCTGTGGCTGCCAGACTGACAGGCTCTGTGTCGAGGAATGATCCAGAATGTGCATGTGGAATGTGATTTCTCCCGTCCAAGCTCAGCCCAGGACTTAGCTCTAGATTCCTCTAGACCCCGACCTATCTTCCCTGAGTGGCCAGGTTCTCTGTGGTTCTGGTTTTTTAGTTTCCATATGGATTTCTCAGACTCCTTCTATGTATGTCCTGGCTTTCTTATAAAATAGATATCTTGATTTTATTCTTTGATAGTTTCATGCATGTATATATTTTGATCATATACACAATCCCTTGCTTTCCGTCCCCAGATCCCTTCTCCTTCCCAGGAGGTTCTCCCTCTTACTGTGTCTTTTGTTTCTTGACACTCTTGAGTTTAATTAGGGCTGCTTGTGTGAGTATGGGCTGGGACTTATTTCCTGAAGTTACAGCAAGTTACCAGTGACTCCCCAATCCCCCAAGAAAAAGGATCCAATCGAGCAGGCAGCCATTAACTGCCAACAGCATATAGGGCCAGAGCGGGGATGGGTTGGGGTGGTTCACAAGCCCCTCCCCATCCAGTAGGTTCTGTTTTCGGCCTCGATGATGTCTACAAGTCACCTTTGAACCTGTGAGGTCAGGGTGCAAAGAGTGATGAGCAGAAGAGCTGCCTTTTCCCCTCTGCCGTTTCTCGTCACCTGCACATGCCTCAGATCCATCCAGCTCAGGAGGCCTGCGTTAGAAGGTGGAGGTTTAGAGATGAAGGCTGGATAGAAATGTAGCTAGAGGATCACATGGTTTAACAGGTGTCCTGCGTTAAGGTGCCAGGGGTCTGCCAGCACATCCTTCCTACTCAGCTGCACACTAGAAGGGTTGGGTGGGCTTTGCTTTGGATTTTTCTGGCACGTATGGATTTTGTGGCTGTTTTCAATTCCATACATGTACATGCATATGTGTATGTTTGTGCGTGTGTGCGTGTGTGCGTGTGTGCATGTGTGCGTGTGTGTGTGTGTGTGTGTGTGTGTGTGTGTGTGTTGAACAGAATTAGTGTTATGTGACTTTCTCAATCATTCTTGTCTTTTGAGAGGCAGAGCCTCGTACTGAATCTGGAGTTTACTGGTTTCAGCTAGGCTGGCCGGCCAGTGAGTCTCAGGAGCTTTCTGTTTCTGACTCTCCCATGCTGGGATTACAGGTGCCCACTGCCAGGCCAATTAAAAAAAAAGGTTTATTTATCTTTATTTTATATGTATTAGCATTTGCTAATTAATGTATGTGCACTGTGTGCATGCAGTACCAACAGAGGCCCGGAAGAGGGTGTCAGACCTTTTGGAACTGGAGCTCCTCCCGTTCCCAGAGTCTTGATTTCTTTTTCGTATTCAATACAGTCTGGATTCTCTGCCTCATTCTTCTAGCCCAAATGGTCCCACTTTGCTGTCAAGGATTTTCTGACTTGAGGTGGAGCCCTGCAGTGCAGTGGGCACAGAGATGAGGATCTCATTCCTTGCCAAGAACACCTTTTTTTCTTTTCTTCCAAATTAGCGAACTACGATCATGAACTTTTAATCATCTTACCTCTTTCTTCAGAGTGCCCGATTGAGGGTAACACCTCGTCCAGTTTACATGGTGCTGGGAGTTGAGGCTAAGGAGGGATTCTTGCCAGGCAATCACTCTACAAACTGAGTTAACCCCAGCAGGTCATTCATGATGTGGATATCTCTACCTGTTTCCAACATTCGAACTCACAGGACCAACTGTGATTGTCTTTGAAAGTTCTTGCTCCTTTTCTGATGCTGTGCCGCATATAGGTCCTACTAAGACAGAAGCCCCTGCTCTCAGCCTGGCTCAAGGAGCCTTATGTCCACAGGCAGAGCCCAAAGGAGGTGGAAATACTGTCTTTAGAGTCCATCTGGCTTTCTACCTGTTTCTCAGACAACATGTCGCTTCTTGTAGAAGTTATGTCTGGTTCTTCCCCCAGCCCCATGCTCCCAGAAGTAAGACCGAGATGCATATATTTACAAATACCTTGGCCATATAGTTTCGTTCTTTTCTGACTAGATCACAGCTTAAATTAACCCATTTATTCCAATCTACATTCTGCCACATGACTGGTTACCCATGCTCAGGTCCCATGTATCCAAATCTGGTGAATCTCTAGCACCTTGTTCTATCCCAGAATCCTTTCTGCCTCCTGGATGTCCCACCTCCTATTTCCTTCCTAAGCCATAGGCCATCAGATTTATTATTTACAGGTAACACATCCATACAGACACAAGATATTCTCTCGACCACTTTGGAAGGGCAGCGTCTCAAGTAGCTCATGTTGGCCTTTAACTTGTTATGTAGCCGGGGATGATTGAACTGCTGACCCTCCTACCTCTGCTTCCTGAATGCTGGGACTGTAGGTGTGCACCACTGCACGTGGTTAGTGCTGGGTGCTAGGGATAGAACCTGGAGCTCTGTGTATACAAGGCAGGCGCTCTACTCATGAGTCTACATCTCCAGACTCCCATCATTATTGTTTTAACGTCCCACACAGCACCACTCTTCTGTCTGCAAGGCTCAGAGTCTAGTGCCATATCATTCTTGGGGGAGGGCCTCAGTGCTCTCCTCACATTCCTAGCTTTCAAGTTCACTCTGCCACCCCACGCCTTGCATTCGCTGGGGACCAGGGATGAAAACATCTCGCACGCCGCCCGCCTCAATGCTTCTGAACATCCCTTCAGACACGCCACTCTGGTTGTAGGGCCCTGTGACTAGATGTCTGATCTCAGCACTTCGATGGAGGTCTTCGGATCGCTGTTTCTGGTGTCTCCTTCTCAACTCTTTCTGCTGACAGATGCCTCTTGTGTGTGACGGTGCCATGTGAGCTGCCTGTGTCTTATGTTTTGGGGACTGCAGAAATAAACTGAAACCAGAGAGAGTCTGGGAGCATCCAACGCTTCCACTACGGGTTACATCACACGTCTTCAGTTACTTTCTTTCCATTCTGGAGACTTCACATAATTAAAACCATCCCCAGCCAAACACTCAGTAAAATTTATACATGCTGCTTGAATTACTATGCAGTCGTATCCCAGAGTGGCTTTCTCAGAGATTAGTACTTCATTGAAATGATTCCTCCAAGTAGGCTGAAGCCAGAAACTGTGGAAACTCAACATTTGCTTTATACAATAAAACTTCAGGACAGGGCCGATTTCTGAAAAAAAAAAAAAAAAAAAAAAGACTTTTTTTTTTTTAAAATAGGATGCTCACTTGAGGGGGGGGGGCAAAAAGCACTCTTAGCAGAGCCATGTGGCATGATTCCCAGGTTGAGTTTCTGTCTCTTCAGACATAAAAACTGATAGAATGTGGCTCTAGATGCTCTCATCTGGCACAGGCACATAACAGTGATAATTACTGCTTATTGAGCAGTGCCGTGGTCTGCATGTGGTGTCTTTGGTCCCCTGGAGGCTGATGTGTCAGAGGATTGATCTGCCGTGTGAGTGTGTGGGAGGTGTTGGACCTTGGGGATGGGGACTTGGGCAAGGCCTGTAGGTCATTGGTGGTGAGTATTAATGGCTTTTCTTGTTGTCTCCACAACATGCCTGACAGGAACAGCTTATGAAAGGAAGGGTTTATGTTGCTTCTCACTTGGAGGGTGTAGTTCCTCATGGCTGGGACAGCATGCTGGCAGGGATATAAGGTGGCTTTGCACCCTTAGTCAGGAAGTGGAGAGAGGTGAATTCTGGTGCTTAGCCCACTTTCTCCTTTTTATTCAGTCTGCTCTCCAACCGATCCTTACGCTGAGGGTGGGCCTTCCTTCCTCAGACAGATATTCCGTATAGCATAGCATTCTCATAAATACACCCAGAGGAGTTTCCTATGTGAATCCAAATCCAGTCGAGTTGATAAAGATTCGTCATTGCAGAGTGTTAGTGTGGCAGAGATTAATGTAGTTCTCAGGGGACTCATTTAGTCCCAGGAGGCTCTTCCACTTCCTGTCTGGCCATGTTACCTCTCCAACTTGTGTGTTCTCCATTGGAGTGCCATCCTCCACGAGGTGACTTAGCTAAGAGGGCCCTAGTAGGGTTGGTCACATATTCTTTGGATTTTCATTCTCCAAAACTATAAGCATCAGGCTTGTGAATATGGTAGACAACATTAATTGGATTTTCTCTTCCTTAGGTTTAAATTTTTTTTAAAAAAATGTATTCTTTAATCCTTTTTTATTCCCCTCCCAATCTACCCTCTGACTGTTCCACATCCCATACCTCCCATCTCCAAGAGGATGTCCCCTTCCCTACCCCCACCCCACCAGACCGCCCCAGTCCCTGAGGCCTCCAGTCTCTTGAGGGTTAGGGGCATCTTCTCTGACTGAGTCCAGACCCAGCAGTCATCTGCTGTATGTGTGTCGGGGGCCTCATATCAGCTGGTGTATGCTGCCTGGTTGGTGGCTCAGTGTCTGAAAGATCTGGGGTCCAGGTCAGTTGAGACTGCTGGTCTTCCTATGGGGTTGCCCTCCTCCTCCTCAGCTTCTTCCAGCCTTTTCCTAATTCAACCACAGGTGTCACCAGCTTCTGTCCATTGTTGGGTGTAAATGTCTGCATCTGACTCTTTCAGCTGCTTGTTGGGTCTTTCAGTGGTCAGTCATGATAGGCCCCTTTTTGTGAGCACACCATAGCCTCAGTAATAGTGTCAGACCTTTGGGTCTCCCCCTGAACTGGATCTCAATTTGGCCCTGTTGCTGGACCTTCTTTTCCTCAGGCTCTACTCCATTTTTGTTTCTGCCGTTCTTTCAGAGAGGAACAATTCTGTGTCAGAGTTTTGACTGTGGGAAGGCAACCCCATCCCTCACTTGGCGCTCTGTCTTTCTGCTGGAGGTGGGCTTTACAAGTCCCCTCTCCCCATTGTTGGGCATTTCATCAGGGGTCCCCCCTTTGAGTCCTGAGAATCTCTCACCTCCCAGGTCTCTGGTACATTCTAGGGGGTCTCCCCACCTCCTACCTCTTGAGGTTGCCTGTTTCTATTCTTTCTGCTGGCCCTCAGAGCTTCAGTCCTGTTCCCCTCACCTAAGACCTGATCATGTTTCCCTGTCCCCTCTCCCACCCAGCTCCCCCTACCCCCTTCTCCCAGTGATTGCTTTCTTCTCCCTCCCAAGTGGGATTGAGGCATCTTCACTCAGGGGATTGGGCCCCCGGGCTTGTTAACCTTGAGTTCTATGGATTGTGTTCTGGGTACTCTGAACTCGTTTGTCTAATACCCACCTTATTAGTGAGTACAAACCACACATGTCCTTTCGGATCTGAGTTACCTCACTCAGGATGATATTGTCTAGTTTTATCTACTTCCCTTTGAGATGGGTCTCACCAGGTGCCCAGAATGATTGAATTCATCCTATGACCTAGAAGGCCTTGAACTTCCCACGCTCCTACCCTCAGCCTCGAGAGTAGCTGGGAATGTGGGCTCACCTTGGAGTTTGGCTTCTTCACAGTTGCCAGCACTGCTTGGATCATCTCTGTCTCACTGGATGGGCTGAGGTGGGAGTCCTCTGGGGAGGATAGTTCAGATGTCAGAGCACCGGGGTTGACCTGCAGTCTCTGGTACTGTCCCACAGGTCATCGTGGAAGATCTGCCTCCACGCCACGATTCCCTCTTGAAACATAGCAACAACCACACCTACATCGTGGACAGAAGCATCCAGCCAATTCAAGGGGAGGCCTTGCAATGAGTGCTGAGAATATAATTAGTAATTGATACCCAGAGCACTGCCTCTAAAGGAGCCTTTATGGCTTTTCCCTGTGGCCACCCCACTGCTGGAGTTAATTACTCTATCCCCACTGCCCTGTAACACTCAATTTACAATGCTTTTATGCTTCCTTGTTTGTTGTGTCTTGGGTAGCTAGACTGCAGATCTCTCCCACTGGCCATGTTCATTCATTTCTACATAACCTTCATTCATTCAGGGAAGCCCTCTATTTATTGAAGTAAGATAGGCAGGCTGTGTATCTTGGGACAGTAAGGTAGGCTCCCTTCAGGCTGAAAGGCATTTGGTTAGGATTAGAAACTTCGATGAGCTATTCCCACTGGTGATCTCTGTCTAGTCCTAGGTGAAGGCACCAGGCTGTTAGTCCCCCACCAGAGCAGCACTGGGACTCCAGAGATTGGGGACTGCCTTTGAGTTTGGCCTGAGCTACACCAGGTCAAGCCGGGTTCCATTAACACAGAGAGAGCTTTTGCCAATGAAGACGTAGTCCTTGACAGTCTCCAGGGAGTTACAGAAAAACTACTGATGGTGCAGACAGTGTCAACTCGGCTTTAAAGCCTAGAAATCTAAACCCCCTTTTTGATTCCAGCCATGCAATGGGATTTGTTTTGAAGTGGTCATGTACCAGGCAATGTACTGACCACCACTGTTGGGAAACAATGGGGCATGGGAGCCTGACAGCCAGTCTTCTTCCGGAACAGGCTTTGGCAACTCAGACTTGATGGTGTCATCAGCACTGATTGGCTAAGGATAATTGCAAGACACGGTAGTCATAAGGGTGACTTTTATAGGCTGAGGATTGAGTAAGGAGAGCAATGGAAAGTGCAAATATTTGTCTGTGAATGTGTGACGGTTTGTGTTGATGGTCAGAGAGGCAGGCTCTAGAGTCACCTGAGATGAGCTTTTAGATTTACAGATTAGGTTCGTCTCTGGGTATTCCTGGGTGGGACCATCTTGATGAGATTAAATAAGGCAGGGACACCCATCCTGTGTATGTGGCTTTATGTAAGAGAAAGACATGAATAACATACAAATACACACACAAACATCTGTATATGTGAGTGCTCATATATACATATATGTACATTTGCATACATATATGAACATGTATGAGAAGAAAAAGGTAAGAAGGGAGAGAGTGGGAGAAAGTTTGTGAGAGAATTACACACACACACACACACACACACACACACACACACACACACGTCATTTCTCTGTCTCTTATTATTCTATCTTTCTGCCTGTGTGCTCATTTGTTTTATATGGAAAGATGAAGGCGAGTTTTTTTTTTTTTTTTAAAAAGAAGGGAAATAAAGGAAGACTGAATCGTTGCTGGAGTGTGACCCGCAGGAAGGAGAGAGTGATGGATAGAGAGTGCCGGCGTCAGGACAAGCAGGGAGACTGGCATAGGCCCAGGGAAGAGGGTGGAGGGTTAGTGGTATGTGCGTGCGTGCGTGCGTGCGTGCGTGCGTGCGTGCGTGCGTGTGTAGGAGCTCGAGTGTGGAGAGTTGTCTCTGCTTCCTCAGGGAAGCTGGGAGCATGGTAAAAACTGCAAATGGTTTGTTTTCATCCGTGACCAGGCAGGTGGGGGTTGGAATGGTTAAGAGTTAGGCCTGGGGGAGAGAGGGGATGTCAGAAAGGTCCTGATGGGAACTGTAGGGTGCTTGGGGTAGCCAGGCTGTGTGGAGAGAATTGCTGAGGCTAGGATGATGTGCCAGGTGAACACAAGGAAGACTGCGGGTGGGATCAGGGCTCCTAGAGGGGCTGGTGAATGGCGGGAACAGGATCTAACGGAAGCGTGATTCTCCAGGGAAGCGCTCATCCAGCGGCTGCTGAACACCAGCTCTGCTCCGTTATGGGGAAACTCTGGGAACAAACAGAGGGATTAAGATACTTTCCTGCCCAAGAGTGGCTCAGAGCTGAATAAGTCTCTCAAGGGGCTGATGGGGTCCAGAAATGTCACTGGGAATGACTCGCTGCTGGAGGGACAGTGGCCAGCAGGTGGTGTGACTCATGGGGCACCATGAGTGCTCATGGAGAAAGTTTAGATTTCAGTCTGCTTGATTATTTCTTTGGGGCCATGAACAACTTCTTTGCAGCCAAGGTGTGGGAATTGTGTGTGTGTTTGTGTGTGTGTGTGTGTGTGTGTGTGTGTGTGTGTGTGTGTGTGCCTGCGCACGTGCGCGTGTGTCATCACCAATCATAATACATGACGCACACAATTTCTGGGTGGAATTACTATTTTGCCTCACAGTTTCACAGGGCTCAATCTACCATGCTTGGTTGATCCCTTACACCTAGCAGATGAGGATTCTACCACTGAACCACCAATGCAGGTGACTCCATGCATTTGGGTAGAACATCATGGTGTCCGGAGAGTGTGGCAGAGGCTAGTCTCCTCTAGGTGGGCAGGAATCAAAGAAAATAACATAGGGAAGGCCAGGGCTCCAAGGACATGGAGCTGCCTGTAAACTGTTGCCTCCAACCAGGCCCCACCTTCTGCAGTTCTCCCACCTCCCAGTAGTTATTTGAACCTATCAGGATTAATCCAGTGTTAGTCAGAGTTCTCCATAGGAGGAGAATGAGTGGGGTGTATATGTATGTGTATGTGTATGTGCATGTGTATGTGTATGCCTATGTGTATATGTGTGTATGGATTAAGTCTGTTTGTGTAGCAGTCGTGCCTGAGAAATGGGAACCTGGTGGTTACTCAGTCCTTAAGCTTGGTGTCTCAGCCGTGGACACGCTCCCTTTTTGCACTGGGGAGACCAAAAACCAGCTAGCTGGTGACTAAATGCCTCTGCCCTGTGCTGAAGAGAGAGGCTTCCTGAGCAGCAGGAACAGGCTGTGGGAACAGACAGGTCAGACCTTACTGGGCTTTAATGTCCACACAGAGCTGCAGGGGATTTTATTCCACAGTGCATCTGGGCATTGCTATCTAGGGCCTGAATTACCTTCCTTCCTGTCCCAGAGAAGCGGCCTGCAAGTTTCACTGATGTGGGGCCAGGCAGACTTGTCCCTCACCCCCTGGGCTGTAGGTTTTGGCTGAAGAGAAGGAAGAGGAAGCGGATGTCTCTGATGGTCTGTTTCTTGCTTCCTTTCTGGTTTGTACAGAAGAGGCTGGATCCTCCAACTGGCTAGTCCAAATTCTAGATAAAAATCTAAACCAACAGGGACTGGAGAGATGGCTCTGCAGTTCAAAGAACTGACTGCTCCTGCAGGGGACCTGGGCCTGTTTCTCAGTGTGCACACGGCTTACAACCGTCTGTAGCTGCAGTTCTAGGGGATCTGATGCCCTCCTCTGGCCTGTGCCAGCATAAGCATGAGGTGCACATACATACCTGCAGACAGTCATTTACATAAAATAAAAATGTTTAAGTCCTTTAAAAAAACACCGTTACTCATGGGGTTTTTCCTTTGAGAGAATGTTACCCAACTCTTCAAGGACCCAGACACCCCACCCCCAAAAGACCTCTCTGTTGGACTCATGATGGAACCAAGTACAAGGTGATCACCCAGATCCTCCCCCCTCCTTGTGTGTGTGTGTGTGTGTGTGTGTGTGTGTGTGTGTGTGTGTGTCCCCTTTTCTTCCTTTCAGCATTTGACATGTCAACTGGGGCCAAGCAGGTTTAGAACTCTGACTGGCTGCAACCACCCTCATCGAGGATGACCAGTTCTGACCAGATACTTCTTTGTTCCTGGCAGGCCACCTCTCCCCAGGTAGCTATCAACCCCCAGGAGTTCCCTGCGTTGGGGTAACCTTACTCCCAGGTTACTCTCTCAGGGAAGGCACATTGCTTCTGAGTATAAGGTGCAGTGGACTATCACTGGGAACATTTCATTTCTGAGATTGCACCCTGTGTACATGGATGAAGAATGTAAATGTGTAACTGTGGGAATGAGGTCACCTGTGATGCGGAAGCTAATGAACGCAGCGTGCCATGTGACCAATTAACCATTCAATCTGGGTTCTCACAAGATGGGGCATGCCGTTGTCTTCATCAGGACAGCAGTATGTGGTCAGGAAGCCCAGACACTGGGACTGGTGTGGTAGAAGGTGGTTTCTTTCCATTCTTTTGCTGTTCGTCGATAATTAGGTGAGGAAGCTGTGGACCAGTATATGAAAGAAGACTGCCATAGGGTTAATAGTTGGGGACCTGGGAAGATAGCTCAGCGAGTAAGAGGACTTGGTATACAAACATGGGGGCCTGAGTTCAAATATGCAAAACCCACTTTAAAAGGCTGTAATCCCAGGGCCTCGGGTGCCAGAGACACAGAAAGGCTGTTAGCTCGTTGCCTCGCACCGGATTCAGCGAGACTCTGACTCAAGAAGTTAAGTGGAGAGTGACAGAGCAGGACACCCTCTTCTGGTGTTCGGTGCATACAGTACATGCAGCTGCACGCCTGCATGCGCAGGCATTCTCTTTCATCCACACAAGAACTGGTAGGTCCTGCATTGCTAGGAGAGCATGGACAGAGTGTTTGTTCTTTAAACGTGACTTTTCTCTGGAAAGATATGGAATAAACCCAGCGGATTATCACTCAGACAAAGCTCTGGCTTTGGAAATAGGTGATCCTCTTATACTTCTTCCTTTTCCGAGATCATCCCCATCACTCCTAGCACCAGTGTGTCTGAAGGGCTGAATCCCAGTCTTGGCATGGACCTAGTACCCCATGAACCAAGGAAATATTTCTATGGAGATTCCCTGTAGGGTGGGCCAACTGAGTCGGGGCTCTCTGCTTACAGATTAATAGGCCACTGTTTGCTTGTGGCGTCTTCTTTTGAGGACTTTGCTGGTTACTTCTGAGCACCGAGACACCACATTGTTGAACCAGTGTTTGAAGCAGTGCCTCTGTGGGCAGACACTGGCACCTTCTGGCTGACACCTTCCTGTATGGGACGGGCACATGGGATTCTTAACCTGAGGATGCCTTAGGCTGGACTCTGAAGTAGTGGTACCTCGTCACTCGAGAACCCTTTCAACACTTTGGACCAGATTGCTCTTAATGGCTGAAGACTGACCTATATGAGATATTCAGCAGCATCTCTGACCCCAAGCCTGAATGATAGTGTCACCTTGTCTTGTAGCTATATGCTACATGCTAAATGATGCTAAATGCTGCCAAATGTGTGTTGAGAGGACAGACCACCTGGGCTGAGAACCAGCCTTCTTGGAGCTGAGAAGGGTCAGAGAGCTTCCTGGGGGAACATGGCGTAGCCCTGTGCATAGAAGTGGCTGAATTTCCTGTCCTGTGCTGGTGTGCAGCTTCATGGTGCCCTGGCCACACGAGCCCCAAGGATTATATACTACAACACTCAAACTCGGCTGAGCGTGCCAGACACTGACACTTGGATTTATCATGTCCGGGATGGGGCCTAAGATTATGCAGACCTAACGAGCTACTAATTAATGTTGTTGCTGCTGATACTCAGATGATGCCCAGCGAGAATGCAGGTCCCTGGGGGCCAACTCGAGATCACCGTGGGTATTTTTTAAAAGTTATTTTATAGTTTAAAATTATATGTGTGGGAGTATTTGTATGTTAATATGGGTACCTGAAGAAGCCTGATGAGGGGTTTGGGTTCCTTGAAGCCAGAGTGGATGGTGGTTGTCAGTTGCCCAACGTGGGTGCTCAGAAACAAATCAAATCCTCTGTAAGAGCAGTAGATACCAAAGGAAGACCACAGTCGAATGCATGGAACGATGAAGGAACTTGGTGCCCTTGGGGAGTTACAGACAGCCTGGCATTGTTGGAGCATTCGATGAGTTTGTGTCTGTGTCTGCAGCTGTGCAGCTGGGGAGGCGTTTCCTTAGGAACTAAGGGTGAGGGTCATACATGTGCCAGTGTTATGTTAAGGTCAGTGGCTGTAGTCTTAGGCTGCGGCTGTGTGATCAGACCTGCATTGAAGAAAGACAGAGTCATCAAAATGAGCATGTGGGAAACTGTTTAAACAGTCAGGAGGAGAGGTGTGGCTGCATCAGGGAGCTTTGGTAAGGCCAGGTGGGATGGATCTGAATGTAAGATTCTAGCAGCTTCCTTCTCTTCCTGGATCCTGGGGTCCTTGAACCTGTTGAGCCCAGAGCCGGTGTCAAGGAACTGACCAGCGGTGTGGTCTCCCACTATTTACCTGTATCCTTCAATGTCACCCTTCAGGAATGGGAATGCCAATGGCTACTGAAGGACATGCTCTGCTCTGGCCCAGAGGCTGGGGGGAGGAGAGTCATTACCCCATTCCTCCTACCCACCCCCACACAGTGTTCAGCCCTTTCAGAGCCCTTTTATCTCCCCCTCTTCATTCTGATTGGGTACCCTTTCAGGGGGTTCACCTACTACCATGTCTGATAGACCTCCAACTCCAGTATAACCCAGTCTCCCTAATGGCTCTGATAAGCTAGCCCACCTCAGACTGATTTCCTCGTACTGTCGCAGCTTGTGCAGCCTTTGCTTTAGGGGCGATAGGTGGTCACTGTTCCCTTTTTCTATCTCCACAGCAGTGAGACTGTTCCCCTCACAGTTAGTGAATCTCCCTGCTGCTACCCCACTTTACCTTTTTAAAAAAGCCCCGTCTCCCTTCTGAACTCTGAGATCCCTGTCCTTGTTTTAACCCCCAGCACATTATTGTCAGAGTCGTGGAGCCCAGGATCCAGAAGCAGATTGAGCTCCAAAGTCTTCCTTGGCATTTTAGAACTGGACACACAGTGAGTGGCAGCTGTGGGATGGACATCGCCGGCCTGTCACCAGGGGTGGCATATTTTGACCGAAGGGACAATGCACCTACCTGATCAAAGTACATGTGTGATGTGAGATGTGTGATGTGGGCCATTGGTGCAGACTTCCAGAAAAGAACAGGAGCAGAGCGGTCCCTGAGGGGATGATGTGGTTGTAATGGACTGTTCCTCAAAGATGAACCTGGAGGAATGCTGTGAAACTCATGAGGACCGACCCCAGGGAGGGCTGTAGCGGAACGGTGAAAGGGGACAAGTCAGGAAAAACAGTGTGTTACTTTCTGCCTCCTGAAAACCTGGTACGTCCCCTCATTAAGACAAGACACAGATCTTCGTGGCTCCCTGACTGGGAAAGATGGCTTCCTTTGGGAACCTGGTTCTTTATTACTGAGCACAACCCCAGGAAAGCAGATTGTGTTTCATTGCTCATGTTGTGTCTCCAAACAGGAGAGGAGAGGGAGGGGCCGCGCTGAGCCTGAAGAAGTGTCCAGGAGCTCTTCTCCCAATGCCACATGAAGCTGCCCTCAGCCCCAGCACAGAGCCAGTGGCCGCGCAGCCCTTGGAGATGGCTTTGCTCAGCAGCATCCTGGCAGCCTGGGCCTATATCTCAGGTGGGTGCTGATGACTGCCGGCCAGGGCTGGGACCCGGGCTGCTTCCCTTTGCCTGGGTCTGGTCTTCTACTAGGAGAGAAGTGAGTGGTCACCCATAGGGAGGCTCTGCTCCATTGGGTTGGAGATGAAAGTTCTTCGGGTTACTATTTAAGCGGGATGTTCTCTAATTTGGCAGGTGAATACCAAACAGCTTTGTCTGTCTGGAGAAATGCTTAGTTTCCTTTAGTTATGGAATACTGCTGGTTTCCCTTCTCAGCACATCAACCAAAACAGAGGAATCCTCCAGCCTGAAAATTTCTGTAGTCTCAACCCCATACAGGCCTGCCTCTCTCTCTCTCTCTCTCTCTCTCTCTCTCTCTCTCTCTCTCTCTCTCTCTCTCCCTCCCTCCCTCCCTCCCTCCCTCCCTCTCCCTCTGCCCCCTTTCCCCCTCCCCTCTCCTCCTCTCCCCTCCCCTCTTTCTTTGTGTGTGTGTGTGTGTGTGTGTGTGTGTGTGTGTGTGTGTGTCTGTGTGTGTGTGTTTCGGGGGTCATCTGAAATGTTTAAGAACCCTCTGGAAGAGAGGGAGCCAGGAGGTATGTGAGTCTTGGAGACACTGGTGTTTAATGGCCTCTTCATGATTCAAAGCTGTGCTCTTCAGCAAGATGGCTGACTTTCTTCTCAATATTTTCTTTTCTGACAACCAGACACTGCAAAAATATAAAAGTTGCTATTTAATAACACATGGAAATGCTTTATCATTTGAATGATCAAACTTCTGTCTTGCCGGAGTGGCCGTTTTAATGTTTAATGTTTGGATAACTTGCTTGTGTTTTGTTTTGCCTGGAGTTGTATGGATGTTGTATGAAGGATGCGAAAGATCCAATTCGACTCCCTTTAAGGGAAGAGTTTTATTTTCTGATTTTCCAGCCGAGGTGCACATTGGCAACTTAAGGATTCAAATGTAAAACGCAATGCTTCTATTTACAATGGCTGGGTCATTGTAGGGAGACTTCTGAGGACCAGCCCGTCTGCCATTTGTGGTTGGCAGGATGGAGCATGTCTGAGTTACTTTCCCGTTGGGTTGACAATGCCCTGAGAAAAGCAACGTAAGAGAGAAAGGGTTTGCTTTAGCTCACACTTCAGGGGTAGTCCATCACGGTTGGGGAGTCAAGGTAGCAGGAGCCTGAGCCTGAAGTGGCCTGCAGTGTTGTCTCACAACCAGGAAGAGAGAGCAGCAAGTGTGGACATGCTGCTACTAGAGCCTTGTTCTCTGTCTACACAGCCAGGATCCTCTGTCCCGGAGATGGGCCACCTTTCCCAACTGAGACTGATTTTTTTCACATTAATTAACATAATACAATCCCCTAAAGGATGTGAAATTGGGAGGGGTAAGTAAGGACGAGTGCAGGAGGAGCTGGGGAGGGGGAGAGTAGGTGACTATGATCAAAATACATTGCATGCAAGTATGAAATTCTCAAAGGGTTAATAAAAAACATTTTTTTAAAAAAAAGATCATCTGTCACAGACATTCTCGAAGGCGAGCCTTAATCTAGATAGTCCCTCACAGATGCACCTAAGCTCTGTCACGTTGACTGTCAGCATTAGCCACCACAGGGCATCTAGTCCTTGGGTGCCACACATCTTGGTTCTTCTCTCATGACTTAGAGAATCCAACTCTTATCCTGTTTAAGGAAGGCCTCCTTCCTGGGCATCCACACACTAGTGGGATTTCGCTCTGATATTTTTATAAATACAGCTTCTCACAGGCTGTCTTCAAATGCCCCATGTGCTTGTGCCACCAGTGTGGTTTATGCTGGAGACTGAATCCAGGGCTTCACGCAGGCTAAGGAAGCACGCTACACACTGAGCTACCCTTCTCCAGCTGTGTGGGGATAAAGAACACTGAAGCCAGAGTAGGTACATTTGGGGCTGTGACAACATGTTTGCACAGTGACTGGAGGAGGGTCCACCTACTCTGCCATGAAAAGACTTCCCCAAAGTGAAGCAGAGGGCAGTGGGAGGGTCTGGGATCTCCACAGGCTCAAGGATACCTGCAAACTATCTATTGGATGAAAGGGCCTCTGGAGAGAGCAAACAGTAGTGGACTTTGTCTCTCTACTCGGTACAGGGGGGCACCTGGCAAGTTTCCATTTTGACCAGCCTGACCCTGAGTTGTGACCAATGAATGTGGCAATTCATTGGATTGGCTGCTGTTTCCAGGGTGTCATGTGATCTTGTTGAGTCTGAGAAAGCTCATGGCCCTGTTTTTCTGTCTCCTCCAACCTTGCTTCTCCTTACGCCATTACTCTGGAATCAAGTGTTATGTGGGATGCAGTAAAACTTCTGCATGTGAGGGGGGGATGCTGAGGAGACAGCTCTGCTGTGGAAAGCACACGCTACCAAGCTCGACAACCTGAATTCGGATTCCAGGATCCACATGGCAGAAAGAGAGAACCAGCTTCGCTAGTTGTCCTCCACATACATGCTGTGGCACCGGTGCCACCCTCATCCCCCACCCTGTTAATAAATGTGGACATTTTTAAAAAATTAATAAGCATGGGCTAAAATGTAAAGCAAATGCCAGAAAGTGGAAATTTAGATCTCTAAAATGAGATTCATTATGTGTAATAACAAGACAGTGAGCGGCCGGAGAGATGGCTCAGTGGTTAAGAGTACTATCTGCCCTTCAGGAGGACCCGAGTTTAATTCCCGGCACCCACCTGGCAGCTCACAACAATCTGCATGTAACTCCAGTTCCAAGGAATCTCACACCTTCACACCAATGCACATAAAATAAAATAATAAGATAAAAATGATTAGAAATTAATTCTGAGTGGCTAAATAGATGGCTTAGTAGTTAAGAGTGAATACTACTCTTGTAGAGAACCCCAAGCTTAGTTCACCCCGCTCACACATGACAGCTCCCAACCCCAGTAACTTCTTCACTAGAAGACCCTCTTCTGGTCCCCACAGTCACCTGTGTGTAGGTGCACATACTCACATATGAATACACACAAATAACAATTTTTGATGATTCTGAAATCAGGAACATGCTTCGATTATAAAGGCAATAGTTTTTTTTTAAAACACAAAGATGAATAAAATAGGTAAAAATAGTTATTGTCCATGAGGATAAATTAGAAGCAAATATAAAAATATGGCAGGAGAGACTTGTAGCAACCCTTTGATCTCACCTGGCTTTCTCCCATGCCATTTCCCCTCTATCAGGTTGTTAGTTTCAATAGGACCCAATCTCTCCAGCTTAGTCTCAGTGCTTCGGTTGTATGTTGGTTGATCTTCAGTGTCACCCTAAATGGGTTGAAAGGTGACTAGAATTTGGGGCACATGTCCAGGTTTGTCTAATAGGTTTTTCAGAGATTGGTACATGGAAAGTGAGCCAAGTAGGGAAGACTCATCTTGAGTGTAGATGTCTCTATTCATAGGCTGCTGGTTCAAGTAGAACCAAAAAAAAAAAAAAAAAGAGGAAGAAGGGGGAAACACGTGCACAGGTGGTATCTTAGTGCTGTTTTCTGAGGCTTTGATAATAACAACCCTGAATAAAAAAAAAACTTAGGTGAGAAAGAAAGGCTTCATGTTAGCTCACAATTCCAGATTAGAGTCCAAAAACTACAGGAAGTTAAAGTGACTCGAACTTGAAATGACTAGTCATATCCACAGTCAAAAGCAGAGAGAGAATGAATGCATGCATGCTTGCAGAATAGGATTCTCCCCTGAATAGGGAATGGTGCCACCCAGAGTGGGCTGGGTCTTCCCAACTCAACTCAAACAAGACAATCCCCTCATAGACATGGAAACAGGCCAACTTGATCTAGACAACCGTCACTGAGGTTTCCTCTCTATAAAAGTCAAGATTGTGTTAAGTTGGTAATTACAGTGCTATACTTTCTGGGTGGTGTGTTTCTTGCTGCTAGCATTGATTGTTCATATCAGATTGCAGGTCAGTCCACCTTTCAGTGGGGACTTCAACCAGAATCCTCCAGGAGGTTTCCAGCCCTTCAGCCTGCATCATTTGTCCTTCTTATTCTGGGGACATCCAGCTGCTCTAACAATTGAGCAGGGATTGGCTTCCTCAGCTTTCCAGCTTGGAGACTGGAGAACGCTATAACCTCTGATCATGAATCTAAGTTCTCCCTCTGCCTTATTCATTCTGTTCCTCAGAAAAATCCTGACCAACAATGCAAACTGCTTCTTGTCCACCCTTGAGGCCCATTTCTTTAGCAACATGTCTGGGACTTGCTATTGCACACAATTGTCTGTCTTGGTTCCTTGGTTCTTTGTCTAATGAGTGTGTGTGTGTGTGTGTGTGTGTGTGTGTGTGTGTGTGTGTGTGAGAGAGAGAGAGAGAGAGAGAGAGAGAGAGAGAGAGAGAGAGAGAGATGGTGGTCATATGAGGTGTTTGAATATTCTAGGAGAGATCGAGAATGCTTTGTAAATCTGGGAGTCCTCTATTTGCCTCTTTCTTAGCCCAAAGTTGTGCTTTTCTGCAAGATGTCTGACTAGTTGAGGGTGTCTCAGACAGTGTTATACAGAGTCAGCTTGCTCTCTTATTACATGTGCAACCCTCCCACTTGAGTGAGGTCTTTTCTTTTGGCTTTTGTTTTGTATCTGTTAGCTGGCATTTCTGGATGTTGTTTGAAGAGGAAGAATCTGGGGTTCTGATTAAATTTCCTTTGGGGAAGGGCTCGCTTTACTCTCTGATTCTCCAGATAGGGTTGGTGGTTGTGCAGGGAGAAGCCAGCAGACCCACATGGCCTCTGATCCCAGCCGAGCCTGTCACATAGATACAACTTGTCCTATGTATATGTGGCATGAATCTCATGCTGTAACTACAGTAGAATGTGCTGGCTTTTCACAACAGCTACCCCAACATTAACCATTTCATAACTAACGATGTCAGTTCAACAAACACTCCCTGAAAAGAGATGATAAACTGTGTAACCCAGACGGGCTCCTAACTCATGGCAATGCTCCTGCCTTGGCCTCACAGGTACTGGTATTACAGTTATAATCACCAAACTTAGAATGACTCTTAAAGAAAAAAAGTTACTAAGGATAAGATGTTTAAATTTATAACATATAAAAAATCACAAATTTAATCAAAGAGTCCCAAGGAAAGAGTCCCAGGAGAATGGCGACAGAGGACAAGGACTGGCAGTTTGCATAAAGAAAAATGAAAATGGCTGCTAAAGCTGCAGAGTTTAAAGTTCTAGCAAATCCATGAACAGTGAGGACAGGGTGGAGGTTCAGGAAGGCAAGTGCATGCATGCAGAAGCCGATAGACTCACAGACGGATGGGTGCTCTCTGGGGAGCAGTTTGGCAGAATCTGCCCAAAGCCTTAAACTCGCATATATTACACCTTCAGCAACTCCACTGCCAAGAATTTCTTCTAAGGGAATAATTAGAGATCGAGGCAAGCACATTACTATGAGGACAAGAACTCTCAAAATCAGTTTGATGGAAAAGATGAGGAAAATTTGCCGAACAGGATATGAAATAGGAATATGTAAATGCTGTGCAATGAAGGGGATGAGAACAGGCCTGTATAAGGTGTAGTGTGTGTAGCCCTGCTGTCTGTCTGCTTTAAATGGGACTGCATTCTGCTCTAATTGTGAGTGCTAGATCAAGTAGGTGACTGGGTGCTTTTTATATTATCTTGATTTTAGCTATATTTTTTGTATGGTGTGTGTGTGTGTGTGTGTGTGTGTGTGTGTGTGTGTGTGTGTGTGTGTTACTATATGGAGATGTGTGTACATGCCCAGAGGACAGCTTCAGCTGTCATTCTTCAGGTACTCTCTGGCCATCCAGTAAGCCTCAGGAATCGGCCTGCCTCCACCTTCTAGGCCCTGGGATTAAAAGTATCCATACTCATCCCTGGATTTATTTTTTTTAAATGTGGGTTCTAGGAATCCATGTGCTTGCAAGGCAAGCGGTTTATATACTAAGCCCCAACAGAGCCTGCTTAGCTGTATTCTGTAAGAATAGTATTCGACTGGAAGACATACATTAGATAATTCCCATTTCTCTGTCTTCTTGAGCTCTGTAGCTTTCTGAGCTCAGCCTAGACTAGATTTCTATGTACCTAATTCAGAAATAAGATTTTTACCTGCCAACCGGTCTTCTTTACAGTGGTTAAGGTCTGTCTGCTCACCCCTTCCACTCTTCCATTACCCCTTCATGCCCCTCCATCACTGATGTGGTTTGAACTCTATCTTGAATTTGCCCAAATTACCATAATGGTACTGTCCACCATCATCCTACCTCTCATCCTGCTGGATCTGTATTTTTGTGGTAAAATGGCGTCTATAGTGCTGGAGTGAGGGTGCAGTTTACTTTATTTTATTGTTGTCTTGGGCTCCCTCTGCAGGACTGAGGACTGGAGTTCAGATCCCCATCACCCACATAAGTGCCAGTGAGTGTGGTGGCCTGCCAGCAATCCCAGCACATGGGAAGTGGAGACCAGGGACCCTGAGCTAGCTGGAGTGCCAGACTAGCCAAACGACTGGGTTCTGAGCTCAAGAGACAGACACTGACTTAATATGCAAGGTGGGGCCATCAAGGAAGCCACCACCAGATGTTAACCTCTGGCCTCCCTCTCCATAAATGTGTGCACACGTATTTGAGCAGGCATACACACAGGCACACGTCACTTGAACATACACATACCAAAAATAACCCAAGTGCTTTGCATGATCTAACTGTTACTGATAGTGTAAAATCATGGCCGTCTAGCGGAGCCGTCTAGCGAGGCTGTGGAGTTCTCGCACTCCTCCATGTTTCCCTGACTCCTGTTTTATTCCTTCTGTCTCAGCACTTGTATTGGGACAGTTAACATTTCCTCTCTTAACCATTTGCAAGCAACTCCTTACCCAGAATACAATGCTTTATAAATGGGGTAATATCATTAATAATAATAGCCTCATTAATAGTTCCTAGTAGGGTCATTAGAAAGAATAAATGGACTAGTTACTCATTTTAACTTAATGATTGGGCGATTCGGTGCATGTGCCTGGCTCTGGCTGGCTTCCCTCCTTGTAGAGTTTTCCTTTAAAGTTACCTTCTCAGTGAGTTTCTTGCTGGTCACTGTCTGCCATCAGCACACTATACATTGAGCTGGTCTTGTCCTCTCCTATATTTCTCCTTAGCACCCTATGAAAAGACATAGAAGGACGTCTAATCTCAGAGCCTCCCGCTCCATCCATTCCCACTCGCAGGCTTTGGTATGTCCATCGTCACCTTCCCCTTATGTTATATGTGAGTAGTGAATCAAATATATTGTCTGCACTGAGCTTTGCCCACTAAGCATCATGTCCCAGAGACACTGCAGGGCAGTAGAGAGAACCTTCTTTGTTCTGTTAAACAATGTCTTCCTTCTCCATAGCCGTCCCCTTGCCAGCGGCTAGTGGGCATGCTTAGATCTTTCTCAGCAGTGATAGGTAACCATGGCATACATAATCCAGTACGTGTCCAGAATCAGTTTCCCAAAGTACAATGGCTGGATCATGTCTCGTCCACATTCTAAGGACAGATGTCACTAAGTTGCCACCTAGAGAGCTTTTCTAATTCACCCATTTATAAAGAGATATATGCAAAGCCCCGGAACAGGATTGTTTTTGACAATCTGATAGATGAGAAAGACTCCCTAGGTATCATCTAATTTTTGTAGGCCAGGAGTCAGCAAATTCTGTTTTTCTATAAACTTCCAGAGAGTGTTTTCAGCTTTGTAGTTCAGCCTATGTTCTACCAGTTTAACTCCAGTGTAACCCAAAAGCAGACAGGCTATATAACTGGACAGCCCACCTTCCTTCCAGTGGAGCTTTGTGTATAAATGAGGGAGTCCTTTCAACTGTAGCTGAGGCCACAATGTTCCAGTCCCTGTTAGGGTGACATTTTTCACAGGACAGAGACCCATGCCTATTACTTTTTCTGTACTCAGATCCATTCCAAATTTTCCCTATTAGTTATTTCTTTTCTTTAAGAAATATTTACTTTTTATTTGTGTGTTTGGATGTTTTGCCTGCATATGTACCACCTTTGAGGAGATCGGAGCAGGCCATGAGATACCCCAGAACTGGAGCTCAGATGATTGTGAGCTCTTTTGTGGGTGCTGGGAACTGAACTCTGATCCTCTGGAAGAGCAACTGGTGCTTTTAACTGTTGAGTTCCCTCTCCAGCACCGTTGCTTGTTTTCTTAATGCTTTTCTTTATATATTGATCCTGTTTTTCTGATCATACAACTACTCTAATCTGCCATTTGATTTTACATATAGTAGTATTTTAGTGAAGAGGTTTTGCTGCGTCCATTGAAGGGGTGTGTGTGTGTGTGTGTGTGTGTGTGTGTGTGTGTGTCCCCGTCTGTCCATCTGTCCGTCCATCCATCTGTGTCCATGTGTATGTGTGCCTGAGGAGCCCAGATGAGGGTGTTGGATCCCCTGGAGCTGGAGTTACCAGTAGTTAAGAGGAGCCTGATGTGGGTGCTGGGAACTGAACCTGAGTCCTCTGTAGGAGCAGCCAGTGCTCTTGACCACCAACCTCTCACCTCAGGTCCCCAGCTTATAAAACTTGGAGTCTCACATGCTAGGGACAATTTGATGACAGAGGGTTTCCTTTCATGTGAGTCCACTTGTCGATACACATGAGGAGCTATCCTGATGTGCAGCCTGCCTGCCACAGTTTCCTGAGAATCCTTGAAGGCAGTCAACAACAGATAAGCAATCAAGAAAGCAGCACTACACGCAAAGATACTCTTATCACCATCATTTTATTGTATTTTCTGTGTGTATGGCATTTTGCCTGCGTGCACCATTTATGTGCATCATGTGCATGCCTGGTGCCTGAGGAGGCCAGAAGAGGGCGTCAGCTCCCTAGAACCGAAGTCACAAATGGTTATAAGGTGCCATGATGATGCTGGGACTTGAACCCGGGTCCCCTGGAAGAGTGGTCAGTGCCCTTAAAAACTGAGAAATCTCTCCAGTACTTATTATTGCTATTTTTTAAAATAATTTTTTTCAATCAACTAAATATCTGAAAAGCCACTTTTGTAAATGGTGGTACATCACTGCCACTGGCTGAGCTACTGTAGCTGCAGTTATCTGGGGTTTGAAAAGGGATGTAGAACTAAGAGTAATGTATACAGTGTATGAAATATACTCAGAGAAAAATACATAAATCATTTGTGTACCTCGACTTGAGCCAAGTAAACACAAATAAATACATGCGTGTATATACAGGTAAAAAAGTGCCTGCACCCACTGAGATAGCTTGCTGGCCCCATTTCCTATTCTTCATATGTATATACATATACAAATACATGCATGATTTAACACACACTGTTCCGATATAAAGTGCCCCTCAAAAGGCTATGTCTATGGGCTTTGTCACTGGATGGGGGTGTTGTTTTGGCAGTTTCTAGAAACTTTGGGAAATGGAGCCTAGTTAGAAGAGTAAGGGGTTCTTGTAAATACGTTTTCTCTGGCCTCTTCCTGTCTTCTTGGCTACTTATTGTCTGCCATGAGGTGAGGTGACCAGCTCTCCTCTGCCACACACTGCCATGGCCATATCAGCCCAAGTGCAGGGGCCAAGTGACCCTGGATCCAATCCCCTGTGTCTTAGTTTCATTTCTGTTGCTGTGATAAAATCCCTGACTCAAGCAACTTTAAAGAAGAAAGGTTTTACTTAGCTTACAGTTGCAGATAACAGTCCATCATTGCAAGAAGTCAAGACAGTAATTTGAAGCAGTTAAGCCTATATCATATCTAATATCAAGGCCAGAGAGAAATGAATGCATGAATACCTGCTGCTTTGCTCACTCTTCCTTCTATTATACAGCCTAAGACCCAAGCCTAGGGAATGGTGCTGCCCGCAGTGGGCTTGAACTTCCCCCATCTATTAAGACCAGCAAGACAATCCTCCTCAAGCTGACCTTATCTAAACAGTCTCTTCCCAGATAACTCTAGATTGTGTCAAGATGACAACTTTGGTTCTGAAACTCTGAGCGAAAATAAATGTTTAAATTGTCTGTCTTAGATATTTTGGTTACAGAGACAAAAAGCTAACTAATTATACAAATACATACACATCCACACACTCATACATATAATAAACTTATGGACATATAATGAATGTATTAACTGAACTTTTAGAATTTATAGTCATGATTCGATTTAAATATCATTCACGATTTAACTTTTCAGCATATTTATGATAAACACATGAACTGGGTTCTGAGAACCCAAAGTGACTCATGGATTCTGCTTTCAAATTTCTCACTGTTATGGAGGCAATGGCTGTATAGCTGATTATAGAAGAAGTACATAAAGTGCTGCCTGGGCTGGAGGGACTAATTAGTCAGAGGACATGGACAAGCATTGGTCTTAGTCTTCAGCAGTGGTAAAGTGCAGTCAAGTATGCACCAGAGTCTTTATCTTTCTTGGACCCCAGGGAAGCTAGTTTTCTTTCTCTTGCTGTGATGAAATACCATGACCAAAAGCAACTGAGAGGAGGAAAGCACTTATTTCGTCTTATAGATTACAGCCCATCATTGACTGAATCCAGGACCTGGAGACCACAGAGGAGTGCTGCTTACCAGCTTGTCCCCCTGACTTCCTTTCTTATATAGCCCAGGCCCACCTGACCAGGGATGGCAACTCCCTCAGTGGGCTGGACCCTCCTCCATCCAATAGCAATTGAGAAAACGACCTCAAAGATATGGCCAGAGGCCAGTTTGATCTGGGCAGTTCTTCAGATGAAGATCTGTCTTGCCAGGCGATTTTGGTTTGTGTCAGGTTGACAAAAAACAAAGGAATACACTAAGAAAGGAGACAAGTGAGCTGTGAACTCCATAGGCACTGGGGATGTGGAAGCTTCCTTGTGGAGTGCTTACTGCCTAGTGGGTGGGGAGAGAAGGTGAAGGGGGCCAAAGGAGTAGAAGTCAGGCTGGCCCTGCATGGGGCACATTCTACAGTATTCCTTGATCCTAAGCAGGAATGGAGAGACTGAGGGAGATTTCCTTCCAGCATTTCAGAGAGGCCTGGAGTGTTGCTGGAAGACTTACCTTTCCTATGGTGTAGCACAGAATCCCACAAAGAGCCATGTGTATAGTGATGCTCAGTGAAGAGATTCTGCTGAGCTCTTCCTTAATTCACACAACCCTGCTACTCTCCTTAGAGAGAGCCCATTTCATAAGCATATTTCCTTCCCCTTTAAAGACTGAACACCTCGAGGAGTGCAAGAAACCTCAGGCAGAGAGCGTGGTACACTGCTTGGAGACCAGCTGACCAGGCCAGATCTGGTGTGGCCTTCCTACAGTTTTCTGGGAACAATCTGACTTCCTGTCATGCAAATGAAATCAGCCTCAGGACCTCCCCTCAGGTCTCTTCCTGCCCAGGAAAACAATGACCCTGCAGGAAACAAGATAGAGTAATACATTTATTTTTATTTGTTAAAGGAAAACAACCAACAAAAGCCCTCTTCACCCTGCTTCCTGGGTAATTAACAGATGTCTGAGTGTGGTCAAGACCTGGGTGGGTCATTGGCCAAGAGAAAAGTGACCTGAGGCAGGAAATATTAGAGGAGTGTGAAAACAAACAGTTTAGAGCTCCAGTTTGATGTAGGCAGAAGGGTGAGTTAGCATTGATTCAAAGCAAGCTGGCTTTTTGCTTTGAAGCATCTGCTTGGTACCGGTGAGTCCTTTGCTCTGTCTGGTTGCTTTTACAGAACTTCTCTTGGCGTCTTTATCTGAGATGCTGCATGCAAAAGAAAATGTTTTCTTATATGTGAGAAAAACTAGTTAGGCTAGAATGAGAATAGCGGTTTCCAAAATGAAACCCATGTTGGTCTATGGCTATAATCTCAGCACTAAGGAACTGGATGCTGGAGGAGCAAGTCCAGTCTGGGCTACATAGCAAAATCCTATCTCATAAACAGACAAACAAAAAAACCCAACAACAAGTTAGGTCTGTGTAGCAAGTCGGTAAAGAGAGGGTATGAAAGTCACAATGACTGTTTTCATCGCAAGTATGGCTTTCCATCTCATGCACATAAGGACATGGATCACTCCAGTCTTAATGGTTAGCCATGGGTACTGGTACTTACCCATTGTCCTAAACTGTGCAGTGTTTAAAGGTAGAAGATCAGCACAAAGACGCTTTTCCTGATCCTGACAAAGATTCAGTAAATGGGAGCTCCCTCTGTCTATCTGTCTGTCCATCCATCTGTCTGTCCCTCTGTCTACCTATCCACCTGTTTTCTTGTCTGTCTTCTATCTTCTATCCACCACCCCTCTATCTTTCTTCCAACTTATCACCTGTCATCCATCTATCACTTGTCAATCACCTATCAACCTCCCTCTTTTTTTTTTTTTTTTTTTGGTTCTTTTTTTCGGAGCTGGGGACCGAACCCAGGGCCTTGCGCTTCCTAGGTAAGCGCTCTACCACTGAGCTAAATCCCCAGCCCCTCAACCTCCCTCTTTACCACCCCCCTTCCTTCCTGTTTTCATCCCTCTCCTCTTTCCTTTCATCCCTCCTTCCCATCCCTGAGAGTGTATGTGCATGTATATGCAATATGAATTTTTGTCTATGCCTGTGAACATTCTTTGGGTCCAACGTTGGGGAAGGGTTATCTTAGTTTCTTTCCCTTTGCTGTGAGCAAATGCCTGGTAAGGAGCAGTGTGAGAGACGGAAGATTTGTTTTGGCTCAGAGGCATGTGGTGGGAAAGGCCTATCCTCCTCCCTGCAGTCAGCAGTGGGGTGGCCAGGGTGCCAGGCCATGTCGGCACGGGGAGATCATAAACCCTGTCCGAGTCATCCCAGGTTTTGGCACCAATGTTGGGGTTTCGAATCTCAGCCCGTGCCCGGACACCTTGGTTCCATGTGGAGAGGTTTAATGGGAGAAGAGTAGAGGAAGAGAGGAAAGGTGGCCTGCCATGGGCACGTGGAGGGGGAGAAGGGGGCAAGAACAGAGAACAAAGAGCAAGAGGGGATAAGAGAAGGAGGAGGGGGCAAGCAGCTCCTTTTATGGTGTCAGACACAGCTGGCTGTTGCCAGGCAACTGTGGAGCGGAGCATACCTGGCTGCTGCCTGGTAGCTGTGGGGGTGGAGCTTAAACAGAATACCAGCAGTAGAGAATTCATGGTCGTGAGAATCTGTGACTGACTTACTACACCTTGAGTGATCAGAGAACAGAGAGCATGGGAGGTAGGGCAGGGATATCCATCTACAGATCCATCCATCCTGTGACACACTTCCTTCAGCTGGATCCCACCTCCTACAGGTTTCATAACTCCTCCAAAGAGCAACACTCACTGGGAGCTAGGTGTTCAGAAACGAGCCCAGAGGAACATTTCACATTAGACTACAAGGGGGTCCGGAGTGATTCTACTTGTGATGGGATTGGAAAGTAAGGGACTTCTCCAAGTTCTTACACTGTGTCTGTTCAGTGTTGGAGCATTTTGCCAATGTGAGTGTGTCAAAAACTCATGTTCTGAGACCAGGGTCTTGTAGTGTGTTAAAAAAATAAAACCCAAAACCATTTTTCCTCCCATACTTGTTAATAAGTGCCTAGGCCATACACTTCAGCCTGTTCTCTGACTTCTTATTAACTTATCATCCCTTTTATTCTAATCTGGATTCAGTTACATGGCTGGTTTCCTCTCATTGTCTTCTTGCCTTTGTCTCCTCAGGGTTCCTGGAGCTAATCTCTCCTTTATTCTATCCTAAATTCAGCTACCTGCTGGTTTATCTGTCTCCTCTGAGTTAACAGCTCTAATCTCCCCTGCCTCTATTCCCTAGAATTCTTTCTCTCCCTGCCCAATTCCTACCTCCTATGTTCTGCCTCAGCTCATTGGCTATAAGCTTTAATTGGCAGGTGTTGCTATAAGAGATTCTTTCTACAGTAGTGAGTGGAGGTAAGTCTCCCAAGACACGGAGACGGGAACAGAGTTAGAGTCTGTTGACTGTTTTAATGGCCTGAACTCTCCAGAGGTCTTTAAAAGTGGTCTACTCCGAAAAAGTAATTTTTATTCACCTGATGCAGTTATCTTCTCAGAGACTTACTGCGAGTGAACTCACCTTTTGTAGCTCTCTCTGAACTCTGGCTGGCTGGTTCAACTCAGTTGTTCTGGCTAAAACTCCTCCCCAAGCTGACTGATTCAGTCTGGCTTCTCTCAGCTTCTCACTGAATTGTTCTTGGCCTCAAATTAGCTGGCAGTTTGTTTTAATCTTCTGGCGCCTTCTTACTCTCTGGCTTTGCCTGCCTCTGATGACTTGCACTGAACTTTGTGAACTGACAGATAAACTCAGCCCTACTGCACTGCACTCGCTGTACTGATTCCCAACTCACCGAGCTCCCTGCCTACAGAGCAGCTGTCTCCACTGCACTGAACTCTTCTGACTGGACAGAATTGACTGACTAGAACTCAGAGATCTGCAGGCCTCTGTCTCCTGAGGGCTGGGATGTGTACCCCCACACCTGGGCTTAAGCTTGTCTTAACTGGAGGTTGCTCTATACCAGGCTGGCCAGAGCAGCCATGTCAAATTCCTCCACACTAAGTGTATTTCTAGCCTATCAGTGTGGACTATTTAGTCAGAGTTCTGCCTTTACATCCCCTGCACCTTTTCAATGGCACATGGATGTGGCATCCTGTAATTCCAGTGCTGTGGAGGTGGGGATAGGATATGCTAGGACAAGCTGCTAGCTAGACTAGCCAGAAGGGGAAGTTAAGAGGCCCTGCCTCCAAAATAAGATGGACAGCAACTGAGGAAGACTTTGGGTGTCAGCTGTGGGCCTCCACTTGCACTTGTAAGTATGTGTGGGTTCACCACACACAAGCATGCAGGAAGCTAAACACTTGAATTGACTCAAAAGGATGTGTTCGTCCGAAGGAGCTCCTGCCTCCTGACTGTCAGTGTCTTATTTTACACACTGGCCATTTCTGCACTTGATGGAAGCTCAGTGTGATGCATACAGTTCATGTGTGGAAGGGGAAAGGACACCTTCAGTGAGAAGCTTCGGGCCATGGTGGGGGTAGGGCAGGCAAACGCATTGTCAACCACAGGTGACTTCTCGGTTAAGAACGGCATGGGGAGAGGACAAGAAATTGTCTGTCAAAGGCATTGAAATCGGTTCTATTAAAGCCATCCAAGAGACTGGTGTGCTACATGCCCATGACCTCAGTTCTTAGGAGTTGGAGGCAAAAGGATCAGGATTTCAAAGGCAGCTTGAGCTACACAAGATGTAAGAGCCTATCTCAAAACTACTGTGTGTGTGTGTGTGTGTGTGTGTGTATAATATATATATATTAGAGAGAGAAAAGTTTGCTATTATTCCCCTCCTATGCACACTTTCCCACTGTAAAGAGAGTTTACCCTAGAGCAAAGCTCACAGCCAGAGCCCAGGCTCTCTTAGACTCAGAAATACAGGCAGGGTCAGTGGCCTAAAGGGTCCTGGGTGGTTGTGTGGGAACAGGAAGGACTCTGGGTTTCCTGACAAGCTGTCACTTCAGGTACAATGACCTTATTTCTGTCCTGTGCAGACAGTGGCAGAAAAATCAATGCTGGTAGCACCTGGGGGCGGGTGTTTCGAGCTGAGTCAAGCCTGCTTTAGAAGAAGGGACCGTTGGATCTCTCTGCACAGAGAGCAGCCAAGCCAGGACATGGCCCCTGGGGGAGGTTTGATTCTGGTAAACAACAGAACCCATTTTCCAGCAAATAGATTTTCATTTTGGTTTTTTTCCCCAGTGATACTCTTTTGAATTATCACTGAAGTGAGGTCTGATAAGGTCACCCGGACTGAGCCTCTCTTGCCTTTCAGAGATCCTTCCCCTGAGCCCTGACTCGACGCACTGCAGGTCTGTCTCTACATCTGCTCCTGTGTGCTGCCCACACGGCCCATTCACTCCATTCCAGTTATTTATTTCAGAGAGAGAGAGAGAGAGAGAGAGAGAGAGAGAGAGAGAGATGCACACATGAAGGCCAGAGGCTGAAGTCTTCCTCTATCAGTATCTCCCCTTAGTTCTGGAGACAGGGTCTCTTGTTGAACTCACTGATTGGGCTCAGCTGTCGGGCAAGTGAGTCCCTGGGACCTCCCCGTAAATGCCTCTCCAGGTCTGGGGTTATAGTCGTGTGCCCATGCCTCAACTGTTACAGATGACGGGAACACACACTCAGATCCTGCTTGAGTAGCAGCAGCACGCATTGAGCCGTCTCTCCGTCCCTCTCCATCTGAACTTTGTCATGCACAATGAGACTCGAGGTTCCATGAGGCTGAGATGGAACCAGGCTGAAGTAACTACCTGAGGGGAGTGCCTCCCTCCTGCTACACAGTGGGAAGACAATTCATGGGATCGAGCCTCATGGCAGGTTCTGATGTCCCAAGTCACGTCCTATGCATCAGAGAGCTTAACGATTCTCTACTTTTGCTCAGGCCCACTATCAGCAAGTCTTGGAGCCTGGCTTATCTCCAGCTGACACCAGATAACAAATTGTTATTTGGTGAAACCGATCTAGATGTGCTTACTGGTTTTGTCAACTTGACACAATCCTAGACATATCTGATGGAGGAATTGCCTCTGTCAGAGTGACCTATAGGCAAGTCTGTGGGGGCGTTTTCTTGATTGATTGGTTGGTTGATTGATGATTGATTGATTGATTGATATGGGAGCCAGCCCACTGCGGCTGGTGCCTCCCCTGGGCAGGTGGTCTTGGGTTGTATAAGGAAGCAAACAGCAGTCTGGAAGCCAGGGCGTGTGTGCAAACCAGAAAGTAGCACTCCTCCATGGCCGTGGCTTATGCTCCTGACTTCAGGTTCCTCCCCTACTGAGTTATCACCCCGAACTTTCGTCAGCGATGCACTGTGATTGGGTCATGTAAGCCAAATAAAGTCTTCCCTCTCCAAGTGCCCTTTGGCCATTTGTTTTATTACAGAAAGAGAAATCAGGATATGCAAAATCAAGAGACAGGTACCTTAAGCCCTCACTGTAAGGCCGACATCTCATGCTCTCCCACACAGCTACACATCTTGCACACCTGCACATCCTCTGGAACACTTTTCCTGATCTCCACATGGCTAACTCATTACAGCCATCTACTCTTACCTCAGAAATTATGTTTTTCTCATACCTGGTGATATAATTTTTCATTGTTGTGACCAATACAAGAAACAGTTTAAAGACTGGAGGATTTCTTTTGGCTCGTCATTTCCAAGGGTTCGGTCAAACACAGTGGAAAGCTGTGGTAGAACATGGCTGCTCACCTTACAGAATCCATGAAGGAGAGCAAAGGAGAGAACACCGGGTCCAGCGTGCTATTTTCTGTTCTTTTACCTTTATGTCGGCTCTAAGGCTTGATCTCAGTTTTCCAGGATTGCTCAGTAAGCACACCTGCTGAGACGGCTTGCCGGCCCTATCTTTAAGTCACTAACATGTGAAAATATGAGGAACAGTTCACTGGCTATCAATAAACGACTTAATGAACTTTAAGGGTCTGTTCTATAGAGCACACGTTATCCCCATAAGCACACAGATCTGAGTACCTCACTATGAAATGCATGCCCTCCCCAAGACAGGGTCTCATGCAGCTCAAGCTGGCCTTGAACTCAGTAGCTGGGGGTGATGATGAACTTAAACTCCCGATCCTCCTGCCTCCACTCCCAGATTGCTGAAATTACAGGTCTGTGCCACCTTACGGAGCTTTAAATTTACAAAGCTCTTCCATGCCATCTGGGATCCCATTTCTGTTGTTTGATGCTCCCTAATAACATGTTGATCCATGTTCCGAGTGGTTATAGACTGTGAAAATTGGTTGGCTGATGTATCGATCATCTCGGTTTGACCGATGTCTATGACCTTGGCCAGGTATGTCTTCATGACAGCTGCTTTGTTTACCCCATGATTCTATTCTGTTGAGGGCATAACACCAGGGTCACCAAGGGCCCCACGGAGCGCACACCTCATCCATAGAACAATTATACTGTTCTCTAGCCAACCACCTTAGGCCTGCCTCCTCTTTCAGTGAACTTAATGAGGTCATTCCTCAATGCTTCGAGATGTGCTATAGATTGCACGAGTTACCCGTGGCTGAATACTAATTATCCCAACTTTAGAGGCCTAGAATAGCACAGATGGCTGGAGAGATGGCCTAGCAATTAAGAGCAGGGACTTTTTTTGGTGCAGGACCTGAGTTCAGTTCTCAGCACCCACAGCAGATGTTCATGTCTGCCTGTAACTACAGCTCTAGGGGACTCCATGGCCTCTGGCCTCCTAGGGTACTTGCACTCACATACACATGACCCCCCCCCACACACACACACATAAATGTGAATGTCACACACCTCAGCTTCTATGGTTCAGAAAGTCACATGTGGCTTAGCTGAGCTCTTTCAGTCAGGACTAAACTCTGTAGCTCTTTAGTTGAGAAAGCTGCTGGAAAGCCAAGCTTGCAGCACCTCACCTCAAGCTCCATCCTGACTCGATTCTTCCGAGTTCACCCACATGGCTGTTGGCAACTTCAGTCCTTTGAAGGCTGTTAGCTGGAGGCCATTGTTGACCCTGTGATACTTGGACCTCCATATGAACAACTTACCTACAGCAGCTGGCTTCAGCTTAGTGGGGAGTGGGAGTGGGGAGAATATCTGAGGGATGGGTATTGAAGCTCTATGTAACTTCATCTTAGAATCATCTATTACCTTTGTCATACTTTATAAGTTACTAGGGCCTGGGAAGACGACTTATTCAGTAAATTACTTGCCTTAGAAGTGCAAGGGTCTGAATAGGATCCCTAGGACCTACATTTTAAGGAGCCAGACAGGGTGATATGTACTTGTAATCCCAGCATGATGAGGTGGAGGGTCCAGGTCAACTGGCCTACCCTTCCTTACATGGTCCAGGCTAACAAGAGCAGACAATGCCTGAAGGATACACAAGATTAACCTCTGGACTTGATATGCACACATGTACACACACACACACACACACACACACACACACACACTTACACTGAGACATTTATACACACACACTCATACATAGTTACACTGACATATCTGACACATACACATACAAACACACACACTGACACATTTATACACACACACACTCACCCATACTTATACTGACACATTCATACACACACACACACACTGACACATTTATACACACACACACTCACCCATACTTACACTGACACATTCATACACACACACACACACACACAAACACACACACACATGCTCGTGTGCGTGCATGCACTAGCTCCAGACTTTAAGGAGAAGAGGTTGATTGACCAAGGGCATGGATACCAGGAGGCAGAGTCACCTCACAGTGATGGCAGTAATTCTGAAACTATGTATGATGAACGAAAACCTTCAGAAAGCAGGTCTTCATAAAGACACATGGCTCAAACTGAATAGTTATTTCATGTGGGAGGGGCTAAGTTATTAGTTTTTCTACCTTTTAATTTCTTGGGTCTTTTAACTTTAAAAATTATCTAAACTTTAGTATTAAAAAGTTGTTCTCTCTCTCTCTCTCTCTCTCTCTCTCTCTCTCTCTCTCTCTCTCTCTCTCTCTCTCTCTGTCTCTCTCTGAAATTAGCCAGACCCAAATGCTGCACATATGGTAATTTTTCATTTGGAAATAATTCCAAAGTTAAACTTGAAACCAGTGATAATTTCATATACCCCTGCCCATATCAGATGTGTTGTTAGCCAGTTGTCAATACTAATACCAATTCATTTATTCTGCCTTTCCCTTCTTTTCATTTTATCACATTTATGTATTTGTGTGTTTGTTTTCTGATACACTGTACCATGACGTGTGTGAAGGTCAGAGGACAAGGGGAGTCCATCTATTCTTTCTCCCCACCATGTGTCTTTCTGCACTAGAACTCAGGTCCTCAGTCTAGGGGACAAGAATCTATTCATTGAGCCATTTGCCACTCTCTTTTGTCTCTTTTTTGAGACAGTCTCACTCTGGCCTGGATGTCCCAGCAATCCTCCTGCCTCAGTCTCTCAAATGTTGGAATTGTTTATAGGCACAAGCCGCCATACCTGGCCTAATAATGCTGTTTGGAAACGTTATGAAATTGGCCCCTGGGAAGGCTGGTCTTGGTTGCCATTTAAGTTCAGGTCCTGGTGAGATTATTGGTCTGTGCCCCTGACACTGCATGGAGACATGGCTCCTGTCTGACTGACTCCTTCTCCTTCCTCTCTCTGCAGAAAACCCTGAGCGAGCCGCTCTGTACTTTGTCTCTGGCGTGTGCATCGGCCTGTTCCTGACCTTGGCAGCCTTGGTGATAAGAATCTCCTGCCACACGGACTGCCGGCAGGGTCCCCGGAGGAGGTGCTTGCAGGACCACGAGAGCAGCAGTGACAGCAGCGACAGTGAGGATGGTAGTGAGGACACAGCCTCGGACCTCTCGGTGCGCAGACACCGTCGCTTCGAGAGGACTTTGAACAAGAACGTGTTCACGTCTGCAGAGGAGCTGGAGCGCGCACAGCGGTTGGAGGAGCGCGAACGAATCATCAGGGAGATCTGGATGAACGGGCAGCCTGAGGTGCCGGGCACCAGGAGCCTGAACCGCTACTACTAGGGCTCAGTGTGGACGCCAGAACCTCTGCAGACCTGAAAAAGAGAGTGGGTTCTGCAGGCAGGGACGATGTGCACGAGCTGAGGCCAGCTCTGTTAATGTGGCCGGAGAGTGCAGAGCGCCAGCCTACTTCCCAAGAGCATTGGGGTTTGCTTTAGACTCTTGCCTCTGGAGAAATAGACAACCCAGGCAGGGGTATCTGCCTTTTCAGGTCTTGACACCCACCTGGACACACCAGCCCAAAGCTTCCCGGTCTTGGAAAGGTGCTAAGGATTTCCTCTCCAACCACGTGACAGCGATGTGATGAGCTGAAAGTCCTTCCGAAGTGCTCAGAAGTTTGGGCGGACTTGTGCTATTCCTTTACAAAAGGAAAAAAAAAAGTCTCATAGCTGGAGAGCTGGGACATCAGGGTGACCATAACCCAGAAAATGTAATTTTCTAAAGGACTCCGTGTAGAGGAAGTGGTTTTGATTGAGATAGCATGATCCATGCTAATTATTTAAAGCTAATTTTTAAATGAAAAAAAAAATCTTGGCAACCTCTGCATTTTAACTGACACCTCAGGGATTAAAATCCTATTTTTTAGTCTAGTTCCCACCTCATTCATGAAGATGAATAGAACTTACTGTTTAATGAGATGTGTTGGAGACCTAGGACACATCAATAACCTCAGAGGATAAAGGGTTTTATTTTTTAGTAGTTTATGAAATATATATTGACATGTGTATTTGAAAATGCTGCATAAAAAATAGAAACCATGGGTCCTTCCCTTTTGGAGAGATAAGTCTCATGACTTCAGAGATTCATAATATTTAAATAATATTTTGTTTTAAAAAATAGTTTGGATTTCCAAGAAGAGAATGGAAACCAGAGGTGAGAATTAAAGCCAAAATTAGAATGGTGTCTAAAATAAACATTCCATGAAAATCTTCTGCTTCCTGTCTGTGTGGTCATGTATAAGCCTCTATGGTCACCTTTAGTTGTGGGCAAGTGTGGCCTCTGCTGGACCCCGTAAGGATTAAGGATTAAAAAGGGTCCCTGGAGATAAGGATTCTGTGTGTAGGTTATATGGTATGGTTGAGTTATTGCTAAGCAGATAGAGGAACTGAAGATTTACCTAAGGCAAGAGAGATCACATAGTGACCCCACCCTCAGCCCTCCCCCTCTATGGAGAGAAGTTTGTAGGGATGGAATGCAGACACACCCTAAGGAAAGATGGGAGGAAGACTGCCATATTTGAACCTCGGTGACAGGATGAGACAGCATCCTCCAGGGCAGCAGTTCATAACAGTAGCAAAAGCACAGTTGTGAAGTAGCAATGAAATAATTTTTACGGTTGGGGTTCACAACGTGAAGAACTGTATTGAAGGTTTGCCGAATCAGGAAGGTTGAGAACCACTTGCTCTAAAGCATAAACAGGAAACAAGGTTTGTCATGGATTCCCCTCTCTTGCCATAGACTAGGACCCTTCCTGGTCCAACTGCACAACCTGGAGCCTTCTTACTGGGAGGGCTTCTCCTCTGCCCATTGCCTCTGCCATGGAGTGTATACTGTTTATGGAAATTCAGTCTCAGGCTCACTAAGTGTACACTCATAATCTCCAGTTGCCAAGGATGACACAGTTTGCTTGAAGCCCTCTGTGTCTGGTCTGATTATTCCACTTAGACTAGCCTCCCCTTGGCTAGCAGTGCCAAAGACTGTAGTTAATTAGCATCTCTGCATCGGGATTTACATCCCTGTGCTTTGGGTCCCTTGGGGCCAATCACAGCAACCATCCTATTTCCTGGCCTGTTGATTGATGTCTTTGGTCCTGGTCTCCATCTCTTAGAAAAATGGAACAGTCAGTATCTCCCATCATCTTCGGGAGATGGGCTGGGTGATCATAGAGAGAAGTTACAGTCCTCACTAGACAGAGGCTGCACTAGTGGATGTGCCTGACAGGGTTCTAGGGCACACAACTATCTCAGTGGTCACTGAATCTTCATATCTTTCCACCAAGTCCCGAGGACACTATCTAAGGAACACAAGATACTGAGCGATAGTTTAACCAGTGACTTCCCTCTTTCGTGTAACAAGATTTCCACTTATTTTTAACCTGTCCAGTTTAGATTTGTAACACAATTTCTGGTTCTAGTTTCTATACAAGACACTTGTGCTTGTAATAGAGAGATATCCAACTTGAGAGAATTTATTGATTTATAAAACTCAAAGGGCAGAGGCGGATCGAGCTTCAGGGATGGCTGGGTTCAGAGAATCAGATACCACCAAGAGTTTAGATTTTCCTAACTCTGCTTTATCTCAGGTTTGTTGGTGGTGCTGGTGGATTTTTGTTTTTGTTTTTTGTTTTGCTTGTTTGTTCCTGCTGCAGATGCAACTGTAGCACACTTACATTGTCTTGAGTGCTAAGCTCCAACACAGCACATAGAGATTGTGTATGTGTGGGGTGCGAGCGTGTGGGGGCGGGGTAAGGAAGGAGAGAGGAGGGGAATATAAGGGTCATTTTGGGTGTGTGTTTTCTCTGCTGAGAAATACCAGCTGACCAAAGCCTGCCGAAATTTTTGGGAAACGTAAGGTGTCTCAAGGGCCCAAGGAAGCCTCTCTCCGCCTTGAGGCAGCTTGGCCTCTCTTGCCTTAGGGCGGCTTGCACCCACTTCCCTTAAAAGCATCCTGAGCTGACCAGCATAGGTAGCTAACGGCAAACTCATGCCACATGAGAGTCATTGCCACTGGTGGGCTGTGCTTTGGACACTTCTGGATGTACACTGTTGCAATGTAGGACACAGGAAAGTAATGCCTCACTGAATGGTAGGTAAGAATGATGGAGCCTCATTGTCTAATGGGCCCACCAGTGAGATTCCATGGGATCCATGAGTCGTGTTTTTCTGCCATTAAGGTCTGTGGCATTTTACTACACAACCGACAGCTGTACAACCAACCCCATTCTTTGGCTCAATGTTCCTTCTTGAAATTTAATCGCCATGGAAACAGTGCTGCGATGTGGGACACATATGAGGAAGTGGCTCATGAGGGTCCTGTCCTTATGGATGGGTGAATACCCTCACGGAGGCGGGGGATACCTGATTAAAGTCTATGAGGTAGACCCGATGTTTCTCTCTCGTGAGTACTTACCTTTCTGCACTGAGAAGGTCCTCGTTAGAGACTGGGGAGGTAGCTCAGGGGATGTCCCCTCACTCATGGACTTCCAACTCTCCTTAAGTGACCAAAAGAATGACCATATCACACTCCCATTTCCCAGGAGAATACCCTACCCATATTTTAGCAAGCGACAAGGTTAACTAAAGTCAGGGACCATTAAAGCCTCTTCTCCCTTGAGCCTCCCATGCAACTAATTAGCAAAGCATCTTTACCACAGGCATTGTGGTAAATCTTGGTCATTAACTTGACTAGATAGAAAACCTGAGCCATTGGTGAAGTACGTTGCTGGTTATGGCTGAGAAGGTCTTTTAGAGAGGATTGGCAGGTGGGTCAGCGGCCTGAGTGGGGAAGACCCTGCTTGAATGTGGAAAAGCTATTTATTACATTTCAACCCCAGCTGGAACAAACATTGCCAGTTCTAGCGTAGACTTGCTCGGCCCTTTCTGAGTGGCACCTGATTCACTCCTATCATGTCATACAGACAGCCTTCAGAGTGGACCAGAAGCGGTGGCTCTCCAGTGAGCCATTTTACAATGGAGCCTTCTTGTTCCGAGGCTTCTTGGTCCTTATATTGATGGCCATTTAGAGTTTTAAGCCACTGTCCTTCCATTGACGTTACCTGATAGTCACAAGAGATTTTTTTTTTACAAGAACTCACATTAAATTCAAAGACTTGTTTTAACAGTCATCTCTCTGTGAGTAATATTTTCTGATTTATTAGTGTATTTATCACAAAGTTGCTCTACCTCTCTGCACCAATTATTTGCATGTGTACATAGTTTGAGCTCAACTGTGCTGTGATCATATGTGCTTCACCCAGTATGTGCTCATCAGAGTGACAGTTCTGAACATCGGCACTTGCTTTGCCTTGCTTGCCTTGGGCACAGCAAAACTAACCTTGTTTCTTAGGTGTTTCTTCAGCTTCTCAGTCCAGGCTGTGGTCCCACAAATTGGAAAATGAACGTGTCTGAGAAAATGCAATGGTTTCTTTGTCTTACCATTGGCCAGCCAACTTCAGCCTTTCAGGATCAGAATACGTCATTTCCTGGCTCTAAACACTGAGTCTAATATTTTAAACTCTCCATAGCCGGCCTATGGGTCTTTCTGGGCTACATGATCTTTCCAAGTCCTCTTGTAAATTTACATCATAGCTTGACACTATTACTAATTGTAAATTTGAAAACTGACAAGTATAAGTTTAAAAGTATAAGTTGCTTTTCTTTTTAAAGTATGAAAATACTTTCCTTCAGATAAAGTCAAATGTTCCCATGGCTTCCCCATGGTTCCTGGAATCACACATTCTGGCTTTGTGTGATTTTTATGGACACCATACTCTGAGCTCCTGACAATGAACCGTATTGTACTGTTGATGCGAAAGCACAGCTCTCAATGCAAAGAGGATAAGATTGTTTATTCCAGAACCAAATTTGAGTAACCACTGCCTGGAAACATAAACTTTGGTTGCCCCAATGTGGGAGTAGTTTCACAAAGTTTTAGAGTAACAGAAAAAAGAAAGACATAAACCAAGGCTGTGCTGCCTAGTTTTTATGTCACCCTGACACAAACTAGAGTCATTTGGGGAAAAAGGAACCTGTGTAGTAAAATGCCACAGACCTTGGTGTTTCAACTGAGAAAACACCATTATCAGATTGACCTCTGGGTAAGCCTGTGGTACATTTTCTTGATTGATGCTTGATGGGAAGGCCCAGTTCATCCTGGGTGAGGCTGCCCCATCCTGGTTTCTGTAAGAAGCAGGCTGAGAAAGTTGTGAGGAGAAAGCCAGTGAGCAGCATCCCTCTATGTTTTCCATAGGAGTTCTAGCTCTGAGGTTCCTACCCTGCTTGAGTTCCTGCCTTGACTTCCCTTAGTGACATGTAGTGAATGGAACTGAGAGCTAAAATAAACCCTTCCCTCCTCAAGCTGTTTATGGTCACTGTGTTTTATCACAGCAATAGAAACTCTAAGACAGAGACAATTTAAATACATTGGTGGAAACATTAAGTGGCCCTTACAGCCCAGCTGAGAAATCCCAGCTGAAGGTTCAGACACTAGCTGATGACTTAGCATTTTAGTGGGTGGAAAAGTAGAGTCAAGTTAACCCATTCACCCATTCCAACTTTTTTCTTTTCTTTTCTTTTTCTTTTCTTTTTTTTTTTTTTTTTTTTTTTTTGTAATCTGTAGTTAGGATGCTAGGTCATGCTTGCTAGGAGCAAGATGTCAGGTGACACAGAAATGAGACAAGAAATAGCTATTTAGTGGCTAAAGATTGCCCAATATACATTGTAATTAGGCTCTGGTTCAACAACATTCCAAACTCTCCACAGAGATTGAGGTTTTAATCAGTCAGCCTTTGCAGACAAGTCCTTTTCCGTAATTCTCACTCGAAGTACTCATTCTTTATTCACATCTGATTGAAGGAGTAAGACCTCCTTCAATACTGATAGTGTGTGTGTGTGTGTGTGTGTGTGTGTGTGTGTGTGTGTGTGTCTGTCTGTCTGTCCACTTGTCTGTCTCCCATCACAATCTCACCGTGATGCTCACCTTGGCTTCACACTCCCAAGTGGCTGGAAACACAGGTGCACACCACTAGACCTAACTAAATATTTTCAAACTGCTAAAGTGACGAGCAAGGTCCCTGAGTTCCTGTGCCACCGTCTTCTGTGGTGCGCAGTTCCATAGATTCCCAGCCCTGCCTATAACAGGGATTGTTTCCAGAGATCATGGACATCTGTTTTATCCATCTGTATCTTTTCCTTCGCTGCTAGAAATTCCTTATGTTGTTCAACTTCTGATGTCCCTTGTCTTCCTCTACATTAGCTGAGGTGTCCATGTGGTGGGGCTGTCAGCTGGAAGAATCCTCTAATTTCAGTTCTGTCTGGAGAGTGTCTAAAAAGTCTTCAGAGTTTAGTTAATAACCCGCTAAGTCTAATTAGCGCTGACCATATGCTAATGTCCGTGAGGCACTCTGGGGCACAGGCAGCCTACCAACAGCCACAGCCCAAAGAGAGCTGACTCTCCCTTCCACAGCAGCCATCAACCAACAATAGTCCCTCAGCTAAGGGTGTGGCTTCAGGAGCCAGTCACCATTCATGTTGAATTTTTCACTGGTTTGATTTTGTCCAGATAACCACAGCTGCTGTGAGCTCAAGAGTAAAATTGTTCTATCGTGTCCAAAAGACAGCATTTCACAGCACTCTTCCTATCTCTGGGTTCTTTCCTTCTTCCCACCCTCCTCTTCTTTGATGCCCTGTGCGCCTTGGATAGGGTTTGGAATCAGAAGGAAGAAGCCATCCATCAACTACAGTGGTGTTTGTGTGTGTGTGTGTGTGTGTGTGTGTGTGTGTGTGTGTGTGTGTGTGTGTGTGTGTAAGCTCACTGGTGACCAATATTTAAGTCCTTAAACATTGAACAAATGAAGGGAAACTTTCAAAACTTTACATCTGGCAGTTGCCCCGTGAGTCTGCCTAATTGTCCTATCTACCCACGTTACCCTGATGCTCCTGTTTTCCAGACCATCTGCCTGCCTGCCTAGTCTGAGACATTCGCTCCCCAGAGGAATCCATGGGGCTGAAGTCTGTTTTCCCCCCACTCACCCACTTCCTCTTTGTTTTCTTGTATTAAGTAATAGACACTTGGGCCCCTGACAGAGCAGAAAAATGAAACGCAGACTTCATTTCCGGTGCTCATTAGACAAACCAATAGTAGCCTCCAGAGGTCTAGGAAGGAAGATTTCTCTGCTGTATAGGTTAGAATATTAGGCAGTCAGTTGGACTCACAGTCATAAGTTGCTCCATAGTTAAAAACAATGACCGGGTGACTTCTCTATGGTCTTAAAACTGTGTGCTGTGGCCAGTCTTTATGAATAGCATCTGCTGCAACACAACTTATGATGTCAAGCCAGACACATGTTTTTACAGAGGAATAATGGTAGTCACCACTCTGGTTGGCTGACAACTGGCTCTACAACCCTGAGTATTTCAGAGCACAAATTGGACGCCATTGATTATTGTGTTTGAGAAAGAAGACACAAAGTTGGGGGTGGGGTGGATCTCGGAAGGGTGGAGGTGGATATGATGATATGCATTGTTCAAAATTCTCAAAGAATTAGTGAAAACATAATATAAAAACTAGCAGGAACTGATCTCATTAGGGATAAAACCAAACAAAACAACCTACGGAGGTCAGGATCCACAGAGGGCAGGAGCCACTTGAAATGGGTGAGATCCATGGAGGTTACTCCTTAGTGAACTTCTAGAACGGGAAGGGTGGATTTGTGGATCAGGAACTGTAGTACTTAGGGAGAAAAATGTCTCCCATAAGCTCCAGCGTTTGAACACTTGATAGACCATTGCTGGTGCTGTTTGGGGGAGGTTTAGGAGGCGTGGTCTTGCTGGAGGAAGTACATCCCTGGGAGTGTGCTTTGAGAGTTTAAAACCTTACCACACTTCCCGTTCACTCTCTCTACTTTATCTCTCAGCTTCCTGCTCCTGCCCCTGCTGCCATGCCTCCCTACCATGATGGACTCATCCTTCTGGAACCATAAGTGGCAATAAACTGTTTCTTCCTTGAGTCACTTTTGGTTGTGGTGTTTATTACGTCAACAGAAAATAGCGAGTGCAGGAGCTTTGGTAGGAAAGGAATTCATGAGCACAAACATTTGCTCTTCATGGTGCCACCTTCACTTTGATGAAGTAAGCTTTTACTTACTGTCCTGCCGCTGACAGATGGAGGCCCCAGGAGGCTGTTCCCACCTTCTTGATAATTTCTCTTGAATGTGAGCCTGCAAGTAGAGCAGGGCATCCACAAGTGAAAGGCGGGGTGACAAAGACACTAAGCTGAGTCTCACGCTCCCTTACAGTAGCCTTTTACAGAAGCGCATGGAGCAGAACTTAGTGATTGTCATCTGTTTGAGTGGCTTACAAGCTCAGAAGGGTGTCTACATGTTTAAAGAGTTACATTTCAGGTGCTTGGATAGGGAGCCAGCATTCTATAGGCACATACAAGAAAGGTCCAGGGCCCGAAAGATAGTTCAGCAGGTCTGATGACAGGTCAACTCTCCAAATCCCCATAAAGGTAGGAGGAGAGGACGGACCCTACAAAAGTTGTCCTTTGATCTCCACATGCACACTGTGGCAAGTGTGATCTTCTCCACCATGCATGCGCGCGCGTGCGCGCGCACACACACACACACACACACACACACACACACATAAACATAATAACAATGCATTTTTAAATTTCTAAAAGAGTTAATGTCCACTGTAGTCTAATGGCCCAGAGACGTGCATAGGAAATATGACCAAAAAAGAACTCTGTGCCTCCCTGCAACTGCAGTGGGCTGAGAAATGTCCATCCATACTTTCACAGAAGAATTTTTGGAGTTTCTTGACCATTTAAGTTATGTGGTTTCCTTTCCAGTCAGACTCTTGATCTCCTGACTCTTGTGTTAAGACAAATTTCCCTCTAGCCAATCAAGGACTCATCTGTTTGTTATCTTTTTGGCAATTTGCATACAGTGGTATCCCTGGCAATAGGGATCTTTGGAGATGTATGAAACTTAGAAATTTGAATTGGGGAAATGATCCTGGGTTACCTGGATAGCTTCAGTATAATCCCAATAATATTTATAGGGAGAATCAGGATCAGCCAGGTGGTGGTGGAGCAGACCTTTAATCCCAGCACTCGGGAGGCAGGGGGCAGGTGGATCTCTGAGTTTGAGGCTATCCTGGTCTACATAGTGAGTTCCAGAACAGCCACAGCTACACAGAAAAACCCTGTCTCAAAACAAAACAAAAACAACAACAACAACAAAGGAAGAAGGAGGAGAAAGAAAAAGGATCAGAGTCAGAGAAGGACAGGTGTAACAGTACAAGCAAAGGTTGGAATGATGTAGTCCTGAGTCTAGGAATGCAGGCAGCTGCAGAAGAAGCCGCAGGGAAAGGATTCTGTCTTTAATGTCTCCAGAGATAATGGAACCATGGGTATCCCTTTTTACCGAAGGTTCACTGCGGACCTTGATCTCTAAGAGCTATAAATAACAATTTGCTTTAAGCTCTCACTATATGGTAATTTGTTACAGCAGCAATATGACACTAATACTTTCACCAGAGCTATGCTTCTAGGATTGGAGATGAATTGGGAAATTTGTCTCTCCTTTCACAAATCATCGGGAGTGTCTACAGACACATTGGGTAAGGGGCTGAGGGAAACTGCACAAGGAAGCTCAGAGTGTAGCCAGTATTCCTAACCGCAGAATGGTGGCTCAGAAAGCACTTGGAAAAGGTACACAAAGCGATGATATGTAGTCCAATTGGTAGCCATGAGTTCAATCCCCGGAGGCAGCACATAAATCAGGCAGTAGGGGAGGAAGGAGGATCAGAAGTTGAAAGCTACATGTCGAGTTTAAGGCTCGTGTGGGATACACAAGACCCTATCAGAGGTTGTGGGGTAAGATGGGGTGGAGATGGGATGGAAGGTATACAAATGTCTTAGTTACTGTGAAGAGACTCCATGAACGAGTCACCTTATAAAGACAGCGTGTGATTGGGTGCTTGCTCACAGTTTCAGAGCGTGGAATCTATGACTAGCATGGCCACAGGCAGGCAGACTTGGCACAGGAGAAGCAGTCAATAGTTTCTATCTTATTCGCAAATGGAGGCATAGAAAGCTAATTTGGGAATGACATGGGCTTTTGGAACTTCGAAGCCCACCCTCAATGACACACATCCTCCAACAAGGCTACACTTTTTAATACTTTCCGAGACCGGGGGAGGGGACATTCTCATTCAAACCACCGCAACAAGAAAGAGATCATGTGAGAATTCAGAAACACAGAGAAGAGTGCATTTGTTAGGGCTAGAGAGATGGCGCAGCAGTTAAGGGCACTGGCTGTTCTTGCAGAGGTCCTAAGTTCAGTTCCCAGGACCCATCTCAGACAGCTCAACCCTAGGAGATCCAACATCTTTTCCTGGCTTCCAAGGGCATCTGAACCTAGGTTCCCAGACAGCCCTCTTCCCCACTCCTGTGAGTACACGTAATTTAAAAACAAATAGAGCCTGCCCCACATGTGGCCCATATAATATACAGCCACCCAAACTAGATAAGATTGATGAAGCTAAAAAGTGCATGCTGAAAGGGACTGGATATAGCTTCTCCTGAGAGACACATTCAGAGCATGTCCAATACAGAGGTCAATGCCAGCAGCAAATCACTGAACTGAGAACAGGACCCTGTTTAGGGGAATTAGAGGAAGGATTGAACGAGCCCAAGGAGCTTGCAACCCCTTAAGAACAACAATGCCAACCAACCAGAGCTTCTAGGGACTAAATCACTACCAAAAGATTATACATGGACTGACCCAGGGCTCCAACTGCACATGTAGCAGAAGATGGCCTTGTTGGGCACCAGTGGAAGGGGAATCACTTGGTCCTGCCAAGGTTGGACCCTCAGTGCAGGGGAATGTTGGGGTGGGCAGTAAGGGAGGTGGAGGGGCAAACACCTGTATGGGGGAGGGGGTGGGGATTTGGGCTTATGGACAGGAAACAGGGAAAGGGAATACCATTTGAAATGTAAGTAAAGAAATAGATCTAATAAAACATTAAAAAATAAATAAAAACAAATATATTAAATAAAAGTGTGGTTGAATGCCAAGGGCAAGTAGAGGATGGAAACATTTGGGAGTCACAATTGCATCAGCACACCTCTTGCCCCCAAGACTTTCTCCCAGATATCTAGCTGAAACTTAATAACATCTGCATTGGCAGACAAACAGAAGTGGAAGGTAGTTAAAGTTGTCGGTGTGTGCTTGTGTGTTAGCCATAGTGTGTGTGTTTGTGTGTTAGCCATAGTGTGTGTCAGCTTGTGTGTTAGCCATAGTGTGTGTCAGCTTGTGTGTTAGCCATAGTGTGTGTCAGCTTGTGTGTTAGCCATAGTGTGTGTTAGCTTGTGTTTAGCCATAGTGTGTGATAGCTTGTACGTTAGCCATGTAAACTGTGAGACTTGCTCTACAGTCAGAGCTTTTACCTCTGCCTGCCTCAAGTTCAGAATAATTTTCCTCCCTCCAACCAAGAATCCATCTGTTCATTATAGTTCCTGAAATTTCCTCATAGAGGTATCCTTGGCAACCAGTGATTCGCCACAAACACAGCATTCAGAATTCAAAATCATGTCCTTATTCCAGAAACGATTCACTGTGTAGCCCAGTACTCCTTGGCATAACGTTTCTCAAATGAGGTGACCAGTTACTGTGCCCCGCCTACCCTCACCCAAACCACTGAAACTGAGTAAGGGATATAGATTAAAACTGGAATTTGGAGTGAATTTCTATTTGTTCTAAGTTCTGGAAGAGAGTCCAATATGCAGAATTCCCAAGGCTTTCATAGAAAGTTAGGTCCACAATAATACAAATCTTTAAATTATTTATGAATATATAATCTATATTTATGAATATATTTATGAATAATATACATTTAAATTATTTATGAATTATATATACACACATATATACATGCTGTGGGAAGTGGATGGATGACATCCTAAGTGCATGTATGTTACTGACACAAGCATGACCATGTTAAGGTCCCAGTGCCTTAAACCCATAGCAATAGCAAGGCTTCCTCAGTCAGGTTCAGTGGAAGGGTGAGGCCATTTCCTGGTCCAGAACATATGTTGTCATTGTATGCAGAAACTATCAACTTTAGCCTCTTCTTCCTAGATCCCTACAAAGACCTTCTACTTAGACTGGCTACTCTTCCTTCTCCTATTCATGTGGTGTATGATAAATGATGCTATATAATAAATGTGCTATGTTTCTAGGCTTCCGTTGGTACATATCCGTCAGATAGCATGGAACACTTATTCCAAGCCTCTCTCTCTCTCTCTCTCTCTCTCTCTCTCTCTCTCTCTCTCTGTGTGTGTGTGTGTGTGTGTGTGTGTGTGTGCCTGTCTGTCATTTTTTCAGTCTCCATGGTCCCAGTCAGGTCAATCCCAGCTTCTTTTAGAAGTTTTCTCCAAACCCTTGAGTAGTTTCTCTCTATCTCCCTCTCTCTGGCACATGTGTGTGTGTGTGTGTTCATGTGTGTACAGGTGTGTTGATGTCTATACACATGTGTGGATGTTAGAGATTGCCATTACTCAATTGTTTATCTTATTTGTTCATTTCTAATTTATTATTTATTTATTTTAGGAGATGTCTTTTACTGAACCTGGAGCTCACAAATTCAGCAGGGCTGCTTGGGCAGTGGTCCTAGATATCCCCCTGCCACCGCTTTCCCAGTGCCTAGGTTACAGGCGCCATTGTGTCTAACTTTTTATATGGATGCTGAAGATGGAACGCAGATTCTCATGCTGGTGGCAGCCAAGTACTTCATGGACTGAGCCAACTCCCCAGCTTTCTGGACTAGTTTTTGAAATGGTGAATTAAGTTACACAAGGGTCCAATGACTCCCCAGTGTCCCTTTCCCAAGATGTCTGCAGCCACCATCACCAGATTCTTCCAGGGGACAAGGGCCAATATGCAGTCCTGACTTCTTCAGGGACCAGGAAGGAAGCACACATTTCTAAAGGCTTCCTTGACATCTATGATGCTGGATTGATCCCCTCCCCTGCGTGCAAAGGTGTGAGGAGTTACAGGACTGCTCCCTTAAAGGGGAAGCAGACCCTTGAGAATCGGCCTCATCATCTTGCAAATGAAGACGCTGAAGGTTTATTGAACTCCTCTATTTCTTCATGATCGGTTCCTAAAAGGTGTTTGGGTGATAACACTGTGTCTGGTTGTCTGTCTCCCACACTACAGTCTAGTTTTGATGAGTTTGGTAAATCTCATATTCATATCACAAAGCCAAGCCTGGAATCCCAGTACAGAAGGATCTGGTGGGGGTGGCTGCTGACATGTTGGCAGATGGGACACTAAAGCTCACTGTAGCCACATGTAATTCCATTCCTAAAGCTCAAAAACTGCTCAAGAGTTTCAGAACTTTCCAAAGTAGCTTTGAAGTCTGACTTTTTCATGTGGCTTTTTCTCGCCAAGTGCTGTTTTAACAGAAAGCGCTCTGGAGACCTGGAGGCGGTTCTGGTGGTATCGCTCTTGCTGCTGCGTTAGTTTTCTGTTGCTGTGATGAAACACTGAGACCAAGGCAACTTACAGAAATAAGAGTTTACTTTGGGCTTAAAGTTCCAGAGCCCGTAATGGTGTGCACAGCAGGCAGTGGGCGTGGCTGTAGTTGGAAAGCAAAGAGCTCACAATTCAAAGTGAAAGTCCCACACAGAGCAAACTCAAATGTAAAATGGTGAGTCTTTTGAAACCTCAAAGCCAGCCTCCAGTGACATCCTTCCCCAAGCAAGGCCACACTGCCCTTCCCCAAACAGTGTCACCCGAGAGAGACCAAGTTTTCAAATCCAAGAGGATACAGGGGAACATCTCATTAGAACCGTCACACTGGGGGAGATGCTAGTCTGAACACGGCGCTACCTTGCAAGGTGCATTGAAGTTGCTCGTGAGAGAAACATGTCTTCTGTGGCGGTGGGGTGGGGAATAAAACAAGAAGATAACTTGTAGTTCTGCCTGAAGATTATGTTATTTAACTTGAGAAAAAAATGAAAGTGTTGAATGTTTAGAAAGGACTCATATTTTAATACTCCTAAAATCCTTTGGTATCAATTCTGGAATTTCTGCTGGCATCGTTTCAACCAGTGTTTGCTGAGTGCTCCCTGCACCGAGACGTCACGGGAAGACAAGAATGTATTCAGCGGCTGCTTCACCGAGTATGGTACGGTAATTGTGAGACTGACAGATTGGAGGGCTTAGGATATCTGAGGCTGGAAGGAAAACTAGCAGCTGGGGAAAATGGCCAAGGAGACACTTCTAGTCCCCTGACACATTCATCTGTAGGGAAAACTAAACTCGGGGACACGAATACACAGTTAAGCAAATGCACATTCCGCAACGACCTTCATTAAAGCAGGAGTCCTGCACGCCCGGAGCCAAGCGTGCGCTCACAGCATTTGCAGCCTTGCCCAGAGAGGCAGCTTTATCAAGATCTTCCAATTTCTGGCATACGAGACTATTTCTTGTTTATTGAAGCCCTTCTGTATGTGTAAATAGTCTGTTCACATTGAAAAGGGAATTTCATGTGTGTGCTGGTGTGTGTGTGTGTGTGTGTGTGTGTGTGTGTGTGTGCCTGTGTGCTTTGTGCCTGAGTGTATGTCTGAGTACTATGTGCGTGTAGGGCCCTCAGAAGCCAGAAGAGGGTGTCAGATACCAAGGAACTGGAGTTACACATGGTTATGAGTTGTTTAATGTGGGTTCTAGAAACCAGACTCCAGTGGTCCCTTGGAAAAGACGCAGGTTCTCGTATCTGCTGAGCCATCATCTCTCCAGTGTGAACTTGAGTTTTTTGAGTTAGAATCTCTCATTGACATGGACCTTGACAGGTAATCTAGCCTGGCTGGCCAGTGAGCGCCAGGACTCTGCCTGTCTCCATCTCCCCAGAGCTGAGGTTATCTGTGCACGCCACTGCACTCAGTTTTAATACATGGGTTGTGGGGTATCCAACTAGGTCCTCATGTGTGTATGGAAGGCACTTTATTGACTGAGCCATCTCTCTCTCCAGTCTCTGAGGAAATCTTATTGAACAGATAATACCAATTAGATTAGCAAAAACCACATCTGTGTGATGCACACTATCAGCTCATTCAAAAATAAAACAATGGCATAACAGTCTTCTTATGAAATACCCAGAAGGTTCTGGAATCAGGCCCAGAGAACGCTGAGGTGAGGAGGATGAGTCTCAGCTGTGGGAAGAGAGGAGACACTGCAGGGTTGGAGAGATCCGGGGTCAGTGCACAGTTCCCGTTGGTTAGAAGCAGAGTGCTGTGAATAAATCTGGGAAGTCGTTTAGAGCTATTCCTAAGAACTGTAAGAACCCAGAGAACTGGCTGATAAGGACGGCTATCATCCAGTGTGGTAATACGGGAGGCCCATGTGCTGGTTTCTTTCCTCATTGCTGTGATCAGCTTTGAGAAACAGCTTAAACAAGGAGAGGTTTATTTGAGCTCATGCTTGCAGAGGTTTTGTGCCTAGGCAGGGAAGGCACAGCGATCTTCATGGAAGTGAGAGCATGAAACTTGGACTCTTCCCATCTCCATGGCAGATAAAAATCAGAGATCCCCTAGGCTGGAGCAGGACTAGGATATAGCCGTCAAGGCAGGTCCCTGACATCCTACAGTAGCCATCTAGTTTCCCCTATTCCAAAGATCCCACGGCCTCCACAGTATCATCGCCAGCTGGAACTAAAGGTTCCAACATGAGACTGGCAGACACACACAGAGATGCAGCACATCACCTCACGAAGGAGTCCACCTGGCTTGGGAAGAGTGAAGTTTGGAAGGAACTTCTTCCAAAAGGGTTTTGAAACCCTTTCAGGCAGAAGACTTTATCAATAGAGTTGCCTCAAACTTGTCAGTGACTAATGTTAGTAAGGGACTAGAAAGGGAAGGGGATTCTGGAAGTTGAAGCTGGAATTACTTATATTTGTGGTATCCACAAATTTAACAGGAAATATGATACTGATATCCACGCAAAATCTCTTCTCTCTCTTCCTTTCCTCAGAGGCTGTATTTGGAACTAAATAGTGAGACCACCCACAGAGGGCTTGGCACACTGTGTGTGTGTGTGTGTGTGTGTGTGTGTGTGTGTGTGTGGGTGTGTGTGTGTCCTAAATGGAGAAGCTATTTAAAAGAAACAACCACAGTCTTGAGAGAGTTTGGACAATAAATCATAACATTGTTGTGACAGTAATCTAAGATTCAAAGGGCTTGGGAGACGCAGCTGTCAAACAGTTGGGTGAGGGCGCCTCAGTTATGAACGAGCAAGTACACATCCACCAGACAGCAGGACCTCAAGGTTACTGCACAGTGTGGGTGGGGGTGCAAGGAGTGCCCGAACTGAATGCCACTTTAGCAGCCTCCCCTCCTCTGTGAATACTTGACTTCCATGGGACTCTGTTGTGAAAAATGACACTAATTCCACTCAGACAGAATGGGGCCTTCAGTGGCAATGACCTGGGAGACAGGGGAAGCTAGGGAAATGCAATGAGCCATAGGTAGCCGTAGCCTGGCAGAAGTGTCGGGAGGGGTGTGTGGAAAGTCTGCAGCTGAGCTGGCGTCTGCAGTGAATCAGAACAACAGATTATCACGGAGGCTAAGGGTGACGCCATGGAAAGAAAGATCCTCTGCCAAAACCACAGCAACCCTGAGAGAAAATGGTCATCCATCTTATCACAGCAAGTAACTTTGTGTGAGTGTGTGTAAGTGTGAATGTGTGTGTGAGTGTGAGTATATGTATGTGTGAATGTGTGAGTATGTGTATGAGTGTGAGTGTGTATGTGTGAGTGTGTGTATGTGTGAATGTGTGTGAGTGTGTATGTGTGAGTGTGTCTATGTGTGAATGTGTGTTAGTGTAAGTGTGAATGTGTGTGTGGGTATGTGTAAGTGTGAATGTGTGTGTATGTGTGAGTGTGAGTATATATAAGTGTGAATGTGTGTGTGAGTGTATGTGTGAATATGTGTGAGTGTGTGTATATGTGACTATGCGTGTGAGTGTGTGTATGTGTGAGTGTGTGTGAGTGTGTATGTGTGAGTGTGTATGTGAGTGTGTATGTATGTGAGTGTGTGTATGTGTGAATGTGTGTGAGTGTGAGTATGTGTGTGAGTGTGTGTAAGTGTGAATGTGTGTGAGTGTGTGTATGTGTGAGTGAGTGTATGTGACAGTTTGCACATATGAGCATAGGTGTGCATGAATGTGTCTACATACACATATGGGCTCGAGTGTTGTCCCTTAAGGACTGCCCATCTTGCTGTTTGAGACAAGGTCTCTCATGGGTCTGAGGCTGGACCATTCTGGTAGTCTGGCTGGCCAGTAAACACTTGGGCTTGCCTGTTTCTGCCTCCCTAGAGCTGGAATTACAGGCAGATATCACCATGCCTGGCTGGTTTTTGATTATTTTTAATTTTATGTGTATGTGTATTTGGCCTGTATATATGTCTGTGCAACTGACGAAACCTGAGACCTGAAGAGACTGTCCTGGAACTGCCAGGACAGTTGTGAGCCACCATGGGGGTGCTAGGAACTGAACCCAGATCCTCTGGAAGAGCAGCCAGTATTGATCTCAGCCATCTCTCCAACTCCATGACTTTTTTAATTTGGATTGGGGAGTGAACACATGCTTATCCAGAAAGCAGTTAACCGGCTGAACCCTGTCTCCAGCCCTGAAAGTCACACCTTATATCTGAAGAATACTCATCCTAAAGTTATGACAGCTCCCAAGAATAAAAGCAATTGGTGTGCAGCTGTCTAAACAAAAATGATTGTCCTTCTTTTCTCAAACAAAATGGAGCAGGATACAAATTGGATCAACGTCTAGGAAAATCTCATTATTGTAGCTCTGAATTTCCTAGTAGCCCTGTGGGGAAAAAGAGGGAAATTTTGATAATCGGGGGGTTCAATAAAAAATGATTGCAGTACTTGGGAGGGAGGGTGATGCCGGAGGGTTACCAAGATTTTGAGGGCAGCCTGGACTGCATAGTAAGAAAAATCTTGCTACAGAAGAACAACATCAAAGTGAGTTTAAACTTTAAAAAAAATTAAACTAAATTGAATCTGCTTTTGAGAAAAACACACATCTAAAGGGAGGTTTCGAGCGTGAATATGGAGGGCTGATGGGGAAGCTGAGGGGAGGCATCGTACCACACAGCTCTGCCATCTGTGTCCCTTCTTCCTCCTAAAACTAGCTTGTCTCGTACCCTGTTTTCTGGTATGGCTGCCGGCTTTGTAAATGTACATTTTTGGTTATTTGCACGTGCATGTGAGTGTGTCCATGTGTGCATGAGTTTGGGCCTGTGTGCACATGACAGTATGCTTGCAGGTGCACATGTGTGATGGTTAGAGGACAACCTCAGACATCCTTCTTCAGGACTGGGGTCCACATTGAGTTTTGAGACAGGGTCTCTCATTGACCTGGTGCTAGGTCAGGCTTTCTCACCAGTAATCACCAGAGATCTGCCTGCCTGTCTCTTCCTCCTCCATGCTGGGATTATAAACACACATCAACATGCCTGGACACACACACACACATGCATGCTAGGGATCAACTTAGACGCTTGTGAATGCATAGCAAGTACTTTGCTGACTGAGCCAGCCAGGTCATCCCAGTATTTCTGCTGTCCCTCTGGAAAAAGCCACAACTAGGACAGTCCTGTGTCCTACTGAGGCTTCCATCCTGGCCTCTCTGTGCTTTGAGTAAAGCATAGCACTTCCATATACTGCTTCAAGTCCCTTACAGCAATAAAGGCAGACACAAGGACGGCCTCTGTCTGCCATCCACCTTCCTTGTCTTCTGAGAAATTATGTGGCTCCTGCAGACTGTGGTGAGGCCAAGGGGACTTCTTTCTGTCCTCAGTAGCTTCCTAGTCATATCCACAAATCCTACTCTTATTCCCACCACTTCCTCATCATCATCTTCATACTTTATTACCAGGATGCATGTAGTGAGGCCACCTCCCTGCTCCTGCCTTTCATATTCCCAGACACCAGAAGCTACACCATGATGTCATTCACTCCTTCCTGGCTTGCTGTGGCACTCCAGCACTAAGCCCCAGTGCCTGGTGGGGAAGGAGCACCCAACAAACATTTCATTTACTTAGCCAGTACTTATTACCTGGAATAGACAGGCAAAGAACACAATGAAGGGTGACAGAGAAAATAAAGAACCATCAATTCAGACGTGATACAAAGGGACAGAACATTCCAGGGGTGGTTGGTCCTCAAACTAGATTGTGCCCCAGAAATTTTGAGGAACTTGAGGAATAAGGGCAGGGCCTAGGCAAGGTCTCCTTCCTATGGGCTCCTGTCCAGACCACACTTGTAAAAACTGTCCTCCAACATTCCCAGCCCTCCAGGGGTGCTGCTGGGGAAAGCTTCGAGGAATATTGATGAATAGGGGTAAGGTTTCAGGTTCAGTTTCAACAGGGTGACAGGAGATTCGGGCAACCATTTAAGAAAGAATGGGACAAGACCAAACAAACAGACAAGGCTGCTTCTATTAACGGGGAAAAGGCTGTGGTTGGCTTCTGGCAAAAACACTATTGTTGAAGAATTAGCTGCCTCCAGACTCCCACCCCTGCTGACATAACCTAACATCTGCTGGCCACCATGGAGAGGACCAGGAAAGAGGCCCACACCACCTCCGATGGAGAGGCCTGAAGACCACAGTAGTTTCTTGTTCAGATCTCCCCCCCCACACACACACACCTATAGCAGTGCAGAGAAAGCCAATTTGTTTTCCTGGTGTTCATAGTCTTTGTGACTTGAGATGTGTTGTCGGGTGGATGGGTAGAAGTCACCATCTCCTGAAAGCTTCGTCCACCACACACAGTTTCCAGCTCTCACTCTCAGTTCCCCAGTGATGAGTGGATATAGGAAAGAGGGAAATCACTGGAGATCAGAGACAGGATCACTTTTCTTAACCCTGAATGCCAGCAACCCTGTATTTGTCCTGCATTCCCTAGGGTCCAGGGTGAACTGCAGGATGACTCCCCACCTTTCCCTATCTCTAATGCTCATTGATGGGCTGGGTCCCTCCAAGTTCTCCTCTCAACCCTTGCTCTCTTTCCTCTCTTGCTTCCAGGCACTGTGGTTTGGATGCATCTCTTCTCAAACCCATGTGATGATAATGTGATAGCATTCACAGGTAGCAACCCTAAGAGCTGATGAAGCTGCACGGTCCTCTCACTGGGATTAAGTCCCTTGTGAAGGTTTCCTCCAGTTGTTTGGCTGGCCACAAGCTCTTAAGAGGTTTTAGTTTGAGACTCAAGGGGGAACTCTGAGATGCACTTTCCATTTGAGTAAGAAATCTCTTAGAGGTACTACTAATGTCACAGACAGACAGACAGACAGACAGACAAGCAGGCAGGCAGGCAGGCGGAAGTATCACTGGGTTCTGACAGAAGAATTCAGGCCTCAATTGCTAGGTGCTATGATGTGAGCTATAAATCCTGGTTTCCTTGATGTGGAGTTGCTTTCTGTGTACTGGTGAACATTTCCCAGGCTGCCAGAAGGAATCATGGTAGTCCTGCTCCTTAGCCACAGTTCCAGAATTGTCTTGGTGAGAATAACACACACCCATCCACTTTGACCCACCTAAGATAAAGAGGCAGCTGCAAGCTTTGTGTGAAGCTGGAAAAGATTACGCTAAGGCTAGAAGATGGGTTATGTCAGATATCTGAGGATTGTAGTTTAGCATACAAGACCTTGGTGCTCAGTCCTGAGCTGCTGCTTAAAACTGCTGGCACTTATTGCAAGATTCCATGTATCTGGGTGCTACTGTAACATAGAGTAGAAAGAAAAGTACATGTGTAACATCATGGGCATGCTATGGCAAAAACATAGATACATTTGTGTCTTTCTGTGTTGTCAAAATTTATTGAATAACAGTGAATTCACAAGCTTACCTGTTTAGTAGGCTATAACTTCCAAGTACATCTGATTCCCCTTCCTTGTTGGCACAGACAAAACAGTTGTTTTTAAATCTCTAATTTTTATTATTGTTAATTCTCAGACCACACATCCCATACCAGTGTAAGTTACAGAATGGCTACAAAAGAGTTAAAGAAAGAGGAGAGTCCAAGGTGGGATGGGAGCCAACACCAAGACAGAACAGCTCTGGGGCCCAGGCAGTTGAGCTTAGGAGCTGATTCTATTGCAGAGACACAGAGCGCTAAAGGTAAGGCACAAGATGGCCTTGGTCAGATGGCCAACTGGACCAAGGGAGCACTATTTGAATGGGCTGCGTCACACAGTGGTGACCAACCTCAGACAAGCTGAAGCCCCAGGGAGTCCTAACATGAAGTTCTCTGTCAACCCCTAGACAGATGGACAAATGGGAGGTTGGTGGGGACCATCACCATAGCAACAGGGTGTATTCCTCTTTATGGAGTCCAGATGAGAATGCTATACTCCATTTGGGTCTAACGTGTTCTAAAATATTTTAGCTCTGTTTTATATTTTTTTGATATGATTTCAATATGCCCATCTGCTCATATGTTCCCAATCTACTCCATATGTTTATAGGTGCTACATTGTTTATTGTTTTTTACAAATAACCTATCAGTCTGTGGTGTTGGGTAGGCAGTGATGTCTATGTGCACAAAAAGACACTGTCATTTTCCCCCAGCATTTGTACTCACAGGGGAACCAAAGGCTAGCTAGTAAAATGGCGTGACCCAGGGCAAGGCACACCCTGCAGGTCACTCATAGGACTTGGAGTAACTTAGAGCAGCACATAGCCACACTCTATACATTTAAATCAGCGAACTAGTGTTATGACCCAAGAATTTTTACCTTTCCACCCACCTTGAATGCTCTATGCCCATAGTTGGGCCTGTGGACTTAACCTTGAAGTCTTTTGCCTCATCAATTCTGTCTTTGGGGGGGCTGATAAGCACAGACCTATATCCCAACTGACATGGTCCTAGAAAAAGGCTCAGAGCCCCGGGGGCTTTGGTGTCCAGATAAAATGCCTATTGAGGACAAACTGGCATTGCTGCTCTTTTGAAATTCCCTGTATCTAGCACTTTATGCATCTAAAGAACCCTCTGGTTTTAACAAATCCAAGGTGTTGGTCTCCTTGGCTCCCTCATCAGGCACAAGAACAGAAGGTGCTGTGAGGCCACCACACCTCATCATTGATTTTCCCAACTAGGGAACTCTGGAGGATGACGAGGGGAGCTGTTAATGATTATATCAGGAAGTGGACACAAATTGAACTGCAGGCAAAGCAGGATACCTGTGAACCCCGCCATTTCTCTCAAAGCATTGCCTCCCTCAAGTTAGCCCTTGAGTTACTTGAATGTATTTATTATAAGGAGGATTTGCTGAGAATGTCTTCCCCTCAGAGCCTTGCAAAAGCTTTAGTTCATTCTGGTGTTTATCGAATGTTTGTGGCCTTATGTATTACTCCATTTTATTTTACAGCCTGTTTTATTACTCTCTCTGTGCAGATACATAAAGCAATAATATATATGTATATTTAAAAGCACACAGAACTGTACACAAGATAATATGAGATGAGGGTGCTGGAAGGATGGTTCAGTAGTTAAGAGTGCTTGATGAGGAACTGAACTGGCCAAACAGCTCCCTACACCCAAATCCCATGGGGGAGAGAGCTGGACCCTCAGAAGTGTGGACACTCCTAAGAAGTCAGAGGAGACTAACCTCTGCCCACAGTCCAGACCCAAGAGGGAATCGTCTAGTGCCAACTGTGCCTCCTAGGTGCAAGGACCTAGGAGCAATTAGGGGCAGGACCCTTTGATTCCTGCCCATGCCTAGAGCTGGAAGACAGTCTCCAGGAGCACCTAAACACCTGAGAGCAGAGCACCTGTTCTCAGGAAAGGCTGAAAGAAAACAGTTCTACAGGAGTGCTGACACAGAGGCCTACAGCAGGGTCAAGTCACTCTCAGAAACAACAAGACAAGCAAATACAAGAGGCAACCTAATGGCTAGAGGCAAGCGCAGGAACCTAAGCAACAGAAACCAAGACTACTTGGTATCATCAGAGACCACTTCCCTCACCAAAGAAAATACTGGATATCCAAATACACTAGAAAAACAAGATTTAGATTTAAAATCACATTTTTTATAATGATGGAGGACTTTAAGAAAGACATAAAGAACTCCCTTAAAGAAATGCAGGAAAACACAAGTAGACAAGTAAAAGTCCTTAGAAAGGAAACACAAAAATCCCTGAAAGAATTACAGAAAAACACAACCAAACAGGTGAAGGGATTGAAAATGGAAATAGAAACAATAAAGAAAGAACAAAGGGGGACAACCCTGGATATAGAAAACCTAAGGAAGAGACAAGGAGCCATAGATACAAGCATCACCAACAGAATACAAGAGATAGAAGAGAGAATCTCAGGGGCAGAAGATACCATAGAAAACATTGACACAACTGTCAAAGATAATGTAAAAGGCAAAAAGCTCCTAGCCCAAAACATACAGGAAATCCAGGACACAAGGAGAAGATCAAACCTAAGGACAATAGGGATAGAAGAAATGAAGATTCCCAACTTAAAGGGCCAGTAAATATATTCAACAAAATTACAGAAGAAAACTTCCCTAACCTAAAAAAAAGAGATGCCCATAAACATACAAGAAGTCTACAGAACCCCAAATAGATTGGACCAGAAGAGAAATTCCTGCCACCACATATTGGTTAAAACACCAAATGCACAAAACAAAGAAAGAATATTAAGAGCAGTAAGGGAAAAATGTCAAGTGACATATAAAGGCAGACCTAGAAGAATTACACCAAACTTATCATCAGAGACTATGAAAGCCAGAAGATCCTGGAAAGTTATCATACTGACCCAAAAAGAACATAAATGCCAGCCCAAGTTACTGTATCTAGCAAAACTCTCAATTAGCATAGATAGAGTAACCAAGATATTCCATGACAAAACCAAATTTACACAGTATCTTTCTACAAATCCAGCCCTACAAGGATAATAGATGGAAAACTCCAACAGGAGAGAAACTACACTGTACAGAAAGCAAGAATATAATTTCCTTGCAATGAAACCAAAAGAGAGACACACAAACATAATTCCACCTCTAACAATGAAAATAACAGGAAGTGGGGTTGGGGATTTAGCTCAGCGGTAGAGCGCTTGCCTAGCGAGCGCAAGGCCCTGGGTTCGGTCCCCAGCTCCGGAAAAAAAAAAAAGAAAAAAAAAAAGAAAATAACAGGAAGTGACAATCACTATTCCTTAATATCTCTCAATATCAATGGATGCAATTCCCCAATAAAAGACATAGACTAAGAGACTGGATATGTAAAGAGGACTCAGCATTCTGCTGCATGCAGGAAACACACCTCAGAGACAAAGACAGACAGTACCTCAAAGTAAATGGATGGAAAACAACTTTCCAAGCAAATAGCCTGAAGAAACAAGCTGAAATTGCCATTCTAATATCAAATAAAATTGACTTTCAACCAAAAGTCATTAAAAAAGATAAGGAAGGACACTTCATATCCATCAAAGGAAAAACACACCAAGATGAACTCTTGATCCTAAATATCTATGCTCCAAATGTGCCTACATTCATAAAAGAAACCTTACTAAAGCTCAAAGCACACATTGTACCTCACATGATAATAGTAGGAGATTTCAACACCCCACTCTCATCACTGGACAGATCATGGAAACAGAAATTAAACAGGGACATAGAGAAACTAACAGAAGTTATGAACCAAATGGACTTAACAGATATTTATAGAACATTCTATTCTAAAACAAAAAGATATATGTTCTTCTCAGCACCTCATGGCACCTTCTCCAAAATTGACCATATAATCGGTCACGAAATAGGCCTCAACAGATACAGGAAGATAGAAATAATCCCATGCATCCTATCGGATCACCACACACTAAGACAGGTCTTCAATAACAACAATAATGACAGAAAGCCCACATATACATGGAAGTTGATCAATGCTCTACTCAATGACAACTTGGTCAAGGAAGAAATAAAGAAAGAAATTAAAGACTTCTTAGACTTTAATGAAAATGAAGGTACAACATACCCAAACATGTGGAACACAATGAAAGCTGTGCTAAGAGGAAAGCTCATAGCGCTGAGTGTCTGCAGAAAGAAACAGGAAAGAGCATATGTCAGCAGCTTGACAGCACACCTAAAAGATCTAGAACAAAAAGAAATTAATAAGCCCAAGAGGAGTAGAAGGCAGGAAATGATCAAACTCAGAGCTGAAATCAACCAAGTAGAACCGAAAAGGACTATACAAAGAATCAACAAAACTTGGAGCTGGTTCTTTGAGAAAACCAACAAGAAAGATAAACCCTTAGTCAGACTAACCAGAGGTCACAGAGAGTGTATCTGAATTAACAAAATCAGAAATGAAAAAGAAGACATAACAACAGAATCTGAAGAAATTTTAAAAAAAAATCAGATCCTACTACAAAAGCCTATATTCAACAAAACTGGAAAATCTGGAGGAAATGGCCAATTTTCTGGACAGATACCAGGTACCAAAGTTAAATCAGGAACAAATAAACCATCTAAGCAACCCCATAGCTCCTAAAAAAAATAGAAGCAGTTATTAAAAGTCTCCCAACCAAAAAGAGCCCAGGACCAGATGGATTTAGTGCAGAATTCTATCAGACCTTCATAGAAGACCTCATACCAATACTGTCTAAAGTATTCCACAAAATTGAAACAGATAGAGCATTACCAAATTCCTTCTATGAAGCCACAATTACTCTTTTACTGAAACTACACAAAGACCCAATAAAGGAAGAGAACTTCAGACCAATTTCCCTTATGAATATTGATGCAAAAATACTCAATAAAATTCTTGCAAACCAAATCCAAGAACACATCAAAACAATCATCCATCAAGATCAAGTAGGCTTCATTCCAGGAATGCAGGGATGGTTTAATATGCAAAAATACATCAATGAAATCCACTATATAAACAAACTCAAAGATAAGAACCACATTATCATTTCATTAGATGCTGAGAAAGCATTTGGCAAAATGCAACACCCCTTCATGATAAAAGTCCTGGAAAGATCAGGAATTCAAGGCCCATACCTAAACATAGTAAAAGCAATACATAGCAAACCAGTAGCTAATATCAAAGTAAATGGAGAGAAACTTGAAGCAATCAGACTAAAATCAGGGACTAGACTAGGCTGCCCACTCTCTCCCTACTTATTCAATATAGTATTCAAAGTCCTAGCCAGAGCAATCAGACAACCAAAGGAGGTCAAAGGGATACAAATTGAAAGGGAAGAAATCAAAATATCACTATTTGCAGATAGGGTACTTAAGTGACCCTAAAAGTTCCTCCAGAGAACTACTTAACCTGATAAACAACTTCAGCAAAGTGTCAGGGTATAAAATTAACTCAAGCAAGTCAGTAGCCTTCCTCTACTCAAAGGATAAATAGGCTGAGAAAGAAATTAGGGAAATGACAACCTTCACAATAGTCCCAAATAATATAAAATATCTTGGTGTGACTTTAACCAAGCAAGGGAAAGATCTATATGACAATAACTTCAAGTCTCTGAAGAAAGAAATTGAGGAAGATCTCAGAAGATGGAAAGATCTTCCATGCTCATGGATTGGCAGGCTCAATATAGTAAAGATAGCCATTTTCCAAAAGTAATCTACAGATTCAGTGCAATCCCCATCAATATTCCTACACAATTCTTTATAGAGATAGAAAGAGCAATTTGCAAATTCATTTGGAATAACAAAAACCCAGGGTAGTGAAAACTATACTCAACAATAAAAGAACTTCTGGGGGAATTACCATCTGTGACTTCAAGCAGTATTACAGAGCAATAGTCATAAAAACTGTATGGTATTGGTATAGAGACAGGCAGATAGATGAGTGAGGCAGAATTGAAGACCCAAAAATGAACCCACACACCTGTGGTCATTTGATCTTTGACAAAGGAGCTAAACCTTCCAATGGAAAAAAGATAGCATTTTCAACAAATGGTGCTGGTTCAACTGGAGGTCAGCATGTAGAAGAATGCAAATTGATTCATTCTTATCACCATGTACAAAGCTTAAGTCCAAGAGGTTCAAGGACCTCCACATCAAACCAGATATACAAACTGACAGAAGAAAAAGTGAGGAAGGGTCTCAAACAAATGGGCACTGGGGAAAATTTCCTGAACAAAACACCAGTGGCCTATGCTCTAAGATCAAGAATCGACAAATGGGACCTCATAAAACTGCAAAGTTTCTGTAAGGCAAAAGACACTGTCATTAGGACAAAGCAGCAACCAACAGATTGGGAAAATATCTTTACCAATCCTACATCTGATAGAGGGCTAATATCCAAAATATACAAAGAACCCAAGAAGTTAGACTCCTGAGATCCAAATAACCCTATTAAAAATGGGATACAGAGTTAAACAAAACATTCTCAGCTGAGGATTATCAAATGGCCAAAAAGCACCTAAAGAAATGTTCAACATCCTTAGTCATCAGGGAAATGCAAATCAAAACAACCCTGAGATTCTACCTCAAACCAGTCAGAATGGCTAAGATCAAAAACTCAGGTGACAGCAAATGTTGGCGAGGATGTGGAGAAAGAGGAACACTCCTCCATTGTTGGTGGGATTGCAGACTGGTACAACCATTCTGGAAATCAGTCTGGAGGATCCTCAGAAAATTGGACATTGAACTGCCCGAGGATCCAGCTATACCTCTCTTGGGCATATACCCAAAGATGCTCCAACATATAACAAAGACACGTGCTCCACTATGTTCATTGCAGCCTTATTTATAATAGCCAGAAGCTGGAAAGATCCTAGATACCCTTCAACAGAGAAATGGATTCAAAGAAATGTGGTACATCTACACAATGGAGTACTACTCATCTATCAAAAACAATGACTTCATGAAATTCATAGGCAAATGGAATGAACTAGAAAATATCATCCTGAGTGAGGCAACCCAATCACAGAAAAAAATAATTAGTATGCACTCATTGATAAGTGGATATTAGCCCAAAAGCTCGAATTACCCAAGATGCAATCCAGGGACCACAAAAAGCTCAAGAAGGATGGCCAAAATCTGGATGCTCTCACTCCTTCTTAAATGTGGAAAAAAATATCCATAGGAGGGGATATGGAAGCAAAGTTTAGAGCAGAGACAGAAGAAATGGCCATTCAGAGCCTGCCCCACATGTGGCCCATATATATATACAGCCACCAAACTAGATAAGATTGATAAAGCTAAAAAGTGCATGCTGAAAGGGATCAGATATAGAGCTCTCCTGAGAGACACATCCAGAGCATGTCCAATACAGAGGTCAATGCTAGCAGCAAACCACTGAACTGAGAACAGAACCCCTTTGGGGAGAATTAGAGGAAGGATTGAAAGAGTTGAAGGAGCTTTCAACCCCATAAGAACAACAATGCCAACCAACCAGAGCTTCCAGGGACTAAACCGCTACCGAAAGACTATATATACATGGACTGACCCAGGGCTCCAACTGTATGTGTAGCAGAGAATAGCCTTGTTGGGGCACCAGTGGAAGGGGACGCCCTTGGTCCTGCCAAGGTTGAACCCCCAGTGCAGGGGAATATGGGGGAGGCAGTAAGGTGGATGGATGGGGGGAATACCGGTATGGGGGAGGGGGTGGGGCTTATGAACAGGAAACTGGGAAAGGGAATACCATTTGAAATATAAGTAAAGAAATATATCTAATAAAAAAATCTTTAAAAAAAAAAAGAGTGCCTTATGCTCTTGCAGAGAGAGCACATGGATTGGGTTCTCAGCTCCCACGTCATTCTGCTCACCTGTAACTCCTGAGACCCAGTGCTCTTCTCTGGCCTCAAATTATGAGTCCAAACAAACCCTTGTTTTCTCTCGTTGCTCTCCTCAGCTCTTTTGTCACACCAATAACAAAGTAACGACTGCAGTGAGACTTCCATGGGCTTACTGTGTTAGCTCACTTGTATCCCACCACACAAGGAAGATCTAGACAGTTCTAACTAGCTTTGAATCCTTTGCGAGAAAGGAGTTGGAGAACCACAGGTCTGCTCTCTTCCTAAATCTTGTTGGGGTGGGAGGCGCTACAGTAAGCTCAATTCAACAGGAGTCTGTGCTAAGCATGTTCTGTGACTGGCATGGCAAAGTCTATGTGTGGCACGTATCTGAGAGCTGTTCATGTTGCTCTGAGCCTGAGGACATTCGGAATTCCAGGTTCTGCCTGAAACACCGTTTGTGTTACAGCGTGTGCTCCATGCCACCATCTTCTCGTCTGGAAGTGCTTAGAGTGTAAAGGCTCGGTCCTTCGGAGGCTTAGCCTGAGAGAGGCTGCTTTCTGTTTAGCAGTCCTGACTGGACCACAGAGAACTTTGTTGGCGGCTGCAGGAGCTTAACCACTCTGTGCTGTCTGTCATTGTGAGTCGGCTCCAAGCCATTAATCATAACCTCAGGTGGTGCAATTTTATATCAAAACACTTGCAAGTGTATAGGTTTTTTTTTCCCCCATCAATTTGAGAACTCTGGGTAGCTGAATAAACCTTTTCTTTATAAGCAGATGAGAGCTCGCCCTCTGCTGGGCGGACTCACAACTGCTGCCCACATTCTATTTTGAGGAAGAAAATAATTGTCTTTGGTTTAAAAAATAGCCTTATATTACAAGGGATCTTCTCTTGGCATGTAGTCTCTCGGAGCCGCCTCCTCTTTCCAGCGTTTCTTTATCCTTTACTCAGGGTCAGCTGAGTGTTGGCATTCCATTATGGCAACAGATAACCCCACAGCAGGCTATTGTCAGCTTTCAGGCCGCTGCAACATTAAACACAGATGAAGAGCCACCAGGCGGGCAGCATGGCTTTACTTGGTACCCTAGTGGAGAAGTTTAGTACATTCGGACTCTGAACAACTTCACACAGACGGTTGCGGTTTTCTTTGGCACCACCTTTTAAAAAGTAATTTATTTTGTTTATTATTTATTTACATGTATGCAAGCGAATATGTGCATGGGTGAATGCAGGGCTCATAGAGGCCAAAAGACGGCATCAGGTGTCTGAAATTGCAGTTATTGGTGGCTGTGAATCCCTTGGTATGGGTGTGGGAACTAGGTTGCAGTGCTTTGAAAGAGTAGCAAATGTTAAATCTGGAGCCATCTGTTCCAGACCCAGACTTCCTATAGCCTATTGAAAAATTCATTTTAATTTGTGTGTACGAGTGTGTTTGTGTGTGTGTGTGTGTGTGTGTGTGTGTGTGTGTGTGCATGCTCACTTCTGGGGGCTCAGGTGTCATTCCTTAGGCAATGTCATCTTGGTTTTGTTTTTGTTTGATACCATGTTTCTTACCTGCCTGTTCCCTGAGCTCTGGGGTTACAAATGTCACTCTTTCAACATGTGGACTCTGGATTTAACTTGTGCCCTCATGCTTGCAAAGTAATGGAGCCATCGCCCCATCCTCTGGTCGACTTTCTTTATGGTACAATTTCAAAATGAGTTCCTATCTCAGTGTTCAATGCTAAATCCTTAAAAGTTAGTCAGCGTTTATGTTGGACCTCTTCTTGTCTGTAGACTCAACGATGCACACAAAACATACTTTGAGAATGAAAACAATAAAAATAAAAAAGGAAGGGTGTGGCTTTTCCTAGGTATGGTGGAGAAGAATTTTATTGTAGAAATGAGAGAGAGAGAGAGACATCTGGGAGAGTCCAGAGTGAATGTGACCAGACTGAGCTGGACCATATGAGGAGAAGGGGGGAGGGGGAGGGGAAACGGAAAGGGGGAAGGGAGAATACCTGCTGATCATGAGGGGATAGCCCGGGCCAAGAGAGTAATGGGTAGACCAAAAAAACACCAGGTTGTAGGGTTATTGTCCATTCTGCCACAGGGCATAGCCACTTGAGGAGGCAAAGGTGCAGAGTTTGACTATGTTTATCCCGTGCTGGCTGTAGGGATATGCTCAGACACCACTCTGAGGGTGCGAAAGTGTAGTCTGAGATGTGGGAAAGCCGGAGCTGGTTCCAAAGGCTGTGTCTAGTCAGGGGCTGGGGCAGGGTGGGGTGGGGCTCTGGCTGTTGTCAGTGGGGAGAGTCTAGACTGTGGCTCTGTAGGTGAAGGCCTTCTCCATGGCTCCCAGGCAGATCTCGATGAAAAGAGCCAGTTCCAAACAATTTATTGTCGTGGTGGAAAGAGGATGTGGAAAACCATACCCCAGTTCTCAGTTCGGGCCTGAGATTAAATATCTTTTGCAGGGAGGAATGTCTGGGAAGGGAAGCTTATTAGCCATGCCCTCTGGACCTCTAGGTACCTCATTAGCATGGAGAACTCTTTTGAGCCTATTTGACTGTCTCTTTTCCTATTGTCTTGGTCTGAGGTGTTAGTGATGCCTCATCTACGCGAGGAAGGGTTTGGGGTGTTGCCCTTAAGTGACTGATGGCCACAATCTTTCTGGGGGGGGAGGGAGGCTGCAGCTACATAGCAGGGACCTGGTGATGGGAGCAGGTGACACTCCTACCATCCCTCAGGGTCTCCAGGGCTTCAAGTCTTTAGCTTGACCTTACCAGGCTTCCTTTCATGGTCCATGGACCTGTACCAGGTAACCAAAATGGCTGAGTTATGTAGGGAGGGACAGGTGGGTGAAGGCAAGCCAGCCTTTGGGTTGGGAAGTTTAGAGTAGGAGGTGAGGTATGCCAGCCATACCCTGCATCAAGTAGGGACCAAGGGATTCAGGAAGAGTCTGGCTGCCAGGGCAGTTTTGATATGCTAATGGGCACCTCAGTTAGCCACTTGTCCCAGGTTTGAGACCTAATATTTTGTACGTGCCAAGTTAATTAATTAACAAGCGCAAGAACATCTGACTTCTTCTTGCAGAAACAGTTCTTTAGGATTAGATGAAGTCCTGTTGATGCCAGAGAGATTTATTATTGGGCAATAAGATAAAAAAAAAAACAGTTATCATAGAAGTGTCCCTGAGTCTATGCCAGAATAGGATGCTGAGAGTTTCTTCATGTGGGAGGCAGTGGATCCTGGGGAGAAATCCTAGGATGTGACCTTTCTGTGAATTCGGGGGAACAGAGAGAATCTTGGCAGAAGAGCAGAAGAGTCCTTCAACTAAAAGCATAAAAAAAGGCAAAGCTTCTGGGAAGAGTAAAAAAACTGTCCTTTGAAAAAAGGAGGGTCTGTTGTTCATCAGGCTGCTTAGAGGAACGCCTTCCTTCAATCACTCATTCAATGCGCACAGACAAAGAAGATACCTTTGCCAGGCACTGGGGTTCAAGGGACAGGATGTCATCTATGTCTTTAAATAATGATGCAGAGAGATGGGTGGTGTAGAGGGAAAGTGACAGGGTATCTTAAAGACCCTTAGAGGACACCCTGGTGGCATGGGGTTCCTGCGTGTGCTTTGAGGAAACAATGACACTGTTAAGCACTGCAGGATAGGTGGGAGGAATCCAGATTAGGTACTTTTTTATGGAGGAAGGGATAGAGAAGGGACCAAGAAGGACACTGTGTGAGGCTTTTCCTGGGGAGACATCAGGTAGGGAACCATGACCAACCAAAGAAATTGACTTCACCAAAGGCAAATTTGGTGAACCAGTAAGTTTTATTGGGGGGGGGGAGGGTATATACAGGAGCATGTGGGACTCAAATCTAGCTGCTCTGCCTGAAAATCTACCTTGATATAGGTAATAACTTGTAAAAGCTGTAACCCTGGAGTCCTCTGCTTGACCTGTAAGCAGCTTGACATGTCTAAGAACTCCTCTCAGAACTCAGCTAGTCTGTGTCTTCTCCCAGCATTTGTTTTCTGATTTGATAACTCTGAATAGAGGTGTTCTGGAGAGTGTTGTGTTAACTCGGCACAAGCTAGAGTCATCTAGGAAGAGGGAACTCAGCTGAGGATTTGCCTTCATCGCGTTGGCCTGTAGACAAGACTGTGATACATTTTCTTGATTGATTATTGATGGAGGTAGGCTCAGGCCACTGTGAATGGTATCATCTCTGGGTATATCTCCATTGCATAAGAGAGCAGGTTGAGGAAGCCATGAGGAACAAGCCAGTAAGTCATGTTCTTCCATGGCCTCTGCTCCACGCTCCTATCCTGAGTTCTTTCCTTGAGTTCCTGCCCCAACTTCCTGTCATAATTGGTTGACTGTGATTGGGACATGTGAATGATATAAACCCTCTCCCCTCCTTAAGATGCTTTGTTCATGGTGTTTTGCCACCTCCATAGAAAGCAAGTCATGATTAGGAGTCTGGGAATCGTGCAATTTTCCATTTTCCCAGATAGGTAAAATATGTTTACTTTTGTGTCTCCTGAGCTTTGCCTGCCTGCCTGCAGGGACTATCTCCCTTCAGAAGAAATTCCTATATAACAACAGATAAGTGTACTCAAAAGCCAGAAGCCAGGAGAAGCCTAGTAGACCCAGATAATGGCAAGTTTATTCCAGCCGGAGTTCACAGCAAATGAGCAAGTTGGTTCTAGCAAGGTGGGATCCACCATCAGTAGCTCCTGAAGGACCTCGTGAGCCCAGCAGAAGGGTTTCCATGTTAGTGGAAAGCAAAAGGAAGCCTGGGAATCTTAATCAAGGGACTGACACAATCACACCTATGCCTTCGAAGAGTCACTTCGTGGTCAGAACAATCATTGTACTCTTGAAGCAGAGAGCTCAATTGGGAGCTTACAGGAATGTGGACATGCTGGCAGTAGAAGTTGAGGAAGAATGGTGTGCTTAGAACTGAACAGAGTTGAGGAATTCTCACAAAATGAGAGTCCATACCCCTCAAGGCTTGATTTTATGTAGGGGCTGTGGGAGGAGCATTCAGGGAGGAGCCTCTGTGTGGGTGGAGCTGTACTCATAAGTGCTGCAAGAAAGGCAGTCATGGGGTGGGGAATGGAGAGACTAAGGGGTGATTGGATGTTAATCTAGCTTTTTGTTTTTGTGCTTGTAAGTGGAATTAACTAATCTTGAATCAGCAGAGCAATCTGTCCTAGAGACAGAGATTTGGGATATATAAGCATGTAATTTATATTTAAACATTGACATTTGATTTGTATTGATCATTCTTAGAATATGCTGTCTGATGTGTGTGTGTGAGCATGTGTGTGTGTCTGTCTGTCTGTCTGTCTGTTTCTGTGCACACATGTGTTTGTGGATGTATGTGTGCACAGAGGATATCAGATGTCTTCCTCACTCCCTGCCTTGGTTTTAAAGGCAAGGTCTCACTAAACTTGGAGCTCACCAAGTGGCTATGCTGTCTGGCCAATGAGATCCGAGGATCTGTCTGTCTCAGTCCCTCCAACCCCCAGCACTGTGGTTACAGGTGAGCACCACCATGCTGACAGTCTATGTGCATGCTGGGATGTGAACCATTAGCCACATGTTTATGTGGCTTTATACACGGTACCCACTGAACCAATTCTCAGCCCCCATGGTTTTTAAATTTATGTTTCTATGAAGCAGAACCAGAACCAGAGGATTTAACAAGAGTCCACCCCCAAAGCCATGGGTTTCTATACCCAGCTATATATTCTCTTTAGATGCTTTCCTTTCCTCTTGCAGCTGTTTCACACAGTTTTTCAAAAAGGCAATTTGACGATGGAGTCTTTGTAAATCATTCAGCTTTCTTTTTGAAAGCACACATTCCCAGCACCGAGTATTTAACTGCAGTATACATAAAAGAACAGGTAAAGTTGGAACAAATATTATTTCTTTGTGTATGGTTCACCCAGTATGTGCATAGGGACAGGGGAATTTCATGGAACTAACCACAAAACCCAAGTGTGAGTCTAGAGATGATGAAGTTTGTTGTTTTGCCAGCTGCTTAATCAAGACTATATTAACAGAAGTACTTCTTAAAATTTTATCTACCTATCATATCTCTCTCTCTCTCTCTCTCTCTCTCTCTCTCTCTCTCTCTCTCTCTCTCTGTGTGTGTGTGTGTGTGTGTGTGTGTGTGTGTGTGTGTGTGTGCAAGCTCCAGGAGGACTCTCAGAAGCTGGTTCCTTCTACAGTCTTGTGGGATTTGGGTGTGGTGTCTACCAGCCGAGCCACCTTGCTACCCCAAGATAATTTCTATAATGTAAATCTTATGACTACAAATTTAGCTTTACTTTTAAATTCCAAATTTTGTTTTGCAATATCAGTCTTTAAGAAACAAGCTAACTTCCAAGACTATTAGAATTAATTTGGACCTCTTGTTTTCTTCTGTATGGCACAAGAAAGCCCACTTTAAAAATGGTACCCTGTATTAAAATGTTACATTGAGTCTTGATGTCTCAGAACAAAACCTGTAGTCAGAAAACCCTTGGCCTTTCTCATTGTTTCCATGGGTTTTTGTTTGGTTTACTTTATTTATTATTTATCTAATGGATATGAGTACAGGAGTCACAGTTTGTACATGGAGCTCAAGGCAAGTTTTGGGAGTTGGTTCTGTCCATCATGTGGGTCCTGGGGATGGAACTGAGATTGTCAGGCTTGGCAAAATCACCTTCCCCACTCAGCCAGCTCGCTGGCCTGCAGATGTTTTCAAACTTTCCCCAAATCAAATGCACAGGCTGTTCCTAGTGATGAAACTGCTGGTTTTCTAAGTCATGCCTTTGTGTCAGCTCAGCATACATTGGCACCTGGGTCATACAGTGAGCAGCTTGGCCTTCTAGGTGGCCCTGCCTCTGTCATACCAGCTGATTGTGTTTCACAGCAGGAAGCTGGTTCATGGTCTACTAAAATCTCCCCAGCTTCCTCATCCTAGCCCCTTGTTTCCTTTTCACAGACTTCTAGAATAATACATGAGGGCTGGGGCGATGACCCAGCAAACATGAAGCCTAGTGACCAATCCCCAGTACTAACATAAAGTCAGGCAGGCCAGTGTGCACATATCATCCCAGCACTTGGGAAGAAGGGATGGAAAATCCCTGAGTTTGCTGTCAGTCGGTCTAGCCAACTTGATGAGTTCTGGGTCCAGTGAGAGATTCTGTCTAAACATTAACACACGCACTACACAACATATATGCACAAATGCACACACACACACACACATACACACACATACACGCACGGGCATGCACGCACACACACATGAACAACACATGGATACACACATTCACATGCACATACATGGACACACAGTCACATACATGGACACACACTCACACACATACATGCATGCACAAGCACACACACATGAACACATGGATACACACATTCACATGCACACACATGGACACACAGTCACATACATGGACACACTCACACACACACACACACACAGAGAGAGAGAGAGAGAGAGAGAGAGAGAGAGAGGAGATTATGCTTGTCATTGCTATGATAAGCAAATGCTTGTCCCAGTGGGACCTTTTACCTACTATCTTTGGTTTACATGACAGTAGAAAGTTTTGTTGTTACATTCCCTTGTATCCCCCTTACCTTCCTTCTGCCTTCCATCTTGTTCCCTGACAGAGGCATCTGAGAAGGATGACACCCATCACATCAAATGACAACCATGAGTGGCATCCTGCTTTCTTCTAATTCTACACCCAATTAGTCACCATTTGTGATACATTTTCTCTTGTAATGTGCCTTCTCACTGCTCTGCAGTTCGGGGCTCCTGGTTTGTCTCCTGCTCCACAGGTTCTACTCACTGTGTTCGGGCTTCCCCACTGCATCATGGTGATGCTTCTGCGAGATGGCTTTGTGTGTGTTTGTTTGTTTTGCCCCCCAACCCCTGTTGCTCATTTCCAAGCTTTTTACCTTGTTCCAACAATTCCAGACTCTTTCTAGTCCCTCGAATCTGCACATCTGACTACCCCTTTGCACTGCGTGCATCTCCTCAGTCTAATTGGAGACATGGCAGAACCTTGCTTTCCCTTGGAGCCTCACATGTCATTTTCACCTCCAAATAACTGCCTGGTGCTCTCTGTATCCACCTTTCCTTGGTATCGCTTCTGAACATCGATCTGCCTTCCATGCATGGGTATCTACTGGAGAAGCTGTTTCCCTTGGTTGTTGTGCATTTGCTGCTTTTCTAATCCCATTGCTGCAAGAGGCACAGTGGTGGGAGTGTCAAGCAGCTTGCTCACATTTTCATGGACCAGAAAGGGGAACACTGTGCTCAGCTGGTTTTCTTTTGTCCCTCTTTTTATTCAGGCCAGGCCCCCGCCCATGAACTGCTGCCTCCACATCCAGCATGGATCTTTTCCTCTCAGCTAACCTGAAACACACTCAAGGACTCTCCCAAAGGTGTGCCCTCTACTGACACAGGCATTTCTCAGTCCTCCCAGGTCAGCAGTGAAGATTAACCACTGTAGGCTTACTAGCTTGGTCACCTTTCCACTGTCCCATTCATATTGCTATCTTAACCAACTCTGCTTCACAGAAAGAAATGGAAGTTTATAATTAATGTATAAATTAATAAAACTTGTAAACACCTTCTGTAGTGTGAATAAAAATGCCCCCATAGGTCCATAGGGAGTGGCACTATTAGAAGGTGTGGCCTTGTTAGAGGAAGTGTGTCACTGGGGTTGGGCTTTGAGGTTTCAGTAGCTCAAGCCAGGCCTAGTGACTCACATGCTCCTCCTGCTGCCAGCCAATCCAGATATAAAACTCTTCTCCCTCTTCAGCACCATGTTTGCCTGCATCACCGTGCTTCCAGCCATGATGATAAAGAACTAAACCTCTGAAACTGTAAGCAGCCCCAATTAAACGCTTTCTTCTATAAGAGTTGCATGGTCATGGTGTCTCTTCACAGCAATAAAACCCTCACTAAGACACAACTCTTGGGTATTTCCATCTCTTATATCCTGAATTAGTGAGAAAACTGCCCCCTCTGAATACGAGACATAGTCCCAGAAGCTGGCTCTACATAGAATAAATCCCAATTAAGAAGAGAATAAACTTTTGGATACCAGATGATATTCATCATAGCTGGGGAGAAGTGCTCAGCCTTAGTAATTATTAGAAAAATCAAATTAAAGCTACAGTAAGAATTATCTTACATAGTCAAATGGTATTTAATCAAAGTAGTGAAAGGCAGCAAGTGAAGGAAGTCTAGGAAGAGAAGGGAATGCTTGTATCAATAAAGTATTGGTGGGAGTGCACATCAGGAAAGCCAGTGTGGAAGACGGCACGAAGCCCCCTCAGGATAAAGGCAGAGCTACCATTGGATTCTATATTCCCACATATGGGTGTATATAAAAATAAATTATAACCAATATGTCCAATGTATTTGCATATCTCAGAACAATTGTGGCCACATCCAGGTTTTACACTTATACAAAATAAATAAAATTACAGTAAACATTTTAAAATGTCTTTCTTAGCAATGTGTAAGCGTGTATTTGTGCACTTGTGAGTACGGTGACCCTGGAGGCCAGAAGGGAGTTCAAGATCCCTCAAAGATGGAGATCCAGGCATCTGTGGGCTGCTGGGCATGGGAGCTGGAACTGAACTCCTGACTGGTGAGCCTTCTTTTCAGCCCCATAAAATTAAAAAATAAATGTCTATGTTTTGTGTTTCAGCACAAAAAGACATGTAAATGAATTGATGGGTATGTTACATTGATTTGATCATCCTGTCAGAAATTTTTATTTATATGTACTTCATGTAAATTTGTGTATATTTGTACATATGTAGAAATATGTAAAATTTTTAAACCACATACATTTGCATATAATATATAAATAAAAATATAATAAAATATATGTGTATACACACACACACATATATAATATATGGAAAGAGGGGGAGAAAGAGAAAGAATCAGTACATAGCCTGGCTGGCCTAGATTTGTTATGGCCTGTAGATTAGGCTGGCCTCAAACTCACAGAAATCTGCCTGCCTCTATATCTTGGGTGCTCAGATTAAAGTCATGCGCCACTGTACCTGGCAATAATTTTTAAAAAGAGAGAATAAAGTCACTATTGAAGCCTTCTTCACCCTCTCTCTATCTTGGAAGGAGAGTTCACAGCAGGCTAGTAACGAGGAACCTTTCCTGGCATGCTCCACGGAAACAACCCTGCATGGTCTGCCGCAATGTGTATACAGGAAATGTCACTTAAAAATGTTTTCATTTAATGGGCACTCTCAGCCTTCTGAGGTAAATGTGGGGAGGACTTCACACGCAGGGGATTGGAATGTGTATTTTAGTGCTTGGTGTGGCTGCCCAGGTGACATTTTTTTTGTACAGAGGAGCTATCCCCCTAAGACTGAATAGTGAGTAACCTTAGGAGTTAGAAATCCATCTTCTTGGTGTACATTCATATGACCTGGAATTAGTCTGCCCAAGGGAGATCTACACATCTGGGTTCACTCTGAGGTCTCCACAGTAGCTGAAGCCAGCCTTTCACTCTTCCGTAGAAGGAAGGTTCCCTCCATACTCCAGAAGTGTGAGTACAGCATTGAACAGGGCTTTATTTTGAAAGGGACTTAAAAACGTTTGTTTTGGTAGTGCTGTGGAGTGAACCCAGGGCCTTGTGCATGCTGGATGAGCACTGTACCCGCAGCTACACCCTCAGTCAAGAAGGATTTCTTAGCAGTGGCCACGGTGCTGGTACTGGTACAGACTGGAGAGAGGGCTTGGCCGTAAAGAGTGCTTCCTGCTCTTGTAGAGCATCCAAGTTGTTTCCATTTCTGATGGCTTCTAACACCCATAACTCTTACCTCTAGAGGATCAAACTCCCTCTTCCGTCCTCCACAAACATATGCACACGATTAAAAATAAATGCACCCTAAAGAGATTTTAAATTAACATTCTGCTTTAAGAATAGATGTTTGTCAACTGGTCAGTGTGATGCATGCCTTTAATTTCAGCACTTGGGAGGCAGAGGCAGGAGGATCTCTCTGTGAGTTCAAGGCCAGGCTGGTCTACAGTGTGAGCTTCAGGACAGAGTTACATAGTGAGACATTCTCACCTCATCAACCCCCACCCCGCCCAGATAGACATTTGTCTTTTGTACTTTTTGTGTGTCTTGTTGGAATTGTTTTGTATTATTGAAACCTCATACATGTTTACGGTGTAGAACAGTTTTACAACCCTCAAGATGATTTCCTGTATCCCTTCATAGTTGCAGTTACACCCATAGCCTCTAGCTAGCACGTGTATCCTCTCCTCTACAGACTGTTTTTCTTTTAAATGATACACATGTAAACCATCTAGTGTGTGACCTTTTGATCCTGCTGTCTCTCTATCGGAGCAGTGTCTTTGAAATAAACTTGAATCTGCCTATGTGTCAACAGTGTCTTCCTCTTTCTAGCTGTGTAGTATTCCACTGGGTAGATATACTACAGCCTGTTGATATGCTCACATAGAGGAGGAGTTAGAAGTTTAATGATTACTTCTATAGTTGTCAAGGATTAAAAAAGAAACAAACAAACCGTTATTGATATTCATGGTTGCTGATCCAGAATTCTTAGCGGGGCACACAGAGAACCAATAGGGGTTCGACAGATACACATCTCTGGAGAAATTGACTAAGTCTGTGGGGATGAAGTGTGGGCATTGGTCCATCTTGGGAATGTAGACCATAAATGGCTAGACATAAAGGTTAGTCAAACACAAGTAATGATGGATGATCAGAGAGGCACAGGGTGGAGACTATCTGGGGAAACTGGTCCTCATCGAACTTCTTCCTGGATGGGCATCCTGCCTTCACTCCTCAGTCTTCAGAGCTGGACTGCAAACTGGGCTTGGTGGAAGCAATGGTGCTCCTTCCGTGTCTGAGTGGTGGCTAACAAAGGGTTGTCCTGATTGCCATGAGCATGGAGCTCCCTCAGCCCAGTGACTGCCTTAATTTCCTATGCAGAGACCTAGACTCCAAAGGAAGATCATAGGCTTGTAACTTAGTCCTAAACTGGTTTGAGCATTTTGCTTGCAGGTCATGTTTGAATCTCTCTTATGTTTTTTCTTTTCTGTAAAAACCAAAGCTTTTTTTTTTTAATGTCTCACTGAATATTTCATCTTCCTGTCTGAGGCATTTTTCTGATCAGCTTAAGCACGCCTTCCCTAAACAGTCCTTTCTAGTCAGTGCACTGCGGCTTGAAGCCAGGCTTCCCCCCAGTCCCTTCTGTCACTCACACATCAATCACATGCATCAAACACAGCTTTCCTCTGCTGAAACTCCTAAAGCCAAGCAAACCAGGGAGAAGGGAAAGCATTGTGGAGCAGGCTCAAGTGCACATTGGCTTTGTTTCCAGAAAGGGGGTGCTTTAGGGGGCTACCCTAGGCACGAGTGTAGTAGGTAGGTGTAGCCATAGCTTTCTACCATAACAGCAGGCTGTGTTCTTTGATGTACATAGGCCGCTATGGAAAGTCTGTTGCAAAGAAGAATCTCTGTTGAAAAAATAAAACAGGGCTCTGCCTGCCGTGGCCTAAGCCTGCTTTGTGTGTGGCAATGGTCTCACTTCTGTCAGGGATGTTTGACTTTTACTTCAAGAATACTTCCAATTCTGAACGGTTTTATATTACTCCAGGATCTACTATAAACATGGATATAAGCGTGCGTGCGTGCGTGCGTGCGTGCGTGCGCGCGCGTGCGTGCGTGCGTGTGTGCGTGTGTGTGTGTGTGTGTGTGTGTGTGTGTGTGTGTATCTCCTAGTGTGTGTCTCCTAGGCATGCATGTTCTTATATATTTCTAGATTATTATATTCAGGACTTTTTGTTATTAGTTTTTGTTGTTGTTTTCTGATCAGAATTTTATTTGTTGATCCTTAAAAAGCAGAATTCAGAAATGGCAACCCACCCCTAGGACATTTAGTGGTAAACCATTGTCACCTCCTGTCTTTCATAAGGTGTGTTCACACGCACAGATCACCAGAGAGCAGACATGGAAACTCCAGGAGGTACAGGCTCTGTCTTGCTCACACTCTTAGGAGGCAAAAGGCTTTGAGCCCACTTTGATAGAAACTCACCGTGGATTTCCTATAGAGAATTCTCCCAGGCTGTTCCCGCTTTATTTACTAAAAGTACAGAATTGAAAGTTTCTCCCCATTTTAGAGTTCTCCAAAATGGGTAACAGAAGATTCAGTTCAGAAAGCTACAGAAGGTGTTTATCATTCTAGCATGGAGCCCCCCACTGACACTACCTTGCTGATCACAGACCCTGCAGAGATCTAAGGAGTTGCCAATACATAATTTGTTTCAAAGAAAGCCAGTCAGCAGGACGCTGTGATGGATGGAGGGCAGAATACTGGCGAAGGCCCAGAGTAAAGAATCCCGAGAAAGTTATGGTGCCATTTCTATTTAATGAGCCAGTAGTATAGTGAGCAACCTACACGACTTCGGCTGTGACCACGACACAACCTTTCTGTGGAACTGCTGCAAGGACCCACGGCTGTCAGTTGTCCTCCTCAGGTACCGGTGCTGGGTGAGCAGTTGCAGTCCCAATTCCCGCAAAAACTTAAGGTCGGGGCGTATAATGGAGGGGTTTTTTTTCTTTTTTTTTTTTACCAGACAGGAGCTCTTTGGTGAAGACTCCTTTAGGGAAAAGTCATTTGGCTTCCTCTTCAAGGAGGTTGGGAAGGACCATTCATGCTCTCTCCATTCTTCCAATCAACTGCTGCTGTCAGCTGGAGAGAGTCAACCACTCTGAGCCTCTCATTAAAGTCCTTGCTCGTGGTGGCTGGCTAGAGGGTAGACAGCTTTAGTTTCTTGTCGGGGCCAAAAATGAACACCTCACGGGCGGTCACAGGCGTGCCTTTAGCATCGTTTTCTGCTGGATCCAACATGCCCGAAAGGATCGCAAGATCCCTGTCCTTATCATCGATGATGGGAAATGGTAACTTTTCTGTGGGTGCTGCACATTGGTGTCCTTGCTCCGGGTAAGATAGTCCTCAGTGCTGTCTACTGAAAGAGCAATCAACTTAACAGTCCTCTTGGCAAACTCTGGCGCCAGCTTTGCAGCTCTGCCAAGTTCTGTGGCGCACACTGGGGTAAAGTCCTGTGGGTGGGAAAAGAGAATGCACCATGAATCTCCCAGGAAATCATGGGAGCGGATGCAGCGGATGGTAGCATTGGCCTCAAAGTTGGGGCCTTTGTCCCCGATAAGCAGCCCTCTGGGCATGGCGGCAGTGGTGATGCTGGGAACGAGGAGGCGCAGCCGCAGCAGTGAGCCTTGTTATTAGTTTTTAATTGGATTTTTTTTTTTTTGAGATAGGATCTCACGATGTAGCCCTGAGTTGTCTGAACTTTACTATGTAGACCAGGCTGGCCTCAAATTAACATCTACCTGCCTCTGTCTCCCAGATGCTGAGATTAAAGACATGCACCTCTATGGCCAGTCTAGTTTAACACTGTTGTTGCCCATGTGTGTGTGTGTGTGTGTGTGTGTGTGTGTGTGTGTGTGTGTGTGTGTTGGGGGTACATATGCACATGTATGTATATATGTGAATGTGTATGTAGAGATCCAAGGACAACCTCAAGCGCCATCTTTTTTACTGTTAGTTGTTATTTTACAAGTTCATACACAGATTCTGTGGCTTAAATCTGTATATAATGCAGATTTATTCTGCTTGCTCTCTCCCCTCACGTTCTCTCACCTCGCCCCACTCCACTTCTATCAACACCTTTGAGACAGGGTCTCGGTGGCCTAGACACACGAACAGCAAGCACTTTACTGACTTAACCCCCGCCCCAGCCTCCTTCCCTAGGACTTTAGTTTAAAATATTGGATTAATTATGTTCTTGGCCTACATTTCATTTTAAAAAAGTGGCTAAAAAAATTATGCTTTGTCACATACCTGAGTCCTTCAGTCCCAACACTGAACCCTGTCACTGGGTGCCTGCCTCTTGATTCATGCCTTGTTTTCTGTACTTACCTTCCAGGTTGTTCTTTTGTAGGAAACCATATTAACCCTGAAAAGGTTAGTAAGGCATCTGGGATGTGGTCTTGAGTGCTTTAACTCAGGAGTCTGCTGCTAGTTGACAGGATATCTGACTTGTGTAACTTTGGAACCAGGGAGAGAACTCAGTCAGAAAAGCACTCACTTCAGCAGCATGAGTTCCTGAATTCATCCTCTGGCACCCACTTAAAAATAGGGGTGGTGCCCTGGGCCTGTAACCCCAGCACTGGGGCGGTGAAGGCAGAATCCTGCACCCTGGTGGGCAGTCTAGCCAATGAGTGAGCCCCACACTTAGTGAGAGACCCAGACTCAAGAAATACTGTGGAGAGCAAGAAGGGATGATACTTGAAGTTGCTCTCTGGCCTCTGCATGTGCAAACAGGGACAAGTGTACCCATGGGCAAACCACATGTGTACAAACACACAAGCATGCACAGGGAGATAGGCACACAGACAGACAGACACACACACAAAGACAGACAGATAGACACAGATCCATACAGACAGAGAGGGGGCATGCAAAGACAATAATAATTTTAAAAAGAAATCTATGATTTCTTTCAGTGCCTCAAAGGACAAGGAGAATCCAGCCAGTGAGCGCAGTGGGCTGCAGCCTGTGGGCCTGAGAATTTTGCAGCCCTGTATTCGCCTTCTTCAGTCACCCAAGACGCTAGCATTTCCTTTACACAATGCACAATGTGTCTAAGGCGTTCCTTCAGGGATCTGGGGAGCCTCCTTACTTCCTGAGACTACAAGAAAGCAGAGTGTAGGTCCATGGACTCACTGCTGTTGGCCTCCTTAAGGAAAAACCTTCCCACCCAATGGGCTTCCATGGCTCAGTGTGCCCCCGCCAGCTGCCACACACACACACACACACACACACACACACACACACACACACACCACACCACACACACATACACACCACACACACACACACCACACACACACCACACACACATACACACCACACACACACACACCACATACACATCACACACACACCACACACACATACACACCACACACACACACACACACACCACATACACACCACACACACCACACACACATACACACCACACACACATACACACCCCCCCACACACACCACATACACACCACATACACACACACACCACATACACACCACACACACACACCACATACACACCACATACACACACACACATACACACCACACACACACACACCACACACATACACACCACACACACACACACACACACCACACACACACCACATACACACCACATACACCACATACACACCACACACACATACACAACTCCCCCCACACACACCACATACACACCACACACACACACACACCACACACTACACACACACACAGCATACACACACACACCACACACACACCACATACACACCACACACACATACACACCCCACACACACACACCACATACACACCACATACACACACACACCACATACACACCACACACATACCACATACACACCACACACACACCACATACACACCACATACACACACACACACACACACACACACACACACACACAGGTTATGATAAGCAAGTGAAAACAATAACAATGACAGTCACAAGACAGCAAAAGAGAACCCCCCACAGAGGACCCCAAGCAGCTCAAATCAGAAAATAACATCAAAGGGGCTGGGGGTGGGGAGAACTGCCCAGCAGCACAGATTCTGTGGCTTAAATCTGTCACTTGGGGATGAGAGATGTTTCCAGAGCAGCCTTAGCACCTGCTCATCAGCCGCTTGCAGGGAAAATGGGAGGCTGAAGCTCTGAAGGACCAGAGTCAGACTGTAAGCTCTGTCATCTCTGGTGAGTGTTGTGAGACCCGGCTTGTGAAAGCTCATGGCTCCCTGGTGGGAATAAAATAACTCTCAGGTAGAGCCCCTTACCCTGCATCAATGCATGTCCCTCGGTAGCACTGGGAATGTTTCTGTAGCAGCACTCACGATAGTCTACATTATTTCAACCGACCCCAGTTCTTGTACTCAAAGGCAAGTTAGCTCCACCCCGAAGTGTCCCAGCCCAGGCTCCCACTCCGACAGTTCCAACAATTTCTAGTAAAAACAATGGTTTGTCTTTGAGCAACTTTACTTAGCCTTTCTCTCTCAAGGCAGGATCTCTTTTGTATTGTGACTCACGTGTGTGAGAGGGTGGGGCTGGGAGCACACATGTCTAAGTGCATGCAAGCCAGGGTGTGGTTCCTCAGACACTGCCCATCACGTTTTTGAGACTGGGTCTCTCTCGCTGGTCTGAAACTAATCAACCAAGTAGATTAGGTTGGCTGGCTATGAAGTTCCAGGGATCCTCCTGTTCCTCCCCAATGCTGGGGTAGCAGGGCCTTTTCACATAGGTTTTGGGGCCCACCAGAGCTCAGAGTCTCACGTTGGCAAGGCAATTAGACACATCTACTCAGCCCAGTACCATCATTGTGCTTGTTTGTTTAAGTACCTGAGGAATCCCTTGCTGACTGAACACGGGGAGCTCTCATTCTAGTTATATCCTATTACTGTGGTCAAATACTCTGACCAAGAGCAACCCAAAGGAAGAAAGGGCCGATGCAGCTTACACTCGCAGTCAAGTTTGTCACTGAGACAAATTAGGAAGAAACTCAAGGCTTAGGAACTTGAAGCACTGAATTGAAACCATAGAGGCTCGCTTGCCGGCTCTTGCTCAGTTGACTTTCTTATACAATCAAGGGAATGCTGTCGCCCACAGTGGGCAGGGGGCCTCCTGTGTCAATTACCAGCCAAGACCATCCCCCACAAAATGCTCACTGATTTAGTCTGATTTAGTCAATTCCTCAATGGAGGGTTTCCTCTCAGATAACTCTGTGCTATGTCAAGTTGACAATTAAAGCTAACTGGGACAGTGTCCAATAAATATTTGTTTAGTGAATAAACACCGGCGTTTATCTGCACTTGAATTAATAGCTTAGTACATTTTCTCCCTTGGTTCATTGTTCATCCTGTGGCTTCTTGATTTTTTTCCACTTTCGTCTTTGTCCTCACATCCTTATCACCCCCTTGTCCTGCTCACTGCAGCCGATGACGGATGCCCCCGCTCATACCGTATGTTCTCCCTCTTCAGCTTCTGTACTCTGACTCTTCTCTCTCCTGGGATGCCCTTCCGGTCCCTTCACTTACGTACCAAATGCACTCCACTCATCCGTTGCTGCTCAGTCTAAATACTGTCTACCCTGTTGGGTTTCCGACGTCATCTCCTCAATTGATATTAATTGCTTGCCCTGCGGTAGTCCGGAGCTATTTCTATTACAGGAATTACAGCACCAAGTTGCAGTCATTTATTTTAATGGAAGTGTTATCTGTAGCCTAGTGAATCTTAACCCAGATAGCATTACAAAACCACTCGAAAACGTGTGTATGAGTGTCCTCTCTTCCATTTGTATTGGTTACCAGGAAAAAGACCTTTCAAACGTTAAATTGATTACCAGAGGGAGCGACGGCTGTTGCTGCAGATTAGGTTATAAAAAGCATTACAGCGCTTTGAGGACATGAGCTATTAGGATCATAAATATCTGTCAAATATTCATTGCAAAGCAGGCTAAATGACTTGGGTGATTAGCATATCTGTAAGGCAGAGTAAATACATTCTGAATCACAGTCTCTCTTATTTTTATTCAGTCAAGATTATAGTTGCAATCATTTGAGGTCCTTTACTTAGGCTTCCTGGCCCTTGACTTGAAGGGTACATTTTTCTCAGCATTGTGTCCTGAACCTAGCATGATGATGGGCTGCTGGAGGTGCTCAGTACATGCCTAGTGGCCAAACTGAATTGATTGTATTTCTACCTGCCTCTCACGAGTCATTGTTTAACAGTAGAAAAATGGAGCTCACCACGCATAAAATGTTGGGAGGATGGGATTGCCCGAAGCTGTTCTGGTTGTGAAAGGCAGAACAGACTTCCTAATGACCACAGTAAGGCCCGTATGTAAGGCCCTTCCCTGCACAGAGGAGGAAGGTACCTAAACTCAGTGAAGGCTGGATTTAGATGGAAACAGAATGAATGGTGAAGGGAACAGAACAGTCTCTCTTATGCATGTGGACCTGAGTGTTCTCACTGCCACTTGTGCTGCTTACCACAGTAGTGTCTCACGAAGTGTCAAATTGTCTACTACAGGGTACCACCATGCCTGCTGCTATTGATCAGGTTATAGAATTTGGAGAGTATGAGCCATTAGGACCATAAACTCCGGCCAATTATTCCTTGGGAAGCAGGAGACGTGGGTTATTCACCTATTTTAGGTACCAATGAAAAGGGATTTTATTGCCTTGAAATGTGTATCCCAAGTAGTCTACACGTACACTTGATTAGCTGTCAGTGCAGCACACGTGTGCACATACATGCGGGAGCATTTTTAACCTAGAGTAAGATGTGGACTCTTCTCTTTTCTGCTCCCTTCTTCCTTCACAACTTTTTACACTTTCGAAGCTATTATTCAGAACCTCATTTTTTTTCTTTTGGCAAAAGCAGCCTACCTCACCTCCTATACCAACTAGTTAATTTAAATGCTTGCATGCACCAAAGACTGTCAATGAAAATTTTGGAATCTTGGATGAAACAGAAGTCAGTGTGCAGCTGCAGAACAAAGAGAGAGGCTAGAGAGAGCAGACGGAGGTGGACAGGATGGAGCTAAAACTGATGGGTTTCGAGCTAAATCAACTTCTTTCCTTTATAAATTATCCAGTCTGTGGGGTTCGGTTCTAGCAACAGAAGAATGGACTAAAACAAACACCTTATAAGGTGGTTGTAATGGTTAAATGTGACAGTGTCCTTTACAAGATGTGCCTGGCATTCAGCAAACCACAGCAACAGAGAGAGGTAGCGTTGCCAGTTATGGCCAGCATCCCACACTGGATGTGTAATGAATGTGGGCCCCCAGCTTAGACAGCCAGCCAGCAATTTTCTTCTCTTTACAGCTACCTCATTCCCTTCCCCATCTCTTTTGAGAAACAGAACTTTACGTTTCCCTGACTGTCTCGCTCTGTTCTCAACAGCCAACAGATTCTTCCGTGTGTGAGGCGGCTGGGGGACATCACTGTCATTCAATAGAGAGCTCACTGTGCTGCCGCCCAATGTCTGACAGGGGTGGGTGGCGTCCCAATCAGGAGCCATTGTCCTCCTCAACCCCATTGAAATCACACCCGAATGCTTCTCCTGGGCTGATAGACTTCAGAGCCATGGGGGCGTGTGTGTTGGGGGGGGGACATCCAATGCCAGGCAGTGTGGAGGTTTCACATCAGTGATGGGAGCGTCTCTGTGCATGAAAGGAAGGTGCGTCTCAGAGAACTGGTCTTTGTCGAGATGCTCAGAGAGCTGTGAATAGCATGGTGATTGCATTCTCCAACTTTCAGAGAGTCAGCGAGGCAGGGGAGGTAAAGTATGAGTCAGGAGGGCACCATTCCACTGCACCTGTAGCAAACTGCTCTCCAACCATCTACTGCTGGACTACCAGCCAGACTAGCAATCAGTGAGCTCCAGGTTCAGTGATAGACACTGCTTCAAAAGATAAGGTGACAAGATGGCCAGACAGCCAGATGGCTCAGTGGGTTAATGTGCTTGCCATAAAGCCAAATGATCTGGTTCCGGGACAGAGACCCATATTGTGAGAGAATCAACTCCTTCAAGTTGTCCTCTGACGTTCCTAAGTGTATGCTTGTGCGCGCGCGCACACACACACGCACACACACACACGCACACACACTCGCGCACACACACACGCGCGCACACACACACGCACACACACACGCACACAAGCACACGCACACACACACGCACACGCACACACACACACACACGCACACACAGTGGATAATGTAATTAAAATTAGATATGTGTGTGAGACTATCTGCCATCTGTCTATCTTCCACTTACAGACTTCATTTTATATACAAAAGCATAGGGAAGAATCAAATAGAGACAAAGTGACCCCTTTACCTTCATGGGCAGGCAAGGGTCCCCTTTCAGCACAGCAGCCACAATGAGACCTAGTGATGGTCTCTAAAGTGGCCTTCGGGATCTACCCTGGTGGACATGCCAAACGTGAAGTTTCAGATCATTTTTGTCAACAATGAAGTGCTTGGCAGGACCGAATTTTCTTTGGGGTTTTCGTCAGCCTCCCAAGGGGTCTCAGAAGTATATTTCAGCCTCACATGTCATCAGCCTTCTCAGGCTTTCTCTTCACAGTTGACAGACTGACATGCAGGATGTTTTCGATATACTATATTCAAGGTCCTCAATCACAGAATGTATGCATGAATATATGTATACATATGTATACATATCTATACACACAAAACAAATTGGTTTTCCCATGTTTCTACTATGACTAACATATACCTATTTATTTATTTGGGGTTAGTATACTTAGCAATAGGTAACATTGTAATCTACACACACACACACACACACACACACACACACACACTTCTCTAACCCTTCTTCTTACATTCTTTCTTGTGGTCTTCACAGTCTTGCTGGTCTTCTTCTTCACTGGGCTTTCATGCTACCTACATTCCATTGCCTCTCTTGTCCCTGTCCCCTCCCTCTAGAGCTCTTCCTTCCCCCTCACAGTCTCCGCTGTGTTGTTACTTTCATGTCATATACACATATGTGCACACGAACACGCTATATGCTGATTTCTTGATTCTTCACATTTGCTGGGACTTGTTAGTATTGGAGGCACATAGTTAAGACAATGATATACTGTTGGGGATTTGGCTCAGTGGTAGAGCGCTTGCCTAGCAACCGCAAGGCCCTGGGTTCGGTCCCCAGCTCCGAAAAAAAAAAAAAAGACAATGATATACTTACTGGATAAAAAAGTTAAAGGGCAAGAAATCTTACCCATTTGCTTTGAATAATTAGAGAAAGTCTTATTTAGTTTTTGGTTTGCGCTCCAGGAATCATCCTAGGGAGTGTTTTTTTTTTTATTTTAATCTATCTTTGAAATTTTCACACATGAGTACTGTATTTATAAATTTCTATCCTCCTCTCCCTCCTCCCTTATCACTCCATTCTTTCTCAAATTCATGACCTCTATATATATATGTGTGTGTGTGTATTTATATATATATATGTGTGTATATATATTCATATATGTATTATATATATACATACATATGTATATATATTCAGTAGTCTATATACCCTACATCCTACCAAGTCAATTTAGTGTTGCTTATACATACATGTGCTTAGATGTGAACATTGGGGCTAACCCATCATCAGAGACTCTTCTCTGAGAAAACAGTTGCTGAGTTTCCTGCAGCTCCTTAGCTGATGTGGGAACCTGTGGGAACTCATTCACATTTGCACTGATGTTGCCATTCCTGGGGCTAGTTTATACCATGTTGCTGAGATTTCATGGCTGCAGCTTCCCTAGCAGAGCTAGAAGACACTGAATTGCAGCAGGTGTCGTGGTCCCTTAGCTCTTATCTGTCGCATCCTCTTTGATGTCCCTGAGCCATAGGTCTAGAGATTTCACTGCAGGTCTTGTTGGGCTCACCACGGTCACTTACTTCATTCTGGCCAGTTGTGGATTTCTGTAATGGCCTCTCCATCGGCTGCACAAAGAAGCTTCTTTGATGAGGAGTGAGAGCTACTCTTCTCTGTGGGTAGATGAGAGAAGTGCTTGGAATACAGTTAGAAATCATGTTGGTTTGGGAGAGTGGCAGGAGTAGGCTCTCTGGAGAGCATGTTTTGAAAGGTGGTGATTCATACTCCAGACACCATGTTCCCAGCCGGTGTTTTCAAGCCTGCACATTTTGCTCATGTAATTCAGACTCCTCTGTACTGTCGGGCTTGCTAATTCTATCATGAGGCATCTCTCTCAGAGAAATAATCAGTTACAGAAAATGAGTTTTGCACAAGGTGGTCATCATGACATTATTTTATAATGGTGTAAAATTTGGGAACAGCCTCATTCCAACACTGGGGGATGGTCCAATATGATGTTCTGCTTCCATGAAAACATAGGGAACGGGGCTGAGAATATAGCTCAGTCAGTAAAGTGTGTGATATGCAAACATGAGGGCTCAAATTTGGATTTCCAGCACATGCATGTGAGCACACATGCACACACATACACACACACACACACACATACATACACACAGCCAAGTGCAGTGACAATTTCTTTCAATCCCAGGAGGATTTCTGGAGCTCACTGGCCAGTTGGTTAGTCGAATCTGTCAGAGAACAATTAAGGAATATACCAAGATTTGAGCCATGTGCATCAGTGTACAAATGTGTACACATGAGCACACACATGCTCACACATATACTATACTGGATAATTGTACATCATTTTGACAACAAGCTATAGCCATCAGAGATGATGGACCCTCAATTGAGAAAATGCTCTCCATCTGATCAGGCTGTATGAAAGCCCATAGGGTATTTTCTTAATTGGTGATTGGTACGTACACACCCAGCCCATTGTGGGTGGTACTACCCCTAGGCTGATGGTCCCAGGCTCTATAAGAAAACAGGCTGAGCAAGTCATGAGGAACAAGCCAGTAGGTAACACTCCTCCATGTCCTCTGTATCAACTCCTTCCTGGTTTCTGCCCTGCCTGAGTTCCTGTCCTGGAGTTCTCCTCAATTTGCCTTTGGTAATGGTGTTTCATCATAGAATAGTAACCCTAACTAGGGGACGGACGGGGACACACACACACACACACACACACACACACAGAATCTTCCTGATCTGTTGTTAGGGCATAAGGAAAGGCTGGCAGCTAAGCTGATCATTCGACCTATGGTTTTCACATGGACAGAATATATAATGTGGATGATGGAAACCACATTATAGAACTGTGTTTCCCAGTTGGAATGATTTTGTCTGTGGTAGCAACAGTGTCTCTGGAGTCCTCAACAGTATCTGGAGCTAGTTTGGAGGTCAGGAGTGGAGAGGGCGGCAGCTGTCGTCCAGTGGGTAGCGGTCAGTGACTCTCCTCGTGCTGCACTTTTCAGAGAGCCTGCACAGGACAGCTAAGGCCTCAGCACCCTGCATGTTGGTCCTGTGAGATGAGCAGCCCTGCTCTCCCACACAAGCCTCTCTGCGGCTTCCTCCATCCTCCTCTCAGCAACCCTCAAGGGATTCTTTATTTCTTAAATTCAATTAAAGTTTTATTGGAAATCTTTTTTCATACAACATATTCTGATCTCTGTTTTCCCTCCCTCAACTCCTGTCAGATCCTCTCACCTCTCCACTCACCCAAATCCATGCTCTCTCTCTCTCTCTCCCTTTCTCTCTCTCTCTCTCTCTCTCTCTCTCTCTCTCTCTCTCTCCATCTCTTCCTCCTCCTCTTTCTTCTTTACAAAACAAACAAAAACAAACAAGAATATTAAAAAGAAGAAAAATACAAGAAACACACACAAAACCATGAAAAAACAAAATCAGAAAACATAACATATGAATAAAAGAAAGTAAAACAAAAACTATTCCCAAACCAAGAAATATGAGACCAAAAGTGTACAAAAATCTCATTGAATTCATCCTGTGTGGGCCATCAAATGCTGGGCGTGGAACCTACCATGAACTGTGTTTAGTGTATCCATGAGACTTCATTAGATAAAACCATGTTTTTCCTGTGCAGGAGGGATCAATTGGAGATAACGTCTTGGTTAGGGATTGGAGATCACATCTACTTCCCCTTCTCAGCACTGGGACCCCCTCTGGCTTGAACATACGCAGAGCCCAGGCATGCTGCCACAGCCTGTGAGTTTGTATGTGAATCAGTCCTGTCGTGTCGAGACGGCACTGTTTCCTTGGTACCCTCCATCCCCTCTGACTCTCTCCATCTTTCTGCCTCCTTTTCTTTATAACTCCCTTGAGCCCTGAAAGGAGGGGTTTGGTGATGACACATTTAGGACTGACTGTTACAAAATCTCTCACTCTCTGCGCATTGTCCTCTGTTGGGTCTCTGTGTTAGTTGCCATATCCAGGGATCTTCTCTGAGGATGACTGGGCAAGGGGTTGGTCTAGCAGAATGTCATTAGGAGTCATTTCTGTGTCACACATGGATTCCATCTCAGGGAGTGAGCCTCATGCCTATAGAGACGGTGGTTGGTGACTCCCACAACGTTGATGCCACTGTCGCACCTCTGATGTACTCTTCCAGGCAGGTCTCCATTGCAGATCATCACAGTGTTTGTAGTTGAGTTGGTGGTCACCTTGCTCCTCTGGTAGCGTATACAGAGGATCTTTCAGTACCATAAACATCAGTCAGCAAGGGTGAAACTCTAGTTGGGGACCAACTCTATGTCTCCACATTCAATGAGATGTGTGTTGTTTTCAGCAATAGGACTTCATCACCAGTTTGCAGGGCACAAACAATAACCTTGGCAATTGTCAGAGATATGTGCAGTTTTCTACGGGACCCGTTTGGCTACACTTTGATTAGACGTAACCCCTAACTGGCACTGCAGGTTTCTCTTGTGGCAAGCAACGTTTATATGGGGCGTGATCTCACCCCTTACCGAACGTTTATTTTCAGCGATAATCATGAATGGTTTTTAAACTAGAACAGTGCATGCTAGTGATATGTGACGTTTCAAGAGTCGATCGAAACGCCAAGTCTCACTCGTGTGCTAAGTGTAAGGCGAAAACGCTGAGATGAGGCACTGTGTCCTGGTGTAGTGAGCAGCTCCTCGCACTCCACCGCCACTCACGCCGACTTGGCGTTCTGTAAAAGTTCATCTTCCAGCCGATAGTATCTTAGATGGATAAAATAAAGCATTAACTGGGGTTGGAGAGATGGCTCAGTGGTTAAGAGCACTGACTGCTCTTCCAGAGGTCCTGAGTTCAATTCCAGCAACCACATGGTGGCTCACAACCATCTGTAATGAGATCTGATGCCCTCTTCTGGTGTCTGAGGACAACTACAGCATACTCACATACATGAAATAAATAAATCTTTAAAAAAAAAATAAAGCATTAACTGGCTGGGGAACCAGAATCGGGGGAAATGTGGGCTTTTTTCCTGATGGATGTTTGAGTGTCTTTCCTTCTCTCTCTTCCTCTTCTGTCTTTCATCTTTCTCTCCTTCCTCCTTTCTCTTTTTCTCCTTCTTTCCCTCTTCCTCCCTTCCACTTCTCCTTTTCTCCTCTTTTCCTTCTTCTCTCCTCTTTTTCTTTCCTCCTATTTATCTGTGTCCTCCCCTTTCTCCATCCTCATGCCTCTGTCTCCTGTTTACTCCTCTGTGTCTCCCCTGTCCTCCTATACCCCGTCTTCTTCCTTTCCTCTTTCCCTTACTCCCTCCCCTCCCCTCAATTCTCCTGCTTCTTCTTCCTTCCTTTCTCCCTTCCTTCCTCTTTCTTTCTTTTTCTCCTGCACATCATGCCTGCTTTCTGGTTTTGCCTCACTAAGCAAGATTTCTATTGTTCCTCCCTGACTTATATCATGTGCAGTAGCAGGATCTCAGGGGTTTTGTGCCCATATTTGGAAGTTCCTGTGCTGACTAGTTTCATAGCAACTCGACTTAAGGTAGAATCCATGTGGAAGAGGAAAACTTAATTTAGAAAAATTAAGTTTTGCCTTAAATTAAGTTTGCCTCATATGGATGTCTTTTGGGAAAACTTGTGGCATGTTTTCTTTTTTTTTTCTTCTTCTTTTTTTTTGCAATTTTTTATTGGTTATTTTATTTACATTTCAAATGTTGTCCCCTTTCTTGGTGTCCTCTCCGCAAACCCCTATTCCATCCACACTCCCCCTGCTTCTGTGAGGGTGCTCCCCAACCCACCTCCTGCCTCCCTGCCCTGGCATTCTCCTACACTGGTATCGAACCTTCACAGGGCCAAGGGCCTCTCCTACCATTGATGTCCGACAAGGTCATCCTCTGCTACATATGCAGCTGGATCTATGGGTCCCTTTTTGGTTGATGGTTTAGTTCCTGGGAACTCTGGGGGATTTGGTTGGTTGATACTGCTTTTCTTCCTGTGGGGTTATAAACCCCTTCAGCTCTTTCAGTCCTTCCCCTAACTCCTCCATTGGGGTCCCCATGCTCAGTCCGAAGATTGGCTGTAAACATCCTCATCTGTATTAGTAAGGCTCTGGCAGAGCCTCTCGGGAGACAACTATATCAGGCTCCTGTCAGAGCACTTCTTGGCGTTAACAATAGTGTCTGGGATAGGTGTCTGCACATGGGATGGATACCCAGGTAGAGCAGTCTCTGGATGGCCTTTCCTTTGGTCTCTGCTCCACTCTTTGTCCCTGTATTTCCTTTAGAAAGAAGCAATTCTGGGTTAAAATTTGGAGATGGGTGGGTGGGAGCGTGCCTAACCTTTGGATATGGTCTCTACGGGTTCTCTCTCCCTTTTGTTGGTTATTTCAGCTAATGTTATTCCTGCTAGGTTCTGGGAGCCTCTTGCTTTACTGGCATCTGGGGCTTTCTAGTGGCTACCCCCATTCCTCAGTTCCCCATTGTTACATACCCCTGTTTAAATTCCTGACCTCTGTACATCTCCCCACTCCAGTTTCCTCCCATACTTGATCCTGCCCCCTTTCCCCTCTCCCCCTCTTCCACCCATGATTATGTTGTTACTCCTTCTAAGTAGGACTGAAGCATCCACATTTTGGTCTTCTTTCTTCTTGAGCTTTACATGGTCTGTGAGATGTATAGTGTGTATTCCAAGCTTTTTCTTCCTAAGATACACTTACCAGTGAGTCTATAGCATGTGTGTTCTTTTGTGACTGTGCTACCTCACTCAGGATGATATTTTCTAGTTCCATCCATTTGTCTGCAAATTTCTTGAAGTCATTGTTTCTGACTAGCTGCGCAGTATGCCATTGTGTAGATGTACCACATTTTCTGTATCCATTCCTCTGTTGAAGGACATCTGGATTGTTTCCAGCTTCTAGCTACTAAATAAGGCTGTGAGCATTTGCCTCAGCATTTGCCAGGCTCTGGCAGAGCCTCTCAGGAGACAGCTATATCAGGTTCCTCTCAGAATGTTCTTCTTGGCATCTACAATCGTGACTGGGTTTGGTGACTGCATGTGGAATGGATCCCCATGTGTGGCAGTCTCTGGATGACCTTTCCTTCAGTCTCTGTTCTACATTTTGTCTCCATATTTCTTCCTGTGAATATTTTGTTCCCCCTTCTAAGAAGGACTAAAGCATCCACACTTTGGTCTTTCTTCTTCTTAGGTTTCATGTGGTCTGTGAATTGTATCTTGGGTATTCCGAGCTTTGGGGCTAATATCCACTTATCAGTGACTGCATATCATGTTTGTTCTTTTGTGCTTGGGTTACCTCACTCAGGATGATATTTTCTAGTTCCATCCATTTGCCTAAGTATTTCATGAAGTCATTATTTTTGACAGCTGAGTAGTACTCCATTGTGTAGATGTACCACATTCTCTGTATCCATTCCTCTGTTAAAGGGAATCTGGGTTTTTTCCAGCTTCTGGCTATTATAAATAAGGCTGCCATGACCATAATGGAGCATGTGTTCTTGTTATATGTTGTAGCATCTTTTGGGTATATGCCCAGGAGTGTTATAGCTGGGTCTAATTTCCAGCTTGTAATCCCACCAGCAATGGAGGAGTGTTTCTCTTTCTCCACATCCTCACCGGCATCTGCTGTCACCTGAGCTTTTCATCTTAGCCATTCTCACTGGTGTGGAGGGGAATGTCAGAGTCATTTTGATTTGAATTTCCCTGGTTACTAAGGATGTTGAACATTTCTTTAAGTGTGTCTCAGCCATTTGAGATTCTTCAGTTGAGAATTCTTTGTTTAAGCTCTGTACCCCATTTTTAATAGGGTTATTTGATTCTCTGGAGTCTAACTTCTTGAGTTTTTTGTATATATTGGATATTAGCCTTCTATGGGGTAAAAGATGGGTAACGATATTTTCCTGATATTCGTGAGTTGCCATTTTGTCAGTGTCCCTCACCTTACAGACGCTGTGGCATGTTTTCTCGGTTGATGATCGATGTAGGTGCTCCCAGCTGTCTGTGGGTAGTGCCATCTCTGATTGGTTGTCCTGGGTTCTATACAAAACAGCAGACTGATGAGCCTACTGAGAGGAAGCCAGTTGTCAGCACTGTTCCATGGCCTCTGTACTAGCTCCTGTCTATTCCTGTGCTACTTGAATTCCTGCCCTGACTTCCCTCAGTAACGGTCTGTGATGTGGAACTGTAAGCGGAAATAAACTCGTTGGGCATTTGATCACCAGTTTGCAGACCTTTCTAAATATTCCTGGCAAAGTGGTGTCTGCCACTCATATTCCAACAAGGCAAAATGTGTGAAGACACTGTAGATTACTCCATATATTCCAAGCTCAGAAAGTAGACCCTAAAAGACAAGTCTCATAGCCCTGGTCTGGAAATATTTGAGCAAGAAGTCAATAGTCAGATTTTCAGCATTGCAGATCAATATTAATTTTGATGATTAATCTCAACTGCTAACACTGTGAGCCCTAGAATCGTGTGGGAGACCTCTCTGGGCATGCCTGTGTGGCATTCTCTTCAGTAGGTATGTTGAAGTGGGAAGACATATCCACTGAAGGTGGTGCCATTCCAGGAGCTAAGATCTTGGATTGAATAGAGATGAGAAAGTGAGGCATGACCATCTACCCTACTTTCTGACCGTGGGTGTGACCAGCTGTCTAGAGCTCTTGCCACCATGACTTTCCAACATCATGCTCTACCCTGGGACTGTGAGTCAAAATAAACCTTAAATGATTAAATTCCTTAACCACTTTTGTCAGGTGTTTTAATCACAGCAACAGGAAAAATAACTGTGCTGGCTAGTTTTATGTAACCTTGACACTAGCTATAGTAAGACTGTAAAGTATTTTCTTAGTTAGCGATTAATATGAAAGGGCCAAGCTCACAGTGAATGGTGCCACCCCTGGGCTGGTGCTCCTGGATTCTATAAGAAAGCAGGGTGACCAAGCCACGAGGAACAAACAAGTAAGCAGCACCCTTCCATGGCCTCTTCACCAGCTCCTGCCTCTAGGTTCTTGCCCAGTTTGAGTTCCTGCTTTGAGTGAACGGTGATTCAGGACATCTAAGCCCAATAAATCCTTTCCTCCTCAACTTGCTTTTGACCATAGTGTTTCATCAGAGCAATAATAACCCTAACTAAGGCAGTAACTAAGGCACCATGAGGGATGTAAAGAGACACACAGATGTGGAACCATGCCCAGTGGTGGCATTTCCCAAGAGCGTAGCTTTTTGTGCTTCCCTACGATTCTCAAGTTTAAATATTTAGCATTCCATGTATTTACTGTTAAATCTAACATGTGTCTAAAGATCTGGGACTGCAATCAGCCAGTCTCCACTTACCTGTGACAGTGGCAGCCCCAGCATATAAAACAGCTTCCGCGGTGGTCCAACAGGATGGCTCCAGCTGGCTGTTTTCCCCTCCACCCTTACTCAACAGAGACAGAGGACAGGGATGCCCCTCCTCCCACCTACATGAATGGGCAGCTAAGCCCCATTAGGTCTGATTGCCGGCTGGGCTTGTTGCCAACTTCTAAGATCAACAGTGCCACCAGCAATATTGTCAAGGTCCCTGCAGTGATTGGCTGGGATCTGTAGGAATGGCTAGTATGTACTAAGGACATAAATCAAGCTTTGTGAGTGGTTCTCTGAGTGTCACCTGGATTGGCTTTGTTGCAGCTGGAATGTGTTTTCGATGCAGATCTGGAGCTGTCTAGTCAAACTGCTTGCTCACTCTAGCCCAGCCAGCTTCTCCCATATTCTGAAGCGCCACCTCTTTGAGTACACTGTAGCCAGAAGAGGGCATCGGATCTCATTACAGAGCTGTGAGCCACCACGTGGTTGCTGGGAATTGAACTCAGGACCTCTGGAAGAGCAGTCATTTCTTCAGCCCCTGAAGCACCACTTCTCCCTACTCACCTCATCCCCAGGATTCTTCTTTATACTGACCTCAAGAATGGAATGTCACAGCACAACAGAACCTAAGCCGAGTTTCTCCACAGCATCTGTATGGGGCTATGCTAGCAACCGGGAGGCTCTAGAGTCCAGACAGACAGCTTATATTCCTTGTCCACTTGAATTGCAAGCTGGGAGGCACCAGGACAGTATTTTGAGAGAGTCATTTAATGTGCCAGCTCTAGGCATTATTAATCTACCCAGGCTCTCAGGAATCAAGGAACAGTCTTGTAACTTTGTTGCATGGTGCTTTGAGGACTTTTATCAGAGATCATTATGTTTTTAATTTGCTTCCATGAATAGATCTAGCTTCCCAGGGGTAGATCTAGCTTCCCATGGATAGATCTCACCTCCCATGAATGGATCTAGCATCTTATGGCTGGATTTAGCTTCCCATGGATGGATCTAGCTTCCCATGGATAGACCTCACCTCCCATGGATGGATCTAGCTTCCCATGGATAGACCTCACCTCCCATGGATGGATCTAGCTTCCCATGGATAGACCTCACCTCCCATGGATGGATCTAGTTTCCCATGGATAGACCTCACCTCCCATGGATGGATCTAGCTTCCCATGGATAGACCTCACCTCCCATGGATGGATCTAGCTTCCCATGGATAGACCTCACCTCCCATGAATGGATCAAGCATCTTATTTAGCTTCCCATGAACAGATTCAGCTCCCAGGATTTCTTTTCTTTGATTGCCCCCTGCCATACATTTGGCCTATCGTTTTCAGGCAATCATTGACTGTAAGTTAGCAGCAGTTGTTCAGGTACAGCTAGAAGTGTTGGGGTAGGGGGAGCATTACACATCATTGGTAAGGCAACTCCAGCCAGTAGAAACCAAGCAGCTTCAATTTTCTGATACGTTCCCTCGGGACTTTCCAATCAGGGTATTAGCAATGGGTAAGGGAGGTCACATTTTATTCATTCATTCATTCATTCATTCATTCATTCATTCATTCATTCTGTCTGTCTGTCTGTCTGTCTGTCTGTCTCTCTCTCTCTCTCTCTCAATATTGTCTCTCAGGTTTAACAACACTCATGCGGGCTGACCCCTCCTTATTCTGTTTCTCCATCGTCTTTATGATAAATTGATTTTTTTTTGGAGTTGATGAAATTTTATCTCCTACTATACTTTGCCAATACTGTGTCTTCATTGATGCTTTCTGGAAGGTTGAAAAAGGCTGCGCTGGGCCTGTTAGCTAGATTGCCAGTTTGTTTTAAACTCCTAGGTGCAATTTTCAAATGTTTACTTTGTTCTCTTTGATTTCCCACTTATGCTCATCTATTTAGACAAGCCCCTTTTATGGGTTGCGGAACACAGATAACTGAAAGTGTTTACTGTGGAGGATACAGATGTGTGGTAAGTACTCGCCTTAGAAAAGTCTTGGACATAAAGTTCAGAAATCCTTAGCTTTGCAGGTTTATGTGCGCACCAGAGTCTCGGTCCTAATTTCTTCTGCCGTTGGATGAGTGCTAGGCAATTTGTAGTCGATTGTGCCTTGACAAAGCAGCGCCGGAAGTCTCATTGGCCAACAAAATTAAGATTTGTGTCTCATGCCAGCCTCTGCCACGGTGTGTGATGATTCCTGAACACATCACAATTTAAGAGATTGTTCTAAAATTTACGTGGTTTTCTTTGAAATCTAGCCGCCACTCCATCTCTCTATTCCCCTCTAGTCTTACTAACTAAAAGAACAGCATCACTTGCTGTCACAGTCTCCTTACCTGCCCCTGGTGACTCCTTCCCTCACTGGACTCTGGGTCACTGTCACTCCATGGCAACTCATTCCAAAGGTCAGCATTGAACTTCCAATAGCTAAGTTCAACCTTCAACCCTGTCAAACCTCTAGTCTGTAACTCCTGGTTTTATCTCCTTTCCAGGACATGGACAAGCTGAGTTTCTCTGTATATTATCTGAAATCTTGCCTTCCTTCCTTCCTTCCTTCCTTCCTTCCTTCCTTTCTTCTTTCCTTCCATCCTTCCTTTTTTCCCTCCTTTTCTCTGTCCCTCCTTCCCTCTGTCTCTCCCTCCTTCCTTCCCTCCCTCCATCCCTCCCTCCTTCCTTCCCTCTTTCCTTCCTTCCCTCCCTCCCTTCCTCCTTCCTTCCCTCCCTGCTGAGTGAGCCCATCTGCTGTGAAGGCTTTGCTCTTGGAACGATGTCTTTCCAGTGCCTCTGCTGTCCATCCAGTAGTTCGTCTCATTCCTTTTAAATGCATCCCTTCCTCTAGTGACTGGCTCACTTCTCAGCAGCCTAAGAAAATGTCCAAGAAATGAAAACAGAAGGGGTGGGGTGAGGGTCAAGAAGAGGTCTAAAAGGAAGGAAGAGGAAACAAGAATTGGTAATGGGGAAAGAGAGAATCAAAGTATGGAATAATGTCTCCCATAAGCAGAACCAGATTTAAACATACGCGCCTATGTGCAACTAATACAAAGGCTGAAAGGGGAGGGGCAGAGAGGTTAGCAGGGATGAGTATGAGCAAAGTTCAATGATATGGTCTATAAAAATGCAATAAAGAAGGCTATTATTTTATACATAAACAAAAAGAATGGGTTGAAGTAAGGAGTGTCTCAAAAGCATTTTATCATCAAACATACTCACTTTCTCCCTCTCCTTCCATATTTCTTTATTTTTCTACCTCTAACATTGATCGCTATCTGTATCCTTCTTCATCCACCTGATCACCTTTCTTTGAACAAATTGGTTAAATTGGCTGACAAGGCAGAACATGTTTGCTGTCTCCAAGTTCCCATCAGGCGATGTGGCTTGACATGACACTGTTGCTACTTGGCCTTGATCTCTAGCTTGTTTGTCAGGTTTCTCTGCTATGAAGTTCCTTTCTTCCTCCATTTCTAGATTAGCTCTCTGGAAGGAAGACAATCTGCACTAAGGAGTCTAGAATTACTGACCTCTTCTGCAAAGTTGCTGTATAGATGTGAGTTTCTCAGAGTTCTTTATGCAGATGGGCTTTCCAATTCATTAACTAAGTTGTGTGACACACACACACACACACACACACACACACACACACACAGAGAGAGAGAGAGAGAGAGAGAGAGAGAGAGAGAGAGAGAGAGAGAGAAAGAGAAACTGAGAGATATAGAAAGGCAGAGAGAGAGGGGGCGGGGTAGAGATGACACAGTTCCTGTGTACCATGTGCATGCAGTGCCTGTGGAGGTCAGAGGGGATGTCAGATCCCCTAGAATTAGAATTGGAGTTGCAGATGGCTGTGAGTTGCCAAGTGGGGTGCTGGGAATCCAACCTTGGTCCTCTGAAAGAACTGCAAGTACTCTTAACCACGGAATCAACCCTCTAACCTTTGACCACATCTTGACTCTGTAAGATGCTAAGGATTGTCTTGGACAGTTCCTGTCCTATTAGCATCCCTTTCTCCAAGAACGAGTTTTTTTTCCAAGATGGTGGGATAAGCAACTGAGATCCATGAACTATCTGTGTTTTAGGTTACTAGAATGTTGAATTTAATTTAATTGTGCTTTTATTCATCTATAGACCATATCTGTCTATCTGTCTGTCTATCATCTATCTATCTATCTATCTATCTATCTATCTATCTATCTATCTATCTGCCTACCTACCTATCAAATCTTTTTTATTGGTTATTTTATTCATTTACATTTCAACTGTTATGCCCCTTCCCAGTTTCCCCTCTGCAAACCCCCTATCCCCCTTCTCCTCCCAAGCAGATCTTTCATTGCTAAACAAAAGTAAGTGAAATAAGCTACTCACCTAGGAAATAAATAAGAAATTAATTACAACATAAAGACAAGATTTAGGAAGGCATGAAAGGTAACAATCTAGAATTGTGGAATAAAAAGAAGGACAAATAAATCCATATAAGAAAACAACCATAGTCCAGACACAGGACCAAGAGGATGCAAGCTGGATCAGACCTGAAAGCCTCCTCCCTTAGAATGACCTTTCATGGCACTAGAAGACAACAAGCCAGTTTCCAAAGGAAGGAAACAACCAACTGTCCTCCCCAAATGTGACACTGATGAACTATGATGAAAACCAGCATAACGTGATAGCCCCAAGGGTGCAGTAGTGTCATGCACACCTTGTTGATAACCAACTACTCTCCAATTGGACTTAAGGCCCACTCAACAGAGAGGAAACCATGCCTACTACTGAAAACCTAGCAACAACCCAAGGGCTAGTGAAGTCATGGACCCTGGAGGAGAATCTACAACTGCCACTTTACTAAACCAGCACAATATCTAGCTGCATTCTAAATATGTATCCTTATAGCTTCAGATAACTACACTCTTCACCCTTCATCATGGAAACTTTTCTTCATTACAGATGGAGTTCATTGTAGAAGACCATGGTCAGTCTATGGAGCCCAATTCTGACTGATCTATCTACAACACAATTCCTGTATTTAAGTCTCTGGGATTGTTGCAGAAGAGAGCTAAGAAAGATTGAAAGACCTAAAGAACAGAGAGTTTGGTGTGAGATTGTGACTGCTGGAAATGTCATCAAAGTCTCACCAACATGGCTCCCTGAGCAAGATCTGAACAAGGATGACACCAATAAATATGCTAATTTGGACAGGGGAAATATCAGGGGCAACAAACCTGGATAATGAACAAGAGCAACAAGGAATACTGAGATGGGGGAACCAGTCTTCCCCAGGGAAGTACACACTAATTGGTTATTCAGTACCAAATGACTGGCCCTGAAAATATACATAGCAATGACATTATACAGACTGAACAGGCTATATTCATATGGCTAGGAATACACATACACACACAACAGCAGCTGTAGTTAAAGAATAATCAAGTAGTTGAACAACAATTAATGAAAAGACTATGAATTTGACAGAGCAACGGAGTATATAAGAGGGGTTGAAGAGAGGAAATGAGAGAGATGAGTAATTATGTAATCTAAAAAATATTGTTAAAAATGTTGAAAGGAAGAAGGCAGTAGAATGTGGGTAGAGGGTCACACAAGCTATGGATGGAAATAAAAAGCTAATTAATTGCTTTCCTAGTTTAACTCTGCCATAGAGTAGCCTTTGTCCTGGTAGATAAGTTAATAAAAGTGTAATGATGGTGAAAGCTTCTCGGCTTCAGAGCGGCCATTCTAAATGCATACAGTTTCACCGAGATGCAGAGTCTGTAACTGGGCAAGCATTTGAATGCTGCTTAACCCTGATCCATTGAGGAACAGTAAGGGAATGCAAACAATGTAATTCCCAGAGGTTGGGGAGGAAGACTGTGACAAGCTGCCTTCTGGACGTGACATGACTCTCATCACTCATGAGCCACACAAACTCATGGCTTGACTACCTGTACGAGATCAAGGTAGCAGAAATATCAGCATCTGTAGGGTCCTATTCTTAATGACAGTCAATGGGAACTATTAGGTGATGGGGGAGAGAGAATCATTCTTAGGGGGTATGGCCAAGCTTCAGTGATGGCCCATGCCATGTGCATATGAGTAGCATAGATGGGCCTCAGCATTGTTTTATTAAGAAGGCATGGAGCTGGGAGGAAGGAATGTTGGGGAGATGTGGCGGGAGTTGGAGGGAGGAAATATATTTCATTATATATAAGTATGAAATCTCTAATAATACATAAAAAAGTTTGAAAATTTAGAACATTAATCCTAGGATAGAAAACCAGTGACATTAGACACTGGAGATACTCTTTGCCAGCAACTGAGTGGGGGTTTTGACTTACAGCTAGGATGGGAGCATCCTGTGGACGATGGCTCTTACAAAAAGGATGCAGGAAGCACCAGTTAAAATGCAGAAGTCATCACTGGAAAGCCCTGGCAAGCTGCCAAGCTAGTAGAGGATAATGCAACCATATCTTTAAGTGCTGAAAGAAAATAAGTAAAATTCTATACATGAGAAGACAATTACTAGTGGAGTCATAAAACTGAAATAAGCCACTATTTCCAAACAGACGTCCTTTAGCACTCTTAAAAGTTCTCTTACCAGATCTACGATGCTAACAACCTCTGGAGTAAGCCTTTCTCTGGAAGCTTCCGTGTCCTCAGGGCATAGAAAGCAGAGCCTGAGTTCGTGGGCTTTCCTCCTTTTTTTTGTTAACCCCAAATGTATGCCTGCAAGACACCAGACCTGGTGGCTGTGACCATGCCTCTGAGCTGGGATTGTGAGTGGAGAGTCAGAACTGTCTCATGTTGACACTCCCTCTGCTTTTTGTCTCGTCTGTGAGTCTGCCATGAATAATGTGGGTAATCAGTTGTTCAAAGGAATCACAACTTCAAATTCAAACATGGAGTGGAGTGGAGAGTGGATAGGTCATGAATGAATGAACTTGTTGGCTTGAGCAGAGTCACGTCACAAGTGCCAATGTCTTAAGGCCTTGGAAATGCCAAAGCTTTCTTTGGGGGAAGATTAGGGGAATTGGCAAAGCCTTCTCCTGGTCTGAGTTTGGACAGTGACCACATATGTAAAGCATTGACTGCAGCTTTCTCTCGCCTTAGCATCTTCATTTAGATGACTGCAGCCTAAGACTACTCCCCTACAGAGAGGCACGATACTAAGGCTCTTCTCATCTCGCGTGAGCATATACAGCCTCGACACAGTCCACGAGTGTGTGCAGGACATAAGATATCTCTGATCTCAGCTGATTCTGCGCTCTCTCTCTCTCTCTCTCTCTCTCTGTCTGGCTGTCTATGATGCAGGTTCTTGTGGATAGATGTGCACATATATGTGGAAGCCAGATGTGTCATTCACTCCTCAAGAGTTTTGTGCCTTGTTTTTGTTTGTTTGTTTGTTTGTTTGTTTTGAGGCAGCATCTTTCACTGGTTTGAGGCTTGCCAGGTCACCTAGGTTGGCTGACCAGTAGAGTATGCCTTAGGGACCCACCTGACTCCACTAGTCTGGCACTAGGACTAAAAAACATGTAGCACCGTGTTGGGAATTTTTTTTACATGAGATATGGGGATCCAATTCAGGTCCTTTTGTGATAAGAGTTTTTCTGTGGAAATGCAACACACACACACACACACACACACACACACACACACACACATCTATTCACCCTAGAAAACGAGACTACAGAAGACCAAAGTGAGCTGATCAAATAAGTTATTATCCCAGTCCCTAATATTTTTCCGAATTCAACTTCAAAATCACTCAAGAGAGTCACAAGGCCTTTTCTCAGTAGTCCCCTACTGAGACAGCAACTTCCATCCACCATGACATGGACACGGTACCTGTAGAAATTAAGTGTGCCCAAAGTTATGGTTCAGATATGGAGTGTCTTTTCATGAGTTGAAGTCTTGATCCCTGATTGGAAACACCGTTGAGGGGATTAACTTTCCTATTGATGAGCTCACAGTGGAATGGGCTAATACAAGGTAAGGCCTAGTGGGAGGAAGTAGAACACTGAGGACATGCACTTGAATATAGCCTGTTTCTAGACCCACTGCTCCCTGGCTGCTGTTAGGAGCACAGCTTTTGCAGCTTCCTCCAAGATTAAAACTTTCCATCTCCCAGGAGAACACAAAATAGCTTCAGGAAGTCCCTGAAACAGACCAGATTCACTAGGACTCTTCCTCCCAGAGTAAGCAATAAAGACTGTTGGAGTCACTCTCAGATAAGGCAAGTTGCAATGAATACCCTGAGACCAGACCAGTTCCTGAAAGAAACAGAAAACAGCCTAGCTGCCTGAAGAAATTGGACCTACTGAGTCACTAGGAAAGGACATGCTCCAACCTGTTGAGCTGTGTGCAGGCTGTCCAATGAGCTCCAGGTTCCCAGCTATGGTGAGCTGCCTATCAGCCAGGCTGGGGTAGGCGTTGGTGATACAGCTTCATTTGAGTCATTTCTGCTTCTATACGTAACCATATTCCTATAAGTAACCTCAATAAAACTCTTGGTTCATCAGGCTGGACATTGGTGGCATCTGTACTTTGGTCTGCTGTGGTCTCCTTGTCTGGGGTGAGTAGACATGAGTTGCATCTCTCCAGGAGCACAACTTTCTTCCACTGGGATCTTTCTGTTTTCCTGCAGGTTCAATGGAGACAGCAGGGCAAGATCCGAAACCACAGGCTGGAACATGAAATCTTTCTCTCATTAAGTTGATTTGTCCAAGCATTTTGGCACAGCAATGAAGAATTACTAACACACCCAGTAGAACATTAAGAATAAAATTGCTGTCGCACTGCCCTACTCTGGCAGATTGTCTGCATGAGGCAAGCTGGAGAGAGAGTGGGAGCTGTCCCAAAGAACATACTATTGGCTTCTTTTAGTCTTCAATATCTACAGGTTTTCAAGTACACATACTATGGGATTGGTATATATTTCTGGTAAATTCCAACAGCATGGGGATTGTGGTTTTCGTCCAAGTTTATAGTTGCTTTGGGGGTGGAATTGTTGATCTCCTCATTCAGGTATACTTTGGTATCCCAATCTCTCTATCCAACAGATATTGGCTTGATATTTGCCTAGAAAAATGTGTCTTCTTAGGCATTATAATTCTTTAATGATACAGACCATAGCTTTGCCCTTAGGCAGCTTACACATTTTCAGATACTATGTAACTTATATTTAAGGACGAATGCGGTTGCACTTGAGCATTTTGGCTGACTTTCTATGTTGGCTCTTTTTCATGTCTTACAGAATTAGCCACAGTGTCTTACAGCTGCATTTTATAACTTGGCAAAAACGCTGATGCCTGTCGTTTCCTTGCTCCTGATTTTGACAGGTGCTTCCAATGTGTCAGTGTTAAGATAGATGCTTTAGAAATCACGTTGGCAAGGTATGTATTTATTCCTAGTTTTTCTAACATGTTTTCCCCACTCCCAAATGCATATTGAAAGCTATTTATGCTTTTTCAGCAACTCTTGAGATTTTCATATATTCTTATAGTAGACTCATTTATATTTTGTGCATTGAGACATCCTAATGGAAAAATACTTTGAAAAAGTCAAGCCAGATACCCTGGATGGATGGGAGATTATTCAAAGTCACTTATACTTCATTAGCTAGTGGCACATTCTTCTTTTGTTGGAAATACTGAGCTAGTATTCTCATTCTATCGTTTCCTAACTGAATCATTTTGCTTTTTAATTTATTTTTCTTCCTGTGTAATTGTGTGTATGTGTGTATTCTTTTTGTGTGGGTGTGTATGAGTGAATGTAAATTCCAGAAACCTGTCAGATCCCCAGAGCCATGACAGACTGTTGTGAGGCCACAGAAGGAGATGCTGGGAACCCAGCTCTGACCGGCTGCAAGAGCAGTGCATGCTCTTAGCTGCTGAGCCATCTCTCCAGCCCTACTGTTAATTGTTTTAGTTCCTCTGTGTGTGTGGGGGGGGGTGTTGCATTTGTGTAACAAGATACTATTTAAAAACTGTAGAGGACAACTTAAGCTTGAAGGAGGTCGATTTTCTGTGAACCACCTCACTTATGGGACAGAAATAGCAACTAGGCTGCAGACCCAGAAAACCAAAATGCTTTATGAATCTGTGTTGAAGCTCTTCAGACACTGTCTAGCTGAAAATATATTGCTTGGAGCCCAATAAGGGTCCTTAGAAGCCACCCTGGCTTTTATGACTTTGAAAAGAATTCTAAGTCATAGGAATGACAGCTCCTCAGTCCGAGAAAGACAGAGAGGTCTCATGATGATGAAAGATGTGGTTTTGCTCTCGAATTGGCCCCGCTGGATTCAAATGGCTTCTTTCTCCAAGGGAAGCCATGACGCCCCAGCAGTTAATGAGGTCACTGTGGCAGGTTTCTGTCCTTCCCTCCTGGTGTAGTGATGTAACGTTGCTGGTGTATGTTTGCACATGTGAGTACAGGTGCCTGAAGAGGCCAGAAAAGGACTTCATATACTCTGGAGCTTGTGTTACAGGCAGTTGTGAACTGCTTGATATGGCTGTTAGGATCCAAACTCTAGTCCTCTGCAAGGGCAATAGACGTCCTTATGCTGAACCTTTTCTCCAGCCCACTTTACATATTTATTGTATGAAAAAGTAAAAGAAGAAACATAATCTAAAAACTAAATCTTATCATTTTAATACCCCATGATAGAGAAATGACCTGAATAGATTTTATGGGAGTGTAAGAATGTATTATTGTTATTTATTTATTTATTTGTTTGTTTGTTTGTTTGTTTGTTTTTGAGACAGGATCTTTTGATCCCAGACTGGCTTTGAACTTACCACCTTGTCCCCAGATGACTTTGAATTTTTTTAATCTTCCCACCCCTGCTTCTTCAGTACTAAATTAAAAGTATATATAAAACTATGCCTGGTTTTATGTCATGCTATGACGGAACCCAGGACTCTGTACATTCAGTACACATACCCCACCAACAAAGCCAGTTGCTCAGATCAGAAATGGATGAAAGAAAAGACAGAGTCAGGAACGACCCGATCTCAGGGGCCTTTCGCTGAGGCTTGCTGCCTTACTGAGAAGGCCTGTCTTTGTGGTGCTGACGGCAGGTTCCCAAAGATGCACATAAAATGTATAACGTCCGAGCGCCCTCACAGGGCAGTGTGAGTCCGGTGATTTACCTGACTTTTCTGGCTTTTCGTCCTGTCAGCGGTAGCAGGGCCAGTTAGTTCTTTTGAAAATCTCCTGGGTCTCACAACATTAGATTCCAGGATGAATGAAGCCAAGCAGAACAAAACAAAGCAAAACAACGCAGTTGATTACCTGAAAGATTTGCCCCCAAGTCTAACATTAGATGGTACTTTTTTTTTTTACAATAATAAGAGCCAATCGGACATCACTGAGCCATTGACTAGTTTCAAGCATTCCCACAAAGCAGGAAATCTCGATGAGATGCAACAAACACTCAATTCAGCTCCGAACCACCAAGGCTTCATGTCTGCCAGGAGGAGAAATGACTGTTTGCTCTTTGTAACACAGGGCAATTATTCAAGTCAAATAAGTTGAATGTGTTTGTCTTCCCCGTATTTGCCATCTGCAACCTGCTATCTTATTTATTCTCAGAGACTGTGTCACTTGGTTAATGTTCAGCAGATGGGGAGGGGGAGGAGGACGGGGAAGGGAGGGAAAGAGGGAGAGAGAGAGAGAGAGAGAGAGAGAGAGAGAGAGAGAGAGAGAGAGATTGAAAATTGCATCCACTTTTCTTGCACAGCCACAGGCTATGATGTCAAATAGGAAATGACAGAAGATGTCAGCTCTGCCATCTATTCCTGAGGCTCTCCAGTTTCCCAGGGGCCCCAGGCATTCTTACAGCTATTAAACAGGATGGATATCTGGCCAAAACTTCAAGGGCATTGCACGGTGGGCTCAGACTTACCTAGAAGAATCTTACCAGAAGACCTCCCAGAAAATCTGACCCTTTTTTTTGTTGTTGTTGTTTGGGTTTTTTTGTCTGTTTGTTTTGTTTTCTGTTTTAAATGCCTTCAAAAACCCCCAGGTGTGGGATTACGGGGGCTCTCCTTAGGTTCTCTTTAACAGCTCCTCAGACTTCTTGCAGTTTCATTTTGTTGCTGTCATAAAACACCCTGACCAAAAGCAACCAAGGGGGTGTAAAGGTTTATTTGGATTATAATTCCGAGTCACATTCCAGGATTTCAGAGACTCCAGTGCAGGAACTCAAGAAGGTAGGCTCGGCACACGCAGTCAGCAGCAGAGGGACAAGGCCCAGAGTGCCTGCTTTCTTATACTCAGCCATTCTTATACAGGCCCAGGCCATGAAACAGTTCATCTGTGTTCATCTTCCTGACTCAATTAACAACCAAGACAATCTCGGAGGCAATCTCCTGTAAGCCAACTGGCTCTAGAAAACCCATCAGTTGAGAATCTCTTTCCAGGTAACCCCGGGGAGGGTCAGGTTGGTAGTTAAAGCTATGTGATACAGGAATACTTCAGGCTGCAGATAAAACATTTCACTCACAGGCCCATTGTGTGTAATGCTCCCACCTGGTCGTGGTATTTGGAAAGTTGCTGGAAACTCTCAAAACTGGGGTGGGTCATTATCGTACTCTGCTTCGACATCATGGAGTAAAACATTCTCTTCTGCCACACACCCTCATGGTCATGATGTGCTACCAGAGTGCAAGAAGCCCAAGAGACCTTGGACTGGAGACTTTCAAACTCTGAGCCCATGCTAATCCTTCCTTGATGTGGTTGCTCGTGTTGGATATTGGTTAATCACTAAGCAATAACCAGGGGAAAAAATGTGCCTTTAAACAGATTGTCCTCCCACACAATGGCACACGGTAGGACAGTGTTCCATAATCTTTTCTTGTCTTGGGAGGTGTATGGGCAAATGTCTGTTCACCCACCTAGGACATCAACCACAGACTACCGATTCCACCAAAGTCCAACTTGGGGAACCAGTGCGGCCAACAACATCGTCCACCAGTGCCGGCAGGGTTGCAGTCACTTGCCATGGACCTCGAGCTCACCATTGGGCACCGCCATTACATCCACTGCCACTTCCTTGCACACAATTCGATCATAGCTGCTGCCTCTGCCACGCCATCTATGCCTTTGGACCACCACCTGCTGGCTGCTGTGGGACTCAGGACTTCTGCCACTCTGGCAGGCTTCCCCATTGCCATGATGCCCTGCTTACAGCTGCCCACCAAGGAGAGCGCCCTCTTCAAGCATGTGCTGGTGAGCGGTACCTACTGAACCTCTGTGTACTTTCTTTACCTCAGCGCTTGACTTTCCATGGTGTGCACATGGTTTCAGGGGAGCGTTCTTGAGCTTGGAGCTATCTATGCTGCCTCTGGGGTTAGATCCTTTCACTGACCCTCATTCTAGGACCTTTTCCCTTGGGTGAGACTTTCCATTTCTCTTTTTTTTTCTTTTTTTTTTTTCCCCCGGAGCTGGGGACCGAACCCAGGGTCTTGCGCTCGCTAGGCAAGCGCTCTACCGCTGAGCTAAATCCCCAACCCCCTCCATCTCTCTTTTTTGAGAGTTTAATGCCAGGCCAAGCCTGGATAGACTGCACTCTGGATCAGGAGCACTGGCTCTAATTCTAGCCCCGGGACTGGTTGGAGCAACTAATCCCTATTTTCACCGACGGGGTCTATTGGTCTTCGCCACGTGTCCCTATTTCCTGGGATGTTTTGGTCTAATTTACATTAAGCAGAAAACATTCTCTCTGTCTGGCCCCATCCCCAGGCCTCCCTCTTCTCCCGTCCTTGTTGCTGTAGCTCCTGGTTTGTGCCCATGAAAAGCAGATCTGACCCCGTTCTGCAGGAATCCTGTCTATGAAGCCTGCTTTCCCACTCACGTCCGACCCCTAAGACCCTCATACAAGCGAGCTCTCTCTGTGTGCACCAGTGTCCCAGCTGTGCGCACCTGCACTCATATGCTTGAGCCTCTTCCTTGCTCTGCAGATCTTAAAAAACGTTCATGTTGTTGACTCATGTTGTTATCTCTTTTGTAAACTTATAAGCTACAGGAAACCCACTCAGACCTACCTCTTGTGGACCAAATAGACTCCATTCAGATAAGTACAGCTGCCTAAAGTTCCCACTTAACTACCTATTCCAAAGGGTAGGATTCCTCTGAGTTTCAAATGTACATCTAAGAAAAAATTTTCTTTAAACCCAAATATACTTAATTTATTCTCTGCCTATAATATGTGTGTGTGTGTGTGTGTGTGTGTGTGTGTGTGTGTGTGTGTGTGTGTGTGTGATCCAGCATCTTGTCAAGTCCAGGTGCTTACTACACCCAGGACAGCTCCAGAGAAGCGACCTCCAGATGTTCCAATCTCCTCTCACAGACACAGACGCTTCTATTGGACCTGTTCCTTCTGACCTATCCTCAGATGGTTTCACAAACCCTGGACAACAAGGAAACAGCCAACTCATAAGACTGGACAAACATCCCATCCCACTTTTCTAGGTTCCCTAGAGACACGTTCGTCCTAAAGCAAGCAGGAAGTAGTCAGAAATCATGACAACCCTATTCCTGCTTCACCATCGCCTCTAATTTTTCATTTTAATTAAACCAAAATAGGGGGAATATTGGTATTCTCTCTAAGCTCCACCCCCACAGCTACTTGGGAACAGTCAGGTATGCTCTGCCCCACAGTTGCCTAGCAACAGCCAATTGTGTCTGACTATATAAGGGGCTATTTGCCCCTCCTCCTCCTCTTACTCTCTCTTACTCCCCTCTTACCCCTTCTCACTCTTTGTTCTTCACTGCTCTTGCCCCCTTCCCCATCCACCCTCACCTCCCACCCCCCAACCCCACCCCCACCCCATCCCCCGCTACATGCCCATGGCTGACCTTTCCTCTCTTCTACTCTTCTCTCATTAAACTTCTCCATGTGGAACCGTGGTGGCTTGGAGTGTTCTGTCCAGGCACTGGCCGAGATTCAAAACCCAACAGACTTTACTTGCAGAGCGCGGTTTTAGAGATCATTCACAGGAGCCTGGGAGATTTCAGTGCCCAAGTCTCACTTCATTATGGTGGACAACACCCAAGGGGCCCTATTTTCAATCAGCCTCCTACTTCCTATATATGCCTGCTTTTCTCACTGTTATTTGCAGCTAGAGGGTGGAGATAGGCAAGGGAGAGTAGTAACTGCAATCCCAAGTGAGGGTCCAGGGACCTCTCCCCCTTTTTTCTTGACTAGGGAGGGTCAAGAGCTCTGTTTCCATTAACCATAAGCTTAGCCTCCTTCTGGATTGTTCTACTCTGTTGTTATAGCCAATGGGTCAAGGCAGTCTCTACTTCAAGATGGTAATGATGTTGTGCTCAGAAGAGAGAGGCGTATTATAACAACCACACTACAAATGCGATACTGGTTGAGAGGGAGATGAAGGAGAGAGGCAGAGGAGCGGAGGAGAGGAGAAAAATGAGAAGGGCCTGAGCTGGCAGGGTGAGCCAGAGACGGTGAGGCCTGCAGGACAGGAAAGGCGGGATGAGAAGATTCAGTGGCAAACCCATCCCGCTCGGCAGCCTCACGCAGGGACCCAGAGCTAACTGCTCCAAGCAAATTTCACAGCACGATCATGGGACTTTGACGAATGCCAGCAAGGCTCTTTAATTTCTTCCAAGGAATGGCGTATACAGGATTTTTTTTATTACACAGATCAATCATTAGAAAGTGTTCAGTGATATTATTCAGACAGTTAACCTGACATGCATATGGTGACAGTGGCAGGAAACAAGTGAGAATTACCCTCGTAAACTTGGGGAGTAAATTAAATCTTTTTGTTAAACTCATTTATAGAAAAAATTATCGATTCTTTGGGTAATAATGTGACTCTGTGAATTGGATTTTATGTTATTTAGGGACTGGTGATTGAAATTATACCAAGGCTCGTTTCTTTCGGATGAAGGACTGTGAAATTTCATTTAGAATGTAGAATATTATAATTGCATAAATTAGTCAGGATTTATGAGAGGCTTTTTTTTTCTTTTAAAAATTCAGGTGGTATATGGAGCCCTAGTGAGAGCTGTTTCTTTTCAGCCCCAAATTAGCTTTATTTCTTGTCCCTTTCATAAACTTCTCTCCTGTGCTACACGTGTTTCTGAAGAAGAATTCACCATGTGTTCTCTCATTCTGCCAAGAGAAGTGGCCTATTGTTCCCCATAACATTTATGTTGTTTAAATGCATCCTGCGATGGAGCACAGCTGAGGGAAGAGGCCAGTGCTGATTTCCTACTCACTGTTAGATGTAAAAGATAAAATAAAGGTTTGAAGGAAGAACAATCAAATCTCTGCACAAAGGAGGGTTCTGACTTTTCGATTTCTATGGGGTGGCATGAAGTACACACCACATAACAGCCTGGACTAGCCTGTGTGCCCAGGATCCTGGAGGCAGGCACTCGGCAGGACCACAGTCTTATCTTGTAGCTTCAAGGAGGTGAAGCTAGACTTGGTTTTCTGTTTGAGACCTGTGTGTCATAACTATCAATTCTTTCTAGAATAAAAGACTGCAGGAGTGGCCTGGTCTGACTTCCAGGAGAGAGAGCAAGAGAGCAAGAGAGCAAGAAAATCTGTGATCTAAAACCAAGGAGCCATGCTTGGCCCAGGGAGTGGCACTATTAGGAGATGTGGTCTTGTTGGAGTAGGTATAGCCTTATTGGAGGAAGTGTGTCACTGGAGGGTTGGATTTGGAGACGCTCCTCCTAGGTGCCTGGAAGTAAGATTTCTCTTGTTTGCTTTCAGAACAAGATGTAGAATCCTGGCTTCTCCAGCACCATGCCTGCCTAGATGCTGCCATGCTTCCCATAGTGATAAAGACGCACTGAACTTTTAAACCTCTAAGCCATTTAAATGTTGTCTTTTATAAGAGTTGCCTTGGTCATGCTGTCTCTTCTCGACAATGGAAACACTAATGAAGACAAGGTGTTTGTAATTCACCTCAGAATTAGCTGCTCAAACAACGAAAGTGCAGAACATTTCTCAAGTAACATCTGGCCCATGTTTGGTGACTACTGTGTGAGGTATTAGTCTTTGGCTACACTGGCAGATCCTGATAGCCACATCAAAAGCTGGAGTAAAGAGGTGAGCCAACAGGATATAAAGCAGAACCCCAAAGAGGTGTAAGAAATACAGAGAGGAAGCTTACAACACAGACACTGACAGTCTAGTCAATGAAAGCTCATCTGTGGGGACCAGTGCTGTAGAAGGCACAGAGACACGAACAGCACAGTGTGAGATCACACTAGGGGACTGCGTAGGTTACCTAGACATATCGGTGATGAGGGAACCTCAGCGGGAAAATGCCTTTATCAGTTTGGACTATAGGCATGACTGTCAGGGTATTTACTTGATTAATGAACAATGTAGGAGGTCCCAACTCTCTCTCTCTCTCTCTCTCTCTCTCTCTCTCTCACACACACACACACACACACACCATATATATACTTATATAGCAGAGTAAGCTCTAAGGAACAATCCAGCAAGCAGGGTTCTTTCATGGTCTTTGCTTTGCCTCCAGGTTACTGCCTAAAACTTCCAGCCCTGGTCTCCCTTCACAATGGAGTATAAACTGTAAGCTCACACAAAACTTTTCCTCCTCAAGTTGCTTTTGGCCATGGTATCATGTTACCATGATATCATGTTATCTCGGTAACAGACAGCGAAGGGACAGAGAGTAAGCTGAAGGCTTTGATGACAGCATGGGCTACTCTACCATTCTGACTAAGGTTGAGACTGCTGAGATGTCTCTGGATTGGAGAGTGTTCGGGATTATTGTGAGCCAGAATCAGCTGTCTGGAGCTCAGATCCTCTGTGCTGACCAGGGGTCTTTGCCTGAAGTTCTCAAAGAACTCAGTCTTCTGAGACAGATAGATGGAGTTCCAACCATCTCTCACAGCTAGGTGGAATTGCAAAATGTCTTTCTGAGTAGGAATGTAACTCAGTTCCTAGAGATGTTATCTAGCATTCACAAGGCCCCGGGTTCAGGCCCAGGTGCTGGGAAAGAAAAATCCTAAGTTCTTAGTAAGAAAACCGTCTGGGAGAATAATGGAATTGGGGTAGGAGAAGGATGCTGTGGTATGCAAGGAACATGCTCAAAGTACATTATAGACTTAGATGAAAATGTCCTTTTTTAAACTTAGCCTCATGGACAATGAACATACACAGTAGAAAACCATTAAAGAATATGTATTTGTATCATGTATGTGTATATGTGTGTATCTGTGAGTATATGCTTCAGGAGTGCAGGTTTCTGTGGAGTCAAGAAGAGGGTGTCAGAGCCCCGGAAGCTGGAGTCACAAGTAGTTCTGAGCTGCTCAGCGTGGATGCTGGGAGTTGAACTCAGGTCCTCTTCAAGAGAAGCCAGTGAGCCTTACTGCTGAGCCAGCTCTACATCCCTGAAAAACATTTTGAAAGAGTGAAAAGAGAGTAAAAAGAACAGAGAAGAACACAGAATGTGAGTTAAACCTGGAAGAAGTCGTGGCTGTTTTTCCTCTCTGGTCTATGCACAGTGGTCTTTTTGTGGTGTTGCCAACATTGTTATTTTGAGCAAACATTCTTCCTCAGGAACTCACTGTGTATATAGAATGAATGTTACTATTTATGAATTAAAACACGATCAGTGAAAATTCAATGTTCCTGATTATGGCAAATAGCCCTTTGGACAGTCCAGGACTAAAATATTTTTAGACACTTACTCCTGAGTTAATGTTGCTTTTAAGTCTTCAAAATCTTCCCCAGTGGAGTTTCCCAAATCACGTGTCCCACCATAAAATATGATTAACACTTCAATGAGGGGGGTGGGTATAGTCTTCCTGTTTCAGTACTGTTTTGTATGCAGTCCGTGGACAGAGGCTCCTGAAAGGCATCTCATGCAGTGAAAGGTAGCTGAGTTCACTGTTGGCTAAAGCCCTGACTCTTTCAAATGAGCTACAGCTAAATTCTATTTTCATCCACCTTTGTACTCTCATTGAATGCACTGTCGTTTGTACAGGAGTCAGAGCAAAGGAGGACCTTACATGAGTCCTTACTAAAATTCAACTTGTTAGATCAGCCACATGTTTTGACCTGGTTAAGACTGTCTGTAATTTAATACCCCACACACCTGTTTTTTTGAAATTGTTGTTACTGTTGTTGTTGCTTATTTTCATCTGGAAAGGGAAAGGGAAAGGGAAAGAGATTTACTGAAAGTAGAAATGGCCTCTGGGGAATGTCCATTCAACTTAACCTAGACTCACTGTAGTGGCTTGAAGTTGACGTTCCTCATAGACTCAGGCACTCACATACTTGGTCCCTAGTTGGTGATACTGTTTGGGACTTAGGGGTGTGAGGCCTTGTTGAGGGGAGGGCATCGTTAGAGACAGGCTTTGAGGGTTTAAAGCCTGAAGCCATTTTGCGTTGGTGTTTGCATTCTGCTTCTTGCTAATGTCCAGGATGTCCCAGATACTGTGCTTGCCACTTGCCGCCATAGCTCCCTGTCACAATGGACTCTTGTTGCTCTGGAACCATTAACCAAATCAACCCTTTCTTCTCTACATGGCTTGGGACATGGTGTTTTATCACAGCAGTAGAAAAGTAGGTAACAAACAGAAATTAATTGTGGGGGTACAGAGCTGGACAGATGGCAAGGGTTAAGAACACGTCCTGTGTGACCTGTGACAGTTTGGGTATCATCCAAGCTTGTACCTCGCTTCCTGTATTGCTTCATTTGACAATTCCTATGATAAAATAACTTGACAAACGCAAGTTAAGGAAGGGTGGGTTTATTTTAGCTCCCAAGTTCAGGGCATAGTCTTTAGGCTGTATCACCCAGGTTTGTTTAAGGACGTCATGCTCACTCAATGATGGCGTCATCTGACACATTTTTCAGGTAACTCATCAATACCCTGATATTGTTATACCGTAATGTTTTTTTTGTTTTTAATTGTGTGTGTATGTGGTAGGGTATGTGCATGTGAGTGTAGAGGCCAGAAAGAACACGTCAGCTCTCCTGTAGGGACAGTTACAGGTAGCTGTGAGCCGTTTGATGGTAATACTAGGCTTGGCCTGGTATACTGCACTCCAGAAACAAATTCCACATGAGGACATGAGATGCCACCATCAGGCTGAGACTCAGTCTTTAGGCCCCAGCTTAGAGTTGAGGCCATGGGCTATTCTCTGGTGTTGACTTCTTCTGGAGCAGGCCTGGTATTGGAGGAGGCAAAGTGTGGTATTAATTTTCTTTACACAGTATTTATCCATGATGTGCTGCCTGGAACCAGAAGGCAACGAAAAGCTATGTTTCTTACCGTCTTCAACACATCTTTTCTTGCTTTTTCTACATCCAGGGACTGTGTCCATCACCCACTTTCCCTAAGTATTAGAAAGTATCTATATGCATGCATAGTGCAAATTGATGTTTTCTGTGGGTTGACAAGCATCTATTCTGCCATCTTGCTAACATCTACTAAGGACTCTTCTGTCTACCAGTCACTCTTTCTCCATTAGCTCTATATCCATTTAGAATAACAGACCATAAAACACGCTAAGACTGGAGAGAGTTCTTATTTCATGCCAGAGGCAGTAGTTAAAGGAGACCATGACTAATTGAGATTCTTGGGAGTGGCATATGTTGAAACCTGCTCTTCCCTGAGCACCTATGAGTCATGACAATTCTCCTGAAGATACAGAAATGCACCCCCTCTGGGGATGGTAAATTGGCTTAGCAGGACAAGTGTTTGCTGCCAAGCCTGATGGCCGGTGTTCAATGCCCTGAGCCCACATGGTTGGAGAAGGCAGTTGGCTTCCACAAGTTGGCCTCGGATTTCTGCATGTGCCCCATGGTATTCTCCCTCCCAAGTAAATGTAATAAGACATTTTAAACAAAGAAGCACAATTTCCCAAAAAAGTAGTCAGGGATATCAGTAGCCAAAATACTCAGAGAGGTCACAGAAACTGAAGCTTCCTCAAACAGACTGGGAAATAAAATCAAGCCAAGCTATAAACAAACTTAGCCATGCAAATGGCCAGCATTAAAATCTGAATAGAGAATCTGAAACTAATAATGAAAACATGCAGAGTTTTAGAAGGGAGAAATAAGACAATTTAGAAATTAAAACTATAAAAAAAAACAAAACAAAATTAAGACTTCTGTGATGGGTGCTGGAGAGATAGCTCAGTGGGTAAGAACATTTCCTGTGCAAAGATTTGAGCCCAGAAGTCAGGCATCACCACATACCTGCCTGCTGGGGGAGGGGGCAGGAACAGAGATAGGAAGATCCCTGGGTTTTGCTGGCCACCAGCCTAGCTCTAGGCTTAATGGGAGGCCTTATCTCCAGGGAATAAGGTGAGAGTGACTGAGCAGAATGGTTGATAGCCCCAGGCCTCCACACATGCTCACATGGGCACGTGTATGCACTCCCATGTTGTGTGTGTGTGTGTGTGTGTGTGTGTGTGTGTGTGCGCGCGCGCGCGTGCGCATACAAAACTAGTTAATTTAAAAAAAATTCAGGGGGGAGATTAAAAATTGCATCTGAAAAAGCCAAAGAGAAAGTTGGTAACCCAGAATGTGGGTTAACTCAAGGAAACCACAGGAAACTGGGCCATGAAAACAATAGGATGAGAATTATAAATAATTAGAGACACAATTGATACCCTTAGAGGGTTTACTAATATATGTGATCAGAATTCCAAACAAAACAATAACAAAAATCCAAGAGAGAGAGAGAGAGAGAGAGAGAGAGAGAGAGAGAGAGAGAGAGCGCAGATATTTGAAAAAAATAGCAGACAATAAATTTCCAGAATGAAGTCTATATATTGACCAATACACAAATTCAGGAAGAATAAGAGTGTAGACAGTTCAGATGACGACAACCCAAAGGTAATGAAAACATGTGTAGTCAGAGTGTTTTCCCTGAAGACCAGGGCTGATTTTTCAGCATCAAAAGACACCAAACAACTGGGTGACTGGACGGGCTGTGGAAAGTGAAGACTTGTGATTTACAGATCCACGCACAGTGAAAACAAGTCTTCAAAAGCCAATGTAGAAACATTTTCAGACAAGTAAGAACAGATTTCACCATCAGCCTACCCATGCTGAAGGAAATTCAGGGAGGAATTCATCAGAAGGAAGGGGGCAGAAGGGAGGGGGCACTTCATGTTGATAATTTCATATTGTGCACTGCCTTGGAGTTCATTTTTATTTACGTGTTTAACTTTCCATGCCCAAGGCAGGTTCAGCCACCCTTGACACAGCCTAGAGTTTCATGCTTCACCTGAGTGACTCCAGCTCGAGCTCTGAGGTAATGGACCTACTGTCAGGCAGGCCAGTTTCCCTGCTTTCAGCCTCCTTCCCTTTAATGGACCATGGACAAAGTGACACCTGTCAGCCCCAGTGCAGTGGCCTCCTGGAAGTAGCGCCTGCCTGCTTTCAACTCACCAATTATTTCCTCCCCTCTCCTCCCCTGCCTGAGGGGTTGGAGAGATGGCCCATTCAGAGCTCTTGCTCCTTTTCTAGAGGATCGTAGTTCGGGTCTCAGCACCCACATCAGGCATCTTGGAACCACTGGTAACTGCAGCTCTAGGGGATCCAATGCTCGATTCTGTTCTCTGTGGCCACACATGTGCACACACACACACACACACACACACACACACACACACACACACACACACACACCGAGAGAGAGAGAGAGAGAGAGAGAGAGAGAGAGAGAGAGAGAGAGAGAGAGAGGTGTGCAAGCATATTCATTAATTTTTTAAAATTCTTAAAATCTACCTCTCTGAAACTTGTTTAGATATTGGTCCATGGAGTCTCTGTTTCTCTGTCTCTCTGTCTCTCTGTCTCCCTGTTTCTCTCTCTGTCTTTCTATGTCTCTGTCTCTCTGTGTCTCTGCCCCTCCCACCTTTTCTTTTTTCTTTTGTCTTCTTTTTCCTTACCTGCTCATATCTGGGCTTGTGTGTAGTCTCTCAGAATGCCATGTATTCCCCAATCTCCAGTGCCTGTAAATACTAAAACTGAAAACTTCCCACAGTCCCTGCAGTCTGACCCCTATAGAGAGACCCCTTTCTCCCACAAGGTCTGCATAGGCGCTGCTGTCTAAGCCCTGATGAAGTCCCAGTGACCAGCTTAGTCGTCCATTTTGCAAAAGTTTGGGAAGGAACAGAAGGAAACTTTCTTCAATTTACCTGTTTAAGTTGAAACTTCAAAATAGTCTAAATTAATACATTAATTAAAAACTCAGCTTCTTTTGAAACTGGGCCTCTTACATGGCAGAATGGCCCCAAATACACTATATAGCCTAAGGTGTCCTTGAACTTGTGAGCCTCCTGCTTCTATCTCCTGAGTCCCACAATGCGTGGTTTATGAGATATTGAGGGTTGACCTTGTATGCATGGTAGGCAAGCACCAGCCCAACATTTACAAAGGAGTTGGTGCTATATTATGCTTACCTCCTAGGAAGTAGGTGTCCAGATGTGCTTGCAGCAGGCTGGTGGATTTTCTCTTTGCAATGGCTCACCAGTGCTGTGCTAATTGGCATAATCTTCAGGCGAGAGTTCATAGCAACCTAGGTATGCAGGAGCTTAGGAGGTTGTCATTTTATATCAAGGCAAAGGAAAAATGATCAGGTAGGTGGAGATTCAGGAAAAAGCAAAAGTAACATTGATCATGGCAGGCATGGTATTGATCTCACCCTCTGATAATCTCAGCCAGTGAGGCAGGAGGTTGCTGATGACTTAGGCTCAGGGTAAAGGGGAACTGTCAAGCAGCATGAGAAATTTTAAGATAAGACCAGCTGCTCCCAAAACATTACAGAGAAGCAGAAATGAAACCAATTGTTAGCATTCGGGGCTGTGCTTTCACCTGAACCACGGCTGAAGATTCAGCTTCCCTGGATCACCCCAACTCAGCTGTGCTTGTTTTTCTCGTGGACATCATCTCACTGAATGCCAATACTCATGCCATGCAGGAAAGCAACCTTTACTTTGTGAATAATAAACATAGTAAATAAGAGTGATAAGGGCCTGGAGAGATGGCTAAGAGCTTAAGAGAACATTCTGCTTTGGAAGATGGCCAGCATTCAGTCGATGACATTGATGCTCATGACTGTCTGTAAATCTAGCTGTAGTGGATCCAACACCGCTCCTGGCCTCTGTGTATACACACACTCGAATGCTTATATATGGCCCACTTATAAACTTGGAGTAAACTGGTTGTTGTTCTGATTCCGAGGCTTCGATCTGTAGTTATAAACAACAACAACAACAGCAACCACACACACACACACACACACACACACACACACACACACCACAGACTAACTCTCCTTTTCTTCTTTTCTTCTATTTCCTAGTCTTCCAAATGGTAGACTTTAATTTTGACACTCATTGAGCCATGGAGCCACTTTCATGAGTCAGACGTGCCCAGTCCCACTTGTATGCTGTTTGCTGTAAGGTTATTTCACTGGGTATTTTATTAGGATTTTTTTTGTCTCATATTCTACTCTGTTGTGTCTCCTCACTGTGTTACAGTTATATTGGAATTGAAATCGTTTTTCTGAGGATAAATGACAAATACCTAACTGCTCAGCATAAGTCAAAACTTCTAACCTGTTTCATAGGTGGCTGCGTTCTTATTTTTAAATTTGTGCTACATTTACTTTATCTATCTGCTCAGGGCTTATATGGGGGTTAGAGAAAAACATACAGAAGTTAGTTTGCCTCTTCTAGCATGGGGGGACGGAACTCAGATCTTTAGGCTTGGTGTTTACTATTGAGTTATGTTACTGTTTATTTTATTTCATTCACACTACAGCAAATCAAGTTTGTTACCCGGCACCTTCCATTAGTATTGGGAAGGGTGAATAATTTCATGTGAATAGTTAATTTTTAATACAATATACCAGATGTGGACCTCTTTAATAAATAAGCATTAGGTGAAAATCTCCCCAGTGTTAGGGCTCAAGGTCAGGACTTCAAACATGTTATCCAAGTGCTCTGCCATTGAGTTACGTACTTAATTCTGTGTGATTCAGAAACACACACACACACACACACACACACACACACACACACACACATTTTATCTGTTCTTGTCTTTAAGAAAGGTCAAATCTCTTCAATAAGCTTTAACCATCAGTTGATGTGCCCATATGAATGGGGGAAATCTCTCAAGGCCAACCCCTAGATGAAGAACTACAGGGAAGCAATAGACATTGACGAAGGAAAATTTGATCATCCTCAGGGATGAACCCTGTGATCGTCATCCAATCCCAAGTGGTCAACCCTAAACACACGTGCATTTGAGCAACACTGAGTGGACTCAGTAGGCTGTGTGTGTGTGTGTGTGTGTGTATGTGTGTGTGTGTGTGTGAAATAAAACAATAATTAAAGAAGAAATCAATGGGCAGATTCGAACGTTGAGAAAAGGGTGTAGAAATGATGTAAAGACATCATTCATATATGAAGTTTAAAAAATTAGGTTAAAAGTTTTCTCCAAATTAAAAAAAAATCAAAAATATTCCCATTGGTGTTCTGGTTTTGTTATAACCATGCAGAGTGTTTATGTATGACAAGGTCTTCCTTATATACATTTAAATGCCTTTGAAAGTTGTGGCTTTCTTATAAATGTAATGCAAGCAAGACAAATAGATGTGGGAGAAGAGAGAACTATGGAGCACAGAATTCCTCACAGAGAGGATTTGTCTGTGCCCAGAGATAAGGAATGAGCGTGCACTTACAACACACGCCCATCAGAGCAACAGACCACGCATACACTCCTGTGTGATTTCTGAATCATGACTCTCTCCTTAGGATGAAAGACCAAGTAGTGATGAATTGTAAGTACAGAAAACAGATCAGGGCCGGGTTAACCTTGACTGTCCGCACAGCTTTGCTAATTCAACTTCTTAAACATAAAAGGTTCCTCTGTGTTAGGAAAGTGAACAGAAAGAGTGCAAGGCAGGGGGACTTTGCAGGTCTGCGGAGGTCTATAGAGTCCCCCTGAAAGGACGCTTACAACACAAAAGGCTGAGACACGTTGGCAGTCTCCAGACAATCGTGAGTTCAGTCTGACATCTCAGATAGCAAGAGCTAAAAGGCAGGTGTGTTTTATCAGGGCTCGAGTGGAATTTTAAAAAGAGAGAGATAATACAGGTTCTGAAGAGAAATGTCAAATGGGTACAAGGGTAATAAATCCCGAGACCAGATTAGATGGGCCGTGGGACGCTCCAATGACCTCAAAGACACTTGGCGGGTACAACAGTGTGTGCTATGCCTTTAAGACCATGCCTGTGTTTGAAAAAAACAATGCTTGCTGATAGTGATACAAGAAGAAGTGCATTTCTATGATAAAGACTGGTGCTGCCAGAGGAAAGGGCAATCAAGGACTTTAAGTGCTTCTTAAAGGGTTCTGAGAAGGATTTGTACCAACACAAAGAGTTGCAAAGATACAGCCCAGCTTTTCTGGCACAACGATGACCACCATTGTCTGCAGACCCACGACATGGAAGACTTTTCCTTAAGGTGCACTGGGATGGAAGCAGTCAAAGGCACATAGTTAAGGGGGAGGTGGAGCAGCCGATGGTAATGTTTAAGCAGGTGGCCAGAGAATTGAAAGCTTCTATCTAATCCACGTGCCTTAAGATAAGACACAGAATGGGTAATGGGGTCTAGGATTTTCCACTCGCTGACATGTTTCATTATGGTTCCCTCGACTATTAATTCTCTATAGTCATAGAACATAGAAACAATGACAACTGAAAAGTTCAGGACAGAGAAGATGGCCAAAGGTGACTGACTTGAAGCAAGACAAAGGGGAGATTTTAGGAAGAGAATTTAGACATTGGTGCTTGTAAAAAGAAGCATACTTGGGAGAAGTGATCATGATTCAGATGAGAAGAACAAAGAGTGTGCCTCAGACTGGAACTGGAATGGGGATGAGGTTGGAGTTGTGATGGGCGGAAGCTATTTAGCTGTCTAATCTCATACAATTGTACTATTGACTATGACAGCAGGAAGCTTCTAGCAAAGTGGCATCTGATGCCTTCCTGATAGTCCTCTACAGCTTGAGTGGGTCACACAACCTCTCTCCTGTTTGCCATTGATCCCTTCTGAAGCACTTAAAATGCCTTCTGCCTCCAACTGCAGCTTAGTCACTGATGGGCAATCTCGTTGTGCAGATTCGTTTGTGCTTTTGAGACAGTCTTGTATGTATCCAGGCTGGCTTCCAACTCATGGTGATTATTGTGCTTTGGTCTTCAGAGTGCTACGGTTACAGGTGTGCACCACCATTTTGGCTTTTGCATGGATCTGAATGCATAGCCTATGGACATCCTCCTCCTTTAGCGTCTGTAAAGAGCACTTACTAATTGGTTCCTAAGGAAATACTGAAACACAGGTCCAAAAGTGATTCATCACCAATATCAAATGGATGTAAGGAGACACCAGAGATCTTACTGTGTATGTTAATTAAATGCAAAGCCCAGAGCACCAACAGTGTACATAATTCTATTAAAGTAGTAAGGATATAAACAGCAATAGCCCAGGTCATACATGTTCAGGCAGTGACAAGCCTGTTAGAAACTGTACCGCTCTATTGTGTACATGATGCAGTCTGGTTTTGGAGACACTGAAAGGTACAGAATGCTATGATTAGGAAGTAGAAGAAGGAGAGAATAAGGATGAGACAAAGGAAGTAAATATGAAGGAAAGAGAGGGATGACGTATGAGGTGTGGCTGAAGAGAACAGTAAAGAATGTCTGAGAGTGACCTGGGTGGCTAAGTGTAAGCAGCATCCTAAACCCTACATGATCAATACAAGCACATCAAAGCCATCATGAGAGAAACACACAAGAGTAGAAGTTAAACCATAAAAAAAAAGAGATAAAAGAATACTTGTGGAATACATTGCTGACATAACTGTGCTGAGCTAAAAGGTGAAGTTCTCAGATGTATTGGGCTCTAGTAGGTCCCAGGTAGTACACAGCATAGGGAAGAATGAGAGCCATTGTCCTCTGCCACTTCAGTGTTCTTGGGGATGTCTGGAGCTGTTGGAATCAGAGGCTTGCTTCTCAGGTATTCTATGGCCCATGGCATTCTCTGTTCTCTTGCAGACCCTGTGTTCTCTAGTCTAGCTCAGAGATGTTAGTATGTGAACAATAGCTTGTGGGACTCCAGTATACAGGATAATATGTCATATCCATTTCCTTAATTCTTCTTGTTCCGTTGGGATACAAGATCATATGGCCCGGATTCTGAGCCATAGACAGCATTGCAGAAGCTCTCAGCAAGAGCAAGACAGAAGTAGCTTCACAGCTGGGAAACTCATGAGATCAGTAACATGCAGGGATTTAAGCCACTGGATCGAGGTTGTAAGGTATGCTAGTGAAGCTTCTGAAGACTTGTCGTATTCCAAAGACCAACATAATCTCAATAAATAATCTGTTTGGCATCATAAAAGACTAATGGGGGCAGGGCTGGGGAAATGGCTCAGTTGGTGAAGTGCTTGCTGTGTAAGCATGAGAACCCACACGAGTTCCATTCTCAACACCCACAGAAAAATACAGGATGGTGGCCTATTCCCAACACTGGGGAAGTAAAGACAGACAGCTAGTTCCCTAAGGTTTGTTGGCCAGCCAGTCTAATAGGCAAACCTCACATCCCAATGAAAGACTATCTCAAAAAACATGGTGGATAACACCTGTGGAGGAATGAAACCTGAGGTTGACCTCCAGCCTACACACACACACACACACACACACACACACACACGCACGCACGCACGCACGCACGCACGCACGCACGCACACACTACATTTTTATGATGTGAATGACTTTTGAAAAAGACTTTATTTATGTTATATGTGTGAGTTTTATTTTTATGAATGTCTGTGTGCCATGTGTATGCCTGTGAATGTCAAAAGAGCATTGGATCACCTGGGACTGGACGATTGGAGCTGTCAAGCAAGTACTTGGAATGGAATCTAGATCCTCCGGAAGAACAGCTAGTGCCCTTTACTGCTGAGACGTCTTTCCAGCCTCAATGAATACATCTTTAGAAAGGAGAAATGTCACAGCAGGGAGCTGCTCATCTCCATTGACTACAACTGTCATATGATATTTACTGCAATGCTTCTAATGAAGTCAAAACACTGCCTTCATTGTTTCTCTTCCAGGAAGTCCTGAAGTCACGGAAGAGGAACAATAGTAGAATGAGTGTAGACGCCTTACACAATTATAAAGTGGTTAAAGATGCTGGAGAGTGAGCTCAGTGAGTAAAATTACTTTCTGTACAAACATGAAGAACTGAGTTCAAACTGAGCACCCAAGTAAAAATAGAATATGATAGTGTTTGTCTTTAAACCCTGTTGGGGGATGTTTTCTGTGCACTGGGTATTCTGTGTATTTGAATGCTAATTTCTGTATGCAGAGACCTGGTTACAGTCTGGACTTTGGTATTGTTATTATGAAGCATTTTCTGACTCTTTACAATGTTTTGTAAAACATTCTCCATCACCTGACTGGTCAAATAAAGAGCAGAATAGCCTATAGCTAGGCAGGAGAGGAAAGGCAGGACTTCCTGAACCAGAGAGAGAGGAGGGAAAGAGGAGTAGAGGGGAGGGAGAGAGGGATAGGGTCTCAGGTGGGACCTGGCAAATCATCAGTGATTCATGAAAGAAGGAGGAGGTGCCAGAGTGAGATTAAGACAGCAGGTAATGGGACATGTGACTGGGAAGTAGGGTGGGAATTCGGACAGGCTTGCATTGCTGGGTTGGAATAGCTCAGAATCTGACCAGTTATAGTGCTTGACACTTACTAATATAAATGTCTCCATGTTATTAATCAAAGCAAAGGTGGGCATAGAAGGTCCATAACTTTACAAAACCCAGTGCTTATTAGACTAGAGGAAAAGCAGGAGGATCCCTGGAGATCACTGGCCAATTAGCCTAGTTGAACTGACATAGTAATTGTCGGTTTCGGTAAACCATCCTATCTTAAAATAAAATGGAAAGCAACAGTAGAAGACACTCAAAGTTGACCTGTGGCCTCTGCACATGTGTTTGCATGTACACACACACACACACACACACACACACACACACACACACACACACACACACACACAAATATACACAAAAGAAAGAAATGAATGAACACACATGAATAAATTCCCCAAGTTGTCAATGAAATTATGGGTGAAAGTAACAGTTATATTATCTTCCCAAAACAAGAGCTCAAAGCAGAGATAAAAGCTCAAGGAAGAAGTATGAAGACAAGCAAATGGGCTTAAACATAAGCAAAGACTTAATACCCACGGATAGACGTAGTCCCTGCCCTTCATCAAGGAAACTTCTCTTTGCAACAGATGGAGACCATCACAGAAAATTACAACCAATCAAAAGGCATAGCGTTGTAGCCCAGTCCCAGTGGATGCATCTACAAAATGATGCTGGCACCTAAGGCTCTAGGAGCATTGAAGGAGAGGGAAAAGAAAGATTACAAGAGACAGAGGAGGAGGGAGTTTGGTGTGAGACTCTGTCTCCTGGTAACATCAGGAGCTGAACCCATAAAGTCTCACCTACATGACTGCCTAGACATGAGGTAGTCAAGTTCAAGAACAGACAAAGTCAGTGAGGGAAAAGACCACAAAGCCTCAACCCTGTGCAAAGAACTGCAGCAACTAAGGAATACCCAGAGTGGGAGATACAGTCTTCTCCAGGGAAGAAAGAGCACAGCAAACGATCACCCCTGAAAACATACATACAAGTAACATTATACACACCTAGCAGGCTGTATTTAGGAATGTGTGTGTGTGTGTGTGTGTGTGTGTGTGTGTGTGTGTGTGTGTGTGTGTGCACGAAACAACAGCTAATGAAAAGAGAGACCATGAATTCGAAAGAGTAGAGAGGAGTATATGAAAGGGAGAAATAATGCAATTCTTTTATAATTCCCCCCTAAAAATAAGGGCAAAACAGGATGGTGTGAGGGAGGAAGTAGAAGAGACAAAATGAAAATATCACAGGCCTAGGGACCAAACTGGAAGTCACAGAAAGAACAAAACTGAAAACACTGAGCTACTAGTTTACATTAATTTCCTGAGGTCTTTACCCCCAGCATTTCCTGTTTGGAAGTAAGGTTGTTGGAGACATAAATAATAAAGTTAGCATGGCGTCAGGGTAGTGTGAACCCCTCCCTCGGCAAGTCAAGGGTGCTTGAAACCAGAATTCCATGCAGAGGTACTCTGCTCACAGGAAGAACCCAATATAAACATGGAGACGGACTGAGGTGATGTGTCTATTTCCAAGGAATACCAAAGATCATCAGTAAACCATCAGAAGCCAGGAGAGAGGATGAACAAATTCCCCTGCACAACCTCCAGGAAGGCCAGCTCTGCTGATAGCTTGCTGTAGCTATGGGGATTCTAAGCCAACAACAACTTCCATTGTCTTAATGCATCTATGTATTTATGGCAGTACTAGGAAACTAGGATGCATGGTAAGGGACAAACACAAGGGTTTAGGAACCCGAGCAAAATGAAATGGAGATACATTTTCTATGTCACCTTACGAAAAATGAGAGAGTTGGTGTGCTTGGGAACACTCCCATTTTAAGTTTCCAATTAGCTGCAGCCACTCCGAAGCTTTCTGCTCATTTCTCAAGATTTCATTTTTATCGTAATGTGTATATGTGTGTTGGTATGTGCAGGTAACCTTGGAGACTGGAAGAGAGCATCAGAGCTCCTGGAGCTGCAGTTACAGATATTTTAAGCTGTCCATTATGGATGCTGGAAACTAATCGCAGGTCTTCTGCAGTAGCAGCAAATGCTCTTAACTACTGGGCCACCTCTTCAATGTCCCCTGTTCATTTTTAACCAACCATAAATACTTGTCCAGTTTTTCTTGTTTCCTATTACTTTACAAGGTTCTGAACATTTATCCTAAATCATTTATAAAGTTAATACGCACACAAGCTGGGCGAGGGATGAGCTAATCACTTGTAACCATTATAAATGTAAACCTACGAATCTGATACAGGACAATGAGTATGGCTAAGATAGCTGGTTAAAACAATTAATTTACCAAAATTAATTGCATTTCTATATTCATTAATGGCTGAATGGGGTACTTAGCAGCACATTAGTTTGGATCCTTTACAGCGTCCTGTGACCTAAAATGGACAGTCCTTAAGTTTTCCTAATTCTAGTTTTTTTTTTATTAACTTGAGTATTTCTTATATACATTTCGAGTGTTATTCCCTTTCCCGATTTCCAAGCAAACATCCCCCTCCCCGCTCCCCTTTCTTATTAGTGTTCCCCTCCCCATCCTCCCCCCATTGCCGCCCTCCCCCCATAGTCTAGTTCACTGGGGGTTCAGTCTCAGCAGGACCAAGGGCTTCCCCTTCAACTGGTGCTCTTACTAGGATATTCATTGCTACCTATGAGGTCAGAGTCCAGGGTCAGTCCATGTATAGTCTTTAGGTAGTGGCTTAGTCCCTGGAAGCTCTGGTTGCTTGGCATTGTTGTTCATAAGGGGTCTCGAGCCCCTTCAAGCTCTTCCAGTTCTTTCTCTGATTCCTTCAACGGGGATCCTATCCTCAGTTCAGTGGTTTGCTGCTGGCATTTGCCTCTGTGTTTGCTGTATTCTGGCTGTGTCTCTCAGGAGCGATCTACATCCAGCTCCTGTCGGCCTGCACTTCTTTGCTTCATCCATCTTGTCTCATTGGATGGCTGTATATGTATGGGCCACATGTGGGGCAAGCTCTGAATGGGTGTTCCTTCTGTGTCTGCTTTAATCTTTGCCTCTCTATTCCCTGCCAAGGGTATTCTTGTTCCCCTTTTAAAGAAGGAGTGAAGCATTCACATTTTGATCATCCATCTTGAGTTTCATTTGTTCTAGGCATCTAGGGTAATTCAAGCATTTGGGCTAATAGCCACTTATCAATGAATGCATACCATGTGTGTTTTTCTGTGATTGGGTTACCTCACTCAGGATGATATTTTCCAGTTCCAACCATTTGCCTATGAATTTCATAAAGTCATTGTTTTTGATAGCTGAGTAATATTCCATTGCGTAGATGTACCACATTTTCTGTATCCATTCCTCTGTTGAAGGGCATCTGGGTTCTTTCCAGCTTCCGGCTATTATAAATAAGGCTGCGATGAACATAGTGGAGCACATGTCTTTTTTATATGTTGGGGCATCTTTTGGGTATATGCCCAAGAGAGGTATAGCTGGATCCTCAGGCAGTTCAATGCCCAATGTTCTGAGGAACCTCCAGACTGATTTCCAGAATGGTTGTACCAGTCTGCAATCCCACCAACAGTGGAGGAGTGTTCCTCTTTCTCCGCATCCTCGCCAGCATCTGCTGTCACCTGAGTTTTTGATCTTAGCCATTCTCACTGGTGTGAGGTGAAATCTCAGGGTTGTTTTGATTTGCATTTCCCTTATGACTAAAGATGTTGAACATTTCTTTAGGTGTTTCTCAGCCATTCGGCATTCCTCAGCTGTGAATTCTTTGTTTAGCTCTGAACCCCATTTTTTAATAGGGTTATTTGTTTCCCTGCGGTCTAACTTCTTGAGTTCTTTGTATATTTTGGATATAAGGCCTCTATCTGTTGTAGGATTGGTAAAGATCTTTTCCCAATCTGTTGGTTGCCGTTTTGTCCTAACCACAGTGTCCTTTGCCTTACAGAAGCTTTGCAGTTTTATGAGATCCCATTTGTCGATTCTTGATCTTAGAGCATAAGCCATTAATGTTTTGTTCAGGAAATTTTTTCCAGTGCCCATGTGTTTGAGATGCTTCCCGGGTTTTTCTTCTATTAGTTTGAGTGTATCTGGTTTGATGTGGAGGTCCTTGATCCACTTGGACTTAAGCTTTGTACAGGGTGATAAGCATGGATCGATCTGCATTCTTCTACATGTTGACCTCTAGTTGAACCAGCACCATTTGCTGAAAATGCTATCTTTTTTCCATTGGATGGTTTTGGTTTCTTTGTCAAAAATCAAGTGACCATAGGTGTGTGGGTTCATTTCTGGGTCTTCAATTCTGTTCCATTGGTCTATCTGTCTGTCTCTGTACCAATACCATGCAGTTTTTATCACTATTGCTCTGTAATACTGCTTGAGTTCAGGGATAGTGATTCCCCCTGAAGTCCTTTTATTGTTGAGGATAGTTTTAGCTATCCTGGGTTTTTTGTTATTCCAGATGAATTTGCAAATTGTTCTGTCTAACTCTTGAAGAATTGGATTGGTATTTTGATGGGGATTGCATTGAATCTGTAAATTGCTTTTGGCAAAATGGCCATTTCTACTATATTAATCCTGCCAATCCATGAGCATGGGAGATCTTTCCATCTTCTGAGGTCTTCTTCAATTTCTTTCTTCAGAGTCTTGAAGTTCTTATTGTACAGATCTTTTACTTGCTTGGTTAAAGTCACACCGAGGTACTTTATATTATTTGGGTCTATTATGAAGGGTGTCGTTTCCCTAATTTCTTTCTCGGCTGGTTTCTCTTTTGTGTAGAGGAAGGCAACTGATTTATTTGAGTTAATTTTATACCCAGCCACTTTGCTGAAGTTGTTTATCAGCTTTAGTAGTTCTCTGGTGGAACTTTTGGGATCACTTAAATAAACTATCATATCATCTGCAAATAGTGATATTTTGACTTCTTCTTTTCTGATCTGTATCCCCTTGACCTCCATTTGTTGTCTGATTGCTCTGGCTAGAACTTCAAGAACTATATTGAATAAGTAGGGAGAGAGTAGGCAGTCTTGTCTAGTCCCTGATTTTAGTGGGATTGCTTCAAGTTTCTCTCCATTTAGTTTAATGTTAGCCACTGGTTTGCTGTATATGGCTTTTACTATGTTTAGGTATGGGCCTTGAATTCCTATTCTTTCCAGGACTTTTATCATGAAGGGGTGTTGAATTTTGTCAAATGCTTTCTCAGCATCTAATGAAATGATCATGTGGTTTTGTTCTTTCAGTTTGTTTATATACTGGATCACGCTGATGGTTTTCCATATATTAAACCATCCCTGCATGCCTGGGATGAAGCCTACTTGATCATGGTGGATGATTGTTTTGATGTGCTCTTGGATTCGGTTTGCCAGAATTTTATTGAGTATTTTTGCGTCGATATTCATAAGGGAAATTGGTCTGAAGTTCTCTTTCTTTGTTGTGTCTTTGTGTGGTTTAGGTATAAGAGTAATTGTGGCTTCGTAGAAGGAATTCGGTAGTGCTCCATCTGTTTCAATTTTGTGGAATAGTTTGGATAATATTGGTATGAGGTCTTCTATGAAGGTCTGATAGAATTCTGCACTAAACCCGTCTGGACCTGGGCTCTTTTTGGTTGGGAGACCTTTAATGACTGCTTTTATTTCCTTAGGACTTATGGGGTTGTTTAACTGGTTTATCTGTTCCTGATTTAACTTCGGTACCTGGTATCTGTCTAGGAAATTGTCCATTTCCTGCAGATTTTCAAGTTTTGTTGAATATAGGCTTTTATAAAAAGATCTGATGATTTTTTGAATTTCCTCTGAATCTGTTGTTATGTCTCCCTTTTCATTTCTGATTTTGTTAATTTGGACACACTCTCTGGGTCTTCTCGTTAGTCTGGCTAAGGGTTTATCTATCTTGTTGATTTTCTCAAGGAACCAACTTTTGGTTCTGTTTATTCTTTCTATGGTCCTTTTTGTTTCTACTTGGTTGATTTCAGCTCTGAGTTTGACTATTTCCTGCCTTCTACTCCTCCTGGGTGTATTTGCTTCTTTTTGTTCTAGAGCTTTTAGGTGTGCTGTCAAGCTGCTGACATATGCTCTTTCCTGTTTCTTTCTGCAGGCACTCAGCGCTATGAGTTTTCCTCTTAGCACAGCTTTCATTGTGTCCCATAAGTTTGGGTATGTTGTTCCTTCATTTTCATTAAATTCTAAAAAGTCTTTAATTTCTTTCTTAATTTCTTCCTTGACCATTTTATCATTGAGTAGAGCATTGTTCAATTTCCACGTATATGTGGGCATTCTTCCCTTATTTTATTGAAGACCAGTTTTAGGCTGTTGTGGTCCGATAGCGCGCATGGGATTATTTCTATCTTTCTGTACCTGTTGAGGCCCGTTTTTTGACCAATTATATGGTCAATTTTGGAGAAAGTACCATGAGGAGCTGAGAAGAAGGTATATCCTTTTGCTTTAGGATAGAATGTTCTATAAATATCTGTTAAGTCCATTTGGCTCATGACTTCTCTTAGTCTGTCTACGTCTCTGTTTAATTTCTGTTTCCATGATCTGTCCATTGATGAGAGTGGGGTGTTGAAATCTCCTACTATTATTGTGTGAGGTGCAATGTGTGTTTTGAGCTTTAGTAAGGTTTCTTTTACATATGTAGTATGCCCTTGGGGCATAGATATTTAGGATTGAGAGTTCATCTTGGTGGATTTTTCCTTTGATGAATATGAAGTGTCCTTCCTTATCTTTTTTGATGAATTTTAGTTGAAAATTGATTTTATTTGATATTAGAATGGCTACTCCAGCTTGCCTCTTCCGACCATTTGCTTGGAAAGTTGTTTTCCAGCCTTTCACTCTGAGGTAGTCTCTGTCTTTGTCTCTGAGGTGTGTTTCCTGTAGGCAGCAGAATGCAGGGTCCTCGTTGCGTATCCAGTTTGTTAATCTATGTCTTTTTATTGGGGAGTTGAGGCCATTGATGTTGAGAGATATTAAGGAATAGTGATTATTGCTTCCTGTTATATTCATATTTGGATATGAGGTTATGTTTGTGTGCTTTTCTTCTCTTTGTTTTGTTGCCAAGACGATCAGTTTCTTGCTTCTTCTAGGGTATAGCTTGCCTCCTTATGTTGGGCTTTACCATTTATTATCCTTTGTAGTGCTGGATTTGTAGAAAGATATTGTGTAAATTTGGTTTTGTCATGGAATATCTTGGTTTCTCCATCTATGTTAATTGAGAGTTTTGCAGGATACAGTAACCTGGGCTGGCATTTGTGTTCTCTTAGGGTCTGTATGACATCTGTCCAGGATCTTCTGGCTTTCCTAGTTTCTGGCAAAAAGTCTGGTGTGATTCTGATAGGTCTGCCTTCATATGTTACTTGACCTTTTTCCCTTACTGCTTTTAATATTCTTTCTTTATATTGTGTGTTTGGTGTTTTGACTATTATGTGACGGGAGGTGTTTCTTTTCTGGTCCAATCTATTTGGAGTTCTGTAGGCTTCTTGTATGCCTATGGGTATCTCTTTTTTTAGGTTAGGGAAGTTTTCTTCTATGATTTTGTTGAAGATATTTACTGGTCCTTTGAGCTGGGAGTCTTCACTCTCTTCTATACCTATTATCCTTAGGTTTGATCTTCTCATTGAGTCCTGGATTTCCTGTATGTTTTGGACCAGTAGCTTTTTCCGCTTTACATTATCTTTGACAGTTGAGTCAATGATTTCTATGGAATCTTCTGCTCCTGAGATTCTCTCTTCCATCTCTTGTATTCTGTTGGTGAAGCTCGTATCTACAGCTCCTTGTCTCTTCTTTTGGTTTTCTATATCCAGGGTTGTTTCCATGTGTTTTTTCTTGATTGCTTCTATTTCCATTTTTAATTCCTTCAACTGTTTGATTGTGTTTTCCTGGAATTCTTTCAGGGATTTTTGTGACTCCTCTCTATGGGCTTCTCCTTGTTTATTTATGTTTTCCTGGAATTCTTTCAGGGATTTTTGCGATTCCTCTCTGTAGGCGTCTACTTGTTTATTAATGTTTTCCTGTGTTTCTCTAAGGGAGTTCTTCACGTCTTTCTTGTAGTCCTCCAGCATCATGATCAAATATGATTTTAAATCTAGGTCTTGCTTTTCTGGTGTGTTTGGATATTCAGTGTTTGGTTTGGTGGGAGAATTGGGCTCCGATGATGCCATGTAGTCTTGGTTTCTGTTGCTTGGGTTCCTGCGCTTGCCTCTCGCCATCAGATTATCTCTAGTGTTACTTTGTTCTGCTATTTCTGACAGTGGCTAGACTGTCCTATAAGCCTGTGTGTCAGGAGTGCTGTAGACCTGTTTTCCTGTTTTCTTTCAGCCAGTTATGGTGTTCTGCTTTCGTGCGTGTAGTTTTTCCTCTCTACAGGTCTTCAGCTGTTCCTGTGGCCCTGTGTCTGGAGTTTACCAGGCAGGTCACTTGCAGCAGAAAAGTTGGTCTTACCTGTGGTCCCGAGGCTCAAGTTTGCTCGTGGGGTGCTGCCTATGAGCTCTTTGCGGCGGCAGCAACCAGGAAGATCTGCACCGCCCTTTCTGGGAGCTTCTGTGCACCAGGGTTCCAGATGGAGTTTGGTGTTTTCCTCTGGCGTCAGAGATGTGTGCAGAGCGCAGTCTCTTCTGGTTTCCCAGGCGTGTCTGCCTTTCTGAAGGTTTAGCTCTCCCTCCCACGGGATTTGGGTGCAGAGAACTGTTTATCCGGTAGATCCCTTCAGTGTCTGGCGGTGTCTCAGACGCAGCGGTCCTGCTGCTCTTGGGCCCTCCTCTACGGGAACCCAGAGGCCGTATACAGTTTCCTCTTGGGCCAGGGATGTGGGCAGTGGTGGCAGTGTTGGTGGTCTCTTCCGCTCTGCAGCCTCAGGAGTGCCCACCTGACCAGGCGGTGAGGTCTCTCTCCCACAGGGTTTGGGAGCAGAGAGCTGCTGCGGGCCGGGATCCGAGGGTTTGGGACTTCCGGTAAACCCTAATTCTAGTTTTTGATTCAGATTTCTGTCCTATGTTTTTAGCATGCAAAACTTTGTGTCTCATTTATTCTTCCTACCCTGTGGGTGGAACAGACTCCATTGTCAAACAATTAAGCGTTCCAAGTTTAAGGGTGATGTGGAGGAAATCAAAATAGGTATATGTCCTCAATCCAGCACTTTCTAGTTGGAGGTTTTCAAAAATGATTTCCCAAAGAAACAAGGGAGGGCTGAGGTAGGTTTCTCAAAGTAGGTGACAGATTTACTACTGTTCAGACAGCCGCCATTCGTGTGGCTCAAGGCTCAGCTGAGTGGTTCTTCTGAGCTGGTTTGCTCTCTTTCAGCAGACATGTCTAAAGATGGAGCAACGTATTCTGACCACGAAGGCCGTCCTGAGGAGCCAGCATCATTTCTGAGCCATTCTCACTGCTTGGAACTCAATATGTAAGCTAGGCAGGGGGGCCAGAGACTCTTACAAGTGCACACTGCCCTGCTTGGTTTTGTTACATAGACTCAGAGGATCAAATTCAGCCTTCATTTTTGCACAGCAAGACCATACGACTTACTTACGTGTCTCTAGCCTCTTCCTTGACCTTGAAAAGGAACATCAATATATCTCTACCTGTTGTATAAGGTTACTGTCAGTTCTTTTTTCCTTAGCCCATAATGTTTTGGCTTTGCCTTTTACTCTGAGAACCACTTGGTATGACTGCAATGCACAAATTTCACGGCTCTGTATGGGGAGCCTGTTTTCCACATGTTTCCTTGCGCTGTCCTATCTGCCACAACTAGTTGAGTGGCATCATATCAGTTCACTATACTTCCGTCAATAAAGTCCACTCGCCTAACTAATTGAACATTGCTAAAGGACATTTACAACTGAACGCATTGCAGATACTCAGGCACAACATGATTCAGAAGACTAGCCTCTTACATAGGGGAACTCTGCTCTGATAAATTCCGATTTAGTTGATATCCTTAGCAAACTGAGTAAACCTGTATATGGGTGTTTTGCTTACATGTATGCCTGAGCACTACATGTGTACCTAGTGTGTGAAGGGGCAAGAGAAGGAATTGGATCCCTTAGAACTGCAATTACAGATGGCTGTGAGCCACCACATAGGTGCTTGAAATAGAATGGGGGTCTTCTGCAAGTGTATCCCCTGCAAGAGTTTCCTAACTACTGAGCCATTGCTCTAGCCCCTGGAGCTCTTTCTCATTGTTTTCCCCTTAAGGATCTATAGTTTGCCTCCTTGGTCCCCTCTAGATGAACACTGCACTCTTTGCACCCTTCATCCTCTCTGACATGACTGTGAGAACTTGCTAAGAGCTCTAATTGTTTTCAATTATCTCCCAGACAAGCCCATTCTCCACAAAGCTCCCTGTGTGATCCATTTAAGATGCAAATGAGACCAGGCCACCCCCCCCTGCTGAAAACTGTTTTAAGTGACATCCCATCAGCTACCTTATAAAGTTCAAGTTCCTTAATATAACATGTAGGATCCACATCATCTGGCTCCTGCCAGGCCTTCCAGGTTACATTTTACAGGCTTTCTGCTTTGAAATTCCTCTTCCCTCCACATGCTAGCATTGGTCTTGGTTCTTCCCAGCATCCTTCCCTGCTCCCCTTTACTCATTTCCTCTGTAAATTTAATCATATCACATATCGTGTTTTCTAGGACACTTCCCCAACTCTCTGTCTGCCAGCCAGAGTTTTAGATATAATCAATGAAAATTATGTAAAATTGATTTTTAAATGGATGTAAAGAATGTTTAGTATCTTATGGAGTCTTCCAAATTCTAAGAAAATCAGATTCAAGACCACACAGTCTGGAGGCACACACACACACACACACACACACACACACACACACACAAAGCACAAAGGTATTATGTTTTCCAACTCTAACCACTTTACTGCACATCAAGTGACATCACTTGGAAATGTTAGTTTAGATCATTTAATTGAAAATGTAGAATGAGTCAGCTGGACATATCTTTAATCCTAGCCCTTGGGAGGCTGTGGAAGGCAGAGCTTTGTGAGTTCAAGACCAGTCTAGTTTAGGTAGTGAAATCAGGCTAAACAGGGCTACGTTATGAGAACCTGTTTCAAAAGTAGATTAAAACATTTTTTAAATTAAAAAAAAGATGTAGAATACCCTTTATCTACTATTTTACAAAAGCCATCTTTGGTAAAGACTTTTCAAATCTTCTGATTATTTTGATTATTAATTTTAAAGAGGACTCTGAAGGTCCCTGGTGTATTCTCTCTAGCTCCTTTGGTTACAGGGTTATTTACTCTTTTTTGTGCCCTTGCTTGGTGACATGAAAAATTCAGGAAAATCTGAAGGAGTATTGGCTCACTGGACTTAGCTTCCTTCTTTCTAAGTGAAGATCTCTACAATCTAGAGTATAACAGGATTGTCTAAATTTGACCAAAAACAAAAACAAAACAAAACAAAAAAACAACAACAACAACAAAAAAAAAAAACCTAGAGTCACCCAGGAAGAAAGTGAATCTTTCTTGAAGAATTGGTCTCATCAGATTGGCCTATGGACCAATCTGATGGACATTTTTAAAATTAACAATTAACAATTGATGTGGATGTGGAAGGGCCCAGCCCACTGTGGGTGGTACCACCATTGTGTAGGTGGTCTTGATCTCTATAAGAAAGCAGGCTGAGCAAACCAGGAAACAGCACTCCTCCATGGCCTCTGCTTCTGGTCCTACCTCCAGGTTCCTGCTTGAGTTCCTATGCTGGATTCCTCCCTCAGTGATGGGTCATAGTCTGAAAATATAAGCCAAATGAACTGCTTGCTCCCTGAGTTGTTTTTGAGCAGTGTTTTTTTTCAAAGCAATAGGAAGCCAAGTAAAGAGAAGAGTGAACCAAAAGACTTGGGGATAGCTTGTCTAGGCGTTAATAATGAGACTGGCAATGTGTGCTTCACTCACTCTTCCTCTCTGTGTCCCTGGAACCATGTGCTCTGATTAGAGCAGAGTAAATACCATGTGAACAGCTTGACAAACCCACTGAGTGTGAGTCCTACAACACACTCCAAGTTTCCAATAGACTGTTATACCATTTGTTAAGACCACCCAATCAGAATTGCAGAGTAACTGGTAAACCTAGCCAAGCCTATGGGCAGTAGTCCAATGATGTTCTCAGAATAAAGTTAGTGTCTTGTTAGAAGCAACGCTGCATGTAATCTCACAGTGGTGAACATTAAGTCACATGGTGTTGCTGGCAGATGGTTTTGAAACAAGGAAAGCAAATGTTTCTTCCAGTCAGGGAAAGTCATTTGCCATCTCACAAAGCAAAGAGTCCAATGCAATCAACTTCCTGCTGGCTAGACCAACTGATCCCCCGCAATGGCCATGGCAACTTACCAAAGTCTGAGGGATGGACCTTGCTGTTGGCATTCTAAAATTTCAGTTGTGGTGATGGGCAGGATATGAATGAAGTCTTTGTGGCTGAGCCATGGTCTAGCCTTTATGTGTATTACCATATGTACTGGTAAGAGCAAATGTTAGAAGACATGGGCAATGAAGTTAACTGGTTTCTTAAAGCCAGTCATTTCACCTATCCTGAGTCTTAATCATCTTCAGCACAGTTGGGACTTTTTGATGTACAGCCAATGTTGGATCTGTCCTGGGCCAATTCTGAAAGTTGTGTTCACACTGGCCATCAATCTCCAATGTTTTCCATTTAATGTCTCTGAAACACTTGCCAAGCCATTAGTCAATTCCCATGAATCACTACAGACACATACTGCAAGGCCATTCAGAGTGTTGGCGAGCCAGACTTTAATGTTTTTCTACCCTAAGAAGTATGTTGGAAAGACCACTGGTTTGGGCTGGGAAGACACGTCTGTGTGGTGTGAACTAGCACATTGGACGGTGAGTCCGGCAGATTGCGACTAGATTAGATCTTCTAGGTTCTCTTGAGACAGTTTCTTTGTGTATACTTTAACTTGCCACGAGTATGTACTACTGAAGACAAGCCAGCATGTGAGTTGATAAATCACACAAAACATGGCACATTATGAGCAGGTCAGATTTTATGATCACCAAGAGTCTCTTAGACATTCAACATCTAGCCCAGTAGCAATCTAATAGTTCTTCTCTCACAATTATTATTGGTTTATGACGGCATATCCTAATCCATCAGAAAGTTGGTACTTCATTCGAGACAGAACAGGATGAGCTATGATTCCTCCACCAAGATTCCCCACCTAACACAAGCTAGTTTTATCCATACCCCCTCCCAGAAAAAGCGTTTCCATGAATCATCACTCATGAGCTGCTGACTCCTCTGCCAAGGCCTCATGTCTGGGCTTGACTGATAAATAACCGTGCTAGAAGTGAGGATCTCTATTGTCTTGTCCAAGCTGAGCATAGCAGAACCCATGGCACATGCATAGATCACCTTATCAGTTACAAACTCCAGCACTGAGGGCCAAGACCTGACAGCTCTTCCTGCAGGAATCCTGAGCTCCTGGCTACAAGCCTGCTTCTACCTGCACTTCTTGTTGACATAGCTTTATTCCTCATATTCCCAGAGATTCCGTCCAGGAGCTCTGTTCTAGGTCCCCTCTCTCTGTGTTAATACATGAACTCAAATAGAACCTACTTCAGATGATATTGCTTTACCTTTTTTTTTATTTATTTTTCTCCAGAATCAAGTGAAAGAACTCCAGGGTGATTTGCCACATATTCTCACTTAGCACAGACTCTTTTTAACACAATGACCTTCAAAGCCCATGCTGAGTCCCACGTAACAAATATTCACCTTCTCAGCTGGAGGTCCACTTCCCATGTGATTTTGCATAAAAGTTTTCAGACTTTTAGTTCCCCAGTTTAGAGAACTAGGGTTTGAGTCCCAGAATCTATGTGGTGTCTGAAAACTGTCTGTTACTTCCAGTTAACCAAAAAATTCAATGTCCTTTCCTGGTTTATATTAGTTCTGCACACACACGGCGCACAGACAGACATGCAGGCAAAACATCCTGAAAATAAATGAATTTTTAAAAAGATTTTTGGAATGGAGATCTACTTGTAAGATATTTTTTCCAGTTTGGAACTTAGGTGAAGCAACAATAAAAAGTACAGTAAGTTGTTTTTAGATTTTGAGTGGATGTCTCAAAATATCCCAGGTTATTGATGGTAAAAGTTACTGTCTATGTATCTTATGCCCTCCATGCGTATTTCATGGCATGACTACCATGACATTATGTCTTGCCTTATTTCCTATAAGATTAATGTTGAGGTAAGCAAAGCATATCTTCTCTTTGCTGTAACAAAACACCTGACACAATCAAGTTAAAGAAGAAAAGGTTTATTTTGGACAGCGTTTTACTAGGGCGCTGTCTATGGGAGAGAAGTCTTGTTGATTGGAGTGAAAGGCAGCTGATCATAATGTGTCTACAGTCAGGAGACAGGGAGATACGTGTTTCTTTTTTTTCTCCATTTTATTTTGTCATGGATCCCACTCCTTGGGATGGTATAATATTCAGGGCAGATTTTCTCTCCTCAATTAAACCTCTATGCCATTGCTCTCACAGACATGTCCAAAGCACCTCTGAGGTGATTTTGAATCTATCCAGATTGACAACTGAGGTTAGCTATCTAGGGTGGCTCAAATGAAAAGGGCACCTCACCTCCCTTAGGCCTAAGTGCTTGAACACTTGGTTCTCAGTTACTGACGCTGTTTGTGGGAGATTATGGAACCTTTAGGATGGGAGACTTGCTGGAGGAAGTATGGTGCTGGGAGTAGGCTTTGAAGAGTTTTGTAGTCTTACCTAACTTCCGTGCTCTCTCCCTCCTGCATGTGGATGGAAATGTGACTTCTCAGCTTCCTGTTCCTGCCACCATGTGAGCCACCTGCCGTGCCTCTCCACCATGGTGGACTCTTAACCCTCTGTCATCATAAACCAAAATGAACACTTGCATCTTTATTCTTAGCATTTTATCAGAGCATCAGGAAAGTAACTAACGCAGCATCCCACAAGTATCTGTGGACTAACAGAGGTATGCCCTAATGTCTCAGGCAGCTCTCAAGCCAATCGAGTAGGCAATGGAGATTAACCACCACTTCTGTTTTCTTTAATTTCAAACATGCATGGTGTGGGGCAGGAGCTCATTACATCATGGCATGATAGACAGCACCTCCCTAATTTCTAATTCAGTAGGTCAGTGTTATTTTGGTGTGATAACTAATCTTAGTCATCAACTTGATAAATCTGGGAAGAGGGAATACTGACTGAAGAATTGCCTCCAACAGATCAGCCTTTGGGGATGATGTCTATGGGACACATTCTTGATTGTTGATTGATGTAGGAGAGCTCAGCCCACTGTGGGTGGCACCAACCCTAGAAAGATGGGCCTGGCCTGAGCAAGAAAGGGAAGGAAATAATCAGCATTTCTCTGTGATCTCTGCTTCAGTTATTGCTCTAGGTTCTTGCCTTGGCTTCCCTCAGTTATGACCTGTAATAAGACAAATGAACCCTTTCTTCTCCAGTTGCTTTGACCAGTGTTTTATTATAACAACATAAAGCAAACTAGAACATCCAGGAAAATAACAAGAGTCATTGCCCTTCCAGGCTACTTACTGCTAACATCACTTATTTCTATGTTCTCCAAGGATGTAGCACAATTTTCGTTACAATTTTGATGTGGATCACACAACCACTGCTGCTAATTTCTAAGTAATCTCCTTTCATAATAACTACAGTGACTAGACAAATAGGCTCAGGAAATAGAAGTAAAACCCCCACCTATAAAAACAGAAATGAATAAGGCATAAAAGTAATTTACTTATCCGCGTTACTTTCTTTTTTAAATTCTTTTAATTATTTATTTTAAATGACCAGAATTATACCATGAACAATTTAAAGGATGTTCCTTTTTTTTTTTTTTACCAACAATGTTTTTTATTTTTAGATTTTACTCACCTGGTAAATAAATGTAATATCCAAATAAGAATTTTTTAATTGTATATTTTATTCGTTTACATTTCATATCTTCCTTCTTCTTGAGCAAGTTATATCATGGGTATTCCAAGCTCTTTGCCTAATATCCACTTATCAATGAGTACATACCATGTGTGTACTTTTGTGGCTGAGTTACATTACTTGAGATATTTTCTAGATCTATCTATTTGCCTCAGAATTTCTTGAAGTTATTGTTTTTAATGGCTGAGTAGTATTCCATTATGTAGATTTACCACATTTCTGTATCTACTCCTCAGTTGAAGAATATCTGGGTTCTTTCCAGCTTCTGGCTATTATAAACCTCCAGACTGATCTTCAGAGTGGTTGTACTGGAAGACCCCCAGAGTGGGGAAACCCTCACTCAAGTCTCAGGATGACGCGACCCCCCAAGAACTCACATGAGACCATCCTTGCTGTAATCACATGAGGTTTATTGATAGGAACTGGGGTTGAGACTCATATCCCAAGCAGGGGTAAAGGAGTTCAACCCCAAGTAGCTGGAAGAAGAGGTATTTAAAGGAAGAAGCCACAACCCAAGGGGATGGCATCATTGGAGAATGTTGAGAATACCAGTGAAAAATCGCAAGGAGAAGCTTCCTATTTCTCAAGATTGTTCTTTAAGATTTTAATCTAATTTTATGGTCAGCTAGTTCCTGGGAGAGAGTTGTTGAACCAGCTGGTGTAATCATCAGTTCTATGGTCAGTCAAGCTCCTGGAACAGAGTCACTGAACTGGCTAACCTACATTTTTGGCTCTACTCTGTTTGCCAGGGGGTCTGAATTTTTCCTGGTCCTTCAGTACCAGTTTGCAATCCCACCAACAGTGGAGGAATATTCCTCTTTCTCTACATCCTCACGAGCATGTGCTGTCACCTGAGTTTATGATCTAAGCCATTCTCCCTGGTGTGAGGTGGATTCTCAGGGTAGTTTTGATTTCCATCTCCCTAATGACTAACGATGTTGAATATTTGTAGGTGCTTCTCAGCCATTTGAATCTCCTCAATTGAGAATTCTCTGTTTAGCTTTGTTTCCCATTTCTTGAAATAGGGTTATTTGATTCTCTGGAGTCTAACTTCTTGAGTTCTTTGCATATATTGGATATAGCCCTCTATCGGATGTAGGATTGGTAAAGATTTTTCCCAATCTGTGGGTGACTATTTTGTCCTATTGACAGTATCCTTTGATTTACAGAGGCTTTGCAATTTTATGAGGTCCCATTTGTTGATTCATGATCTTAGAGCATAAGCCATTGATGTTCTGTTCAGTATTATCCCCTGTGCCACTGTGTTCAAGGTATTTCCCCACTTTCTTTTCTATTAGAGTCAGTGTATCTGGTTTTATGTGGAGGTCTTTGATCCACTTGGACTTGAGCTTTATTCAGGGGGATAAGAATGGATCAATTTGCATTCTTCTACATGCTGCCTGCCAGTTAAACCAGCACCATTTGTTGAAAATTCTGTCTTTTTTACCACTGGATGGTTTTAGATCTTTTGTCAAAGATCAAGTGACCATAAATGTGTGGGTTCATTTCTGGCTCTTCAATTCTATTTCATTGATCTACCTGTCTATCTATGTATCAATACCATGCAGTTTTTATCACTATTGCTCTGTGGTACAGCTTGAGGTCAGTGATGGTGATTCCCCAGAAGTTCTTCTATTGTTGAGAATAGTTCTTGTTATCCTGCATTTTTGGTTATTCCAAATGAATTGGAGAATGGCTCTTTCCAATTCTATTAAAAAATTGTGTTGGAAGTGGCCCATACATATATAGCCACCCAATTAGACAAGATGGATGAAGCAAAGAAGTGCAGACTGACAGGAGCCGGATGTAGATCGCTCCTAAGAGACACAGCCAGAATACAGCAAATACAGAGGCGAATGCCAGCAGCAAACCACTGAACTGAGAATAGGACCCCCGTTGAAGGAATCAGAGAAAGAACTGGAAGAGCTTGAAGGGGCTCGAGACTCCATATGTACAACAATGCCAAGCAACCAGAGCTTCCAGGGACTAAGCCACTACCCAAAGACTATACATGGACTGACCCTGGACTCTGACCTCATAGGTAGCAATGCATATCCTAGTAAGAGCACCAGTGGAAGGGGAAGCCCTGGGTCCTGCTAAGACTGAACCCCCAGTGAACTAGACTGGTGGGGGGAGGGCGGCAATGGGGGGAGGGTTGGGAGGGGAACACCCATAAGGAAGGGGAGGGGGGAGGGGGATGTTTGCCCGGATACCAGGAAAGGGAATAACACTTGAAATGTATATAAGAAATACTCAAGTTAATAAAAAAAAATCGAAAAAAAATTGTGTTGGAATTTTAATGGGGATTGCATTGAATATATATAGATTGCTTTCTGAAAGATAGCTATTTTGCTGTATTAACCTGCCAATCCATGAGCATGGGAGATTTTTCCATCTTCTGAGGTCTTCAATTTTTTCCTTCAGAGATTTGAAATCCTTGTCATTCAGATCTTTCATTTGCTTGGTTAGTGTCACACCAAGTTATTTTATATTATCTGTGATTATTGTGTAGGGTGTCATTTTCCTAATTTCTTTCTCAGCCCATTTATACTTTGAGTAAAGGAAGGCTACTGATTTGTTTGAATTAATTTTATATCCAGCCACTTTGCTGAAGTTGTTTATCAGCTGTAGGAGTATTCTGGTGGAATTTTTCAGGTGGCTTAAGTATACTATCATATCATCTGAAAATAGCGATATTTTAACGTCTTCCTTTCCAATTTATATCCCTTTGATCTCCTTTTGTTGTCTAGCTCCAGCTAGAACTTCAAGTAACTATATTGACTAAATAGGGAGAGAGTGGGCAGTCCTGTCTAGTCCCTGATTTTAATGGGTTGCTTCAAGTTTCTCTCCATTTATTTTGATGTTTGCTACTGGTTTGTTGTATGTTGCTTTTACTATATTTAGGAATGGGCTTGAATTCCTGATCTTTCCAAGACTTTTATCATGAAGGAGCTGTAGCATAGAGTCAGTCCCAGGGCACAGACAGAAACAGGAAGGATCTTGTCCCTTGGTTCCTGTGTCCTGAGGGCTCTGGGCTGGTCCCTTGGAGCAGAAGTTGTGATCTCACCTGTGCTCTCAAGCTCTCTCCTAGTGGGATTTGGTATGGAGAGCTGTGGCACAGGGTCTGCTCTATGGCACAGATCTGCATAGTACTTTCTAAGGACAGATATATATTTGAAGATTATTCATGTAAAATGAGAAATCAAGTGGACTAAAATGCACAATAGTGAAGAAATCTGCTAGTCAATGTTTTGTATTAATTTTTTTTTAGAAATTTTCATTGTGTATATGTACCTTGTCCAATTTTCTCTCATACAGATATTTAGGCCAGCTCCAACTCTTAGCTATTGTGACTGGTGCAACAATTATCTATGCTGTGTGAACATGTCATTGGTATGGTGACCTGTTTATCTGCAGGAATAGTAGAATTGGGACACATGACATTTATATTTTTTTTAATTTTTGAGGAACCATTGTAATCTCCATGTTGTGTAGCCATCACCAGTTTACAAAATTCTAGGCTTTACTTTTTTTTAACCTATTTATATTTCTGGATTGGAAACTAAGTAATAAGACTAGAAAGAGAACCTGTTATGTGATATATTTTCTGGGGAGTTGTGAACAAGCACTCACTCACTCCAGACAGGGAACCAATGTCAGATCCAAGTACAGACCCTTCCAAAGCCCAGCTCAACCTGAGGAGCTGAAGAGCCCCTTGCAGATGGCTCGGTTGCCCTAAACTTCTTCCAGGTTTTCCTGAGAGTCTCTCTCCCAGGCCTTTCATTTATATATGAAAGTGAATGTGGTCAGTTCCATCGACTTCCTTAGCTTAATAAGCTTCCCTGCAGGGTGGAATGCTTCACCTGCCTTAGAAAACCTTCCTAGTCTATTCTCTTGCTGGGAAGACACACCATGTCCAAGGCAACTCTTATAAAGGAAAAACATCTAATTGGGGCTGGCCTACAATTCAGAGGTTTAGTCTATTATCATCATGGCAGGGAGCATGGCAGCACACAGGCAGACATGGTGCTGGAGAAGGAGCTGGGACTTTTACCTCCAGATCACAGGCAGCAGGAAGAGTGAGATTCTGGGCCTGGTGAGGGCTATGAAACCTCAAAGCCTACTTCAAGTGAGACACTTCCTCCCACAAGCCATACTTCTTCCAACAAAGCCACAATCCTCCTCAAATAGTGCCACTCCCGGATGACTGAGCATTCAAATATATGAGCCTATGAGGGCCATTCTTACTCAGACCACCTCAGAATATTATGTTGTTTCTCCTCCAACACCCTATGTTTTAACAAGCCTTTCTTCAAGATGAAAGTTTTAGTCCTAGAGGAAACGGCTACACAACAGGACCATGGGAGGGGAAAGGAAATCTGAAGGAAGAGTTGAGAAGACCAGGATGAGGGTCCTGTCATACATGTGATGTGAAAGGAGAAGGACTGGGCAGTGGGGAGGGATCAGCAGGTGCACAGAAGAGAACAGTAGGAGAAGAGAAAAAAGTCAGCAGTGAAAAGTTAGTATGAAAACCATAAGGAAACCCATTGCAGGGTATTCTAATTTCAAAAACCTAATAACATTAGTAAGAAATCCCCTGACCCAATATTCATAGAAATAGGGAGACTAAGGCTTCCCTCTCCCAGTACAAGGTAGGTTAAGGTTCCATATAAGCTGTTGAGGAGAGAGCATAGGTAAGCTCAGATGTTGAGCTCTGTGATGGAGTGGATGCTTTCCTTCTTATTTTGAGCCTGCGAACATCATGGTCCTCCAGGAGGCAGTCATCCTGTTCCTGCTCCCCAGCTGTAAGAGTGTTTACAGATGCCCCCAGGGTTGTCCCCACCTGAACTGAGACCTTCAGAGTATGAAATGAAACTTTCCGTGTTGGTGGCAGCTAAGCCATGTGTTCTCTGTGCAGCCAGCCTGCCTCTGGGTCTGCCTGCCTCACCTTTTGTGTCTGATGTTTATTTCTGTTTTGGTTTGAGGGTTTTGGGGTTTTTTGGGGGGGAGGTTGAATTTTTTTCTAACCCGGGGTCTCAATTAACCTAAACTGGGCTTAAAGTTATTATTTGGCTGAAGCTGATCTTGCACTTGGGATTCTCTTGCCTCTACCTCAGGACAGCTGGAATTAACTGGTTTGTACCATTAAGCTCAGCTTGTTCTTTCCATCTTCCTTTGAATTCCATGACACCATAGTGCTACCTGAAGACCCAGTTTTGCCACTCCTGGTATATAGCCAAATGATGCCCCAACATATAGCAAAGACACGTGCTCCACTATGTTCATAGCAGTCTGATTTATAATAGCCAGAAGTTGGAAAGAACCTGGATGTCTCTCAACAGGGAAATGGATATAGAAAATGTGGTACATCTACACAATGGAGTACTACTCAGCTATTAAAAACAATGGCTTCATGAAATTCATAGGTAAATGGATGGAACTAGAAAATATCATCCTGAGTGAGGTAACCCGATCACAAAAGAACACACATGATATGCACTCACTGATAAGTGGATATTACTCCAAAAGCTCAGATTACTCAAGATAAATTTCACAGACCACATGAAGCTCAAGAAGAAGGATGACTAAAGTGCAGATGTTTCAGTCCTTCTTAGAAGGGGGAACAAAAATATTCACAGGAGGAAATCCACAGAGACAAAGTTTGGAGCAGAGACTGAAGGAAAGGCCATCCAGAGACTGCCCCACCCAGGGATTCAACCCATATACAGCCACCAAACCCAGACAAGATTGCGGATGCCAAGAAGTGCATGCTGACCGGAGCCTTACATAGCTGTCTCCTGAGAGGCTCTGCCAGAGCATGACAAATACAGAGGCGAATCCTCACAGCCAACCATTGAACTGAGAATGGGTTCCCCAATGCAGAAGTTACAAAAAGGATTGAAGAAGCTAAAGGGGCTTGCAACCCTATAAGAATAACAGTACCAACCAACCAGAGCTCCCAGAGATTAAACCACCATCCAAAGAGTACACATGGGCAGACCCATTGCTCCAGCTGCATATGTAGCAGAGGATGGCCTTGTTGGGCATCAATGGGAAGAGAGGCCTTTGGTCCTGCCAAAGCTCCCCCCCCCCAGTGCAGGGGAACATCAGGGAGGGGAGGCAGGAAGGGGTGGTGGTTGGGTGGGGGAACACCTTCATAGAAGCAGGGGGAGGGGGAATGGGATAGGGGGATTATGGACAGAAAACCAGGAAAAGGGATAACATTTGAAATGTAAATAAAAAATATCCAATAAAAAAGTTTAAAATACAAAATCACAAATTCTGGGCATACCATGAGGTAGCCTGACCATATTTATTTATTCTAGAATAAACCATGACTCGATCCATTATATTCAAGAGACCTATTTCCCAGCATGATTAGAAGAAGAAGGAAAAACAGATAAAAAAGAAAGAAAATATCTAGATGAGTACAGGGATTTCCGGGGATTCCCAGGGACACAGAGAATTTACCAGTCATAAGGCACAGGGTAGGAACCAACACACTGTCTTTTTATGGGATGCCATTGTCCCAGCTCTCATGAGGAGCTGCTCTCCTGAATGGAGAACAGTGCATCTCAGGGAAAAAAGGAGTTGATATGGGAAAGAGCTAAAGGGAACAGGATGCTGATATAGATACGGTAAGAATGAACATTTAAATGCTGGCTGCTCTGTGCATATGAGGAGTTTGAGGGGCAGCACCTCTCAAGAAAGTCAAATCCCTATCTCCATCCCTGCCCCTGCCCCAGCCCTAGGCAAAAAATGCCACAGGAATAAACTTTACCTTCCCTTTTCCTGCTGGTGGAAATTCTAATATGTAAATTTCTGCTTCATTAGCATCTCCCTGATCCTTTAGTCAGCCATGGGAGCACTCTCTTTCTGCAGAAATGCCTCCCAGGGCCTTCCTTCACTGTGTGGTTCATTCTGTTTGCTCCAAGCACCTCACCCTTCAGCCTCCATACAACTCCATCCTATTCCACTCCAGTTTTTCCCAAACCTTCAGCCACCTGGGATAAGATACTTTAAAACTTCCTTCATTAAGTAGCAGGGGTGGGGGGAATCTGCTAATTTACAAGAGCTTTCTTAGAATGAAATCTTGACAAGAATCAATTTGAAGAGGAAGAACTTTTGTGGGCTTGGGACAGGGGGGATCTCCCATCTGGGCCAGGAGAATGGCAGCAGGAAGGGATGGTGTGTGAGGGCAGCTGCAGGAGGCCAGCTGCTCCATCCACTGTAAGTCATGAAGCAGAAAGTGAACAGGGCCAGGCTACAAAGCCTCAACTCCCTCCTCGGTATCCCACTGCCTACAGTGAGGCTCCACCTACTAAAGTCTCCATTCATTTCCCAAACAGCATTGGCAGCTAAGGAACAAGCGTCCAAACACACGAGCATGTGGGAGACGCTACACATCCAAACCACAGTGCAGTGTGTGCATATACATCCTATGAATTTGTTTTAACAGTATTTGTCCAGTCATGATTGACATTCTATTACAGACCTATCCTGAGAAGATCTAGAAGATAAAACACTTTCCTCTGCTTGCTCCCCTCGCTGTGATGTGGTGAAAACATTGTCATTCTCTAGAACAATTTTATAGCCATGAGCTTAAAAAGAAGGCTGTGTCGTTTGAAGTTTCGAGTTCACCAATATCACAGTATCCTGACTACTTGGCCGTTCTTTTTGTATCATATGAAAGATCTTACATTATGAATTTGCATCATAAATATTTTCCCTACTAGGAACTCTGGGGAACACTTTCCCCTGAGATGAAGAAACTTAGCATCTTTTCATCAACGTGTATTGGGGCCGAGATGGACCAGTGGACAGCAAATACAACAGAAACTTGTCTGTTGAAGTTTATGGTTCCAAACATTGCCCAAGGGTGTCATAACACTCTAAAGACTGTCCTCAATGCAGTAGACCCAGGTCTACTGCAGCTCACAGTAGTATACTCCCCATCATCTGCCTGTCAACTCTTTGGCCCAATTATACAGAGTTAAAGTGTGGAAACCTTATTTGATGATTCTATAGTCTTGCACATGACCAGTACATTGAGACAGAGTCAGTCTTCCATGGTTCAAGGATACTACTTAACAGAGTGCCCGTGTCCATTACCTGTGAGAATGTTTATGGGGCTCTATGAGATTGGTGTCTTGTGTTATTTCTAAGTCACCATATGACTTAACTGTCTCTGCATCCAGCATTCATTGTTCATTTCTGTACTGTATACTCTTCTATACGATGTGTTTATTAGGGCTTGACAGCTCCAATCTAGGAAGCCCAACTACTCAATAGAGTACACCGTGCTATAGAATGTGAGGCACTGGATGACCTTGTGGGCTGAGCAAGGTTAACATGGACTGTCAACACAGTACAGCTTCACCCAGCCCAGGGAGAGCACCAGTAGCAACTCATGAGCAGCCACTGAGCATGCGCTCCCATGCTTCCTTTTGTTTAGTTAGCTTCTCTCCAAAGTGCTTATTAGAAAATGCTAATTTATGGATACAAGCTCAGGGCAGTAAAGGGTTCTAATCATCCCACCTAGCTGTCTACTGGGGAGGGAGGTCCAACACGATGCCTGGACTCAGTGACGCGAAGCCCTTGGTATGGTTGTGAGGGAACTGCAAACTTGTACTCATAGTTCAGACTGGGAAAGGAACCACAGAGCAGCACAGAAAGAGCTCGATCCCTCCAGAGGAGACACTTTCATTAAGGCGCTGCTTTAGTTCTTGGCTGCTTTGGGTTATAAGGGGCTGGGTGATTTGACTCAAGCCAGTGCCTGCTACCAACAAATATAAGCCATGGTTTGGCTCCTGGCTTGGGAATCTTGCTTCAAAGTGGTCCAGATGCTCACGGATTTCCATTAGCAAATACAATGTCCTCTTCTGAAACTAGGAGTCAGGGCCAGAAATGTACCCATGGTCTCTGGAGATAACCGTTTTATGTATCAATCTAAGATCCAGGTCAAGGGCATGCAGCCTGGGTGGGTTTTTCAGTGGAGAGAAGGGAAAAGACAAACGGCTGAGAAAAGTGTGAAGAAGACACAACGTAGTCTGAGTGTCACTGGGTGCAGGCCTGGAACTCTGGCAAGGGATACTGTGACCTAGAGGAGTAAAATGGGAAATCAGCCCTTCCCTCCACCAGGCTGCTTTTGATCAGAGCATTTTATCACTGCAGCAGAAGGAAGCTAGAAACCTCTTTAACACAAGCTAAAATCAACCCTTTCCCCCTGCTGCTTCTTGACAGCTATTAGGTCACAGTGATGAGAATAGTAATTAATATACAGGTATTAGCAACAGAAAGAAAGCAACAAAGCTCTGATGAATGAATGAATGAATAAATAGATGAATGAATGAATGAATGAATGAATGAATGAATTAATGAGTAAGTGAGTGAAATCCCAAGCACATTTCTACCTGGAGATGTGGCCTTAGACTGCAAGAAGTTTGCCAGGGAGAAGGCTCTGGGAGAGCTTCATAAAGAGGCTTTGTAGCAGCTGAACTTGGATGAATGGATGGGATTCTGGGAACGAATTAGGAGAAGTGAGTTTAAGGCAGGAGACACATTTTTCTATTTGTACAACTCAAAGTGGCATGTCCACCCGGCCCGGCATCCCGCCACCTTGCTAGCACACGTGAGAAGTGCACTTTGATCTGCAGCTTTGCTTCCTCTCTCAATGCTGTTCTGCTCAGATCTGAGTTCAGAACCTCTGCTGCAAAAGCCGTGCCGGTTCATTTAAGAGCACGGGGGTTTTGCCAAGAGAAGAGAAAACATTAAACCGGCTGGAAGCCCGCTAAATGGCTAGAAAGGGGAATTAATGTTATGTAAATGTAAGTAATTAATCAGCAAGCACCTTGCAGCCAAGTAACTGATGTGAAGAGCCCTCCTTTGAGAGGAGAAAATTGCTCTCTTTTGATTAAAAAAATGGACTATCAGACAGCATTCTTTAGAGCCACCTAGTCCTCTGGCTTTCCCCAAGCTGTCTGGATGGTGTCCAGGGGAGTCTCTGCTTGATCAGAGACACAGAGAAGCCCCGAGAGTTGAGCTAAAAAGGAGCAGAAATTCATGGCTAAGGAATATATAGAGTAGAGGTCTCAGGGAGCTGTCCCCGGGCTCTGTAGTGGAGGCTGATGCCAGGCAACTATCACCTAACTGAAATTAGATGACATTGAAAATCAACAAAGATGGCCAGATGTGGCTCAGCGGCTAAAATCCCAGAATCGACCTAAAAAGCTCAATCCTGTGACAGGCACCTGTAATCCCAGAGCTGCAGCAGCAAGATGGGAACTGGAGACAGGAGCTTTCCGTGGAAGGTGGAGGGTCAGCTAGTCTGAGGTACACTGCACAGCAGAGGCAAGACTCCCTCAACATGGTGGAAGGTGAGAGAACCAACTCCTTGGAGTTGTCCGATGACCTCTCGCAAATACACCATGGTGCACACACATCAACAATCATGCCTTTTAAAAAAAGAAAGAAAAAGGGTTGGGGATTTAGCTCAGTGGTAGAACGCTTGCCTAGGAAGCGCAAGGCCCTGGGTTCGGTCCCCAGCTCCGAAAAAAAGAACCAAAAAAAAAAAAAAAAAGAAAGAAAAAGAATAAAACTCTTTCTAAAAACGTGAAGGAAATTGTTTCACAAATACATTACTTATTGCCTTCCACTGTCTCCTGATGGCTGGTGGGTATTGACCGAGGTAGTTGTGAATGGCTGCCTCAGCTTCATCCTTTTGCAGCAGTGTGAACACAGTCCAGGACTGAAATCTCAGTGCTACTCCCCCTCCAGCCTGCAGAATCTGGGGCTGAACTTGAACCTTGGAGAGGAGGGAGGCTTCACCAGTGACAGACATCAATCTTAGAGAATAAAGATTATTGAAGAACAAGTTAGGTTGGATATACTCTTTAATATACATACCTGTGTTTTGACTTTTACCAGATGAAGTTAAAATATTTTTAAATTTAAATGTGGTGTGTGTGTGTGTGTGTGTGTGTGTGTGTGTGTGTGTGTGTGTGTGTGTGTGTGTGATGTGCATTTGGGAGACAGAGGACAATTTTCAGGGGTCAATTTGCTCCTTTTTCCTTCTGAGTTCTGGAGGTTGAGACACTTGTCAGGCTTCTGTGACAAGTATTTTTACCCACAGAGCTGTCTCACTGGCCCAAGATTTGTTTTTATAAAGTTGACAAGTTTTTCCAATTAATTTATACTTCTAAGGGCTTTTTTGTTTTGTTTTTCTTTGTTGAGACAAGTTCTTACTACATAGCTATGGTTGGCCTAGAACTAGCTGTCTAGACCAGGCTGGCCTCCAATCTACAAGGTCTGCATCTCCAGGGCTGGGATTAGAGATGTACACTTCTAAACCCAGCTCTCCAGAATTCCAAAGGGAAGACTGTCACTGAGCTGAGGGAGACCTAGGCAAGCACTCAAGTCGCTGACCTAAAACAGAGCCCAAGGGAGAGAAGGCTATGAAATGATTTCTCTTACCAGGTAATAAAAAATCGTTTTGATGGTAATTTTTATCTTGAAAATGCATTTTAAATTGTTTGTCTTATCAGTAGTCTGCATTCCAGTCGCATATTTAAAAACCAAATAGTGTACTTTCTTTCATTTTCTTTTTAAAAATTAACATTTTCAATCAACATACAAATAAAAAGTTTTATCATGGCATCATCATATATCTGTGTCATTATAGCTTGTTTTCATTCATCCTCCCCAAATTGTGAATTTTATTTTTATATCAAAATAGCTTTTCTAACTGACAAAACCTTGTTTCACTACAGAAGAGAGACAAGGTTATTTGATAAGTTTTGATAATGTATTTAAGGTGCCACATTTGTTCTAGTTTCCTTTCTGTTGCTGAGATAAAGCACTTCCAGGTCACAGCCCATCATTGAGGGAAGTCAGGACAGGATTCAAGCAAAAACTTGAAGCAAAAACCAGGAGCCGTTGTGCCTGCTGACTTGTTCCAGCTCATGCTCACCTGGCTTTTTTTATATATCCCAGCACCACCTGACCAGGGGATGGTGCCACCCACGGTGGGCTGAGCCCTCCCACATCAACTCATAATCAAGACAACCCTCTATAGACATGCCCACAGGCCAATCTTATCTGCACAGTCTCTTAATTGGGGCTCCCTTCTTAGGTAACTCTAGGCTGTGACAAGTTGACTGAGCTAACGAGGACACCATCTTATATTGCAAGATAAATAGTTTAAGACTTTCACACTCAAGACTATTTTTAAAAATAAGACAAAACATTTATTTGCAGAATCAGTTTCCTCCTCAAATAAAGTGCCAACGAAAGCCATAGTCACAACTTTGCTCTTTTTCTGCTGACCAACCTACCCATTTCCCTCAGTGGCTTAAAGTAAGGCTGTCAAATCCCCTGTGACAGGAACTTAAAAGAGGGGGACAAGATTTTCAGATAAATCTAGATTGTCAGTTTCTTTCTTTTTTTTTTTTTTTTTTTGGATGATCCTAAGATTAGTTTTGCCTGCTGGTAAAGGTTGTACTTTCATTTAACTGTATTAGAGTACACTCAGAAAACTTTGATGATGATGATGATGATGATGATGATGATAATAATAATAATAATAATCCTCTTATTTATGCCCAAAGATGCTATCCTAATAGCTTCCCCTTTTGAGTGGATGAGGAAAAAAAATTACCACTTCTTTTTAAGTACTAGGAAGGATTTATCTAAGCAAGGCAATAAAGTGCGTTCAGAAGTAACTAAACCCAGCATGCCCCATAGTCGCTGCTTGGCTCTGTGATTCCAAACCTATAATTAGATGTGTTGTTAGGTTTTGCCAAGACTTAATGACCTCTATTCTGTTTATGACAAATACCAATGAGCTACCTCCTGGGGGACTGTCTGAGGGAAGATGTGCTGAGAGCTCAATTTATATATCTGATTCTGGGATGCAATTTCCTCATTTTCAGACTGTTAAACAGTCCAGCATGTTCCACCAATGTCCCTACACCCTATGTGGGTAAGTGTGGTGGGTACCGTGGGTTGAATATGGATGGCAGCTTGGGAGCTGTGAAAATGGAATGGCTGAAATGAGCAAAGACTTGACTGGAAGTCATAACTAGACTTTGCCCTTTGGGAAATGCTCTGCCACGCTGGGCTTTGATATTTCTCCAGAATTGGCCAGTGAGAAATTGGACAAAGTTTTCTTTAGTTGTGGTTATTTAATGCACTGACACTTAGTGTCTTATGCTCGAGGGAAGACAAGAGACAGAGGACAGTGTTGATGTGAACAAAACGGAGAAGGATGATACAAGAGAAAGCTCCTCAGAGCTGGGTTTGGTGCCCCATACCTGGAATTCTAGCATCACAGAGGTGGAGGCAGGAGCATTAGCACGTTTAAGGCTAGCCTAAGATGCATAACGAAGGCTCTGGACCCTCTGTGATATGAGAGTCCGTGCTAAAGGGGGGCAGCTCGATCAGACCACACTTAACTGCAGGGACCTTACCTTGCTGAGGAGAATGTTTCTTCTCCTGGTCTTGAACATGTTTAAAGTAAGGTCAACTTGATCAGAATTAGACTACCACGGGGAGACTGAAAAGCCATTTATTTGTCCATCAGCTGTGTAGGATGCGTGGGTGGAGGAGATCCGCTATCATGGCGTTCAGTACTTTGGATCAGCCTTCCCTGTGGGGTCGGGTGGAGAATCTTCGTATTTCTACTGTTGGATAATTTATCTTCTCTTTGTAGGTTGCAGCGGTCTGTAGTTTTTCTGTGGCTGCATCAGGAAAGGCAGAGTGTGTGATTGCTAAAGAATTATGATTCCAGGAACGCTTTTGAGGAGGCGAAGGAGGCAGGTGCCCTTTACGGTGACGCTGGAATGCAGAGAATTTCTTTGACTTGAGCCCCACAGAAGTTTGTCAGTCACCTATGTCCGTGAACCTAACTCCACTGAACGTAAATGAGCTAGGGATTGTTTGTTCAACATGACAAAATGAACAACCACAGCGAAGGACAAGGGTTGACAAATGGGATTCTGAGGAAGCCGGGCTGGGCAGAATTCTTGCCACAAGCAACCACAGGGTAAGAATGCCACCCATTAGGACCTTTCCCAGGGACAGACAAACAGAGAGGGCAGAGATCAGATAGAACCTACACAACAAACAACAGTAATTTAAGAAGGTCTTTTGTTTGATGGTTGGTTGGTTTTGGCTTTGTTTTGATAAATGTTTTCTACTGGACAAAACAGCATAAAACAACACGTTACTTTTTTCTGCGTTATTCCTGTATCCTGTTTCCCTTTGTCATCAGAAAGGCATCCTGGAGCTACAGCTTACAGAATTTGGGTTTCACATGGAGCAAAGTGAGGTCTGGGGAGTAACGCTTGCTTTCTTTTCCCCGTGTTTTCAACCAAGAGCAAAGAACTAGAGTATTCATTTCAAGTCCATTGTCAATTTCCTGAGGCTAAGTCTATTTGAGGATGGAATTTTCTTACCATCACTGGTTCATGATGAGTGGTTTAGTTGGCAACTTTACGAGAGTTAGAATCACATAGGAGACATACAACTTAGCAGGGCTATGAGGGTGTTTACAGAGAGGAGACAGAGAGAAGGCACAGCTTCAGTGTGGGTGGAAGTTTCCTGTGGCTTGAGATCTGGGGAGAGCTGAGGGCCAACCAGTGTTTGTTGCTCTCCACTTCCTGACTGCAGACTCAACGCCTGAGGTCCCACTCGCCATGGCTTCTCCCCCGGGATGGACTGCACCCTTAAACTGTGAGCCAAATTATACCTCACTGGAGCTGATTCATGTCAGTGACATCAACGAGGAAAGTAAGCGATACATGACTGGATTTAATAGAGAAAATCAGTTTGCCGACAGGAATACTATAAACCGTCATGTGAGTCTAATGTCCCTGTTAAAAAAGAGGTGATCTCAGGAAAACATTGACATGGGAGTGATGGGGAAGGGATGCCCAAAGTCAAACCTAAAACTCCAAAGCCACCAGGACTTCGATGGGAGGCAAAAAGTGAAATGATAGAACAGCCAAAGGAAAGTGAACCTAAGTCATAGGGAGTCAAGCCTAGGAGTTGTTCCAGGCGGGCGTGACTACTTGGGGATCCCTTCAAAGCATGTATTACTCCTTCAGGACATAAGACTCTTTCCGAACTGAACAGCTATTGATAATGCACTTACAGCTCATATTTAAGTTTATAAAGCGTGTATTTAAACACACACACATATATATGCATATATGCAGTTACCCCATTATGTAATGGATTTGGGTATCTGCAGGGAGTTATTCTTTGTGGATACTAAGATATATCTCTCTGTCTATCTCTCTCTGTCTCTCATTTTGGTCTCTGTCTCTCTATCTCTCTCCTCCCTGTGTGTCTGTTTTTCTTTCTTATGTATTACGTACATATATACTCCATTGTTATACACATATAAATATAAATGTACACATTCCTTATTGTATAGCCAACGGCTTTGTTTTTCACAGTTAAAATTCTGAATTTGGGATGGGAATATGGTTTAGCTGACAGTGTGGTTTGCCTAGAAAACACAAAGCCCAGAGTTCAGTCCCCACCACCACATAATCTGGACACCTGTAACTTAGCACTCAGGAGACAGATACAGGAGGATCTATGTTGTGAGTTTGAAGCTAGTGTGTGATACATGAGAACTTATCTATTAAGAAAATACGGGCTTTTGCTATTGCTCTTGACTAACCACCAAAAGAAGATGGTAAGATCCTATAGCCAACAATACTACACAGTTTGAATAGGACAAAATCCTTGTCCCTGCTCCCCTGATGGCCAGCCTTCCTATGCCAGAAGATGTATGCAAGCTGCTGGGGAAGAAAAGACATTATTTGTTTATTATTTAGGCCTGAATCCTGTGTGCTACAATACCAACCTATCAGGAAACTTATGCCCACTAGTGTGACAGTGGCATGACTGTTTGGGAATCAACCATTTCTGATTAGATTTGAGGCTTTCATGGGAGGAAGGAGATGACAAGTATATTTAACCTACTTAAAAGCTCATAGCTGGGGAGGTCACAGGCCCTAAGGGAACTGACTACTGATGTTTTGAGAAATAGACACACTGTCAAACTGTCCTCTAAATATTGATGCTTATACTCATAGACTAGTGAGGCTCTCAGCCTGGGTCAGGGATTGATTGATTGATTGATTGATTGATTGATTGATTTTTACTTTTTTTTCAGTGGGTGACAGTTAATGCAGACATTCATAACTGGTCAAAGTGCTGAACATAAGGGACTGTTGAGTGCTCAGCCTTAAACAGGACATCTGGATCTCGCACACCCCACACCCCATCCCCACCTGCAAGGCTCCAAGAACATCAAAGGAAAGGGACCAGAGAGATCACAAGAGCCAAAGGATGGGGGTGTGGTCTTCTTGAAATGGAATAGCTGTGTAAACATGAACACACGACATCTGTGATTATCTACCCAAGACCTGCACACCCAAAAGAGACACGAAAATAGGAACAGGAATTGTTGAGAAAAGAGATGGGGTCAGCAAGGGCGAGAAGAATGTACAAGACAGTAATGGGGTGACCATTGCCACAGTATATTGCATACATGATGAAAATGCTAAAAAATTAAAATTAAAGTAAAGAAATAAATTCATCAACAAAAAAATTCCTGTGGAAGTCATTAGAGGTTCTTATTTGTATTCCACTAATTGAAAATAGATGTGACTCAATTGAAACTATTATACAGATCTGAGTCAATTATTTTTTAAAAGAGATTTATTTCCAAATATTTTGCATAAGCAAATCAGCCATTTTATATAAATGTCAATTTTGCTTAAATGTATTAAGTTTATCAAGCCACTACCTCTGCCCTTTTCATCCTGCTTCACTTGGTTCTTATTCATTTTAAAATATTAAGATCATTCAGTAGGTAAAATGCTTGCCTTAGAAGTATGAGGACTCAAGTTCAGTCCCAAACACCTGCATGAACACGGTGGCATGAGCTTTTTATCACAGTGCAGGTAAGTGGAGTCAGGGTGATTCCTGGGCTTACTGGCCAGCAAGTTACTTCAATTACCAATTTCCAAGCCAACAAGAGAGCCTCCCTCAAAGAGGTGGGTGTTTCCTGAGGATGACACCCAAGGTTGTTGTAATCTTTAGGGCTTCAGCACTACTAAGAGATACCGTGACCAAGGCAACTCTTATAAAGGACAGCATTTAATTGGGCTGGCTTACAGGTTCAGAGGTTCAGTCCATTATAGTCATGGCAGGAAGCATGGCAGCATCCAGGCAGACATGGTGCTAGAGGAGCCAATAGTTCTAAATCTTGATCTGAAGGCAGCAGAAGTGTGCCACCCTGGGTGTGTCTTGAGCATAGCTCACAACCCACCCCTACAGTGACACACTTCCTTCAGTAAGGTCACACCTACTCCCACAAGGCCACACCTCCTAATAGTGACACCTCCTATAGGCCAAGCATTGAAACACGAGTCTATGGGGTCATACCTATTCAGACCACCACAGTTGTATTCTGGCTTCTAAACTCACAAGCATACGTGTGCAACGACACACACTTGAATGTATAAACACAGGTACACACACAAAATAGTAAAAAATAAGCTCTATCCATTTCAAGATATCTTACAGAAAGATTTCATGACAATAATTTGAAATATTTCCACCTTTGCTGTTTGAGTTTTGAGTCTCAAATCAACCCTCTCTCTTAATTCTGACCCAAATGTGAATGAATTGATTCTAAATAAAGCTGAAGAATTTTGGAAAACTAAAATTGCAAGTGAGTTTTTTCCTTTTAACCCAGAAAGGAACTAGGCAATGCTGACTCGGTATCCATTCCAAGCTAAATGTAGGAAAGAGACAGCTCAGCTTATTCAGTGCATGCTGACAAAGTCAGTCACCTCCTCTCTTATACGTCTCCTTTAATTGGCCCAACACAGCTTTTATGAATTAAAGGAGAGGAGAAAGAAGAGGGAAAGGCTGAGTTTATCATCATTGAAAAGCTATGAGTGTAACTGACCCATGTCTTTCTGCCCTCCCTCCGCTCTTCCCTCCCTCTCTCCCCTCCTCTCTTCTGACTGACTTGTATTTTTATGGTAATGTGTATGTGTGTGTATGCCCATGCACATGTGTGCCCTGACCTATTATTCTCCATCTTGTCCTTGAGACAGTGTCTCTCCTTGAATGTGGATCTAAGCTGGAAGCCAGTAGGACCTAATGATCATCCTATGTGTGAGACCAGCAAAGCACTGGAACTATAGGCACTCATGTGGCCACACCAACTCTTTAGATCATTGCTGGGATCCAAATGGGGGCCCTTGGACTTATGCAGTAAGTCCCCTTACCCAATGCGTCATTTCCCCAAACCCCTACGTCTTTACTTTCAGATGACATGTTACATGAGGTCAAATTCAGTGAGGGTTCTTAAATGCTTTAACCTCCCTTCTAGCCCACTAGAGGTAGTGGGAAAGAAAGGTTATTGGGATACAGGGTGTGGGGGAGTGGGCCTGTTTAGAAATAGTTCTCTGGTGCAAATCCAATCTGCATTGTCAGGATACCAGCAGTTCAGTCCACAGGAATCAGTAGCAGCAGCTCAATTCACTCCAATAACGTTCACTAATCAGCAGCAGCAGATCGATCCAGAAGAAGCCTTGAGGCTCTGCTGAAGTAGAGCCTCTGTTTAGAAGTAGTTCCTTGGGGGCAATTTCAATCTCCAATTGTCAGGATATCAGCAGTCCAGTTCAGTAATGTCAGGATAGCAAACAAGAATCAGCAGTAGTGGCCTTACCTAGAAGAATCAGCCTGGCCTCTGCCCAATCGCTATGAATCAGCAGGAATGACCAGGACCAGCGGGGATGCCAGGAGAAGTTCTCTACCCCACCTCTCTTAGTAAAGTGAAGATCAGCGAAGACAAAGACTCGAGGCCAATGAAGTGTTGCAAAGCTTCACATAAGTCAGCCATCGCTGTCTGTTGACTCCTATTTATCCTCTCTCCAAACATCACGTGTCCTCCCGTGACATAGTTTTAAAAAAAAAGCCTAATCATAAAGATATAAATCTTTAGGAATCAAGTGATTTCTAATTTTTTAAAAACGAGGATAGGAAAATCTGATAGGATTTCAACTTCCAATGGCCTGGACCTGAGCGACACTTGCCCACCCGTAGCCTTGATGTAGTCTCATTTTTCACAGCTCTTCTCTTGACATCAAATTCCACTTCTGTTCTGGTGATATAAGATGCTGGCTTCAATATCAATGAAATATCCATCAGAAAAGAAGGAAAAGGAAGGACAAATTGATAATTCTATTTCACTCCACAATTAATGAGAAATTATGTTTATTTTTGGGGGAAAAACCCACATCCATTTGTTTAATGTGTTAATCAACTTGGGTCTTTGTTGAAAGAAGGCAGCTCGAGGTACCCAGACATCTGCTAACTTATGTTACCTTTATAGACCTATTTAGGCATGGGAGTTCGCAGCCCCTGAATTATAACATTGTCTACATCAGTGACTCTCAATAAAGGAGTACAGAGAAATAGCTCATTCTGGCGGCTTTTTAAAAACTACATTCTTCCACATGGCCGATTCTAGGATGCCTGCCTCCTGGGAGGGCCTATCCAACTCTGATGCTATACAGGAAACTGCCATTGAAAGAAGAACCCATCCACTCTGTTCTGGCCTTTACTGAATGGCATGGTATATATATTTTAATGCATTTCCCGTCGCACCCTGAAGTAAACTTTCTAACACCCTGGACTTTGGGTATAGCTAATAATAGAGCTACAGGAGAGTGGATGTTATAAGAAACTGCAAAGAATCCCCATGACAGTAATGTTCTTGCTTCAAATAGTGCGTGAGGGTCAGAGTTGAGGCTGAGCTTCAGACCCCTACGAAAATGTGCTAAGACAGAGAGAAGTAGGATGTTTTAGAAGGGATGATTCACAAAATTGAGACCATGGTGGCTGTATTAAAATATTGGTATACAGGTTTCATGATTTTATTTGGTAATTCTTGAGTGGGTATTGACAACCAAAATATAAAAACTAACAATGGCCAGGCCTTCATGTACAAGTTGTGAGCTGAGAAGATGACTCAACAGGTAAAAGTGCAAACTCAAACCAGAGGAATTGAGTCTGGTCCCCAGGACCCACATGTAAAGCCTGATGCTGCAGTGTACATCTGTGATTCCAACACTTCTCCAGTGAGACAAGAATCAGACAAGAGGATCACCTTAGTGCTTGTGGGCCAGGTACCCTTTAGTACACAGAACAGAAACAAGAGAGACCCTGCCTCAATAAGGTGAGAGGAGAGGACCTACTCCTGAAAGTCGTCCTCTGTCTTTTCACACCTTTGCTGTGGCATGTATGCACCCAGCGCACATATATGGGACAACACACACACACACACACACACACACACACACACACACACACACACACACACAGAGACAGACAGACAGACAGACAGAGACAGAGAGAGACAAAGAGACAGAGGCACACAGAGAAACAGACAGGAGACACAGAGAGACAGAGACAGAGACAAAGACACACAGAGAGACAGAGACAGAGAGAGATAAAGAGACAGAGGCACACAGAGAAACAGACAGGAGACACAGAGAGACAGAGACAGAGACAAAGACACACAGAGAGACAAAGAGAGACAGGAGACAGACAGACAGACACACACACAGAGAGAGAAAGAGAGAGAGAGAGACAGAGACAGACAAAGAGACAGAGGCACACAGAGAAACAGACAGGAGACAGACAGAGACAGAGACAAAGACACACAGAGAGACAGGAGAGAGACAGACAAACACACACACACACACACACACACACACACACACAGAGAGAGAGAGAGAGAGAGAGAGAGAGAGAGAGAGAGAGAGCCTAGTCAGAGTTACGACTTTTGTAGCAATCAACCCAGAATGTCCCGAACTTGATTAAATAATGTTCGTCCCATCCTCTCAACTTAGGACCAACTGGAGAGAGTCAGTCTCACCCCCCTTAACAAATGACAAATGGTACCCTGTGCTTAGTTACATTATCTGTAGCATCCCCATGACAACAGTCTCCAATCAAGGCATCTGTGAGCCCTTCCCTTTATTCCTTGCAAAGCTTTCTCAATCCCGTAGGCTGCCTTTGGGTTTCTGCAAACTACAAGCAATTGTTGCTGGCTTCTTTGCTGCAGGAAGCTGGGGATCAAAGCTTCTATTTGATCCAATTTGAATGGTTTCCTTCATCTTCTCAGAATCCAGGGATCAGTCCTACTAGCAAGATTTCCAGATATCTCTGTTGCTCTACACTTGAGATTCATCGCTATAGCTCTCTTCTCCATGTCCCCTGAATTCCCCAGTGAACATGTATTCATGTGCAAGGCCCAAGGAGAAGGTACTTAACCCTCACATCCTACCCTAGTCTAATGAAACAGAATCTCCAGAAGGTGGTCTGGGAATGTTCTTATTGTTCTGTTTCTAGGGGTTGCTTGTTAGCAAGGGAACATTTGGGAACCTCTGGGCTATGCTGCCCAGCTGGCAGAGCATAAAGTACCCAGGAAGCTTGCTGTAAATAGAGATGTGATGGTTAGCGTTGAATGTCAACTTAACAGAATCTAGAATCACCTGGGGATAGGTCTTCAGACATGTCTTTGGGGGATTATCTTGACTGCGCTAATTGATGCAGGAAGAAAAGCCTACTGTGGGTAGTGTCATTCCCTGGCTGGGATGCTGAATTGCATTGATGGAGAAAATGCACTGAGCAGGAGAATACACATTCATCACTGTCTCCTTCCAATTATGAATGTAATGTGTCCAGCTGCCTCAGGTTCCTGCTGCCAGAACTTTCCTGCCACGATGGACTATACTTTCAAATGGTGAGCCCAAGTAAACCTGTTCTCCCATGAATTTCTTTTTCAGTGTATTTTATTGACAGAAAGGGGGAGGAACTAAGCCAAGGGATTTCCAGCCTCTACCCATGGAGAGTTAGTTAATTTAGCATTGCTAGTTTGGGTTCTTCTGGGGATTAGAGATAGGAAAGCAGCAATTGCCTTATGTAATTCCCACATAGCAATGTGCACACAAAACCACTAAAGGCCATTTAAAATGGCAGATCCTCTGTAATATGTTAACTAGAGTCCTTCCAGTAAATAGCAGTAGTATGATACATAAAATCATGTATGTGTATAAGGCATGAGTTTCAGCTACTTTTCCTGTTGCTGCAATTAAGTATCTTGACAAAACATCACTAAGGAGAAGGCTACAGTCATCAAGGGTATAGTCATCATGGCAGTGCAGTCTCAGAGATAGGAGCTGCTCACATTGCATCACAGGTCAAGAGGCAGAGGGATGAATGCTTGTGTTCAACCATTTTCCTTCTTTCTAGTCAGTCTAGGATCTGTGCAGAACCATTCAGGTTAATACCCTGTAATCCTGAAGCTCAGTGACCGTCCAGCCTAGTGGGTGATCTTCAGCTTCAGTAAGATACCCTGTCTCAACACTTAAGGCTAAGGACAGGTAACGGCATTGCCAACAAGCCTGACAACCTCAGTCAAATCCCCAGGATCCACATGGGGGAAAGAAAGAAGCATTTCTTGTAAAGTTCCTCTTACCACACTGGTGTTGTGGCACACACACACACACACACACACACACACACACACACACACACGATAAATCAATGAATAAATATAACTAAAAAATCAAAACTAAGGTGGAAAAATGGGTTGAGAAAGGACTTATATCAATCTCTGGACTCCACACACACCTGCACGCACATGCATGTTTGCTAGCACACTCCCAAATGAACATGTACATCTATCCTCCCACACACTAAATAAATAAATAAATAAATAAATAAATCCCAAGTACTATACATGTATCCCAATATCAGATTCTGATTCAGTAATTGGAGGCAGTCTGATACGCTGCATTTCTGACGAGCTCCCTCGTGGGTCTTCTGGTGCTGCTGCAATAGCTGAGTTTGGGGTGGTCAGCATCTACTGTGCAGTAGGACCGTGTGAGGAAAACACCCCAGAAATAAGACTGAACACACAGCTCACACTGAATATGCTAGGCATCTGCATGCTAACTGACAGCTTAATGGGAGCAGCAGTTTTCTGTTTGCTTGTTTGTTTGTTTGTTTGTTTTAATCGTTTATTTATTGTTTACAGGAATGGCAGCACACCTAGGTGCATTGCTGCAAGGGAGGCCTATCACACTACCTTGTCATCAGGCAAGTGGAAGTCTCTTTCTGAGAGGCAGGGGCCAGTGCAATGGTGGTCCAGAATTCCCCCATATGACCAGTGGCTGAGAAACACGAGCTGAGACAGACTGGCTTCCAATGATCAATTTCCATAAGGTAAGTTTGAACTTGACCGGTAGAAGAGAGGGACTGGGAGCTCCCAACTTGAAAGAAAGGGGTGCAACCAAGAGGGCATCGAAGATCCAGTTGCTAGATCTGTTTATTATTAATTTTCTGCTGTATTTTCCTTGAGATTGCTGATTGCAGACAGCTGATTGCAGTATGCTCATGGCATACAGACACACTACAAACTTACTAGATGGCTGCTTCTTGATGAAGCTTTTCTGAAACATTATGGTGGGGTTGGGTTAGTGCCTAAGAGCAAAAGGGTGTGTGTGAACGGATCAACGTGAAGGCATCTAACAGATCCTTGGAAGCTGGGTTCATTTTCGCTTAGAGAATAAATAAACTGGTTCAAAAGAGATCTTTTCAAGAAGAGAACCTGGAGATTATGTGGCTTTCAAACAAGCTTGTTCAACAGCAGAATGGAGCCAATGTGTGCACAGTTTTATCATGCATTTTTGGGCACTGGCTTTTAAAAATCATCTACCCAAGTGCACCCCATCCATAACAGACCCACTGTTATCAACATAACACCGTGAAAGGCTCCTGGGCGATAAACATCACTCTGCCCTGTACTCTATAATTATCCAGAGAAAAACATATTTGTGTGGTGAATGGCCTTCATCTTCAACCATGTGTTTCTACATAAACAAAATCTCTCATAGTTGGTATCCAAACCTCTGGAACTGGGTCGTATTGGGAGGGGCCGTGGTCTGCCAGAGACTTTTTGTGATTTTATGATGGGCTGTGAAATTATCAGGTAGGGGTCAGGAGGTCAGCAGAGAGGAGACAACAGATAGCCCATAAAAACAAAGCAACTTATTCAACCAGTGAAATGCTGAGACACCATGGTCAGTCCCATGGGCATACATCAATGTGCTTAAGCTATACATGGGTATTCAACCAGTGAAATGCTGGGACACCGTGGTCAGTCTCACCGACATACATCAATGTGCTTAAGCTATGCGTGGGTATGAAGCACAGACACACACAGTGAGGAAGAGGTGGGAAGAGAGAAAAGGAGAGAGAAGGGAGAGAGAAAGGGAGAGAGGAAGAGAGAGGGGGGAAGGGGGGAAGAAAGGGGAAGGGGAGAGAAGTGAAGGGGGGAGAGGTGGATAGGGAGACAACAGGTTAAATAAGGGTCTTGTTTAGGTGACCGTCCTGTTGAGACTTCACAGGTACAGCATCCCTGTTTTAAGTTGAAGACACTCTCTAGCAGCAGGCATCCTGTCTGGCCCTCACTAACTTGTGGTCCCCTCTTCCTCAATGGTTTTAAACCCTGGATGCGGGAGTTGTGTTCAAACATACAGATAAAGAAAGAGATCTAAAATAGAAGAGCTAATGGATTACCCAGACTTCCTACCAAAGTTTAGTGAATAGAACTTTTTGAGGGACTCAACTTCTTTGCAGCTGGTGGACTTCCCTTTAAAAATAATGCGTTCCTCATCTCCATGTACCATGCACACACCCATTCCTAAAGATGTACCTAAAGAGTGGTTAGCAACCTGGGATCCTCACCTGCATGGGGCTACATGCATATCTGCCTTAAATGCTAGAAATGAGTTCTTCCCTCAAGAAAAGCCTCAACAATGCACTATTTGTATTAAAACACATCCTGGGCAATGGGTCAATCTGGCCTGAACTGGTTTAGGCTGCATGATCAATCAGGTAAACTGTGTCTTCAATGTCAATTTTTAGGAAGTATCACCTATTCACCAACTATGCCTATGTATCATTGGCTATGTGTAGGCATAATTTTTGTACACTGGGTAAAGTTTACAAAATCAAATGCTAATTTCTTTGCCCCCTTATCTTGTTTCAATTCGGACACAGCATTGTAATGCTTATACCAAGAATCTCCTGCCTCAAGGCTTTGTAAACAGTTCTTACCATTTATTCTCTGCCTCGTCAATAAATGCTGATCACCCAGTGGCTGGGCAAAATGGAGAACAGAGCCATATGACTGCCAGCCAGAAGAAGGAGAAAGGGAAAGAAGGAAATTCAAATCAGCCAGCGGGATGCAAGTATTGTGGAATGGGGCTGGGAGGTAACCAGATTAGCATAGAAGTTTAAGGAACATCATTTAACAGCTCAGCTATTGAGGTGCAGTTTTATATTTGCATTTTGGTTTCTCCGTGAAGTCACTGAGTACTAGCATAAGGTAAGTAAATTCAACTGCCAGATTCATTCATTGCTAACATTTATATCAAAGATATTTCATTTACAGCTGTGTGTAAACTAATATGAATTTTAAGCTTATCCCTGTCTAACTTATAAATGAATGAGACTCAGGCTATGGCTCATTTATATGACTTTGGCAACTACTGGGGACTCACTTCTACTCTGCTTGTCTAATAGCTGGATTGGCTACATCCCCAACTGTTTACCCCAAATGCTTGCTGTTTGAATCTTCCTGGATTATTTCTGCTCCAGGAGTCTGGTGTCCTAGGATGGCATTTCACTTGGGCACATGCTGCTAGTCCATCATGACTAATGGAGACCTCCTGATCTCCCTGTCTTCTCCTCCTTTGTGCTCCTGCTCTCCCTCACTTTCTTCTTCTTCTTCTTCTTCTTCTTCTTCTTCTTCTTCTTCTTCTTCTTCTTCTTCTTCTTCTTCTTCTTCTTCTCCTCCTCCTCCTCCTCCTCCTCCTCCTCCTCCTCTTCTTCTCCTTCTTCTCCTTCTCCTCCTCCTTCTTCCTCTTCCTCCTCCTCTTCCTCCTCCTCTTCCACTTCTTCTAGCAGTCCCTACCTACCTCTATTCCCTCCAAAAAATTGGCTGTAGCCATTTTTGCTTAACCAATAGTTTTAAATTGGAGAGCTGGTATAATGAGAATTTGTTCATCTAGGGGCAACAAGACCTGGGGGGCGGTGGGCAATATTCAGCATCTGGATACATAGCAGCACCTGACCAATCCCCCAACAAGTGTGCACATAATTGAAATTAGGTCCATTATGTGAAAGGACCTGAGCAGTAGAAAAGAGTTATATACCCAGTCTGTCAAATCAAAAAGAGAAGCGTCCTCAGTATTAACTAAGCAACCAAACTATTCCTTCTCTTGAACTCCATAGAAGGAAGCCCTGAATAGTAATGGGGCCTTGCGTACCTTCCCTCGTGTGGCTAGTTGTCACCTTGACAATATATTCCTTCTTCTCTTCATTGTTTGTTTTACATAAAGTTACTCTATTATTTTTTGCAGTAAGTGGAAGCCTTTATTTCCGTTCTGTGAACAAACGTCCAGAAATCTGGAGACAGTGCAGCCAGAGTCTGACTACCAGTAGCAGACATTGTTGAAACTTTACATTAACGTAAGGGAACCAAAATATTTTTAAAGGTTTATTTTATTTTGTACTTTTTCCTTTTTTCTTTTCTTTTCTCTCTTTATTTCTTTCATTTTCTTTCTGGTTTTATTTATTTATTTATTCATTTATTTATTTATTTTTGAGACAGGGTTTCTCTGTGTAGCCTTGTCTATAGACCAGACTGGTCTCTAACTCAAGAAGGAGGAGGAGGAGGAGGAGGAGGAGGAAGAGGAGGAGGAGGAGGAGGGAGAGGAGGAGGAGGAGGAGGGGGAGGGAGAGGAGGAGGAGGAGGAGGGGGAGGGAGAGGAGGAGGAGGAGGAGGAGGGGGAGGGAGAGGAGGAGGAGGGGGAGGGAGAGGAGGAGGAGGAGGAGGAGGGGGAGGGAGAGGAGGAGGAGGAGGAGGGGGAGGGAGAGGAGGAGGAGGAGGAGGAGGAGGAGGAGGAAGAGGAGGAGGAGGAGGAGGAGGAGGAGGAGAACCAGGCCTAGCCAAGGTGACTGTTATATTCTGCATCAGCTGCCATCTTGACAGAAATGTAGTTGCCTCTTAAGAGGAACTCTCACTTGAAAACCGCATAGATCAGATTGGCCTGTGGCCACATTTGTGAAGTATTTTCCTAACAGCTTGTTGGTGTAGAAGGGCCCACTGTGGGCAGTATCATTCCTAGGCAGGTGGTTCAGAAGTATATAAGATAGCTATCTGGGCAAGCCAGGGGAAACAAGTTAGAAGGCAGCATTCTTCCATAGTCTCTGCCTCAGTTCTTTCCTCTAGTTTCCGGCTCTGAGCATCTATGTTGGCTTTTCAGTGATGGAGAGTAATCTGTAAATGAAGTCATCTTTCTTCTCTAAGTTGTATTTGGCCTTCACATCAACAGAAAGCAAACGAGAACAGCTACAGAATCCAAAGAAGAGAAGCCTACTGAGCACAGCCTGGAGAGTTTCCTATCGTTGACTCATCAGTAGATGTAACAGCATTGTCCCCACATGCCCTGCTCAGTCCACTGCCTGCCATTGTGGACAGGAAGCTGCTGTGAGCCTCCATACACACACACACACACACACACACACACACACACACACACACACACTGTGCACTCTAAGTGTCAGGCCTCACAGCACCTTCCATTTTTCTGTATCAGTTTCTCCATTTCCAGGTCTGATCCCCTTACATCAAAAGGTACAGCAGGACGAACTGAGTGTGGCACAATGGATTCAGGTGCCCTAGTTTTATTTTTGTTATCAAGATAATTGCCCTGACCAAAAGCAACTTAGGGGAGAGAAGGGTTTTATTTGACTTTTAGTTCCTGGCTTCCAGCCACCATTTTGGGGAAGGCAAGGCAAGAACTCAAGATCCTACTAGTCACATTCCTCCATGGACAAGAGCAGAGAGTAACACGGATGGATACGGCCTGCTCGCTCCTGCTCAGCTGGCTGTCTTCACTCTTGTACATTTAAGAATGCAGCCCATGCAATGGTACCACCCACCTACATGGTGGATCTTCCCACCTCAGTTAATCATCAAGACATACCCCCACATAAACGCCCATTGGCTAACATAGTCTAGACAAAGTCCTCAATTTAGACTTTTTTCCCAGATGGTTCTAGGTTACCTCAAGTTGACAGTTAAAACTAACCAGTATACTTGGCAACTGTAAAGTCTCATGTCCTGTAAATGAAAAAAAAAAAAAAAAAGAGGGAGGGGCGTTGTCTCTATCACAAACTTGTGAGATTCAAAGACAGGGGGCCATTCAACAGGTTTCACCCAGAACACTTCTTGACAGACCTGAGAAATTGAACCAGAGTCAGTTCCCATCAATACTGCATACACCTATTGGAACATCTATCTGTCGGAAGGGGCTAGCTGTAATGCTCAGTGACTAGAGGTATGGGAAAGAAAGATGCTACCTGAAAGTTTATGGGTGGATCTCACGATAGCTCCCGTCAAAGGGCATCAGCTAATTAAGATTTGTGTGTCCTGTAGTTTGACTCCCTCCCACAGGTGCATGTTTTGGAGCATTTTGAAACCGGATGATGATGCTCTGTGGGGAGGTTATGGGAAATTTATGGGGTAAAACCCCACTAGAGTGTTCCTTGGGTCAGACTTTGGGGCTTTATAGTCAAACCCAATATCTCCTCTACTTTCTCCTTCCCGACCACAGATGCAGCGTGGCCAGCTGCCTCACGCTGCTATCACCATGTCTTCCTAGTCATGATGAACTGTATCCTTTTAGACTGTAAGCCTTCCTCCTTTAAGTTGTTTCTTGTTGAGCACTGGGCTATAACAATAAGGAGAGTAACTAATGCAAGCTGTGTACAAACTGGTACATTAAGAGAATGATTTGATATTGAAAGTGAATTGTCAAGGCTACAGAGATGGCTCAGTAGTTAAGAGCACTCCCTGATCTTCCAAAGGTCCTGAGTTCAATTCCCGTCACCTAAATGCATAGCAGTTCACAACTGTCTGATGCTATCTTCTGGTGTACAGACGTACATGCAGACAAAGTACTCATATGTAAAATACACAAGTAAATCTTTTTAAAAAATGAGTTGCCATAGCAAAGTTAAGAATAATACACATCTGCTTAAGTCTTCATTGAGAGCCAGAAGCTCCCAGCAGAAAGGGATTAACACTGTAAGTCTTTTAACATCCTGTGGACTTCCTGTAGGAACCAGGGGCTTGGCTGTGGCCTGTGAGTCAGACCTACCCACCTGCGAGACTGAATCACAAACACCAGGGTCTGGCAACAGGGGTGGGCAGAGCCCAAGGAACTCAGCAGCAGAAGCTGTGGGAGGCCAGAGAGCATGGAAGCCTCAGGAAGAAAGACAGCAGGGACGTTCACACAGCAAGCAGTGTCTTTCCGTGGCTTTCCATGCTGATCACACTTTAGACAGGTTTTTATTGACTGAGACTGCGAAGCATTTTAGACTTCCTGCACTTGTTTGTGTATGGCTTCCTGTGCAGTTGATCTACTGTAGCTAGTGCGTGAAGCACAGTGTTTCCTAAACTCTTGCGTCTTGCTAAAGTGTGGACTACAAAGCCAATTACTGTATGCTCTCATTTCCAAAGACAATGTTACTACCTATTAGTACACAGTAAGCATTTTCCTAAGTCCTACCATAGAAAAATAGGTCATTCACATGACAACCCGTAAGAGAGATGTGATCATCTCCACTTTGTGGATCACTTAACTGGCTCCAAGAACATCATGTAACTTACTTTGGGACTGCCAACACCAAATTCCCCAAAACAACATACTCCCAGGATGCACTGGTTTTCTTTATAATTTCCTCAGTTTATAGTTAAGTTGGTCTCCTTTAGTCAAGTATTGTAGAGCCCACCTATGGTCCCAGAACTTAGGAGATAGATGTGGGAGAACGAGACCTTGAAGCCAGCCTGAGCCTTAAACAAACAATTTTTAAATAAAATTTAAATCTATAGTAAAAAATTACTTGATTACATACAATCTTATCCAGCACCCATGGATCCATTTCTATGGACCCCAAAATTGACACTAAAATTGATTCTTCCTTCCAGGGGTCTAATCATTACAGGCTAAAGATTTTCCACTAGTCCATAACTAATTACCATCTACCCCTTAGCTATTCACCAGGCAAAGACAAGAAGAACCTCTCAGATAATGGTAAGGGAAGAATCTTTTGCTGAAGAATTATTGGCAGCTGACAGCTACAGAAGGCCCAGGGGGTGGCCACACCCATGTGCTCATGGGGCAGCAGCGACCAGACTCTGCATTCTTAACAAATAGTAGTAAGTCCTTCCTACTCCTACAGTCTTGGCTCTGCCACAAAGAAAATGTTAACAAAAAAATCGTTACCGAAGAATGTATCACTCAACTTGATGCAGTCATCTTGTTCTTGTAGACGTGATTGCAAATGATTTTCTAAGAAAATCAAATCCGTCTTCAAAAGGCCAAAATTCAGCACAATTTAGATAGTCGAAAGAATGCCGTGTAGGTTCTGAAAGAAATTCAATGTCAGACAAGACCAAAAAAAAAGGGCAATCAATAATGGCTGGAGCAGGTGGGTCACGAGTCCATTCACATCGCCTACATACAACAAAGCCCGCTTTCGAATAAAAATACCCTGCTTGTTTATTAAACCTAAGTCTTTTCTGAGGCCTATTGGAGTGTTTCCCAGAAAATGCTGTTTTATGCCAAAATTAGCCAGAGTTGGTTAAGAAACAAAACTTCATTAAACTTAAACATAAAAATTGAAACCTGATCTGAGGTGACATTTCTTTGAATGGCAGCCCCGACTGACTCGGGATGGAGAAGCCTGGATACTATTCTATCTCAGATCTATCTTAGAAGCTCCAAGAAAGATTAGTTAAACCCTACTTGTTGGTTGGGGTTTGGCTAATGTACCTCATGGGGAACCTCATGGAATTTATCAGAAAATGTCAGTTTTTTTAAAGGGTGATGATCCACAGTTCATATAATAACTTATACAGCTTTGGGTCTACCGATCAGAATGACAGGGATATATATTAGGGCTGAGGCCTGCTGGACCCTAGGCCCTCCCTTGAACTGTTGGCTGTGATGTCCTCTGATGGTCACAGGATTGGGGTGGGGGTAGTGGGGAAGGGTGGATGGTAGTGTGGGGACTGGAGAGAGTTTTACAACTTAAAAAAAAATCAACCTTTTTTTTTTACTCTTTTTATCATTCCTTATATTTGTATATTTAATATCCATTCCCATCTTAGATTGTGTATAGATACATAGCATATGTAATACAAAATGCTACATAACACACAAGTATCATGAACTTTGTGCATAGCCACTCCTATGGAGGCTTCATCTAGGGCCTACTGCTCTGGTCTTAAGGTTCCAAACCCATCTTGGTTTCATTCCTAATAAATTGTCATACAGTTTATTAAAAATCAACCTTTTAATGCATACATAAACCAACAGGTCTCTCCTCTGGCCTTCAGGAAGATCGTGAGTGAGAAAACCCAGCTCTTGTCTTGGTTGATCCATAGGACAGAAGCAGAAAGTCAAGAGAGCAGAGTAGAGCAGGACTGGCCCTGTGGTCCATGGTCCAGGATCCAGGAGCTGATTCACCCTGTTGTTAGTGGTGGTGCTGCTGCTGGTGGTGGTGGTGATGATAGTGATGATGATGATTCCTTTGCTGACAGCAGGTGCAGTGTTTCCAGGGTTCAACACTGATTGAGGACCAGCAGTTCCCCCAGTCTTCAGCCCCAGGTTGGGCCTGCTGAGGCACCCAGTCTTGTGGACTGAGCAACTACAGGGCTGATGGCCTATCCATTGTGGCCCCAGCAGCTATTGGCTTCTCAACCTCTCAGGTGTGAGGCAGCTTCAGTTATTGTTTTAAGGTAATGCCAAGTCAGTGTTGGTAAGACTTAGTTTTCCCTGCTAATGCGCACTGTGACCAAAGCCAGTGAGCATGGACCCAGGCCATGGCAAAGAGATGAGGTCAGTACAGACAAATGTTCTAATATATAATAGATATAGATATATAGAGAGACATAGATATAGATATAGATATAGATATAGATATAGATATAGATATAGATATAGATATAGATATAGATATAGATATAGATATAGATATACATACATGTGCATGTACTTGTGTAGGTGTATGTGTATGCACACACACACACACACACACACACACGTATATCATAGTATATGCCATGTTATGTAACCTAGATGGTATAAGTAGAAATCCAGTGATCAAAATGGTCCATAAAACGGTCCACGGGCAACCCTGCTATGTAAGTAACCACACTACTGCTCTGAAGAGTTTGTGGGCAGGATATCAGGAGCATCAAAGCTGGGGCTAAACATATGACATTGTTGCATGCAAAAGGTAGAAACGATGCTAACTCTAGTTTAGCAATTGATCTCAGGCACTTTCTCATCTCATTTCATTTTCAGCATAAAAGGGATAGAATACAAATCAGTAGGTGACGATCAGGGTGATAACATGAAGGACCCACTGAGTACTGGAGGTTCACAGGACTGCGCACGACTGACCAGTAACATAACTGTCAGGATTTGGGCCCCAGTTTACAAACACTGAAAGAACTGAGGTCCAGAGATATACACTAAATACCTTGTGTCCAGTCAGTCCTGGCAGGGGTGGGTCTGAAGCCTCCACATGTGTTTCCAGAATGTGTGTCACTGGCCACATTCTTCATCTGACTCCTCTCTGTGTAGGCAGCCCATCTTACAAAAGAGCAGTGACAGCAGCTAGCTGACATCCCAGCTGGCAGATCTTAGGACGGAGGATGAAGAGTATGTGTTGGGGTAACTTCCATCCCAACAGCCATTCATCTTGTCAGTTTACCAAGCCTTTCTGCTTTCTATTAGTAAAGGCATCCAAGGAAGAATGGGGGCAGGTGGAATGCCTTTTCTCTCTGAGCCCAAGCAATGACAAATACATGAATCTCCAGTGTTATCCATGAGGGCACATGCCAGTGGCAGGCAGAATGTCATGACCACCAGGCCTGGGTGACCAGAGCTGATGCCTGCCGTCATTAGGGCAGCATAGGGGAGACCTGCCTAGAGGCCACCTGCCAGGCACTGCCTGCTATTGATTATCTTCTCCCTGATCTCCCCTACTGGGAAGGAGCAAGGAAGGCTGCAGGGAGGCCAGGAAGGTTAGCAGCGCCCCCTCCTACTCACAGCAGGCACACAGCCCCCCACCCCTCCGCCAAGGACAAATGCCAATGCTCTCAGCTTCCACAGTTGCAATTCTTTTGTTGCTGGTTTTTTTCCTGGCTTCTCCTTCACTTCGTTCCTGATCAAGACTGTGTTGGGAGGTGATGCCTCTAAGTATTTACCTCCTGTTACAGGCATAGGCTGGACACCTGGGGTCAGCACACAGCAAGGGCTCCATCTTTCTTCTGGATCCTGTCCAGAGTCTAATTTCAGAGCCTGGCATTTCCTTCAAGTTTTGCCTTCACTGAAGAGAGAAATTTGAGCTAATTATTTTTGCCTAAGGGAAACTGTTGGCTGGATCTAGCCTCATTTCCCTTGGGTTCTAATCTTTTGAGTAAATAAGGTGAAACCTTGACATTTGTCTCCTTTAATAGGTGGAATGCATATTTGTTTTGTGGTTCACACAAGGGCTCTGTGGCTCTTTCCTGATGATATGTTTGCAGCTCCAGTGCGGTCATTAGTAAAATTCTTAGGAGCATCAGTAACCAATAATGGGGGACCAGCAGTGAAAGCCGATTCAGTAGACTGAACTCTAAAATCCAGCCAAGTCAGAAACAAGGAAGCTTGTGAAGAGCTGGGTTCCTAACAAGCTGAGAGCTATGAGTAAACATGAGAACAACCATACTGTCAGACTTCCCAGCACAGCCTCTGGGGGTCAAGGCTGAGCCCCCGAAAAGCAATGTCTTTGATGAATATTAGAGAATTCATTAAGCTAAAAATATCTTATGTGGGAACTGTTGATATGGTTTAGCAGGTAAATGTGCTTGCTGACCAACCAGAGGACCCGATTTCAATCCCTGAGAACCACATGCAAGCAGGAGAAAGTAGACTTCTACAGATTGTTCTTCATAAGGTACCACAGCATAGGTATCCTTCCTCAAAATAGTTAGATAGATAGATAGATAGATAGATAGATAGATAGATAGATAGATAGATATACAGTTAGAGATAGATAAAGATAGATGATAAAAGGAGAGAGATAGGGAGATAGAGATAAAGAGGTGACTGAGGTAGATGATAGATAGATAGATAGATAGATAGATAGATAGATAGATAGATAGATAGATAGATAGATATACAGTTAGAGATAGATAAAGATAGATGATAAAGAGAGAGAGATAGGGAGATAGAGATAAAGAGGTGACTGAGGTAGATGATAGATAGATAGATAGATAGATAGATAGATAGATAGATAGAATTAAAGCATATTTCAATTGCCTCAACTTTTAGTTTCAAGTAGCTTTCAAACAGCAATTCCTCTATATAGTTTTCAAATTGTGTGTTAAAATGAACTCCGAAGGAAATTTAAAGAAACACACAATGCACTAGCAAATACAAAACAGCACACAGACTCAGGCCAGGATCTGGGAATCGTTGAGCACTCAGGATCTGCACAAATTGTATCAAGTCAAACCGCAAACAAAAAGACTTCACTGTGTTTTACAGACATGTCCTAAAAATCATCAAGTAGATTCTGTACCTGCCTGCTCTCTGCCCGAGTCTTAGAATCAAGGTCTGTAAGCTATGGGGCAGATTTTGAGGTGATCTGAGCCCATTGGCCCTCTTGTCCCTTTGATTCACCTCTTGTGTCTCTCACTATCTTGCTAAACCTTTCACAGCTGACAGCTTTCTCAAAATGCCTAGGTAGAATTAAAATATGGATGGTGTTGCCCCAGAGAATTCCCAGTGCAGTCCCATTACAAAGGCGTGTGTAACTGTCTCCACTGCACTCCTGTTTTCTGTTTTGTAAGATAGCATCTTGTATGCAACACTGGCCTGGAACTTTCTATGCAGACAAGGCTGGTCTCAAACTTGCAACCCTTCTACTCTGCCTCTTAAGTAGTGGGACTGCAGGTTGTTATCACCACACCTGACCTTCAACTGTGGTTTGTGGTTGGGGTGACTGGAGATTTTGTGAAGACAACACTTTGGTCTAGCAAAGGCTACATTAATCCCACCAGGCTATGTTTTTATTGAGATTTTAAAAATGTGTTAACCCTGGGGGATATGGTTTATGCTTTTTTCCACTGTGCATTCATTATATTTTTTTCAAGTTCTAGTACAAGTTTTTCTATCTTAAAACAAATTTACTTTTATTTATGTATGTCCGAATGTGGAAATGCATGCATAGGTCTCTCTATATGGATGACCAACGTAGCCCGAGGAGGGGATTGGACCTCCTAGAGCTATAGTCACAGACAATTTTGAGCCACCTGACATTCATACTGGGACCCAAACTTGGGTCCCTGCAAGAGCAGCAGCAAGTGTACTTAAGCCCTGAGGTGTCCCTCTAGCCTCAAGCTTTCCCATGTTACTATAGTGAGATAAGTAACTTTAACCTCAGTATATGTTCCCAGATATTTTATATATGCACTTGCAATCATCTACTCTTTAAAAGTTCAAAAGGCCAAATGCATGTGCCTACTTGGCTCCAAGCATCGGGCACATATGGCTCTTGAGCCATTTCCTCTGTCACTGCTACTCAGGTTTTACAGTTTCCTAATCATAATAATTTATATCTTAAACACTCATCAAGATATAAAACATGTTAGCATCAAATTGATATAATGTATGCCATAGCTTGCTAAATTGTTTGGGAATGGTCTTTTGATTAACAGGGCCCTTCAGCAATAAATATTCATCTCCAATACACATCTACTCGGTTAAGAGCTGGCAAATGGAATTCTCTAGGTGAGAATCTGATCCTCAAAGATAGACAGTCCTAAAACCCAAGGAAAGGTTATTATTACCTTTCTACACACAGCCAGGGGATGGCACACACTTTCCCCGAAGCGAATTCTCTATGGTTTCCAGCTTCCCTTTACTGCTTGCTGTTGTTCTTTGGAACTCTGCTCATGCAGATGCTCATGTGTGAAGTGATCTGTCAGGTCACAATTCAGTAGCCACACTAGACAGACTGTAGGTTTTGAGGGCACCTTTGGGAGGTGTAGCAGAGGCTGCACTCTCTGAGGAACACAAACAAATGATCTGCGTGTGTCCTCCTCTAGCCCTATGTCCGTGGGCTGAGCGTTCCATTTGGAATGTTGGTTTCCAACAGAGACGGCAAGATGAATAAATAAATAAGCCAGCGCCTTAGGAAGGAGTTACAATCAACCCAGGAAGGCCATGGTAGGTCAGGTCTGCAAATGGGAGAGAGCAAGGAGCCTGACATCCAGCACAGACCGGAAGGAAAGAGGAAGCAGGGAAGAGTCACTTCTCTGGGCAGAGCACTCCACTTCCAAGGGGAGTGCAGGTCTTGGGCTATGTTGGGGAGTAAAACCATACACCTGGTGAAGCAGCCATAGTCCAGTTTCTAATCAGCATTCAGAGGAATGCCAGGGTTCCCAGAAATAAAAGGAAAAAATTTTTCTGTACTCTAGTACAGAAAATTCTGATGGCCTTCAGCCCTAGTTCCAGGCAGGAAGGGATCACCTAGTGAATGGAGTGCGGATCTTGACAGATAACCCTCAGCTCCCTTTATATGGTTCCCTCACTTCCCCAGGCTCTCCAGATCCAGTTCCCTCCCCCCCCTCTCTTTACCCACCCCCAAGTAGAAACTGGGAAGGAGCATAGGGGAGGAATTGCATTTAGCGTCTGTTAGTTTCTGAAAAACATCTTAAATATTAGGAACATGTGGCCGCCCTTCTTAAATGACAAATGATTGTTTTGAAAAGTTAAAACAAGTAAACAAAAGCCCATTGCATTCCTACCAGTGAAAACTTGGCCAGGCTGAAGAAGCTTCTGTGCTTTCACATTTAAAGCAATTCAAGAGGTTTTATTTCTATATTTATTTTTGTCTTCTGGGGGCAGAGTGGAAGTGGGGACACTTGGTTATTATCCATCATTGAAGAGAAAACCTACTCTGTAAGCTGTCCTCTCTCTGTGCTGTCCCATGTCCACTTATGGCCTTTCCTGTCTGTGTCTGTGTCCCTGGTGGGGTCTCTGGTAGCAAGCGCCACACGTCTTCTGTCTCTCCCCTGAACACAGATCTGGCACACTAACTAGCCTGTCATAACATGTGTTGTCCTATGAGGGTCTGAGAAACTCTCTGTGTAAACTAGGGGTCAATTTAGGTTTTGTGACCTTCACTGAAAACAGTATACATAAGTATATATAAAAGTGAACGATTCCCTCAAAAAGTAGCCATAACAAATTCTGCATTAAAATTAACATATCAAACATTTTGTACTTTATTTTGATATGTTCAATTGCCTTGTAAATGATAATAATTTTAGAATATCATTTAACCATATAGAGTAGAGACTTTCCTTTAGTAGAGTTGATAAAAATGTGGGATTTCACACACAAATACACTCCCTAGGACACTACTCATAAAGGATATACTTTGATAATAAATTCTATTTTGTAGTGTTCTGCATAGAACAAATAGGGAGTTGGGGAAGCTTCCGTGCTACTCAGTTTTCTGTTGTTTTAACAAAATGCCTGGGATAAGCAACCTTAAAAAGGAAAAGCTGAATTACAGAACAATAGTGATGAAAACGGTATGGTGTTGGGACAGAGACAGGAAGATAGACCAGTGGAAGAGAACTGAAGACTCAGAAACGAACCCACACACCTATGGTCACTTGATCTTTGACAAAGAAGGGAAAACCATCCAGTGGAAAAAAGATAGCATTTTCAACAAATGGTGCTGGTTCAACTGGAGGTCAACATGTAGAAGAATGCAGATCGATCCATTCTTATCGCCCTGAACAAGGCTCAAGTCCAAGTGGATCAAAGACCTCCACATAAAACCAGATACACTGAAACTAATAAGAGGAAGTAGGGAAGACCCTCAAACACATGGGCACTGGGGAAAATCTCCTGAACAGAACACAATGACTTATGCTCAAGAATCGACAAATGGGACCTCATAAAACTGCAAAACTTCTGTAAGGCACAGGACACTGTCATTAGGACAAAGAAGCAACCAACAAATTGGAAAAGATCTTTACCAATCCTACATCCAATATAGAGTTAATATCCAAAATATGCCAAGAGCTCAAGAATTTAGACCCCAGACAATCAAATAACCCTATTAAAAATGGGGTACAGAGCTAAACAAAGAATTCTCAGCTGAGGAATATCAAATGTCTGAGAAGTACCTAAAGAAATGTTCAACATCCTTACTTATAAGGGAAATACAAATCAAAACAGCCCTGAGATTCCACCTCACACCAGTCAGAATGGCTAAGATCAAGATCTCAGGTGACAGCAGATGCTGACAAGGATGTGGAGGAAGAATAACACTCCATTGTAGGTGGAATTGCAAGCCGGCACAACCACTCTGGAAATCAGTCTGGAGGTTCCTCAGAAAACTGGACATAGTACTATCTGAGGACCCCACTATACCTCTCTTGGGCATATACTCAAAAGATGCTTCAACTTATAACAAGGACACATGCTCCTCTATGTTCATAGCAGCCTTATTTAATAGCTAGAAACTGGAAACAACTTAGATGTCCTTCAACATAGGAATGGATACAGAGAATGTGGTACATTTACACAATGGAGTACTACACAGCTATTAAAAACAATGACTTCATGAGATTCATAAGCAAATGGATAGAACTAGAAAATATCATCCTGAGTGAGGTAATCCAATCACAAATAAACACACCTGGTATGCACTCCCTGGTAAGTGGATATTAGCCCAAAATCTCAGATTACCCAAGATACAATCCACAGACCACATGAAGGTCAAGAAGAAGGACAACTAAAATGTGGATGCTTCAGTCCTTCTAACAAGGGGAACAAAAATATTCATGGGAGGAGATGTGGAGACAAACTTTGGAGCAGAGACTGAAGGAAAGGTCATTCAGAACCTGCCCTACCTGGGGATCCAGCCCATATACATACAGCAACCAAGCCCAGACAATATTGCTGATGCCAAGAAGTGCATGCTGACAGGAGCCTGGTATAGCTGTCTCCTGAGAGACTCTGCCAGAGCCTGACAACTACAGAGATGAACGCTAGCAGCCAACCACTGAGCTGAGAATGGGGCCCTCATTGGAGGAGTTTGAGAAAGGACTAAAGGAACTGACGGCATTTGCAACCCCATAAGAACAACAATACTAACCAACCAGAGATTCTAGGGACTAAACGACCAACCAAAGAGTACACATAGATAGACCCGTGGCTCCAGTTGCATATCTAGAAGAGGATGGCCTTGTTGGGCACCAATGGGTGAAGACGCCCTTGGTCCTGCCAAGGTTGGACTCCCCAGTGTAGGGGAATGTCAGGGCGAGGAGGCAAGAAGGGGTGAGTGGATTGGTGGGGGAACACCTTCATGGAAGAAAGGCGAAGGGGGTGGGATAGGGGGTTTATGATCAGGAACTCGGGAAAGGGGATAACATTTGAAATGTAAAGAAAATATAATAAAAATGCTAAAAATTTCTTAAAAAGGAAAGATTATGACAATGACAATTCCCAGTTTCAGCTCATGGTCACCTGGTATCTTCATGGTAAGCATCACGGTGAGGAGTGTTTGATATGTCACAGTCGGTCACTTGAGGTATCCAGGAAGGAGGGGAAGAATGAGAGGGTGGAAGCAGACGCAGAAGGAGGAAGATGGGGGGAGAGGGAGGAGAAGAAATCACACCACCATTATAATCTAGGGTTCCCCTGCCTGTGTTTCAAGAACACTCCCGTGTGACCTACTGCCTCCAATTAGAGAGTTCCTCCTGAAGTTTCTACCACCCTCCCAATAACATAACCAGCTGAGGAGCAAGCCCTCCAAACAGGAGCCCCTGGGGAAAGCACATTGTAAATCCAAATTAATGTTTTCCAATAGGAAGGACATCCAGTCTTTCTGATACAACAAAGATCCAATTTTTCTGTTTACAGTGTGACACATCTGTCATGGGAAGAATTTTCCAAACATTAGTTTCTGGTGCTGTTTATTTCCAAATTGTCCCTCTTGTGTTTAATAAAAATAAAGGAAGCCAGGAATATGTTTGGTAGAGATGGGATATGGTAAAGTAGAAGGGGGTCCCTTCCCCCTGGGGTACCAGCCACATGACAAGTACAGTATAGAGTTCATTTAGGGCATAGGGAGGGGAGTTGAGGGCATATTAGAGACAGAGAAAGGAAGAGAGAGAAAGTAGAGAAGTAGAGAGAGAAGGGGGACGAGAATGGGGAGAGAAAAGACGGAGTGGGGAGATGGTAAGCGAGCAAGAGAGAGAGGAGGGGGCAAGCAGCCCCTTTTATACTCAGTCAGGCATACCTGGCTGTTGCCAAGTAACTGTGGGGCAGAGCCTAGAAGAAATGGTAACATTCTTCTGTTTCGGTTTAATTTTAAAAGAGAAAAATTAGAAAGAGGTGATGGTGAAGCAGGAATAGGGTCATCGTGATCTTTAGCTATTTCCTACTGTCTTTGGGGTGACATGTCTCTGGAAAAACCTAAGAAAATGGGGATGGGGACGTTGGTCCAGTCTTAGGAGAGTTGACTGTTTCCTTGCTGTCCAGGGTCTGTGGAACCATCTGTGAATAGATAGGAAGGAGCAGGCCCAGTAGAAGCATCTGTGTCTGTGAGAGAAGATTGGAGCACCTGTGGGTTGCTTCTCTGGAGCTGTCTTGTGTGTAGATTTTTAGTAAATGCTTGGACTTGATAACATGCTGAAACGCGCGCGCGCACGCGTGCACGCACACACATACACACACACACATATATTTTCTAATACATATATATTAGAAAATAAAGTTGAGTACATTTGGGAGGAAAAGTTTTCTTAGATGTGCATTTGAAACCCTTAGGTCTTGGCGGTCTGGATGAGAGGAGACCCAATCCCAGGGCACAGGAGAGAAATTCCACCTTCTGAATGCGTCACAAGTGGGAAATGAGGTTATTGATTGTCAGGTGTACTTGCCTGGATGGAGTCTATTTGGTCCACTCATAGATCTGAGTGGGTTTCTTGTAGCTTATAAGTTTACAAAAGAGATAAATTTGTTAACAACATGAAAGATCTTTAAGATGAGCTTAGGGAAGACAAAAACCTTTCATGGAGCAGAAGGAGCAAGAAGGGTTTTGGCCTCCTGTCTAGGGGACTGAATATAGATAAGTCTAGCATAATGAAAAACAATCTTAAGTTTACATTTGAAAGACAAAGGAGACTCAAAAACTTTGACCTTGTGAATATGATAATTGATCATATAGTTTATCATGATAAATACCTTAAGTCTACTCTTAAAAGACAACCAAAGGAAGCTTAGATTTGAGCATGATAGCTCACAGTATAGATTTGGCATCAGATGCGCTTTAAGACCATAGTTAGAAGACAATCAAAGGAAACTTAATATTTGAACTTGTGACTATACAGTTGGATTGTATAGTGGAATGTTTTATTAGAGTTAGGCTAATTTATAAGAACTACACTGATTAATGTTAGGACAGTGGCATAGCAAGAAGGGAACTATGAAGTCACTGGAAACTGAGTTTAGATAAGGAAGCAACATCTGAACTCGTGTATCCTTTATCGTGAAGTCTTGAGCAAGGCATCCTGTCTGTTTTTTTGATAAGAGTCCTGGTAGTCTTAACTAGTTAACAACTGACTGATGAGCTAATAAGATGGTAGATTACCTTGGAGTCAGCAGCTAGGTCTCTGTTTTCTAGCTGTCAAACTGCAGTTAGCTTAGCTATCAACGTAGACAGAAATCTGGGAAGAATCAATTATAATCTAGGAGCCATATATTAATTAAAATGACAGAGGTTGGTTTACAGTCCACTACCTAAACAGTTTCCAGGTCCCTGTGGTCTCCATGGCAACTTGGGCGGAGTCAGTCTGGCTTTCAGGCCCAGAAGAAGAAAAGCTTTTTCCTGTTGAGTAGATACGTGTGAAATGAGGAATGACCCACCTTGACTTAAGCAAAATGTGTTGTTGTAAAAATATAAAAAATAAAAAAAAAGTAAGGTGTCTTTTATCTCGCTAGGTCGGGCACTGAAGTGCCCCAAGATATCTGCTAGATATCTTGACGGAAACACATCACAATTCGGCGGCGGCCCAGAACAGTCACCCCACACTCCATTACACTTAAATCTACACATTAAAGAACATACAATCCAATAACCTTATGTTGAGAGCAATGACCCTGAAGCCCTCCATTATTGATGTTATTATTATGGTTAGCGTTAAGTATGACTGGGTTCATGGAAAATCCCCAGCCAGCTGCAGAAGACTAATACAAATGTGGTGGTCAAGATGAATAATCATATGATAACATCTGACATTAAGATACCCAATGTGATGACCTGGAACCTTTCTGAAAAACCAGCATCCTGGTGACTAATAGATATGACAAACTTGTGACTTTTCTGACATCCTGTCAACATCAGCTGATTCCCTGACCACACGAATACTGTGTCCTTGGCCTGCGTAAATGTTTCTTACTTCCCCCTCCCTCTGTCACCCATGTTATGGTATAAATTCAGCCTTGGAAAAAATAAAATTGTCGCCTTGATCAGACTCTTGTCTTGGCGTCCTTCTTCATGTCTCTTGTCCCCCATTCTCTTTCAGGTACACCCAGCCCCGTCATTGACAACCTTAGATCCAATTGATAAGATATAATTGCCCACCTAAACATACAAAGCCCAGTACCATCCATCCCTTAGGAACATTAATAACAACTGTAAATACACAGAGCGGAATCTTAACATCAGCCTCCATTGTCCTGTCAAGGCTTCTTTCTCTCCCTCTCCTGTCTCCTTCTTCCTTTCCATTCCAGTCTCCTCCTCCTCCTTCAAACTTCTCTCCCGCCCATCCTTCCTTCTCCTCCAATGACAGGCCTCCTTCTATCCTGTACCTGCCCCTCACCTGTATTTTACAAATTCAATGGGGAGAAGGTTCTGGCGAAGTCACCTGATTCCTGAGTACGGGACTAGGCAGCTGTCCTTGGGACAGTGGAATTAGCATCAAAATACAAATAACTCCAGGACAAACCACAACAAATATGAGACACATAACTCTCTGGGTATCCTCTGTTCACAATGTAGGCCAAGCCCTGGCACAGCAAGGCAACAGAGTAGTGTTTCTCAGTGGTTATCAGACCACGATCCAGGCAGTTTTGTCACTGATACATTGTGGGTAAACTGTCAGGATTTGGGAGTCTCTGTCATAAGTTTTAGCCTTTAATGTTATATTTAGCAGATTTCTGGCAAGATTGAGAGCAGTATCTATTAAGTATATCTGAGTTGGATAACCTGTGTTTGTTTAGTTACTTGTTTGAGAATGTTTTGTCTGGTGCACACTTGGGTTATGGCTGATGTGGACCAGAATGGAAAGAAATCAGAGAGCTGACAGTGGCGGTGGTGGGTGGTGCAGCAGCTCCACTGAGTCGAGTTCTGGGCAAGGACAGAAAGTGAGCACACCTAGGCCATTTCAGAACCCGTATCACGGAGTGAGTGGCTTGGGCAACAGGGCAACTGGCAGTGGCTTGGAAGCATAGGTGACATGGGCTTGGCTTGGGGTGAGCTGGGTACAACAGGGCAGGGTTAGAGCTAGTGCCTGGAGTAGCATTCTCTTAGTGTCCCAGTAACTCTGATCAGACAGGAGAGCAAGTGCGCTCAGGCTGTGTGAAAGAGCTCACATTAGTGACCAGAAGTGCTGGAAAGCGGAGCTGAGTTGGTAGGGGTGGTGGCAGTGGAGAAGGGTGTTGGGGGCAGGGGATTGGCTGCAGGAAAAAGTTTGTTTTTAAACTGCCAGTAAAGTGGCCATGTAGAGATGTTGCCTGATAGGGTATAGAGGCCAAGTGTAGCCTGTGAATTAGACCAGGAGGGTCGCTGCCTTGAAGACCTTCCCTTTGGGTGAAGGCTATTATTAAAACGTTCCTACCAGTGTCCTGAGAACAAATAATAACCACAGAGCATGCAGCCAAGTCCAGGTTTACCCGGTCATCATGCAGAAGCAAGTGGCTGAGTGGGCCCTGGGCCCACAGGAGAATGGTTTACCTAAGCTTAGAACTTTTCTTCAACAGCGAGAAAAAAATCTGCTTCTGAGAGAGAGGGGGATCACCCAGGGGTTAGGTCCTATAACAAGGGTAAGTGAGAAGACCAGTCTTAAAGACTGAATGTCTCCATCCTCAAGGACACCACAGGGTGGCTATGAGCTCAACAACCCTCCCTTGGGACCAGGGAATGGTTACAGTGTCCAGTGGATGGAGGGAGCTTACCAATCTCCAAAGTTTGGGTGGAGAGGGCTACCAAGCAATCTGGTGGCTGTCCATGTGGCAGCAGGAAATGTGAACCTGTAAGTTTCTAAATCTGAGAGTCTTGACATCAATGTTGTGTTTTATTAAAAAAAAAAAAAGGGAAGCCAGAGAAATGTTTGGTAGAGGCAATGTGTGCTGAGGTGGAAGGGGGTGTCTCTGCAGACCCACGCTGAGGCAACCCTTCCTCCTGAGGTACCAACCACATGATGGGTATGGTCACATGATGGGTATGGTCACATGATGGGTATGGTCACATGATGGGTATGGTCACATGATGGGTATGGTCACATGATGGGTATGGTAGAGAATAGAGTTTATTTAGGCCATGGGGAATTGAGGGGTAGAAGAGAGAGAGAGAGAGAGAGAGAGAGAGAGAGAGAGAGAAAGAGAGAAGAATAGAGATTGGACATGAGCACAGGGAGAGAGAGGGGAGGGGAATGAGGAGAGAAGGGACAGAGGGGGAAGATAGTACTGGCATACCTGACGGTTGCCAGGCAGCTGTGGGGCCTAGAAGGATGCTAACAGTGCTCCCATGCCATGCCCATACACATTGACATGCTTTCAGAGGTTCTGGACATCATGGGACATGATCATCTTAAGGTTTATCTTTAACGTTTACTTAAAAGGGCAGGTAGAGTCTAAAAAGTTAACCGTTCACTACGATGACTATTCAAGCCATGGAACCACGTCCCAGCATCCCTGTGATAGTTGATATTGTCAGGTGGGTGTTGTCTAAAGTACTTGAAGACACACCTCAGCGTGAGGGAGTTTCTAGACTGGCCTCATGGAAATAGGAAGACTCTCCTTGGAAGTGGGAAAGATTTTTGTCCCTGGCTGCATATAAAGGGACAGTGTCCCAAGCTTCTGTGTTCACTGCTGCTTGCTCTCTGACCTCAGCTACAGTGTGACCACTCACCTCATGCTCCCACTTCTCTGTCTTTGCTGTCATGATGGAGTATACCCTTGAAAGTCCAATCCTTCCTGAAGTTGCTCTTTCTGTGTGTTTTGTCACAGCGGCAAGACAAGTGACAAACACAGTAACTCACTGAAATTAGTCCTCAGTGTAGTGTTCTACACAGATTCCAAACCACTAGTGCCCTTTCATTGCTTCCTCATGAGAGAAAGTATGGCAGTGGAACCTAAGGGAACCAGACCGTTGTCTTCAGTGACCATGACTATGATATCTGATTTAAGACAACACAGTATTTTCATCTAGACCTCTCGCTTTGCAAGAGGGAAGCTCTGAACATCGCAGTAAATTCTTCTTTGCTAAGAAGAGCTGAAGTGGAATGCATCTGCCCTTACTCCATATAGTGCTGCTACTCTGCCACATGGGCCAAGGTAGGTGAGGCTATCATCCTTGATCGTGCTTTGATTCATGGACCACAGTCAGACATCTTCTGCCCTAAGGCTGACTCTACAATATGCCTGGGGTTCCTGCCATACACACAGCATCTGGAGCTTGGGCTGGGGGTGAGTCTACTCTTGGAGATCTAGGTTGTGTTAACAATTTCAATAAATTTCTTCTAGTTTTTCCTCCAACTGTTTAGGCTCTCACCTACTTTATTTATAAAAGAAAACCATTATAAAATAATGTATTTTAAGCTGTATATTTTATGATATAAACTCTGCAGTTTGTCCTTTCTGAACCAAATTTTTTCTTTTTCTTTTTTTTTAAATTTGAAACAAGAGCAATTTTTCTGCTATACACTGAGCCCTTGTAAGTCAGTCATGCATCAGATTTCAAGACTACGCACTTGATGGGCAATTCTGCTTAATGAAGTCAAAGTCAAGAGTGTGACTTGTTCTCTATTTGCTTACTTCTCAGTGGAGGGCTAGGAGAGAGCCCAGCTGATAAAGTAGCTACTGAGAAAGTTTGAGGACCAGAGTTCAAATCTCCAGAACCGTATGTTCTAGTTTGCTTTTCTGTTGCTGTAATTAAAACAAACAAACAAACAAACAAAAACCAAAACAAACCATTCTGACCAAGGGCAGCTTGGAGAGAAAAGGGTTTATCCACACTTCTAGGTAACTGAGGGGAGTCAGGGCAAGGACCATGGAAGAAAGATGCCCGCTGGCTTGAGCAGTCATTTCCTGGTATATGCTCAACTATTACTTTTAATGCAGCCCAGGCCTAGCTGCCTCTGCCTGGTGACAATGCCACTCACATGAGGCTGCCTCCCACACCGATCAGCAATCAAAACACTGCCCACAGGCCAATCTGATCTAGGCAATTCTTCAACTGAAATCTCACCTTCCCAGGAGACTCCAAGTTGTGTCAAATTGATGTAAGGACTAACCAGCCTGCTGTATAAGAAAGCTGGATGATCATGCTGGCCCACCTATAATTCCAGCTGAGAAGGCAAATACAAGGCAGCCCTAGGGACAGCTGGCTAGCTGGACTAGCCAAATCTGCAAGCCCCAGTTTCAGTGAGAGCCTGACTTAGGAAATAAAGTGGAGAGCAAGTGAGGAAGACACAGGCCCAGCCTCTGGTTTTTACCTGCATGCCCTCATGCTTGTGTCCCCACACATGATAAACATGCATACACACAAATAGATGCATGCTAGAAAGAAAGGAAGGAAGGAAAGAAAATAGTTAAGAAAGGAGACAGAAAGACAGACAGATGGAACAAAACAAGGAAGGCAGGCAGACACAAGAAAAGAAAGGAAGACAGAAAGACAGACAGAAGGAAAGGAAGGAAGGAAGGAAGGAAGGAAGGAAGGAAGGAAGGAAGGAAGGAAGGAAGGACATAGAAGCTAGTGCTGCAGCCTGGAAGAGAAGGGGAATGGGAAGTGAGACAGAAGAAAGCAAATACTATTTCAGAGTTTCCGCTCTAGGTGTTAGTCTGGACTCCGGGCATGAGGGAGATCAGAATAACTGGTCCTTTGAAAGGCTATGGTCTCAGGGGGTTCAACTGCTCATCAATAGAAAGGGACTGGAAAGTAGGAAATTAGTAATTCCAACCGTTTGGAAGGATCTAGATTTGGCAAACTCTAGTCTGGACCTCTGGGATCAAGTCACTCAAATTAGAAAGTTTGTGGTCCAGGAAGCCACTATACTCTGGATGGATTCAGGATCAGGCAACTCTCAAGCCTAGCTGGGGCAGGGGGATCAAGATGAGTTAAGATCATGTGATTCTAATGTTCAGGGGTTTTTTTTGGTTTTTTTTTTTGGTTTTTTTTTGTTTTTTTTTTTTTTGGTTCTTTTTTTCGGAGCTGGGGACCGAACCCAGGGCCTTGCGCTTCCTAGGCAAGCACTCTACCACTGAGCTAAATCCTCAACCCCCTAATGTTCAGTTTTATATAAATGCATCTGATTATCTCAGTGCCAGGGAGGTCTAGGATGCATGGTTCCCAGCTTTCTAGTCTCTAGAGCAGAAAGGAAGGCGTATTAGGGATGGTGAGAGGAAAGTCAGTGTACTGCCATTTCTCTTGGAGGTGTGGACTTTTACTGACGCCTGGAATCTAAGACCCTTTTCAGATCTGCTCTTGTGCCAGTGAGAGGCCGCAGGCCACATACAAAAGGAGCAGCCTCCACATGCCCAGCTTCTCCACAGCCTTTATCCACAGGATTTATCTCTACAGCTGCCCAGTACGGCAAGGAATCCCTCGGCCATTATCATCTATGGCTTATCCCATCTGCTTTTGATGTTAGTCACTCATCTTGGCTATTTTCCCAAGCAGGCATATGTCAATTTGGGCCTGACAACTTCCACAGATGGCAAACATAGCCCTAGGACTTGTTCCTTCACCCAAGATGTTCTAACTGTAGATATCTTCTTCTGCGTCCACCCCATTTACCGCAGCCTCAGGGGTGGACTTAATTACAACCCAACCAAGTCCTAATGCTGATGGCAATTCAGTTAGCTAACACCAAGCTGGGAAGTCAGCCTTATTTTGATATAATTTCATAATAGTCTATTCTTCAAGAAAGGTCCCAGAATGAATAATCAAAAATCTTATTTTCTCTCTCTGTAAGTGTGGTGTGGTGTGTGTGTGTGTGCGTGTGTGTGTGTGTGTGTGTGTGTGTGTGTGTGTGTGTGTGTGTGTAGGGCTTGACCAGATGATAACCTGAGATGTTCTTCCTCGAGCTCCATCCATTTTTGAGTCAGGGTCCTTCACTGGCCTGGATCTCACCAAGTAGACTAGGCTAGCTGGCTGGCAAACCCCAGACATACTCAAGTCTAGTCCTTCCCATCACTTTTTTAAAAATATGGGTTTGGGGATCAAACTCAGACCCTCCTGCTTAAGGGACAAGCACTCTCCTGAGTCATCTCTCCGGTCCTGAACTCTGATTTATTGAAGGCACATTCAAAGAGATGCGGAGCCTATCAGTAGATCTCACCGAGAGAATCTTGCTTTTCCTCCACACACTTGCATCTTGGCTGCAAAATATTGTGGTGAGGTCACGACCCCATTAATTTTCATAAATAAAATTTCACTTCAGTTTATTATATTATACTAAATGATGTCAGACCTATATTATTAAATGGGCCCTTGGAAACAATCATCATTCAATCATGGAGAAATTGAAAGCCCTGTGCTCATGACTGAGCACAGTGTAGTTAGTCTTCACTGTTCTGTAAAAACGGTGCATAAATTACCTTTTATCCTGGTCTTGGTACCATCCAGACATGCCATTACAATTCCTCCTAATTCACTCTTCCATGGAGTTAATACAGGGTGGTATAAAAGACATTAATCTTAGTCTCTCAGTAATTTTACCAAGGTCTCTTTGAATCTATGTATATAGGAGCTATTTTCTTTCTTCCAGCATTGACATTATGTGAAGCTCAGTTCTGATCAGACACATGACAAGAGGAGGTAGACAAAATGACACCTAGGTTTTCTTGGGCCCTTTAACAATGCCATCAAAGTGTGCTTCCTGGGACACTCCATAATCACTCTCTAAGACATATCTCAATACTCTATAAGAGGTCTGGATCCAAGGGACAATTTCAAGGCCTCCTCCTGACTCTCCCTGACACAGAGGGGACCTTGGTGGCTGCGACCAGGTATGAATGCTGCCACCACCAACACTCTTGCCTTTACCCAACTTGCTCTGCTCATAGCTCTCTGCCCTGATGATTGACAAGTGTAGCTATGCCTCGGTGAGAAAGGGTTTTACCAGTCAGCATAGATCAGGCCTCCTTTTACCCCTTCAGGCAGATCAAGGAGAGTTAGTGCCCAGTTTACCACTATGTTTCTCCCCTTGGCTTGTCCTGCAAAAAACAAAAAGATTTGAAAACAAACCAGTATGAAGCAAGTATGAAGTATGAAGTATGAAGTATGAAACATCAGTCTCCCATACCTAGAGTGTGGGGTGGGTGGGACTTGGACCTTAGACATTATTCTTCTTGTTTACTGTGGAGCCTCTGAACTTATCTGGACTCCTTCAAAACACACACATACACACACACACATGCACACACACACAAACATACACATACACAGATTCACATACATACACACAAATATACAAGTACATAAACACACAGACATATACACAATACACACATACACAGATATACATACACACATACACAAACACACACATACACATACAAAACACACATAAGCATACACATCACACACACACATACACACACACACACACACACACACAGCCTGCAGAATGGCAGGACACAGTGCACACGGCTCTGGGGCAAATAATTCTGAGACTCACAACGTTAGAACAGGGTCCCTGGGTGACTGACTGTAGAGCTCACTGTCTCTGCCTCCTTAAGACAGAAAACAGCCCATGGCTCGCTTCCTGCCAGTGTTTACAGATGGCCTCACAGTACTTATCTCCCTGGTGCTGCAGGACTTTGGTTTAGTTAATGTTTAAACTTCTGTTTTCATTTCGTATGAAAAATAATCTTGAAAAGAAAACACAAAGAGTAGTCTTTCCAGTGTTCACATATATCGTGAGGCCAACAGTTCCACACGGCTTATATTTCTCCAGCCCAGCAGAATATGACATGCCTCTTAAAATGGACTGTGGACCTTCTTGACAGGTCTGAGAAAGAACATAGCAACTAAGTACCATATAACTTCAGGTGTGTGTGTGTGTGTGTGTGTGTGTGTGTGTGTGTGTGTGTGTGTGTGTTAGATCACGGGGCAACTTAGGGGAGTCAGTTCTCTCTTTCTCCTGTGTAAGATTCAGGGATTGAACTCAGGTCATCAGGTTTTACAGCAGATGGCTTTACCCACTGAGCCATCCGACTAGCTCTGGATTATTTAACATGAGTTCCAGGCATTAAACCGAAGCCATCAGGCTGTGCAACAAGGGCTCTTACCTACTGAGCTACCTCACCTCTGCCTCTTACTGGTAAGTAAATAACTCCCTGTTGCTGAAGCCACCATCTCCCTCTGACATCAGACTCCATGGGCCTACGGACACCAACGGAAGAGCAATGACTCCTTAGGAATCCTCCAGACCATTGGGACTGGAGCTGCTGAGGCATCCAGTTTCATAGCCTGAGTTCTAAGTGGGTAGATGGCCACTGTTGAACTACCCAGGCCCTATCACATAAGTGAATCCATTGTATCTCCCTTTGTGATGGACGTTTACTCTATCAGTTCTGTTCCTCTAGAGAACCCTGCCTGATACAGACACTTATTTATTTAACTAGCATAAATTAGTTTGTACTGGACACACGGTACGTGCTTCACTTACTCTTTGTGTAGACAACTTTGTCCACAGTGTAAACCTCCAAGCATAAACATATCTCGGTATTCAAGAATGGGAACCCTTGGTACACATTTCAAACTGCCCTCTGACACAGTGTCTGTTTACACTGTGCTGTACAGCAGTGTCCTCCCAGAGAGACAGCCGCCATCTTCATCAGACCAGCTGTTTATCTGGGACAGAGGCCACCACAACTGGGTCTGTGGAGTATGGCAGTTCCCTCACAGATGGAAAGGGCTAAGAGGGTCCAAAGACCCACACCTGAGTATTTCGCTCTTCCTCCAGCCGATGGGAGGCTCTAATTGCACATGGCCTCTGGGTCTAATGGAGGGACTAGAGTATAGAGGTTGGAAGAGGTTAATTGAAGGGGCTCCACCTATGTGGCTAAGGAACCCATTGTTCACACTGGCTGAAGGCTTTCCAGTATGGCTGTTCTAAGGTCATCCACACTCCTGTCAATAAACCCCCATCCATGCTCTTTAGAAGCTCACCAGTTCCCTGAGTGAACTCTGGTGGAATCATACTAGGATTTATGACTGGGACCTTAGAGGTCGAGGGTAGATGTTGTTAATGTCTTCCGGGGGGCAGAACATTTTACCAACAGACTACCAGCATTTGACAGTTAATATGGATATGTTTGAGGTTATAGACCCTGTCAATCATCCTTAATGTCCCTCCCCTTACATGCTACTGGTTTTCTAAACTGGTGGGTGGCATGTCAAGATACCTCGACATTGTCTTTCTACAGTGTATGATTTGCAGAAGATAGAGTAGGTGTCAGACTCATGTGGCCCATACACATTACCAATTACCCTGTACATTCTAGCTACTGTTTTAGCTTCCGTTATTTATGTGGGAAGGCATTAAAGAAATTACATGTTAAAGAAACCAAAGATTGTGGCTTGCTAAGTCCCTGGCCTGAAGTACATTCAAAATAAGTCCTGCTTGTCTCTCGGAAGCCCTTACCATTGTGAGGTTGAGCTGTCTCCTTCCATAGCAAGCTCTTTGAACATGTTCTCATTGCAAATGTGATTTTCTCATCGTCCTATGAGTGGTTCCTCCTCCCTCATAGTCTTTTATCCTATTTATTCAGCTCTTTTATCTGATCAAAGGGTGAGACAAGGTTAACCTCTTCCCTAATTTCCTGGCCTCATACTGAAGCCTTGGTGGCTGCTTAGAAACCAGGACAAAAGGCTCTTGGGAGGGGGTTTTCATAATTCACTGTGCCAAAGAACATCCTGGGGAGCTTGTTAAAGGGTAGAAGCCTGCCTTCCCATTAGAGATCAGATTCAGGAGGTTGAAGGGCAGTGCTAGTTACTTTGCTCACTGTGAGACAAAATACCTGTCAAAAGAACTTAGGGAAGAAAGGGAGGAAGGGAGGAAGGAAGGAAGGAAGGAAGGAAGGAAGGAAGGAAGGAAGGAAGGGAGGGAGGGAGGAAGGGAGGAAGGGAGGAAGGGAGGAAGGGAGGGAGGAAGGAAGGAAGGGAGGAAGGGAAGGAGGGAAGAAGGGAGGGAAGGAGAAAGGAAGGAAGGTAGGTTTATATGGCTCACAGTATAAGTGCACAGTCTATTGGGAGAGTCAAGATGGTAAGACCTTGAGGTCACACTGCAGCAGGGAAGCAAATTTAACATTGCTGTCTTTCTCCTTTCCATTCAGTCCAGGACTCCAGACTGTGAATGCTGCCCCCCACATTTAGGATGGATCTTCCCACTTCAGTGAACCTAGCTAGTCTAGACCCCTCCTCACAGACACACAGACAATTTTCTCCTGGGTACTTCTAAATAATCAGTATCAAGCACCTTAGCATAATAATTACTTCAATATTGCTAGAAAGAGTTTGAGGGAGGATTGCTGATTTTGACTCATGATTTCAGGGGCTTTCAGCCCCTCATGGGGAGGAAGGCAGGGGAGAGTAGCTCAGACCACAGCAGCAGGAGCATGTGATAGAGGCTGCTTGTATTTGAAAACAGAGAGGGTGTCAGGAACTTTCTTTTTTTTTTAAGATATTTTTATTTTATGTGTATGGGTATTTTTCCTGCACAAGTACGTATGCACCACTTTCTTGCCTAGTGCTCAGGGAGACTGAACAGAAGAGTCCCTGATCCCCTGGAATTAGTCACAGATGGTTGTGAGCCACCTTGAGGGTGCTGGGAATTGAATGCTGACTCTTAACAGAAAAAAGTCACTGAGTCATCTTTCTTCGGGCCACTTTTCTTTCCTTTTTAGAACATTTCTGTAAATTAGGGTTGACTGACCCTGAACTCTCTTGTCTCCACTGCCAGAAAGAACACTTACAGGTTATGGTTAAAAATACTCTGAAAAATGGTTTGTCACCATCCTCAGTCATGTCTCTTTAACAGAAAATGTATTTCTGTTTCTCAAAGTCATTCCCAAATCTGAAACAGCACCTTGCAAAGGGCTAGAACAGTTTGGTAACCTTGAAGCCTTTGTCTTATCCATGGGAGTCTAACATCTCGATGCAGGCACTCCATAAAGGGCTAAACCACCATCTCCATGCTCAAGGGGACCGTGACGGGTAGAGAACTAGGGAATGAAGAAGAGTCACACGCTGCCCGGCAGGCGGGCGGGCCCCCACAGGACGGGAAACGCTCTCAGCCGTGCCATTAAATCGCAAGAGGGAAGATCTGTCCGGAACTTTCTATGGCCCACCTCCAGTGACCTGCTTCCATCAGCTGGACACCAACTCCTAAATGTTCTAATCTCACAAAATAACACCAGCCAGGACAAAGCATTCAAAATTCGATCCTGTAAGGGACATTTCAGCTTCAATTGTTGGACCCGGAAATACATACTCAAACATCTCCGGGTGATTCGGTCACAGGCTGCATTGCGAGACACTAGAAGGCATGGCCCTCAGAACGTTCCTCTCTTCTGCTATTTGGGGACTTCGGAGTTGCCAAATCTCTGAAGTGCGGGGATGGCCAGCTTTCTCCATATGCTAGAAGGCCTACTTGTTCATTTGCAAGAGCAACTTCAAACCGCACAAAAGAAGGTTACGGAATGCTGGTCGTGGTGCTCAGCTCTGCATCCCTGAGATGGCGCACCGGAGAACACTGACTCACGGGAGGAACTGCTGGTTCCCAGTCTGAGAGGTTTCAGTGCATGGCTGCCTAGCCTCACTGCTGTCTAGGTTGTGGAGTGACTGTACATCAGGAATGATGCAATACAGGCCACAGGGTTCGTGGCTGCCAGGAAGCAGTGAAGGGAAAGAAGCAAGCGACATACTTCAAAACTGTGGGCCAATGAGTCGGCTCAGGAGGAAAAGGGGCTTGCCACCAAGCCTGAGGATGCCTCAAGTCTGTATCTGGGGTGCACACCGTAGGCGAGACCTGATCTGTGAAAGCTAGCTTCATTTGTCTGCTGGCCACAGGGGACCTCTCAACACTCTGTTCTCAGTACAGCTTTCTTGGAAAGCTAAACAACACCACTCCTCTTTAGAATTTCCCATTCTTCCCACGTCTTTCAATAAAAACCAGAGTCCCTGATGGGACTTTACACATTCGGCTTCTGCCTGCTGCATCTGTGTTGAGTCTACTTAGCAGTAAACTTCCATGATCTTCCTCCAGGATGGTCATACTGTGTGCTTGGACATTCTGTTTCTTTGGTCTGAATGTTTTGGGGTTTTTTCAAGTAGGAATTTCCATGAATAACTCCTTTTCTACTTTAAACATTTTATCCAAATATTTGGCAGTGGTTGATATATAATGGGAAATCATTCAGTATTTGTCGAGTTTCTCAATACCAGTGTTGTCTGCCCTTCTGTGGGAAAGGATAGACTCATTCACTAGGAGTGCAATCCCTTCTGTTTCTTTCCTTCTCTAAGGTAATGATTGTGGAATATAGTAAGAGAGCTTAAGACCGATTCTTTTTTTTTTAAATTATTTCTTTATTATATATGAGTACACTGTCACTGTCTTCAGACACCAGAAGAGGGCACTGGATCTCATTATCGATGGTTGTGAGCCACCATGTGGTTGCTGGGAATTGAACTCAGGACCTCTGGAAGAGCAGTCAGTGCTCTTAACCGCTGAGCCATCTCTCCTGCCCAAGACTGATTCTTAAGAAAGACTCCCCCCCCTCCCCCAGCTCCACATGTATGAGCTCTGCTCCTTCCTCTTGTGCTAGGATTCTGACAGCTGTCTTCCGGTATGACTGTCCTCTTCTCAGCTTCCAGTCGCACTCCTGTGACACCAGCACTGGACCACATCTCCACAGTCTGCCGCTGACCACTTCCAGACAATATGTTAAGCCTTGAGCTCAGCCTGAGTGAACGTGCAGTTTACAGGTGCTTTCCTCAGCCAGGTGTGTAAAGTCAGCACTTAAGCAGCAGAGACAGGAGGATTGTGAGTTTGAGGCAAGCCTGGACCGGAACCTGTTACACAAACAAAACAAGAGGAAAATGCTGTTTCCAACCAGGACAAATATCACACAAAGGTGTCATGCATTCCTGACAGACTACAGGGAATGACAGAATAGAAGAATATCAAAGACTTGGTTAGCGATCTGAGCGCTTTCCTAGTATAGCACTCTGTTATAAGACAAACCTGCACCTCTAGGCCGGACCCCAGAACCTCAATTGGGCCATGCACGCTGAGCTTTCTCCAGGACAGAGAACATCTAAGCGGTGCTGTGGTCTCACAGCACCCCTGACTTATGGTCCTAACTAGCACACGGCTCCTTCATGCTTCGTTACACATGCTGTGCTGAACTAAATCGTGTGTTGAGAAATTTCCTGCCAGCCCCCCAAAACTTTATGAGTCTGATATTTTCTTTGTTCTTGGGATTTGCTTCAGCTGTGGGGGTTGGGGGATGTTCTGTGAAGATTACTCTCTGGAAAGGCTCCTCTGGCCCTGACATCCTGGCTAGGGTGTCTGTGTGTCTGTGTGTCTGTCTCTCTTCCTCTTCCTCTCCCTTTTATTCTCACCCTCAATGAAGCTCCTCTACAAGCTCTAAAGCAGTTGTTCTCAACCTGTGGGCTGTGACTCCCCTCAGGGTCAAATGACCCTTTCATGGGGATCGCCTAAGACCATCGGAATACACAGCTATTTACATGACAATTCCTAACTACAAAATTACAAAATTACAGTTATGAAGTAACAGTGAAAATAACCTTGTGGTTGGGGGTCACCACAACACGAGGAACTGTATTAATGGGCCATAGCACTAAGGTGGAGAACCACTGCTTCAAAGGGAAGCCCTGTTTTCTTCTGATCCCCACAATGTTTAGATCTCCATACATTCTGCTGTCTCTGTCTAATGCTCTCCCACTTCAGGATCCAGACTGGGCCTTTCTTCCTATAATCTGCATCTTCTGAAGGGAATGATGTGTCAGCTTCCTTTCTAGGCTAGTCACTGTGGTTATTGTTATTTCTTCTTCTTATTATTAGATATGAAAAGCATAAACATGTAGGATTTATTTATATAATAATTAAATCTCAAAAAATTATTTCTATGTGATGACTTTCTTTCTAATTTTTTTCAGCATGAGCTGTACATAGATACAGACTTATGATAGATATAGAAAATACAAGTGTATATGCAATACATAAACAGAGTTTGTTTGAAAATATTTTGCATTTATTTATGTATAGAGACAGAAACAGAGAGAGGGAGAGTGAGAGAGACACAGAGACAGGGACAGAGACAGAAAGAGACACCACAGTGTTTATGTGGAGGCCAGAGGACAACTTGTGGGTGTCAGTTCTCTCCTTCCACCATGTGATCTGAGTCTTTGGGGTTGAACTCGGGTCATCAGGCTTGGTTACAATGCTTTTTCCTGCCATGCCACCTCACCAGCTCCATTAACATAGCCTTAGCTTGAAAATAAAACGCTGGTAAATGTTTGCTCTAAGCTATCACTTTTCCCTTATACCTGAAATTTAATTCTATATTTCAATTTTCTGTGTATATATGCATTTATCTAAGTGTACCTCTCTATGCATACCTATACACATGTGTGTGTATAAAATGTGCAAAGAAAAAATTACACACACACACAACTCACACTCACATGCACACACACACAACTCACACTCACACACACAACTCACACTCACATGCACACACACAACTCACACTCACATGCACACACACAACTCACACTCACACACACAACTCACACTCACACACACCTCACACTCACACACACACCTCACACTCACACACACACCTCACACTCACACACACACCTCACACTCACACACACAACTCACACTCACACACACAACTCACACTCACACACACAACTCACACTCACACACACACACACGCACACACACACAGGTCCTAGGAGCTGAACGCAGGTCCTCTGGAAAAGCAGTCCGTGCTCTTAACCCCCTCCCCGCCCTACAGATTAAGTTATTTGTTCTCCTGTCGACTTCAGCTCCGACCTCCCTTCCTTTAGCATGGCGTGTACACGTCACCCTGAGATCGGTCATGCTCTCTGGTCTCCTCACCCTGAGATCGGTCATGCTCTCTGGTCTCCTCACCCTGAGACCGGTCATGTTCTCTGGTCTCCTCACCCTGAGACCGGTCATGCTCTCTGGTCTCCTCACCCTGAGACCGGTCATGCTCTCTGGTCTCCTCACCCTGAGACCGGTCATGCTCTCTGGTCTCCTCACCCTGAGACCAGTCATGCTCTCCGGTCTCCTCACTGTGCAGTCATTGCTCACTGCTGAGCAGAGCAACGCCATTCTTACATTTCTTTTCCGGGATGGGTGGTTCGGAGCTCAGGAAACTGTTTGAAGCCTAGGCTGGTGTGATTTAAAATCCCTCTCTATTTTTCCCTCCTATATAATGGAGATATCAATCACAAGGAAACGGTAAATATTGAATGAGCTAACATGTGCAATAGGAATTAGAACTTAAGTGGCATATCTTTTACTGAGAAGTGTTCTGTGAACTATAAATAAATGGCTCCGACGGTTACCTGCTTCCTCGTCCTTCCATTTCCTTGGGGTTGTGTTGCCTAATTACAATGATTGCTTCGTTTACTTTGGAACGCTTTGCTCTTTATCAGGTATACGAAGCATTTCTCCTACCGTCTCCGTCTTCCACCTGTCACATAGCCAGTGTGGGCTGGGGCTCATGTCAGGTGTTGGTAATTATGATAAACAGGGGAGACATCCACTTCGAGATCCTTTCTCTGCCCAACTTCATTAACACGGGGTCCCTGCCAGATGTTGCTGTAACTGGAGTTTGCTCTGGTCCCAGTGGTGTGCATGTGGTGGAAACACGGCCTTTAGTTAAGGATGGTGGTAACTTGTCTAGAATTATGGAGGCCCTGGATTCCAGCCCACTCGGTGTAAGAACTCAGGTGATTAGACCACTGGGGACATCTCACTCAGAAGGGATTAACTCATTCTCATGGGACTCATTACTCCCAGTAGAATGAGTTATTACACAAGAGCAAATATTATTCCACAGCGAGCTAAGTGCTGGCTTTGCGAATGTGGAGACCCAAGTTTAAGCACTAGAATCTGCACAAAAATGCTAGGCACAGCGGCTCACACTTGTAATTCCAGCACAGGGGAGGTCTAGATAGGAGGATCCCCAGGGGCTGCCTGGACAGTCAGTGTAGCCTAAGAGTGAGCTTGGGTCAGTGAGAGACCCTATTTTAAATGGGATAGACAATATTCCTGAGGAAGACACCTGAGGGTTCCCTCAGACCTCCACACATATATATGCATGCCCACATATACCACAGGCATACCCACATATGCATAGAAATTTAAAAATATAGGCTGATACTGGCCCCGCCCACCCTTTCTAGCTTCCTGCCTTTCTATCTTTCCTCTTCCTTTCTGAATCCCTCTTCATGATTCTATTTCCCATGATGCCATATAGCTCAAGAGACCTTGACAGAACTGGGCAATTGCTGGCACCATGTTCTTTACCCTCTAAAACCATAAACCTTTCTTCTTTATGTGTCACCCAACAGCAGGTATTTTGTTATAGCAACAAAAACCAGATGTAAAAGCGTGCTGCAGAGCTCTCTGCCTGGGTACTGCTCTCCTCAGCATCCCCAGGTTCCCCTCACTACTCTCTATCCTTCTGAAGACTGAAGGACAAAATGTCTTCTGTGGTTTCTACAAACAACTTGAACAATGATAAATGCAGGTACATTTTGAGATTCTATTAGAAATAATAATAATGATAATGATAATAATAATAATAAATGTCTTTATTCTACTCTTCTGCCTGATTGATAGTTTGGTTGGACATAGAATTTCAGATTTATAGATCATTTTTCCACAGATCAGATTTTAAAGTTTATTTCACTTTGCATTTGTTTGAGAATTTCACACAGAAGTATTATATTTACATTGTTTCCTACCTCTCACCCTACAACTTCTGTGTCCCTCTGTAAAATTCATGACCTAGTCATTAATTCTTATTGTTTTACACACACACACACACACACACACACACACCCTACCATGTCCATTTAGCATTGCTCACATGTGTATGTGTGTAGGGCTGACCACTGGGATTAGATAACCTATCAGGAGGCTCATCTCTGGAGAAAACCGATTCCCTGCCTCTTTGCAGTCATTGACCTCTTCATGTAACCATGGGGCTTTGTGAGCCTCCTGTCACATGCCAACCTGTGTAGTCCGTTTGCAGGTCTTGTTTACACAACCACCTTATTGATATTTCCCAGGTACTGTGTCCCTGTCACGTCCAGAAGACACTATCTAGCAGCAGGCATTCCGGTCCTTGTTTTAGGGCACATTGGTCTTCTAGCTTCCAGCACTCCTGTTAAGAAAGTTGGCTCCCACTTTGGTTCCAGGCTTTCATCAGAGACTTGACCTTTTTTCTTCCAAATTAGAATCATCCAGAAACATCTCTTTTTTTTTTAATTTTTTTTTTATTATCTTGAGTATTTCTTATATACATTTCAAGTGTTATTCCCTTTCCCGGTTTCCGGACAGACATCACCCTCCCCCCCCCTTCCTTGTGGGTGTTCCCCTCCCAAACCTCCCCCCATTGCCACCCTCCCCGCATAGTCTAGTTCACTGGGGGTTCAGTCTTAGCAGGACCCAGGGCTTCCCCTTCCACTGGTGCTCTTACTAGGATATTCATTGCTACCTATGGGGACAGAGTCCAGGGTCAGTCCATGTATAGTCTTTAGGTAGTGGCTTAGTCCCTGGAAGCTCTGGTTGCTTGACATTGTTGTACTTTTGGGGTCTCGAGCACCTTCAAGCTCTTCCAGTTCTTTCTCTGATTCCTTCAACGGGGGACCTATTCTCAGCTCAGTGGTTTGCTGCTGGCATTCGCCTCTGTATTTGCTGTATTCTGGCTGTGTCTCTCAGGAGCGATCTACATCCGGCTCCTGTCGGTCTGCACTTCTTTGCTTCATCCATTTTGTCTAATTGGGTGGCTGTATATGTATGGGCCACCTGTGGGGCAGGCTCTGAATGGGTGTTCCTTCAGTCTCTGTTTTAATCTTTGCCTCACCCTTCCCTGCCAAGGGTATTCTTTTTCCTCATTTAAAGAAGGAGTGAAGCATTCACATTTTGATCATCCGTCTTGAGTTTCCTTTGTTCTAGGGATCTAGGGTAATTCAAGCATTTGGGCTAATAGCCACTTATCAATGAGTGCATACCATGTATGTCTTTCTGTGAGTGGGTTAGCTCACTCAGGATGATATTTTCCAGTTCCAACCATTTGCCTACGAATTTCATAAACTCGTTGTTTTTGATAGCTGAGTAATATTCCATTGTGTAGATGTACCACATTTTCTGTATCCATTCCTCTGTTGAAGGGCATCTGGGTTCTCTCCAGTTTCTGGCTATTATAAATAAGGCTGCGATGAACATAGTGGAGCACGTGTCTCTTTTATATGTTGAGGCATCTTTTGGGTATATGCCCAAGAGAGGTATGGCTGGATCCTCAGGCAGTTCAATGTCCAATTTTCTGAGGAACCTCCAGACTGATTTCCAGAATGGTTTTACCAGTCTGCAATCCCACCAACAATGGAGGAGTGTTCCTCTTTCTCCACATCCTTGCCAGCATCTGCTGTCACCTGAGTTTTTGATCTTAGCCATTCTCACTGGTGTGAGGTGAAATCTCAGGGTTGTTTTGATTTGCATTTCCCTTATGACTAAAGATGTTGAACATTTCTTTAGGTGTTTCTCAGCCATTCGGCATTCCTCAGCTGTGAATTCTTTGTTCAGCTCTGAACCCCATTTTTTAATAGGGTTATTTGTTTCCCTGCCGTCTAACTTCTTGAGTTCTTTGTATATTTTGGATATAAGGCCTCTATCTGTTATAGGATTGGTAAAGATCTTTTCCCAATCTGTTGGTTGCCGTTTTGTCCTAACCACAGTGTCCTTTGCCTTACAGAAGCTTTGCAGTTTTATGAGATCCCATTTGTCGATTCTTGATCTTAGAGCATAAGCCATTGGTGTTTTGTTCAGGAAATTTTTTCCAGTGTCCATGTGTTCCAGATGCTTCCCTAGTTTTTCTTCTATTAGTTTGAGTGTGTCTGGTTTGATGTGGACGTCCTTGATCCACTTGGACTTAAGCTTTGTACAGGGTGATAAGCATGGATCGATCTGCATTCTTCTACATGTTGCCCTCCAGTTGAACCAGCACCATTTGCTGAAAATGCTATCTTTTTTCCATTGGATGGTTTTGGCTCCTTTGTCAAAAATCAAGTGACCATAGGTGTGTGGGTTCATTTCTGGGTCTTCAATTCTATTCCATTGGTCTATCTGTCTGTCTCTGTACCAATACCATGCAGTTTTTATCACTATTGCCCTGTAATACTGCTTGAGTTCAGGGATAGTGATTCCCCCTGAAGTCCTTTTATTGTTGAGGATAGCTTTAGCTATCCTGGGTTTTTTGTTATTCCAGATGAATTTGCAAATTGTTCTGTCTAACTCTTTGAAGAATTGGATTGGTATTTTGATGGGGATTGCATTGAATCTGTAGATTGCTTTTGGTAAAATGGCCATTTTTACTATATTAATCCTGCCAATCCATGAGCATGGGAGATCTTTCCATCTTCTGAGGTCTTCTTCAATTTCTTTCCTCAGTGTCTTGAAGTTCTTATTGTACAGATCTTTACTTGCTTGGTTAAAGTCACACCGAGGTACTTTATATTATTTGGGTCTATTATGAAGGGTGTCGTTTCCCTAATTTCTTTCTCGGCTTGTTTCTCTTTTGTATAGAGGAAGGCAACTGATTTATTTGAGTTAATTTTATACCCAGCCACTTTGCTGAAGTTGTTTATCAGCTTTAGTAGTTCTCTGGTGGAACTTTTGGGATCACTTAAATATACTATTATGTCGTCTGCAAATAGTGATATTTTGACCTCTTCTTTTCCGATCTGTATCCCCTTGATCTCCTTTTGTTGTCTGATTGCTCTGGCTAGAACTTCAAGAACTATATTGAATAAGTAGGGAGAGATTGGGCAGCCTTGTCTAGTCCCTGATTTTAGTGGGATTGCTTCAAGTTTCTCTCCATTTAGTTTAATGTTAGCAACTGGTTTGCTGTATATGGCTTTTACTATGTTTAGGTATGGGCCTTGAATACCTATTCTTTCCAGGACTTTTATCATGAAGGGGTGTTGAATTTTGTCAAATGCTTTCTCAGCATCTAATGAAATGATCATGTGGTTCTGTTCTTTCAGTTTGTTTATATGATGGATCACGTTGATGGTTTTCCTTATATTAAACCATCCCTGCATGCCTGGGATGAAGCCTACTTGATCATGGTGGATGATTGTTTTGATGTGCTCTTGAATTCGGTTTGCCAGAATTTTATTGAGTATTTTTGCGTCGATATTCATAAGGGAAATTGGTCTGAAGTTCTCTTTCTTTGTTGGGTCTTTGTGTGGTTTAGGTATAAGAGTAATTGTGGCTTCATAGAAGGAATTCGGTAGGGCTCCATCTGTTTCAATTTTGTGGAATAGTTTGGATAATATTGGTATAAGGTCTTCTATGAAGGTTTGATAGAATTCTGCACTAAACCTGTCTGGACCTGGGCTCTTTTTGGTTGGGAGACCTTTAATGACTGCTTCTATTTCCTTAGGAGTTATGGGGTTGTTTAACTGGTTTATCTGTTCCTGATTTAACTTCGATACCTGGTATCTGTCTAGGAAATTGTCCATTTCCTGAAGATTTTCAAGTTTTGTTGAATATAGGTTTTTATAGTAAGATCTGATGATTTTTTGAATTTCCTCTGAATCTGTAGTTATGTCTCCCTTTTCATTTCTGATTTTGTTAATTTGGACGCACTCTCTGTGTCCTCTCGTTAGTCTGGCTAAGGGTTTATCTATCTTGTTGATTTTCTCAAAGAACCAACTTTTGGTTCTGTTGATTCTTTCTATGGTCCTTTTTGTTTCTACTTGGTTGATTTCAGCTCTGAGTTTGATTATTTCTTGCCTTCTACTCCTCCTGGGTGTATTTGCTTCTTTTTGTTCTAGAGCTTTTAGGTGTGCTGTCAAGCTGCTGACATATGCTCTTTCCTGTTTCTTTCTGCAGGCACTCAGCGCTATGAGTTTTCCTCTTAGCACAGCTTTCATTGTGTCCCATAAGTTTGGGTATGTTGTACCTTCATTTTCATTAAATTCTAAAAAGTTTTTAATTTCTTTCTTTATTTCTTCCTTGACCAGGTTATCATTGAGTAGAGCATTGTTCAATTTCCACGTATATGTGGGCATTCTTCCCTTATTGTTATTGAAGACCAGTTTTAGGCCGTGGTGGTCCGATAGCACGCATGGGATTATTTCTATCTTTCTGTACCTGTTGAGGCCCGTTTTTTGACCAATTATATGGTCAATTTTGGAGAAAGTACCATGAGGAGCTGAGAAGAAGGTATATCCTTTTGCTTTAGGATAGAATGTTCTATAAATATCCGTTAAGTCCATTTGGCTCATGACTTCTCTTAGTCTGTCTACATCTCTGTTTAATTTCTGTTTCCATGATCTGTCCATTGATGAGAGTGGGGTGTTGAAATCTCCCACTATTATTGTGTGAGGTGCAATGTGTGTTTTGAGCTTTAGTAAGGTTTCTTTTACATATGTAGGTGCCCTTTTATTTGGGGCATAGATATTTAGGATTGAGAGTTCATCTTGGTGGATTTTTCCTTTGATGAATATGAAGTGTCCTTCCTTATCTTTTTTGATGACTTTTAGTTGAAAATTGATTTTATTTGATATTAGAATGGCTACTCCAGCTTGCTTCTTCTGACCATTTGCTTGGAAAATTGTTTTCCAGCCTTTCACTCTGAGGTAATGTCTGTCTTTGTCTCTGAGGTGTGTTTCCTGTAGGCAGCAGAATGCAGGGTCCTTGTTGCGTATCCAGTTTGTTAATCTATGTCTTTTTATTGGGGAGTTGAGGCCATTGATATTGAGAGATATTAAGGAATAGTGATTATTGCTTCCCGTTATATTCATATTTGGAAGTGAGGTTATGTTTGTGTGCTTTCATTCTCTTTGTTTTGTTGCCAAGATGATTAGTTTCTTGCTTCTAGGGTATAGCTTGCCTCCTTATGTTGGGCTTTACCCTTTATTATCCTTTGTAGTGCTGGACTTGTAGAAAGATATTGTGTAAATTTGGTTTTGTCATGGAATATCTTGGTTTCTCCATCTATGTTAATTGAGAGTTTTGCAGGATACAGTAACCTGGGCTGGCATTTGTGTTCTCTTAGGGTCTGTATGACATCTGTCCAGGATCTTCTGGCCTTCATAGTTTCTGGCGAAAAGTCTGGTGTGATTCTGATATTTCTGCCTTTATATGTTACTTGACCTTTTTCCCTTACTGCTTTTAATATTCTTTCTTTATTTTGTGCGTTTGGTGTTTTGACAATTATGTGACGGGAGGTGTTTCTTTTCTGGTCCAATCTATTTGGAGTTCTGTAGGCTTCTTGTATGCCTATGGGTATCTCTTTTTTTAGGTTAGGGAAGTTTTCTTCTATGATTTTGTTGAAGATATTTACTGGTCCTTTGAGCTGGGAGTCTTCACTCTCTTCTATACCTATTATCCTTAGGTTTGATCTTCTCATTGAGTCCTGGATTTCCTGTATGTTTTGGACCAGTAGCTTTTTCTGCTTTACATTATCTTTGACAGTTGAGTCAATGATTTCTATGGAATCTTCTGCTCCTGAGATTCTCTCTTCCATCTCTTGAATTCTGTTGGTGAAGCTTGTATCTACAGCTCCTTGTCTTTTCTTTTGATTTTCTATGTCCAGGGTTGTTTCCATGTGTTCTTTCTTGATTGCTTCTATTTCCATTTTTAATTCCTTCAACTGTTTGATTGTGTTTTCCTGGAATTCTTTCAGGGATTTTTGCGATTCCTCTCTGTAGGCTTCTACTTGTTCTCTAAGGGAGTTCTTTATGTCTTTCTTGAAGTCCTCCAGCATCATGATCAAATATGATTTTGAAACTAGGTCTTGCTTTTCTGGTGTGTTTGGATATTCCGTGTTTGCTTTGGTGGGAGAATTGGGCTCCGATGATGCCATGTAGTCTTGGTTTCTGTTGCTTGGGTTCCTGCGCTTGCCTCTCGCCATCAGATTATCTCTAGTGTTACTTTGTTCTGCTATTTCTGACAGTGGCTAGACTGTCCTATAACCTGTGTGTCAGGAGTGCTGTAGACCTGTTTTCCTGTTTTCTTTCAGCCAGTTATGGGGACAGAGTGTTCTGCTTTCGGGCGTGTAGTTTTTCCTCTCTACAGGTCTTCAGCTGTTCCTGTGGGCCTGTGTCTTGAGTTCACCAGGCAGGTTTCTTGCAGGGGAAAAGTTGGTCCTACCTGTGGTTCCAAGGCTCAAGTTTGCTCGTGGGGTACTGCCTAAGTCCTCTCCGCTGTGGCAGCAACCGGGAAGATCTGCGCCGCTCTTTCCAGGAGCCTCCGTGCACCAGGGTTTCAGATGACGTTTGGTGTTTTCCTCTGGTGCCTGGATGTGCACAGAGTGCAGTCTCTTCTGGTTTCCCAGGCGTGTCCGCCTGTCTGAAGGGTCAGCTCTCCCTCCCACGGGATTTGGGTGCAGAGAACTGTTTATCCGGTCTGTTTCCTTCAGGTTCCGGCAGTGTCTCAGACGCAGGGGTCCTGCCGCTCCCGGGCCCTCCCCTACGGGAACCCAGAGGCCTTATACAGTTGCCTCTTGGGCCAGGGATGTGGGCAGGGGTGGGCAGTGTTGGTGGTCTCCTCCGCTCTGCAGCCTCAGGAGTGCCCACTTGATCAGGCGGTGAGGTCTCTCTCCCACGGGGTTTGGGAGCAGAGAGCTGCTGCGGTCCGGGATCCGCCGGTGTGGGACTTCCGGTAAACACAGGAAGTGCCTGGCCTTAGAGGAATTTTGCCTCTGTGTGTCCTGAGTTCACCAGGCAGGTTTCTTGCAGGGGAAAAGTTGGTCCTACCTGCAGTTCCAAGGCTCAAGTTTGCTCGTGGGGTACTGCCTAAGTCCTCTCCGCTGTGGCAGCAACCGGGAAGATCTGCGCCGCTCTTTCCAGGAGCCTCCGTGCACCAGGGTTCCAGATGGCGTTTGGTGTTTTCCTCTGGCGCCTGGATGTGCACAGAGTGCAGTCTCTTCTGGTTTCCCAGGCGTGTCCGCCTCTCTGAAGGTTCAGCTCTCCCTCCCACGGGATTTGGGTGCAGAGAACTGTTTATCCGGTCTGTTTCCTTCAGGTTCCGGCAGTGTCTCAGGCGCAGGGGTCCTGCCGCTCCCGGGCCCTCCCCTACGGGAACCCAGAGGCCTTATACAGTTGCCTCTTGGGCCAGGGATGTGGGCAGGGGTGGGCAGTGTTGGTGGTCTCCTCCGCTCTGCAGCCTCAGGAGTGCCCACTTGATCAGGCGGTGAGGTCTCTCTCCCACGGGGTTTGGGAGCAGAGAGCTGCTGCGGTCCGGGATCCGCCGGTGTGGGACTTCCGGTCCAGAAACATCTCTGATTCATTCAAAATTGACTGTTTCAAATGCAGTCTCTAACTTCCTCATTTCTTCTCTTTGCTAGCTCATTCCTTGAAATAGCCTCAATTTTGCCTTAGGAACTTCGTATCTGACCTTCCTTAGCTGCCATGTTTTTTGTTCCCACAGCAATGCCCTTGCCTACAGCAGCACACCCAGTTTGGGATGAGGACACACCTGCCTTAGATCATCCCCTTAGAGCTGACGCTGAGCCTGCCAACACACGGTTTAGCGTTGACAGTGCAATAAGCATGTTTGTGCACCTGTCAGTTATCTCATCCCTAGAAGTCCCCTGCGATGTCCCCAGTGCCATGTCCCCAGCTGGACTTACTAAGGCAAGGAGCATGGCAATCTTCATGCACTGCACATTACCAAATTGTTAGCTTGTGTTCTGTGTGTGTGCCAATTACTAAAGAGATGGCAATGTCATTTATTTTATTGCTATATAATATTTTAATATGTTGTTGGAAATACCTGGTGAAACGTTTATCACTTTATGTTATATTTTAAAGTATTTTATGTGTATGGGTGCTTTGTCCACATGTATGCCCGTGTACCACTTGTGTGCAGTTCCCATGGAGGCCACAAGAGGGCTTACGATCTCCAGGAACTGAAGTTATAGATAGTGTGTGAGCTGCTATGTAGGTGCTGAGAATTCAACCCATGCTCTCTAGAAGATCAGCCAATGTTTTTAACTGCTGAAACATCTCTCCATCCCTACACATTTTATTTTATATTATTTTATAACATTGTGACGGTTTGTATATGCTCGGTGCAGGTAGCGGCACCATTAGGAGGTGTGGTCTTGTTGGAGTAGGTGTGTCACTGTGGGCGTGGGTTTTAGTACCCTAGTCCTAGCTTCCTGGCAGTGAGTAATCTCATAGTAGCCTTCAGATGAAGACAGAATGCTCAACTCTGCCTGCACACTCTCATGTTCCCACCATGATGATACTGGACTGAATCTCTGAACCTATAAGCCAGTTCCAACTGAATGTGGTTTTTATAAGGTTGCCTTGGTCATGGTGTCCACTCACAGCAGTAAGACCCTAAGACAAACATGAAGAAAGTTATCTTTTGTAACATTACATTTATTAGCATTGTTTCTGATATATGAAAAACATCCACAAAACCAAAGAGCTGAGGCAATGAGGAGGGGACACTCCCACAAAGGCATGAGAAAGACTGGAAAGTCCTGTTCTTACTGTGCACACGGAAATATGTTCAAATTAATAAAAAAAAATTCCCAGCCTAAGTGGGAAACGCAGTTGCATCTGAAACAGTTACCCTCACCCTCCATAAGGAAATGAATAAAAATGTGACACCAGATTTTGTCAATGAAATTAAAATGATTGAGGGTTATTGTTTGCTCTGAGTGCAGTAAGATTGGATTCAACTGAGTTTGGACCCTCCTGAAATTGATTTTTAATATGCACCCCAAACCGTAAAATTTCCCTCAGCTTGGCACAGTGACCAGACTTCAAAAATTCTGTCCCAAGTAAATGTCAGGTGATAGGGCATCTGACGCAGTGTTGTTCCTCACAGAGTCATTTGCAACTAAGGAGACGTGTAACAAACGCTCCCCCCAACCCCACAGAAGAGTTTTTTTTTTTTTGAGCTGGGGGCCGAACCCAGGGCTTTGCGCTTCCTAGGTAAGCGCTCTACCACTGAGCTAAATCCCCAGCCCCCCCACAGAAGAGTTTAAAAGTTCGTGGCACATACACTGATTGTTCGTGGCACATAATGTTCCACCGCCAAATGATGTTGTAAATAACCTTAAGTAATGTGGAAGTATTTAAATTTTAAAAACTATCTAACACCATAATGTTTAAAAGGGGCCATGAAGCTATAGGACAGCAAAGCTTTGTATGTTTATTTTTATTATTTCCTTATGTGTATGTGCATGTGAGTGCAGTTGCCAATAGAAGCCAGAAGAGGGCGCTGGATCTCCCAGAGTTGGAGTTACGAACAGCTGTGAACCATGTACTGTGGGTGCCAGAAACTGAACTCAGGTCCTCTGCAAGAGCGGCAAGATTTCAATAGCATTAGTGATACAAATTCAAGGAAATTTTGCGCAATCTCTCTTCTTATTTGACTTTTCATTTTCATTTGTCTTATAATGTGTATGTAAATGTCTCTAAAACAATTGAAGAGAGGCTTGGGATGTATGACAGAGTGCTTGTCTAGCGTGCATCAAGCCCTGGTTCTGATCAAAGGCACCACATATTCTGGGCTAAGTGGCGTGGCTCTGTAATCTCGGCACTTGGGAAATAGAGGCAAAAGGATCGCAAGTTTAGGGCAATTCTCTTGGGGTTAGCATGGGATCCTGTTTCAGAGAGAGAGAGAGAGAGAGAGAGAGAGAGAGAGGGGAAGGGAGAGAGAGAGAGAGAGAGAGAGAGAGAGAGAGAGAGAGAGAGAGAGAGAGAGAGAGATTGAGAACGGGAGGTGGGGGGGGGAGAGTGGTGCCGTTGCACAGGACTCGCTCAGCATGTGTAAATCCCTGGGTTTGAGCCACAGCACAAAAGAATGTAAAGCAGAATATGAATTCCTATAGCAGTAACAATTCTTGCAAAAGGGAATCTGCTAAGACCAAGACAATTCGCCCTTCCCAGACAACTGATGGTTAAGGATTTTACTTGTCCTTAAGTACTGAAGAAAAGTAGGCTATCCTGAGGCCCCTAATCTTTATACCTCCTTCCGCGGAGCCATCGGCGTACACCTCACAGCCCGTTCACAAAATACTGGCCAGCCACTGCTGTTTCCTGGAATCTCCTCTTCCCAGGACAGAACATTTGTCTTGGACTGTATCACCAGTAACTATGACAACCCCTGGTATAAACCAATCACACGGCAAACCTTTACTGAACAAATTAAACATAACTCGGGTCTTCTAAATCTTAAATACGGTCTTCTGTCTTTCTCCTGGCTCGGTGCCTTAATATTTCCATCTGCCAATATTCTTGAGTTGTGGCTCTGAAGAGATCAAGTGAGTCTGACTAATATGTCTCTCTGGGTAATAGATCATTAATACCACCCAGGCTTACATTAATCTCATTGGCAGGCACATCGGCCTGTGGCAATATTGATCTCTGACTTCTTGAGGCTCCAAGGCTTTTGTTTGGATGTGCCTGTCCCCTCTTAACCCTCCACACTTGGCTTTGATAAGCTGTTTTTGGGAGTCCACATGGACCCCTCCTGTGATTCTCTGCCATATTAAGTTCATTAGACTCGAAGGCAAATAGCTCTGCACTCTGTTTCTGTCGTTTACGTAGGCATGCCTCTCCACAGCTCTATGTCATACACTCTCTTTGTCAGCAAGCCTTCTCTGTCTTCAAGCACAGACAGGTTTCTCAGGGTTGGGGTGGCCTCCTTCAAAGCTACAGTTGAAACTTTTTGGTGGTCAGGACAAATCTTCTCTTATATTTTTGGTTGTGAGCCTAGCTTTTTAATACCTGAACCAGCCCAGCAAATTTTCTCAGTAAGTTACAAGTCTCTTTATCATCTCCCCTGTAGAGTTTTTGTTTGTTTGATGGATTGTTGTTCTGTTTTCTTTTAATTTTACCCATTAGGTATGAGTCTGTCTATCTGGCATTTAAATGTGCCCTTGCTACTTAGCCATGGGGGACAGAATATTTGAGTTAATATTCTTGCTTTAAGAGCCCAAACAAGGGTTGGGGATTTAGCTCAGTGGTAGAGTGCTTGCCTAGCAAGCACAAGGCCCTGGGTTCAGTCCCCAGCTCAGAAAAAAAAAAAGCCCAAACAATATAACCGGGTGTGGTACAAGCACTCTAGAAGCAGAGATGAGTGGTTCTCTGTGAGTTCAAAGTCACCCTGGTCTCCATAGTAAGAGCAATGGAGCAAAAGCAATAAAGTATACCAGAGAACTCACATACAAAGGAAGAAAATTATTCCTGGTCTTCACTGAAGGTAATACGCAGCATTTTTTTTCAATCTGCTGAGTCTCTGCAGCCCATTCTACAAACTAGATTATCTTTTTACAACCCAGATATAACTTGCCAACCATTTCCATCAGTGTCATTTACAAACTGCATAACACTATGGAGGCGGAGAGATGGCTGAGTGGGTAGGAGCACTTGCTGCTCTCGCAAGAACCTAGATTAGTTTTCAGTGCCCACAGGACAGGCGGCTTCCAAGCACCCGTGCCTCCAGTTCCAGAGGACTGTACACGCATGGTGCACATATATGGAGGCAGAACGCACACATACAATAAAGTAAACATATCATTTCAAAGAAAGATTTAGTAAAGGGCTAGAGAAAGAGCTCTGGGGTTGAGGGTGAGTGATGGTCTCGCAGAGGACCTGACACACACAATAGATAGTGCGTAATCATCTTAACTCCAGCTTCGGGGGAGCCGATAGCTTCTGATCTCTGTAGGCACCTCCCTCCCTCTCTCTCTTTCCCTCCCTCTCTCCCCCCCCCGTCTCTCTCTCTCTCTCTCTCTCTATATATATATATATATATATATATATATATATATATATATATATATCACTCTTTCTCTTTCTCTCTCTTACACACACACATAAACACACACATACACACACATGCACACACACACACGTATACATATGCACTTAAAATAATAAAAATACTAAAAACAACCACATCAAAACTCAAACATACAAAGCTGGGTAGGTCCTGAGGGACGAAGCCTGAGAGTGGCTTCTGGCTTATACACACACCTATGTGCACCATGCATATGCACCCACACGTATACATGTAAATTACCTTTTCTCCTACTTGACCCAATTTCCTGGTTAGTTAGATCTTCTTCCAGCTTTTCAACCACACCAAACACCTATTGTGGTTTGCCCCGAAGTTATCTGTATTTTGATGCTAATTCCACTACCCCAAGGACAGCTGCCTAGTCACTACTCAGGAATCAGGTGACTTCACCAGAACCTTCTCCCCATTGAATTTGTAAAATACAGGTGAGGGACAGGTACAAGATAGAAGGAGGCCTGTCATCGGAGGAGAAGGAAGGATGGGCAGGACAAAAGTTTGAAGGAAGAGGAGGAGACTAGAACAGAAAAGGAGAGACAAGAGAGAGGAGAGGGTGAGAAGCCATAGCAGGTGATGTTAAGATTCTGCTCTGTGACTCCAAATAGATTGGACCAGAAAAGAAACACCTCCCGTCACATAATTGTCAAAACACCAAACGCACAAAATAAAGAAAGAATATTAAAAGCAGTAAGGGAAAAAGGTCAAGTAACATATAAAGGCAGACCTATCAGAATCACACCAGACTTTTCGCCAGAAACTATGAAGGCCAGAAGATCCTGGACAGATGTCATACAGACCCTAAGAGAACACAAATGCCAGCCCAGGTTACTGTATCCTGCAAAACTCTCAATTAACATAGATGGAGAAACCAAGATATTCCATGACAAAACCAAATTTACACAATATCTTTCTACAAGTCCAGCACTACAAAGGATAATAAAGGGTAAAGCCCAACATAAGGAGGCAAGCTATACCCTAGAAGAAGCAAGAAACTAATTGTCTTGGCAACAAAACAAGGAGAATGAAAGCACACAAACATAACCTCACATCCAAATATGAATATAACAGGAAGCAATAATCACTATTCCTTAATATCTCTCAATATCAATGGCCTCAACTCCCCAATAAAAAGACATAGATTAACAAACTGGATACGCAACGAGGACCCTGCATTCTGCTGCCTACAGGAAACACACCTCAGAGACAAAGACAGACACTACCTCAGAGTGAAAGGCTGGAAAACAACTTTCCAAGCAAATGGTCAGAAGAAGCAAGCTGGAGTAGCCATTCTAACATCAAATAAAATCAATTTTCAATTAAAAGTCATCAAAAAAGATAAGGAAGGACACTTCATATTCATCAAAGGAAAAATCCACCAAGATGAACTCTCAATCCTCATCTTCGGTTGATTTATATACAAGTGTGCAATTTCTAGGCTTGAAAGTAAAATGATGCTATCTGGTGCTGGATAGAGGAGCCTTATTTTTTATTATGGCAGCTTGCTATTTTTGTAATATGGTGATTTGGTTGAACACATTAAAGTACAGTAGTAACTGATCTCCCCCTCTTCCTGGATGAGTGAGGAGATGATTAAATGTTGATGTCAGCATCCATGAGCATATTCAGATGAGCTTCTGCTTCTATTGAAAAGGATGCTGTGTTTGATTGTGGTCCGAAGCTTTGAAGCACTACTTGGCATCTCCTTCCTTGGAGGTCTCACTGTTTAAACATAACAGATTTGATAGTTTGTTGGTAAGGTGAGGTCCAGCTTGTCTCCACTAGGTCATCTTCATGTGAATCCGGTGGTTATACGGTTTTGTTCTAGGGATATTTCATTTTTTTTAATAACGGTTTTAGCTGACATTCATGGAGAGAATGAATCCTTAGAAGTGTGCCACTAGTGAAAGGAAATCCTGTCTAGAGTATGTTTCTTTACAAAGCTGTGTCACACCATCCTTTGGGCCCTCTGCTGGAAAAGTAGAATCAAGTCTCAAATAATGCCTTTTAAATTGTATCCTCTAGTATTATAGATGTAGGACAGTACTGTATCATACCTCTGTGGATGTAAAATAGCTTGTACCTGCTTTATGATACGTAGTAGTGACCGTGCTAGTAGTAGTGACAGAGCTGTTTTTAATGATGTTGCTCAGAATGTTTTCTTTCCAGATGATGATTGAGAAGCTAATTTAAAAAAAAATGGTGCCAGGTACCACAAGAGTAACAGAACTGTGCTGTTTTCTCGGGTTTTGTTTTTTTACTTTTTTTTTTTTAATGGAGTGTGCTGGATGTCTCTACAGTTTTGTTCAGATGACTGCAGAACCTGGAAAAGCTGTTGCTGCTGTTGATGCATAACACACTGCTATTATTGGTCTTTTTATATAAATATAAATATATATAAAAAAAAGATTCTGCTCTGTGTATTTACAGGTTGTTATTAATGTTCTCAAGGGATGGATGGTACCGGGCTTTGTATGTTTAGTGGGCAATTATATCTTATCAATTGGGTCAAAGATTATTGTGTTGTGTGTTCTTTTACGTGACGGTTTGAGTGTAGAAAAGTGTTCGGCTGGGATGTATTTCTGCCAAGATATCAGGCAGATATCATGGGACACCACGGTGCAGACCTAGCGGGATAAAGACCACAATACTATATTATTATTATATTTTTACAACAACAAACACCTTCCAGACCTTGGCACAGGCTGCCACCTCTTGCTTACATCACCCTCAAAGACATGTAAAGATGACGGCTTCTACCAAGTACTTTGTGGTAGCTGCACTGAGCCACACCGAGGCTAAGCTTTTGGATCACCATCTTTCCCCTGTGCTAATTTAAATCCCTGGAGGTATAGCATCTCCCTCATGTATTCATCTGCCAAAAGGTGACAATGTGGTGCTTTTGATTTTCTAACTCACATGGCATCTGTCCCACCTTGGGAAGCATGGGGGATTATTCTCTCAGTTTCACAGAGACTGTCAACTGTCAACCCATTATTCATGGGGGACGTCTTCCAAGACCTGCAGGTCCAGACCCAGAGACCATCAAATTCTACATTTGCCTGTTCCTTGATCTATGTGACCACCCCTACTTGAATTGCCCTGTACCAGTTGCTTCAGGGCCTCACTGGCCGAGTCTTTGTTGAAGCTCTTGCTTACCTATGCAAGGCATTGCTGTTGGAAAGACATTCCCTGTTTGTGTCGTCTACCCACAAATGTGAAGGACTTTCCATCTTAAGTAAGCATGTATACTCCAACTGTGGCTAAATCTATTGTAGCCCAAGGTATGACAACAAAACTAGCTTGGATTTCTTTTTGTTGCTTTATAATTTGATGAATAGAAGATTCCTTTTTATTTCACAGCTTAGCTTCAATATATACATTTTTTTCTTTATTAAGTCAAAAATTGTGATTTTTTTTCTCCCACTTAGATAAAGGACTTCAAGGGTTCTTGAAGGTGTATCAGTCCTGAGGCCATTAGTAAGGAAAATAAAGCTTAACTGAACACCAGCTTAACTGAACTCCAAGACAAGTTAATCTGAAAACCAAGACGGGAACTAAATAGTAGCCGGGAAGCACACACAGCCTGGGTACACTGAACACAGCCAGCTTCACATCCCAAGGGTAGCATGAGATTCCAACACCCTCTCACAATGCAGTATCATTTAAATTTATGCCTATGGATTGTTAATATGGGAATTTTCATTTGCTATATTTAGACCACAGTTGACCATGAGTACAGTAGTCCACTTCCATTGCTATGATAAAATACCAGAGACAAACAGCCTACTGGAGGAAAGTTTACTTGTTGCATGGCCTCAAGGGTTTCAGTGCATGGTCTCTTGACTCTGGGGCATCCATGTCTGTGGTGAGGAAGGATATGGTGGCAGGGAACATGGGTTAGAACAGAGCTGCTCACTGTTGGCAAGGAACAGAACCACAGAGGGCTTTTAAAGTAAAGCCCTTCCTTCCAATCTGTGTGAGCCATACATTTATAAAAGACTTGATGCGACTTTGATCTGCTTGATGAAGTCAGAGACCTCAGAAAGCAGTCACCAATGCCCCAATGTGCTGCACTGGGGACACACCTTGGACAAATAAGATGTGAGGAATATTTAATACCAAACCTCTAATAGCATGATAAGCAAACGATGGAGGTATCAATCAATCAACCTACCTATTGATATATTTATCAATCATCTAGAACAGAGGGTCTCAACCTTCCTGATGCTGCAGACCCTTTAATAAAGTTCCTCATATGATGGTGAATCCCCTCAACCACTAAATTAATTTTGTTGCTACTTCTTAACTGTAATTTTGCTACCATTGTAGAACATAATATAAATGTCTGTGTTTTCTGGTGGTCTTAGGTGACCCCAGTGAAAGGGTCATTATGCCCCCAAAGAGGTTATGTCCCACACGTTGAGAATCACTGATCTAAAAACTGATCATGCCTATTATCTGTCATTTATTTTATCATCTGTATATATGTATTCTCTATCTCTATCTGTATCTATCTAAAATGTTTTCTCTTAACTTTATCTGTACTTTTGTCTAATCAGCTATAACCTTAAACCTCTCTCCTGTCTGTATAAAACCCATTTTTAGACAGAACTGTCCTAATTCAGTTTGGTACATATACTCCTACCTATCCTACCCAATATCACCACCTTTGCTATCCTAGCATCCTGAAAGACTTCATAGTTTGACTAGAATTCCCTATTTCAACGTTTTCTTCTGGCAATCTGTCTCACTGACTTCTCCTCCTTGGTTATAAATCCCTATTTGCTCTTGCTGGGGTCAGAGTTGACTTTAGTTTCCTTTTCCTCAGGCAAAACCCTATTGCACAGCCCCTGCTCCTAGCCTTGTAGCCCTTCTGCAGTCTTCCCAGCTTTAAAAAAGAAGGAAGGGTGTCGGATCTCCTGGGACTAAGGTTGAAGATAGTTGTGGGTACTGAGAAGTGAACCCAGATGCTCTGGGTTCTGTGGGTCAGTGCTCTGAACCACTGAGCCATTTCTCCATCTCCTCTCTTCCCAACTTTAGCAATCTTTACAATTTTGACCCTAGAGTTAATGTTTCCCACCATGCTCCTCATGTACCTATCTGATCTCTGGAGGGCCTCCTTTAGCACTTGCAAAGAAGAGCCTATCATAATATTTAAGTGTATATGTCACCTGGAATTTTCAAATATTAAATGAAAATATAAACATGAGTATGTTTTATAACATGAAGTTGGATTCTTCCCAGGGAAAGAAATCACTGAATACAGCTTCATTCACCATCTGTAAAACTGAGTGACCCAAGTCCAAACCAATTAAACCCTGCAACTGGAAGCCAAAGAACAAGACCAAATGTATACCCTGGGCCGTACAGGGCTTCTGCCTCCTGTTGTTGCTCGTAGGCTGTCAGCTAGGAAAATGTGCAACTGCCAGACTATGGAAGAGACTGCATAGTGAGTGGCATTAGAGCCCCTCCCTCCTGAGTATAGCATCTGTACATCCTGGGGTGTCCTCTGTGTCTAATTGCTAATATACTGTGACTGTGTGGTGCAATCCTGGGATGATGTTCTACCCAACACATCCTGATAACCTACAGTTATGGAAAGGACTGTGCTTTCCCCGCCTCCCACATAACTAACAGACAAGTTCCAACCTTCAAAGGGACTATACTAGGAGCCAGGCCCTTCCCAGAGGTTATCAGGACAGAATGAGATCATAAGATGGTCCTAACGCAATAAACTTGATGTCCTTACGAGAAGAGGAAGAGACAGAAGGGACAATAAGTCATGTAAGGTCATAGCAAAAAGGCTGCTTATAAGCCTAGGAGAGAGAGCCCAGGAGAAAGCAAGTCTGCTACTCCCTAATCTTGGACCTCTAGTACCTTGTGAGATATAACTTCCTCTTGCGTAAGTTAACTCGTATATGCTCTTTGCTGTGACATGTCTAGTAGTCTGTCTCTCCCTCTGTCCTTCCCCCCTCTCTCTCCCTTCCCCCTTTCTCTCTCCCTCCCTCCCTTCTTCCCTCCCTCTGTCCCACCTTCTTTCCTTCCTTCCTTCCTTCCTTCCATCCTTCCCTCCTTTCCTCCCTCTGTCCCACCTTCTTTCCTACCTTCCTTCCTTCCTTCCTTCCTTCCTTCCCTCCCTCTGTCCCACCTTCTTTCCTTCCTTCCTTCCTTCCATCCTTCCCTCCTTTCCTCCCTCTCTCCCTTCCTTTTCCCTAACTCTACTCACCTCCATCAGACAGTGCACACTGGGCTAGAACTCCTATGTGGCCTAGGCTGGCTTTGAACTCATGATCCTCCTGCCTCTGCCTCTTGAGGGCTTGGAATATAGGTATTTGGGGTTCTTAGCATCTAAACTAGTCCTTATTCCCAAGCCTGTCTGTGGCATTTTGGCCAGTCTTCTAAAGCCTTGTTGCTGTAGATGGAGGTTTCTCCTGGGGCTGTTAGCTACCGTGAACAGCCTTTTTCCAGATGAGATGCCTTGGGCAGCTTCCAAGGCTTGTTTGCAGTGTCTGGGTGATCTTATGGTCTCCTATACACCAGTTGCCTTCCTGTTTTTCTTGCTTGGTTTCTCCTATCTTGTTTTTTCCCCTTCACTTCCTAAACTGACTGGCTGAATAGTGGCCTCCCATAGGCATTCACATTCTAATCTTCAGAACCAATGAAATGTTTTCTTACAAAAAAAGAAGGATTTGTAGACATGATTAAACAAACATTTTAAATCAAATCCCAGATTATCTCACGGGGCCCAATCTCATCAGTATTGTCTTAGTTTCATAGCTGTTGATGTGATAAAACACCACGACAAAAAACAGCTTGGAAGAGGAAGGGTTTATTATGCCTCCCAGTCCCAGGTTAGAGTTCATCATTGCAGGAAAGTCAAGGTCAGGACTCCAAGCAACTAGCCACATCACATCAACAGCCAAAAGAAGAGACCAGTTAGCATGCTGTGTGCTTGCAGTTTGCACACACCTTGTTTCCTCCCCTCTTACCCAGTTCAGGACTCTCTGCCTAGGGAATAGTGCTGTCCACAGTGGGCGGGGACTTGCCAAATCATTTAACCTAGTTGAGACAGTTTTTCATGGACACGTCCACAACCCAACCAATATAGATACTCTCTCACTGAGATCATCTCGTCCTAGGAGACTCTGAGATGTTTCATGCTGACAATCAATGCTAACCAGCATAACCACCATGCACCTAAAAGGGAGACAGGGACCCCAGACACAGGTAGCAGAGTGGTGGCCGAAGCATAGAAACAAAGAGGGAAAGAAGATGACATGTTAGACGTGGTGTTTTATATTAAATAAGAACCAAGAAGCAAAGGGCACATGAGGCATCCGGTAGCAGACACAGGCTTACCTGAACGTCTGTGAAGAGCCAGCTCGTCCATCTGGAACATCGGACCTGCAGGATTGTGGAATAATAAATGTTAAGCTACAAAGCTTGGTTCAGAGCAGTAAGAAGCACCCAGCAGCTGTCTGCGAAGCAGACTGAAGCATCGTAATGTCGTTCAGGTACTGTTTGTGAAGCACAAGGGCACAGATAGAGTTTCATTTTAATAAGAGCTCCACTGATGATAATTAGAAATTAGCTACATGAACATTTTCAACATCCTGCCAGATCTGAGAAGAAAGTTGCGCTGGCGTCTCTATAGTGAGAGCTTAATGTGTGAGCTGGCCCATAATATGCTGCGACAACGAAATGCACAGAAATGTCTTTAAGTTCTGTGATTAAGAAATTCAAGGTCAAGAGGCAGAATCTGGCCCTTGCTGTGTTATAACATGGCAGAAAGGAGCGCCTTGTAAGAGAGCTTCAGAGGGACTTCAAAGTCTCCCTTATAATAAACCTTCCCTAATTTTCAATAGCCCACTCTGGACTCAATGGTGTGGATCCCTGGGTGGGATGGGTCCTCAAGTCCCAAACCCCCAAGAATGGCCTCCATTCTAACACTGCTGCTTTGACATGGACGTTTCCAGTACATAATGTTTCTTCTCTCTCCTTTACATGGTCCTTTACTCCCAACACACCCACCTTGTAAGACATTCTTACATTAGGAACCTTGCATCGGCTGTTTCTTTCCTATAAACTCTTTCCTGAGAAAGCCACAGGACTGGTTTCCATGAAAGACTTTGGACAAGAGGCAGGGAAGGTAGCTCAGTGGTTAAGAGCAGCCGATGCTCTGGCAGAGGACCCGGGTTTGTTTCCCAAAGAATGACATTGCATCTCCAGATCCAGAGAGCGGGATGCTCTCCCTGGCCTCGCCGTGCACGGCGTGCACGTGCTTCTCATGCAGGCAGGCGCACAACACACACATGAAAATGATTTTTTAAAAAGACTTTGGTCAAATGCCCTCTTCAAAGTAAAGTGAGTCATGTTGGCTGTCTCATTGAAAACTGAAATTCCAGGCAGCTAAGGTGGCTAGCTGGTAAAGGCATGTGCCTCCATTGGGCTTCCTGATTTGAGTTCGATTTCTGGGATCTACAAGGTGGAAGGAGAAAATAGATCACCCATGTTGTTCTCTGATCTCCATACAGGTATGGTGGCACTAGAAGTACATGTACACACACACACAAACACACACACACAAACACACACACAGAAACTTGGAGTTTCCCTTTAGCATACACAAGTAATTACGTCTACTTCTATTATTATCTTTACAACAAAGCATAAACCTTACTTATCATCATTTTCTCTTTCACTAGAATGCAAGGCACACAGGGACAGGAACATTTTCTTTCTCACTTGCTGAAGAATGCTGGCAGGGAGAATCACCAGACAGAATCAAGTTGTATTCAACATAAGTGCTCGAAGAACGGGTCCTTCAACCCTCTAATTACTGGATGTTTGGAAGGAACCCCTAAATCCAAGCAATTCTTGTCCTAGTGACCACTGAGCCTCAGCCCAAAGGTTACAGTCTTAATCATTCATTTTCATCCTAAAAACCAGATCTTGAATTCAGTGTGGCCATCTGTGCCCTGCTGGAGATCTAAGGTACCAACGGGTAAACTGCAAATGTTACATTTGTAGATTTCTGACGCGCAAGGTCCTGCCTGACAGCCTCATTCATTTACATGTCTAGCTCTAACCTGACATTGATGCTGAAAATTTAAAGCCATGGTGTTTTTTGTCAATACCCTCCTTCCCATGTCTTTTCTGACATCTTGCCCGAACATATCTGCTCCATGTTAATCAATATGGTCTCCATCCCATAAACAAATGTCTGATTTCTAACTATGGTAGACCTCACATGACATTCATGTTGACCAGCTTATACAAGCCAGCCCTGTTTTTTATTCAACTGTTTATTACATCGGCTATTTCTTTTGGTTTACCCATCTTTCTGGTGGTTGACCCATGGCAAAGCTAGCTCTAGTGACATAATCAATGAGTACCTTGTCAGATACTCCAATGAAGCACCTGGATGGCACCCATCTTTCTGGTCTGCCCCACCACATCATATCCCTTGGATACCAGTGATCAGCAAAGGAGCCTGCCTGACTTCCTCAGCAGCGTCTTCCAGCCCTGCCTCAAGCTTGGACCAGCCATTTTCCATCTTCTTCTGAGTTACCTTTGAGTAGACTTCTGGGGTGCTTGGCTCTGCTGTCAATCTGAGAGGTACACAGGTTTGGAGTCCACCCCCATCTGTGTTGTTTGTTGGCAGTAGAATTATCTTAGCTCCAGTCTTCTCATTTTTGAAGCTATAATAACAGTATCTACTGTATTGTTATAAAAGTTAATGAGACAGCATATGGAATGTCTAGGATATGCATCTGCTCATGCTGAAAATTTAATGATGGCTTTTATAGTATAAATTTTCAAAACATTAAGAGCTGGACACAATTTGGCAGTGGTTCTCAAATGCAAATAAAAGTCACATAACTGCATGCTGGTTGGCTTTGTCACCTTCAAGGGAGACCTCAGTTGAGGAGTTGCCTCTATTACATTAGCCTGTGGATAAGTCTGTGGGACATTTTCTTGATTAATCGTTGATGTGGGAGATTGCTCCTTTCCTAGTTAAGTGGGCCCGGGTCATGTAATAAAGCAGGTTGGGAGAGCCGTGGGGAGTAAACAATGCTCCTTCACAGTCTCTGCTTCCGTTCTTGCCCCCAGGTTCCTGGTTGAGATCCTGCCATCAGCGATGTGTAGTGGAAGTGTAAGACAAACACGCCCTTTCGTCCCCTGAGTTGGTTTTGGTCAGTGTTTTATCACAGCAACAGAAGAAGCACTAAGACACCTGCCAGGAATGTATAATCTGAACCATAAGGAAACAATCATGCAAATTCATTGGAAAACCATTATTGGCTCACAATCTTCAAAAGAAAGTGTGTCAAAAAAGGCAAAAAAGTATCAGTTTAGATAAGAGGAGATCAAAGGAGATATAAAAACCAAATGTAATGCAAATCATATTGAACCCTGGATATTTTAAAAACAGCACAGAAAACTGTGAGAATAACTGACAACGTTTGAGTATGTGGCGCGCGTGCGCACACACACACACACACACACCCCCACCCCCACCCCCACCACCACCACCACACACATACACACAGCTGTATGAGACAGGGTCTTACTTTGTCCCAGGCTGGCATGTATATATATATATATATATATATATATATATATATATATATATATATATTATACATTATGTATATAGTCCAGGCTGGCCTCAAACTTATAGCCCTCCTCCTGCATCCCGAGTGTTGGGATTGCAGGTCTGAGGCACCATGCCTGGCTTAGAACATATTGAATATTATATTGACTTTTCTGCGCTCGACAATGGCATTGTCTTATTTCAGAAATCGTCTCACTGGGAGTGAGACAGCTTGAAATACTTAGAAGGCAATGTACCAACTCCTAAAATGTGTCCTTATAAATCCACAAAAGTGTGTGTGTGTGTGTGTGTGTGTGTGTGTGTGTGTGAGAGAGAGAGAGAGAGAGAGAGAGAGAGAGAGAGAGAGAGAGAGAGAGAACACTAATTGAGACAAAGCATTAACTAGAAACATTACGGTTATTTGTTCCTGATTCTTTCAGATTTCATGTAGACTATGACAGCTTAGCTTTATTTTCACTTTTTTTTATTTTTCCTGTGTACTGACAGGGGTTGAACCCAAGGCCTCAGGCATGCTAGGCAACTGTTCTTCTAACCATGGCCCTCTATCCACAGTCCTGGACATTTTCTTTCAAAAGTGAAAATGTATAAACATGTCTCTGAGAGATTTGTTGAACACAGAAGAAACAGATTTAGTTAGGATATCAGAAAATCAATTCTGTACAAACTAGTCCAACTTCGTGTCGAGTCACGTTCCTGGAAACTCATCTGTCCATCTCCTTGAGAATTACTCTTCTCACAGTTGGGAACTCTTAGAAGAACCTGCAGGCAAACCATTTTCCTCAGTGTTTCTGAGCCGAGTGTTCCCTTCAGGTGCCTCATTTCTCTCTCCTGAGGATTGGGAGATGCTGACACCTGAGACATTCTGAAGGTCCCCTTTGCAGTCTACATCTGAGCCCAGTAATGAAGACGAGGGAAAGGTGGGAGACAAGAGGCTTTCCCCCCAGCCCCGTATCCCCCACGTTACTTTGTTTTGGGCTGATAGGAGGCCTCTCTCCTCTTCAGCAAGCATCATTGGCTTGAGTCTTGCCCTGGCTTGGAGCTCTCTCTCTTGCTCCTTTGGAATAGTGAGTAGCAGTAGTCCTTAACGCTGTGTGTAAGATTACCAGCTTGGCAGGATTCTGAATCACCATGGGAACAAGTCTGATTAAGTTAATTGAGGTGAGAAGACCCACCCTACATGTAGGTGGCACCCTTCTTCCTGCTGGGGTTTCAGACTACATCAAAAGGAGAAGGCAGGCTTCCGTCAACATGCATCTCTCGGTTTCCTGACCGGACACAATGTGAACAGAAACATCAAGCACCTGCCCCCACGGCTCCCTGATATGTGGACTGTACCCTCTGATTGTGGGTCAAAGCAAGGCCACCCTTCCTCAAGTTGCTTTTGTCCCGTATTTTGTTGCATCAGCAAGGTGGTGACAGATAAACCCCAAGTCCCACCACACCCTTTGTGTCGAGTTTATTCTGATATGCTCATGACTTTCGGTGGGGACTTTTGCTGATTTGTCATCCCAGGTCTGTGACTTGGAGAACACAACTCGGAGACTGAAGAGCTCTTCATGGCAAACAAAATGGTGGATTTTGTTGTTGTTATATGGGGTTATGCTTCTGAGTTACTCTCGAAAAGAAATAATGTAAATCAAAGACTTAATTCATCCCATGCTATCAATTAGTAGGTATTTGGGAACTACCCCTCAGCTCTACGCAGTGCCCAGAGGGAAGCCAGCGAAAAAGGAAAGAATCAATGGGCAGACACTGCAGCTTCCTGTAGCCCAAACGACATGGAGGAATTAGAAGCTTAAGAAAAGAACAAAGTCGAACAGTCAGTGGGAAATCCCCTGCTCAATTAACTTGACTAATAACTTCCAGGAGTACTGTCTGACATGCAGCCTCACCTCTCTATTATCTTGGGCACAGCTCTCTCTTACAGTATCCTTGAGTTAGTGGCACGTCAGGGAATGAATGGAAAGTAATTGTTCTATCCCTGAAGTGGAGAAAAAAGAAGAAGAAGATGAGATGATGACTGTCAGAGATAAGACGGCAAATAATACCAATAAGTAGAGTGAGTGTACACGCACACGCACACGCGTGCACAGGAGAGACAGAGAGAGAGAAAAAGAGACAGAGAAGACAGGAAGGCAGGCTGAGGCAGACACAGGCGACCATGCAGTCATATGTCCGGGGCTGGAATGCATCAGGAACTTAAAGCAATTTTATTTAAATATTAAAGGAGACTGGAGGACTTAGGCACATCAGGGTCATACATAGCCATCATCGTCATAACTTTTCTCCCATCCCTAACATTTCTGAACTGATTTTCCCACCTGACATCTCCTAGACAATGTCTTCCTTAGCTTTGCCTACACAGAAATGGACTGAGTCACTGTGTTCCTCTCCAAGCCTATTGTCCATCCACCTTTCGGAGGCTGCCCATTGCCTGCGTAATAGCATAATGTGTAAGTGGATGTCTCTTAACCTCTGTCATTACAGTCTGTGGGGGGTAATTAAAGCAGATTTCTGACTATTAGCTTCAGTGTATCCTGTGACGGAGCCATGAGTCACAGCTGGCTGCACAGAGGTTGCTCCTTTCCCTCCTCAGTTATTCTAGTAAGAAACCAGCCGTGGTTTGTGAGAATTATCTCTATCTATACTACGTGATTTTTCTCTGCCTGCTCTCAAATCTTCCTCTGGGCTTTTGGATCCTGTCAGTTTGATTGTTATGTGTGGTGATGTGACTATTTTTTCTTTTGCATTTTCTACTAGCATGTGTTACATTTTGGATCTCTTCAATGCCATTCACAAAAATTCATTCATTATCTCTACAAATATATTTTGTACTCTGTTCTCTTCTCAAGTAGGAATTTCTATTATTACACGATATATAAAATTGCTTACTAAATGGTTTCAGTACTCTCTGGGTGATTTAAGCTTTTTTGGAGACTATTTATTTATTTTTATTTTATGTCTGTGAGTGTTTTGCCCTGTATGTATGTAAATGCACTGTGCTTTTGTGCCTACGGAGGCCAGAAGAGAGTGACAGATTCCATAGAGTTGGAGTTATGGACTCCATGGTGGAGCAAGCCACCATGCGGGTGCTAGGAGCAAAACCTAGGTCCTCTGCCAGGTCAGCAGAGCTCTTAAGCACTGTGTGTGTGTGTGTGTGTGTGTGTGTGTGTGTGTGTGTGTGAGAGAGAGAGAGAGAGAGAGAGAGAGAGAGAGAGAGAGAGAGAGCAATGTCCATGCAGGCCAAACATTGGCTCCTCTGGAACTAGAATTATAGGTGTTGGAGAACATGGTTGCTGGGAATGAGCTTCAGCTTTTTGGAAGAGCAACACATGCTCTTAGCTACCGAGCACATTGTTTTCCCCTCTGTCCTTTTCACTGGATAACTCCCATTAATTAGACAACTTCCACCAGTCAGACTTCAAATTGACCATTCAGACATTTCCAACGAATAGCTACATCAACCCAACGATTGTTTTCATTTCAATAATCTTCTTTTTCAGTGTTAGCATTGATAGTTGGTACTTTGATACAGTGTCTCTGCCAGAATTCCTTACTTGCTGACTCTTGTGAGTATATTTTCCTCTAAAGCCTTGAGGGTATGGATAATGGCTGTCTTAGTGTGTCTGCTAACTGTAGAATTCGTTTGTATTTTCTTCTTCTTCCTGCTACTCCTCCTTTTTCATGTTGAGTAGAGACATCCTTTTCATGTTTCTTCACACGCCTCATTATTTTTATTGAAATGGAATATTTTAAATGACATCTAACAGATGGGGCAAGCTGCCAGATATCAGAAGGCTGTGATGACTGGTTTTGATATCAAATTGCCCTAAACTAGAATCACTTAGTAGGGAGATGCAGCTAAGGAGTTTCCCCATCACTTTAAACTGGTGTGAGAAGACTCATCCCAAATGTGGGAGCACCTCCTGGCCACAGCCAGGTTGAAGAGGGAACGGCAGGGCAAGATTGTTTGCTGTTTGCTTCTTAGCCTTCCCTTTTGCCCCTGAGCTGATTTACTCCACCACCCCCACTGATGATTCCTTCGCTGCTACCAGAACAAACATTTCCAGCTCCCATGGTCGACTGAGGGCCAATGGCTCTCCCAGAAACCCTGCAGGGTTTTGGTGACAGATTGGGACTCCTGGGAACCCCTCCTTATAGACTGCAGCTCCCCTATGTGAGGCAGCCCCTGGGGGATAATTCTAACTACAGAGGCACCCAACCACAGCTTCTCAGGTGAGACTCAGCTGTTAGCACTTCAACATAAGCTGATTTAATGAAATTACATGCGCGCACGAACACACACACACACACACACACACACACACACACACACACACACACACACGCACGCACACCATCAGCTTTGTTTCTTTAGAGAACCTGACTAATACACTATCCAATCAGAGCAGCAGCCAAGCAATTAAACATTTGTTCCCTTAATGTGACAGTTAATTAATAAGACAAAAGGGACATAGTGCCAGCTCTCCAGTGTCCAATCTCCCCAGTGGAATGGCTCCTGATGAAGGGCAGGGGAGTAATTGTAGTCAGGGAACAAAAGGCTTTTGTTGGAGATTGGTGCTAATGTTTTGATTCAATAGAGAATCTGCATGTCCAGATGCTGAAGGTCCTTGTCCCCAGTTGATTTTTGATCAATCAATAAAGATGCCAATGGCCAACGGTTGGGCATGGGGCGGGACACTTAAAATTGCAAGGGTAGGACCTTGAGAGGAATAGAAGAGTTGCCATGACTCGAGGAAGAAGGATGCATGCAGGATCGGCAGGAGAGAAAGCCTACCAGCCCTGTGAGATTTCAGGGAAGTGGCCACTGACCACGTCCCTGATTGGGCCTGGGCTTGCAGGGGAAGGTTTAGGAGTGCGCAGACTTTGAGGTAGCCAAGACATTTTAAAAAGAAGCTAATGTGTGTGTGTGTCTTTCATTCTCAGATCCAAAGATAGTTCGCGTGTGTGTGTGTGTGTGTGTGTGTGTGTGTGTGTGTGTGTGTGTGCGTGCAATCTGCCAGGAACCAAAGCAGTGTACCAAAATCTCACTGCTTCAGGCTCCTCCTGCCGTTTCCTCCATCTAGGGCCTGGAGAGACAGGAGGAGGCAAGAGTCAAGAGTAGGAAAGTGTTGTGGTTTGCCCTGAAGTTATCTGTATTTTGATGCTAATTCCACTGCCCCAAGGACTGCTGCCTAGTCAGGGACTCAGAACTTGATCGACTTCACCAGAACCACCTCTCCATTGAATTTGTAAAGTACAGGTGAGGGGCAGGTACAGGATAGAAGGAGGCCTGTCATTGGAGGAGAAGGAAGGATGGGCGAGAGAGAAGTTTGAAGGAAGAGGAGGAGACTAGGGGAGAGAGGAAGAGACAGGAGGGAGAGAGGCGGAGAAGCCATGGCAGGACAAGATGGCAGGTGATGTTAAGATTCTGCTCTGTGTATTTACAGGTTGTTATTAATGTTCTCAAGGGATGGCTGGTACCGGGCTTTGTATGTTTAAGTGGGCAATTATATCTTACCAATTGGATCTAAGATTATTGTGTTGTGTGTTCTTTTATGTGAGGGTTTGAGTGTAGGAAAGTGTGCGGCGGGGATGTGTTTCCACCAAGATATCTAGCAGATATCTGGACACCACGGTACAGAGCTAGTGGGGTAAAAGACACCGTTAAACTTTATTATTTTTATATTTTTACAACAACAGGAAAATCCATGTCAATGGAAAGTGTTGCCAAGAACCCTAGTAAGACCTGAGATGCCTGAACTGGGTCTCAACTGAACCCCACCTCCACTCACCAGCACAGTGCTCAGAAACGGAGGTATGTAGTTAGAAACGCAGATGTGCAGAGAGACATGGTCAGCTGGGGTGGCCGCATGGCCTCTGCAGTGAGAATGCATGAGTCAGGGAGCAAACAGGACCCAGCTATAACCCTTAAGGTGATCCACTGGATCCCAACCTCCCCTCAAAAACCTTTGTGTCTAGATGGCACTAAGCCCAGCATGAGAAGAGCAAGTGTCCCCTTCAGTGCCAGAAAAAGCAAGGCACTTTCTTCAGGTCAAGGTTGGAAGAACAAGTTTGGAGTTTTGACCTGGAGCCACCTCCCCAATGGAGGCTTTCGAGTCCTCTCTGTTCCTCCAGAGTGCACTTTACTTTTGTAAAGCAGGGATTAAGTTGGAAGACTTGACCTCCAAACTGCTTCCTTGAGTCACTAGCCCCTGACACGTCTCCTCTGAGTTTCCACCTGACAGTGTCCTTGGACTAAGCTCTGTGGGTCTCACCCATCAGTTACAGCCTGCCAGCTAGTCAAAGCTTCAGGCATATCTGAAGAGCATAGTTTGAGGTCAGGTTCCCTGAACAGTCCTTCCTTCTGGGTTTTCCCGGAAGGAAATGATCTGATCAGTATCACAATGGCTGATGGTCTCCTGTCCTAGTTAGGGTTTCTATAACCGCAATGAAGCACCATGACCAAAACAACTTGGGGAGAAAAGGATTTATTTGGCTTATATTTCCATGTCTTTGTTCATTATTAGAGGAAGAAACCTGGAGGCAGGAGCTGATGCAGGGGCCATACAGGAGTGCTGCCTACTAGCTTGCTCCTCATAGCTTGCTTAGCCTGCTTTCTCATAAGACCAATGACCACCAGGCCCAGGACTGTACAATCTACCAAAGGCTGGGCCCTTGCTCATCAACTATTAATTTAAGAATATGTTCGACAGGCTTGCCTATAGCCCAATCTCGTGGAGGCATTTTCCCAATTAAGATCCAATTTTCTCAGTTGACTATAGCCTGCTTAGTACATCTCCCAAAAGACTTGTCTGCACTTTAATCCTTGGAACCGGTGAGTGTTAGTTTATGTGGCCAGAGATGTGACTAAACTACGTATCTTTGGTAAATATTTATTCTTATCATTTTAAATTCTGAGTAAGTGTGTGTCTCTACATGTGGGTATGTCCATGTCATTGAAAGTGCCCAAGAAGGCCAGAAGCATTGGATCTGGAGTTGAACCATGTAGGGATAGATGGTTGTAGGCCTCCTAATATGGGGTGAGAACTGAACTTGGGTCCTCTAGAAGAGCAGCAAATACTCTCAACTGATGAGCCATCTCTTCAGCCCCTCACCTAAGCATCTTTAAAATTTTAATGCCTTTTGCTTATTAATTGTATGTGGGGGGAGGTTGTGTGTGGGTGTGTATAGAGGAATCAGTTGTCATGCTCCCCCGTGTGGTTCCTGGGGATGGAACTCAAGTCGGCAGACTTGGTGGCAAGCACCTTTACCTGCCGTGTCATCTCACTAGCCATGCTAAGGATCTCAAGAGGTTATCTCTTATCATCTGGCTAAACATACATGCAATCACTTGCCACCTTATATAAGAGATGTGGTGGGGGGTCGAGGACAGCCATAAGAGGAGAAGTCATGCAAGAGAGGAAGAGGCAATATGAACAACAGGAATGAAAGCTGGAAAAAGGGAGGAACAGGTTTTCCCTAGAGCCTCTAGGGGGAGCACAGCCCTGCCGATGTCAGTAGTTCGGACTTCTAGACTATAGAAAGCAAGAAATACATTTCTGATGTTTCAGTTTACCTGTTTACGGTTATTTGTGACTGCAGTCAAAAGGAAACCAGTTCATCATTATGTGGCAGAGCTCCTGAGTGAGGAGCTAAAATTACAAGCTATAAGGAAGCTTTCTGACACCATTTCCCCATTCTGGAAACAGCACTTCTAATTACGGCGCACAGAACAGCATACCTAGTGTGTGCAGTGTTGCTAGTAGGTCGAGTGTGCTACCGTGGAAATTGCTGCATACCAACTAGAACGTTTCTTCTCCTAGCACATGTGTAGAAAATCAAAGTGGGCATTTTATCAGGGATGTATCCCAAAGAGTTATCTCTCTGGCTCCCTTTGCTGCCTCAAGAACCCACCTAGGCTATCTGCACTTTCCACCAATGGCAGTAGTGGAGGTTGTATTGGTTACTTTGCTCAGTGTGGTGACAAAATACCTGACCAGAAGGACTGTAAAGAGGAGAGGTGTATCTGGGTTCATGGTTGAGAGAATGTCGTCCTACACAGGGAGGCGGGTGGTAGGGCAGAGCAGCTTGCAAGGTTGACGGAGGACATGCTCATGCCTCTGCAGACCAGGAGTCCAGGCTCTGCTCACTTCCTCTTTCTCACCTGTGATTCAGTCCAGGACCCCGGTCCATGACACAGTAGCACCCGCATTCAATGTGGGTCTTCCCTCCTGAGTTAAATCTCTCTGGGAACATCCTTATGGACATCCCCACGAGCTGTGTCTCCTAGGAGACTTCCAACCAGTTAGGCTGAAGGACCACCGGGGCCACTATGCAGCTCTCTGATTAGCAACGAAGAAATAAAGTACATAGTTCCTTGGCCTTCTTTTCATACATGTGTTTCATGAAGTTAGCAAGGCTAGTCACTCACATTCAGCTTCCAAGCTCTGGAAACATGGAAGAAAGACTTTCCCTCCCTCTTGAAGTCAGATGTAACCATGTGACTTGCAGGCCGAGCAGAGTCGCTACTTCCTGAACCAGGACATTTTTCTGTATTCGCTTGGTTTATTTTTCTCACTTGTCTTGCTGGATAGCCCAGGCTGTCTTTGAACTCGTCATCTTCCTGCCTCAGCTTCCCAATTGCTTGGATTAGAGGCAGGTGGCACCATGCCCTGAACAAACAATGTTCCCAAATGGTCACGAAGAAGAGTGTGCCTGCAAATTCATAATGGTCACAGGAGGGCACAAGTAAAGCTTTGTTATTTTCAGCTAGTACTGTTTGCTGGCTACTTACTGTAGAAACAATAGCATCTTCTTATCCTTAGTAGGGTTAGAGGCATTCTAATCGTCTAGCATTCCATACCTGGGGAAAGCAGCCACTCTGTGAACTGCCTCTCAGTTCACCCCTCCCCCTTCTGTATACCTATGGTTGTCATTTCCCCCAAATACACGAGTAACTAGCAGTTTTGGGTCAACCCAGTGTTCCAAATGTGAAAATGACTGGTCCTTTTGGTGCGTTTGCTGTACGGTGAGAAAAGGCTCTCAGCCTTGTTTTGTTTTCCCTTACAGTACAGCGCCCCAGTTCAGTCAGTCATATCTCCTCTGACTTGTTTTATTCCCATCTAGGAGACTGAGTCTCATTAAGAAGTTACTATAAGTCTTACTTCAGCTCTGGATCTAGTTTCGCTGCTTTCCCCTCATAGTACCAGGCCACAGCATCAGTGTCTTTTTCAGACATGTTTTGGTCTCATTTCTATGACCAAATTACCTGACAAGCAACTTGAGCAAGTGTTAACAAATACATTTGCTGATGTTGCTTTCCCCAGCCTAGAGACAGCGCCTCAAGTTCCCAGACATGGGATGGTACTTGGAAGGGGAGATACAGTCTGTCCTGGCAGTGAAGGCCTGACAGGCTGTGGGTCATGTTGCATCTGCAACCAGAAAGTGGAGCATAGGCAGGAAGTGGACCTAAACTATAGAACTTCAGGGTTCACCTCCAGTGATCTCCTTCTATCTGCAAGTACCATGTCTTTCTGTAACCTTCCAATACAGTGCTGGGGACCAACCTGCAAACGCATGAGCATAGGAAGGACGTTTCCCACCCCAACAATTAACATGTGCTAGAAGAGAAGTCCCCACAGTAATAAAGACCATCACAAATTTAGAAGACTTTCTACGTCACCAATATCTCTGGGGATTCATTGGTCCTGTGTGGAATTGGCTCTCGGTTCTATCATGCCCAAAAGGGACTTATGGAAGAAATCTACTTTGGCTCATATTCCAGACAGACAAGGACCCATCGTGTCAGGGAGTATGGCAGCAAGCGACTGACAGAGAGAGCTGCTGGAAGCACAGCGATCCCATCTTAACTGCAAGCCCAAAGCAGAGGGAGGTTATTACAGATGGAGTAAGGTTATAGACTCCCAGTCTGTCTCCACGACACGCTTCCTCCAGCAAGACCACACCTCTAAAGTTCCCCAAACAGAACCACCAGCTGGGGAATCCAGTGTTCAAAACCCCAACCTATCGGACATCCCTCAATCAAACACCAGAGAGGTTTTTCTCTATTCCTACCAATTATTTAATTGGTCCGCGCAGTCTTTCTGACTTTTAGGTTTCTCTGCTACTGGGAAGCCACCTTGGGAGAAGATAACAATTTCCCAGACTCCCTAATGACAGTTTCGAAAGTGAGCAGAAATAGAGGCTCTGTAGAAAAAGCACAAGGCCAGGCATTACTGCAGAAGTTAGGATGCAGCCCACGCCCCCTCTTCATACTTCGGCATCTGACTTGCAGAATATTTTGTTTTGATATTTAGCTGCCGGAACCAGATCCAAGCATGTAGAGGGGGAAGAAATAACCCCGGAAGGGAAGAAGCTTCAACTAGTTATGGAAAATAGCTGACTTCAAGTTAGCCTCGGATTCAAATTAAGGTGCATTAATTTCTCCAGAGGCCGGTGGGGTGCTTTGTCTATGTGGGGCGAGCTAAATGAAGCTGTTCTGTGATTCATCACCAAAGTGGCTGCCTATCACTATCATTCCTCACGGGGGCCAAGCCACCACCAGCAAGCTGATTACAGTTCTTGCTCCACACAGGGTTGGAGCGGGCTTGTTATTTTTCTATTTAGATTCTGAGTTGAGTCCAAGTCCAGTGGCAGTGTGATTGCTTGGGCCCTCACTGGGAGATTGTTCCTCAATAGGTTGGAACACGTCCAAGTTGTCCTGGTCATGCTGAGTCGAGATGGACGTGAATGACATGGCCAGTTAAGGATATCATCCATCAGTTCGTCAATTAATATGCACTAATTGAAGGACTATAGAACAGTGGGTGCCACATTACGGAGGATATAAATATGCATGAGACTGTACCCTATCCTTAGATTACATAGGCAATACACGAGAGCCGTTTGCAGTTGTATTGACCCTCTCTCTTAGCCAGCAGTAACCAGGAGTCATCTGCTATGGCCAAGTTACTGGCACCTCAGATATATGGGAGACGTTAGCATGGAGACATGCAGACACGTCCTCCCTTTCTGCCAATGTTTGTAGTTAGTGCATCCAATTGGCCCTCAGCTTTTGTTCCCGGGCTTTGGTTTAATTTTGTTTACTTTCTTCCTATTGTTACTGGATCTTGGCCCTGAACTCCAGCCCAGTCAGCAAGGAACCTGCAGCCAGCTTCTTCATCTTCACATTAATCAGGGTTTCTCAAATTCAGCACACATGGCAAGAGACCTCTAGTGCGATGTACACCCTCTCCACTATAGGGTGTTCAGCAACATCCTTTGTCCACCAAATGCTATCAGTAGTTTGTTAATCCCATCTTGACAATACGAATTGTTTCTAGACATTACCAAATGTTCCTTAGGTGAGAGTAAAGGCACCTCCATATCTCTATTGATTCAGAAAGACCTCCTTAGATCACTGGAGCTCTCTGGTCAGTCAATCTAGCCAAATCAATGAGATCTAGGTTCAGAAAGAGTTTCTGTCTCAAAAAATAAGGTGGGGAGATTGAAGAAGACAGCAGAATTAATCTCGGGCCTACACTCACACACACACACACACACACACACACACACACACAGAGAGAGAGAGAGAGAGAGAGAGAGAGAGAGAGAGAGAGAGAGAGAGAGAGAGACCTTGTTCTAGGAGTCCATAATTGAAGTTTTAAATGTTTGTTCCTTTCCTCCCACTATGAGCACCATAGATCCACAGAGTTGGCCTTTTCTCTTATTTCATATATATATATATATATATATATATATATATATATATATATATATATATGTATATATATATGTATATATATATACAGAGAGAGAGGGGGAAGGGAGAGAGAGAGGAGAGAGAGAGAGGGAGGGAGAGAGAGAGGAGAGAGAGAGAGAGAGAGAGAGAGAGAGAGAGAGAGAGAGAGAGAATCCTTGTTCTAGGAGTCCATAATTGAAGTTTTAAATGTTTGTTCCTTCTCCTCCCACTATGAGCACCAAAGATCCACAGAGTTGGCCTTTTCTCATTTCATACACACACACACACACACACACACACACACACACACACACTTGTGTGTGTGTGTGTGTGTGTGTGTGTGTGACATAGAATAGGGACCTAAACCCATCTTTCTAAATGGGTTTAGAAAGGTAGCCTTAGCATAGCATTCCTTTCTTTAAACCAAAAAGCCTTAGAGGTGCTGCTGGCTGGAATCAAACTCAGGTTAGGAGCACTCCTTTTCAGCCTGGGAGTACTCTTTATTCTTGTTCTTTGGGTCATGAGCAGACTAGCCATGCCTGTGAGACAAGTTGGTCTGTCTATGCTGATCTTTCAAGCACCCCATAAAACAAGCTAGCTGTTCCCCAAGAGCCAAGATGTCTGAAAATTGAGGAGTGTCTTGAGACAGACCTTTGCTTTTTTATATCAAGCATAAACTCACAGGAATCTTCTTCTCTTTAATATTTTAATTTGATTTTGACAATTTCATATTAAATATAAGGTATTTTATCATCTTCTTCCCCAGACTCCTCTTTGTCCCTCATCACTCCCCCTAGAACCCCTTTTCCCTACAAACTTCCTCCTACTTTCATGTCCTGTTTAAAAATTAAAATATAATTACACGATCTCTTTCTTCCCTTCACCCCTCCCACTTTTAAAAATAGTTCAATAAGTTTAAGTAAGATTGTTTTCATGTGTATAACTGGATTATGGGCAGCTTACCACTGGGTACATCACTGGGTACAAAAAAGGCTTATTAGCTATCTGTTTTAGTTAGGATTTTACTGCTGTGAAGAGACACCGTGACCAAGACACTTCTCATAAGGACAACATTTAATTGGAACTGGCTTACAGGTACAAAAGTCCAGTCCATTATCATCAAGGCTGGAGCATGGCAGACCCCAGGTAGGCAAGGCACAGAAGGAGCTGAGAGTTCTACATCTTGTTCTGAAGGCAAACAGGAGAAGATTGGTTTCCAGGCAGCTAAGACACCCACAGTGACACACTTCATCCAAGAAAGTCAAGCCTACTCAAACAAGGCCACACTTCCAAAAAGTGGCATTCCCTAGGCCAAGCATATTCAAGCCTCCACACTACCAATTGCTTCCAGCTAAGGATGGCCATGAGAAGCCTCTTACTCCTATAGGGCAGCAAGCAGTAACTTCAGACAGAGAGGTGGTCGTTGACTAGAAGGGTCTGTTACTGGAACAGGCTCTTAGGAAAGAGAGGAGCTAGCACTGTAGAAATGGGAGAGTAAGGGAGTGATCTATTCCAAGCGTTCAATGTTAGAAGATAAAAGAGTCATATGGGAAGTCGGGAAGCAGCATGATTTACCTGAGGACACGTGCTAGGGAAAAATGACCAGGCAGAAAGGAAACACCAAAGATAAAAAAAAAAGCACAGGTTTCCAACACCAGTCTGAGACTATATCTGTTTGGTTTCTATATTTAAAAATATATACATTCCTTAGAAGTAATATCTCCAGTGGCAGAAAGAATCCAAAAAAATTATATATTTGACTAGGCATGTTTTTTATCCAACAAAAAGAAACACAAAATTATCCTCAGTCCACAAGAAGATAAGGAGTGGTAGCAAGGCTGCCTGTGAAGATTTTTTATTGTTTTGTTTTATTTTGCTTTGTTTTTAAGATGCAAGAAGTGCTTGCCAGGCAGGTTCCACTGCTGGGTTAGCCAGCTTCCTATCCACTTAAGGCCCCAGCAAACCACTATAAGGAGGAATACTTTATTTTGTCTCATTGTTTTAAGATCTGTTCTATATATTTGTTTTTAAAAATATTTTTAAAAGTGTGTGTGTGTGTGTGTGTGTGTGTGTGTGTGAATATGAATGTGCACATGAAAGCACAGGTGTTTGTGAAGACCAGAAGAGGCTCCAGCAGCTGGAGTTACAGGCAGTTGTGAGTTGCCGAATGGGAATTCTGGTGACTGAACTCAGGTCCTCTGCAAGAGCAGTAAGTGCTCTTAACCATGGGGAAATCGCTCTAGCCTTCCCGTTCATTGGTTTATAGGTTCCAGTCTATTGGCAGGGAGCATGTGGTTGAACATAACAGGTCACCCCAGGTTAGTCAGGAAGCAGAAAGAGCACTCAGTCTGGTAGGCATTCTCTTTTTGCCCAGGTTCCAGGTTTATTGAATGTTGCTTCCAAAATCCGGGGCACATCCTCTCCCCTCTTCCTTAGTTGGTCATCTCTGAAGAGGCCCTTCCAGATGCTCCCAGGAGTGTGCTTTACTAACCTCTGCAATGTGTCTCTGTCCTATCAAGTTGACAATATAAAGTAACCATTACAAATGTCAAAGGTGGAGGTCTGGTGTCCGAGTCAAATATGAATTTATGATCTTAAGCAAGAACGCAAATTCTGAGCTTTAAAATAGGACCAGTGAGATGCCTCAGCAGGCAAGGGTGCCTATGGCCAGGCTGGCAGCCAGATCTCCATGCATAGAACCTTCACAGGGGAAAGAGAGAAGCAACTCCTGAAAGCTGTCTCAACTGGCATGGACACTGCGGCACACACCGTCCCTCCCGAATAAGCAAGTGCAACAGAACTTTATTAAATACGTAAACTAGTGCTTACATGCTTATTGAGATGATTATAGAAGATGATAACATCCGATGCATAGTGGACTATAGGACTAACAGACTGTGGTGAGGCCCTTGATCTCTAATGAAAACCAACTGTCTTAGCATTTTATAGCTATGAAGAGACACCATGACCACAACACATACATACATACATACATACATACATACATACATACATACACACATGCACAGACACACACGTGTGTGTGTGTGTGTGTGTGTGTATATATATATATATAAAATTTAATTTGGGCTGTTTATAGTTTCAGAGGTTTCACCATTATCATCATCAAGGCAGGAAATATGGCATTATGCAGGCAGACATGGTGCTGGAGGAGCAGAGAGTTCTATATCTTGATCCAGGGGCAGCAGAAAGAGACTTTGTACCACAGTGGGCATAGCTTGAGTATATAAGACAGCAAAACTTGCCTCCACAGTGACTTCCTCCAAGAAGACCACACCTCCTAATAGTGCCCCTCCCTCTGGCCAAGATTCAAACACTTGAGTCTATGGGGTCACTCCTATTTGAACCACCACATTCTCCTCCTGGCCCCCATAGGCTTGTACCCTTACCGTAATGCTGCATTCAGTTCAGCCTCAATTCTACCCATAACCTGTGACAGTCTCAACCGAAGTTCAAAGTGTCTTCTGAGATTCATGCAATCTTTTAACTGTAATCAAAGAAAATCAAAGGAAAAAACCCCAGATCACATACTTCCAACATGCAGTGGCACAGGATAAACATTACCATTCCAAAATGGAGGAAAGGCTGGATAATGAGGAAGAGCTGGACCAAAGAAAGACTGAAAAATAGTTGGACGAGCTCCGAACCCTGCATCTCATGGTTCCCACTACCTTCAGCTTCGTTGACTGCAGCACAAGTCTTTCTCTTGGGCTGGTCCTACTCTCTGTTAGGAGCTTTTCTTGGCCGGTATCTCATGATCAGGAATCTCTATCCTCCTGAGATCTCCAAAGCAATATAGGCTTCATTCACAGCTAGCTCCACACAATGCATCTCCCTGCAAGGAAACCCATGCTGTATGCCTGTCCTCAGCAGCTTCCATTAGTAGTGAAGGGAGACGCTATAACCTGTTTAGAGTATTCTCAACTCTAAAGCCAGAACCACATGGCCAAATGTGCCAAGTTCTGCTGCTTGAGGACGTTGTAATATAGCCCCTTGTTCTGCTGGCCCATGTCTATATCTGGGCAGCCTTAGCTGGGTGAAGTAGGTGCGGACAAGATGTTGGTTGGCAGTGTGTGCTCAGTAAAGAACACACACTTTAGCCTTGGAGAACTGATTCAGTTTAATGGAGGTGCAGGGAGAGAAAGGGGTATTTATAGCCTTGGCGAGACCGCCAAGATCTCTGGGGCAAGGTTTGTGTGGCTGTGTACAGGCCTGGACAGTGGTATTAGAAGATACTTCATCTTCATAATCAGGGACTGAGGAGTCTGGGGAGAAAAAACTCATAACAGGGAGTGAGGCCTGATCACTGCCAAAGTGTAAATTCTTGCTAAGGTTGATAATGGGGCACTAGGGTTGATATTGCCACTCCCTATGGCCAAGGGAGTATGTATGGCATTGGAATACATGACCCTATGGGGAACATTCCTATTCAAAACACCATGCCAAGCACTCCAAGTCCTGTGGTATCAATGCTGGCTTCACAGGTTCATTGGCATCTGACTTGCAGTGGCTCCTTCTTTTCCACTAATCAAAACTGCCAGCTGCCCCAGGAAACCCAGTAGAAATCTGGGTCCCTCCTCTGCAATCTCAGAGCATCACACACATCTCTGGAGCCTGAGGGGCTTCGTCTTCGTCTTCTGTAGGCGGACGGTTTTCGGGCATTATGACATTCCCATCAATCTGTTGTTGAATCCTTGGTTTGCTTCTGAAGAGCCTGGTGTTATATAAGAAGCAAGGAGATGCAGAATTGGTTTTAGATCATTGTCTTAGCACATTCTGAATACCAATCTGCTTTTAAAAGATGTATTTTATTATTTTTAAGTGTGTGTGTGTGTGTGTGTGTGTGTGTGTGTGTGTGTGTGTGTATGCAAAGCCTGAACAGGGAATTAGATCTGCTGGACTTGTGAGTGGTTGTGAGTCACCTGATATGGATTCGAGAACTGAGTTTGAGACCTCTAGAAGAGCAGTAGGTGATCTCAATCTCTAAGCTGTCTCCCCTTTGAGCCCACCAATGATACGCACTATTTTGGAACAAAGGAGAATTTAATGCGTGTTTTTTTTCCAAGTCTGAAATCTAAGACCACAGTTCAAATGGAAAGTCTCCTGTTAAATCCTTTAGTGTGTATCTCTTATGCCTCAGGCTGAGACACCGCAAATGCTCATAGTGAATTGGGAGCCTGCATGAGGTAGGAAATAGCAGATTATTTCCTGTCTGTTATTCTATCGAAAGTAACACAGTACTAACCAGTCATCACATCTTCACAACAGCACCCCGTTCACAGATAGGGAATAGAGAAAATGTAGGAGGTGGAGAGTGACTGGAGGAGGGGGAGGATCATTTGCTATACTGACAATGACCACTACGGACATTATTCAAAGTAAAACAACCCAGTCCTTAAAAAATTTAAAGAAAGATGAATACTGTCCAGTTCCCCTTCTATCAAGTACCTAGGGAAGACATCCTACAGAGGCGTGAGGAGAACTACCCAGTGGTTGCCACGGCTGAGGGAAGGCAGCCACCATTTCAACTGGGGAACACAAAGACCTCTGGGTATAGAGGAGGCGGTAGTCATGTGAATAGGAATCTATTTTGCAAACTTAATAGGGATGCAAATAGAAAGTTTTATTTTCTGTCTATTTTTCTTTATTTTTTTTAAAATTCAAAACAAAAAAAAATTGAAGTGGCCACAGAAGTGACTTCCTATGATCCCCTGAGGAGACAGACAGCCTAGAGCTTCACGGTTATTTCACAGGACTCTGTAAACATCGAGACACAACTTTTAAAGTGAACCTTGGACTAAAAACAGAAAAATATAATTCAGGTAAAGTTTTTCATACCTACCCCATTAACAGGCTTTCTCACATTCTGCATTTTGTTTATACGTTGTTACTTTGCTTCATTTAACAGGGTCTTGCTGACTACTCCAAGCTGAGTTGGGACTTGAGTTCCTCATGCCACAGCCTCCTGAAGCCTCGGGTTGCTGGCCTGTTACCTCCACATGCAGCCACTGATGCCTTTTTAAAACAGTTCTCTGGAGTGACAGCTCTGCTCGTCTGTCTGAGGCCAAAGCCTTTCCTAAGGTGTGCCTCTTTCTCTTTCAGTGCTAAGTTAGGACACACAGTAAGTATAGTCCCCTGAGCTCTGCTTCTTTACTACAAGAGCTAGAAGTGAAGGCTGACAGGACTCTGAGTTTCCATAGCAGGACTCATCATGGCTGGTGCTGGACTCTTTCACCAGAAGACACACTGGGATTCCCTGAGTCTTTTCTGGAAGATGTTTAGCTTCTGCTGCATACCTACATCCATTCAATTTGCAGTATCAGTGTCTTGAAATCTTGTAATTCCTTTTTCACTTATTCATGTGATGCTTCTCCAGAAACTCCTTCCATCAATAACTGGATTCTATTGACCATTTTTCAAACTAATGGGTCCAATCCCCAGTGATCTCTGAGGTTGATCAATTTGATTTCTTTGATTTGCTTATGAGCTCGTGATTTTAAACATGTTTAATGTGTCTCAATCCATTGCACTTACTTTCCTGTTTGACGCTCAGCTGTCTGATCTTTGGTGGCAAGGCCTTTTTAAAGTGAGCACCTGAGCCCTTTCCCAAGATGTCATTAATCGTTCATGATTTCTTTTCTTGCTGTCTGTCTCACAATTTGTTATAGGCCAGGAACCAGCCAAATCGCCAAGGATTGTTGGCTGCTTGTATAGGAAGTGTTAGCCTAAAATAATTCACCTGGCTGCTAGAGACACCTATTGCCGCTGGGTTAGTGATTATCCCAGGGTGTTTTCAGTAGATAGATAGTACTTGGAACTTTAGATTATAAAATATATGATCAAAATAAAACAATGCCCTCAGTCCAAATCTAATTTGAATAAATCACCCAGCCTTTGCTTCATCTCCCCTATCTCGATCTTCCTCCTGCCTTGAGACTGGTTTCAATGACATTGAAGATGAAGTTTTAATCTCATGCAATTAGTAATTTATTTTACATTGAAGTTTATACCCCATTGTCTTGGCATGACCAAATCATTTCTACAAGTACTGTTGCTAAAAAGAGCTTACACATATTTATGGATAGCTTTCTCTTGGTGTGTATTACAATAGGATTACACAGTCAAATTATTGTGTTTTTAAGCTACTTGGAATAATCTCTTTATTAGTTTTGGGGTTTATTTGTGGCTTTTTTTCTTCTGGGGATCAATCCTGGGCCTAGTGTGCTAGGCAAGCACCCTCCCACTGAGCTGTGTCCAGCTTCACAAACAGTAGCTTTTAGAATGTTCTCTTTAAAAATATACAGGTTAACATAAGAACTTTCTTAAAGAAATATTCAAAGTGGAAATCTTAAAAGCAAATATCCAAATAAATTGAGATGAAAAGGAATAGCTGTTTTTTTCTAAACATAGTTATGATGAATAACCTTGATCCTCCATGTGACTAGATTGAGAGATGCCTACGAGACTGGTGAACCTCAACCACTGGGTGTGCCTGTGAGGGTGTTCTCAGAGAACTTAGATCCAGAGAGCTCTGTCCTAACAAATTGGCTAACCCACTACTGAGTCCAGAAATTGAGGAGAGTATTAGATGAGATGGAACTGCGGGAAGTGTGGCCTGACTGGAAGAAGTGGATCTTTGAAGGGAATGTATCATCCTGGCCCCTTCTCATCTCATTCACTGCTTCCTGTCCATCACACAGTGAGAAGCCTGCACTACAGGCTTCTGCTTCCATGAAGTTCCTCACCTTGGGCTCAGAACCTACAGAGCCATGACCATGACATCTGAAAGTATAAGCTTAGGTAGTTTCCTCCATTAAATTGTTTTGACCAAATACTTTTCATGGTGATGACGAGTCTGACTAATACAATAACAGAAAAGTTGATAATTAAAATTGAGAAAATATTCTAGAAATATAGGGAGAAAACATATCTCAGAATATGATAGGAGAGAAAGGAATGTCAGAAGATCAACTTGAGAGGCTGAATCAGTTGAAATTATAAGGGGATTAGAGGAGATAAGAGAGGATCCATTGGGGAACATTGATTCACTCTGAAATGTCACAAGACAGACTTCTGTCTTCTGCAGGGATCTCAGCATTCTTCCTACAGAACACCTTTCAATGATCTTTCAACACTTAGTGGTTCTTCTAGCCCATAGTTCCATAATCCTCCCCAAAACAACATCATCAGGTCTGTCACAACCATATGCCAATACCCTGGTATCAACGTGTGTCCTAGTTAGGGTTACGATTGCTGTGGTGAAGCACCGTGACCAAAGAAACTTGAGCTTACACTTTCACATCACAGTTCATCATGAAGGGAAGTCAGGACAGGAACTTAAGTAAGGCAGGTATGTAGATACAGGAGCTTATGCAGAAGCCATGGAGAATTGCTGCTTATTTCCATTGTTTATTCAGCCTGATTTCTTATAGAACCTAGGAGCACCAGATGAGAGATGTCACCACCCACAATGGACTGGACCTTTCCACCATCAATTACTTAAGAAAATGCTCTACCTCACCACCTGCTGCAGTCAGGAGAGCTGGCCCTCGGGTCATGCGAGCAGGTGAGCTGGCCCTGCCCCTCACCAGCTGCAACACTCAGGAGAGTGGGCCATACACTTTGCCTGAGCAGCACAGTAGATCTGGCCCTGTTGGAAGGGGCAGGTAGATGAGCCAGCTCTAGGGAAAGTGGTCCCATGGGGGTGATGCACTCCCACATTCTTGCTCCTTATCACCTGCAGAAGTCTGGAGGGCTGGCCTTGAGGTAAGAAGAGCAGGAGAGCAAGCTCTGCCCATTACAGACTATAGCACTCGGGAGAGCAAGCCTTGAACCTTGCCTGGGCCACACAGTGGAGCTGGCCCCGGTGTCAGAGGCATAGGTGAGCCAGCCTAGAGGCTGTGAGAACATGCGGCATTGGATGGCCTAGCCAGAGCAGTGCTGGAGTGCTAGTCCTGGTAGTGTTGGTAAGAGAGAGCCAGTGGACTGACCAGCTCAGCTACTACCCAGACCCAGATCCAGGGCTTTGAACTGTCTCAACCCAACAGCTATATCATCTGTGAACTGTTGGAGTGTGCAAAAGAGCCAGTCCTACTGATTCAAAGCGGCAGGATCTCCATGATACAGGGCAACAACAGGATAATTGATGTGACCGAAGCCAGAGATCCCAAACCAGACCAATGAATCATTATAATGAACATTTACAAGCAAAGATGTCTGGACAGAGGGGCACACTGTAAGACACACAGTGGCACACTACAGCTGAGATGTTTCTATACTTCGTTTTGTTTTATTTATTTGTGTTCATTTTTTATTTTCTTTTGTTGGAAGGGGAGGTTACAAAGGTAAAGGTGTATATGAGGGGACAGGGAGATGAGTGGGATGGGGGTATATAATGCGGAACTCATAAAGAATAAAAAGTTTAAAAAGAAAAGAGAATCAAAGGAAATGCCATACTGGCTTACCTGCAGCCTGTTCATACAGTTGACCTAGGACTGACATCTACGAAATGGCTGCCCTCAAACTCACAAAGATGTTCCTACCTCAGTCCTTGGCAAACCACAGCGATACGCAGGACGAGCGTCAATGCATTAATGAAGAAACAACAGCAAAATAACATGGTCAGATTGTCTCCTATCAGCAACACTAATGTCATGATCTTAATTGTAGACAATGGTTGCAAGTCTGAATACACAGGATGGTTTAAATTGTGAAAGCAATATGGCAGAGTCAGCCTTAAGCACATCTGCTCATGCTGAAGTTGACTATTATCATGGGGTAGTGGGATTGTTGAGATTCTTATTTCATTCTTTACACATTACGTAGTTTACACATTCTCTATACTTAGAAAATGTAGCCATTAACCTCCAGTGTTTCAGGGACATGGTGTGCAGGAGGCTAACACAAAAACAGAAGTTTGGGCAATGTGTCTTTGTTTCCTCTTAAACTCTGGTGTCTGAGCCACATGTCCTGCCTACCCTTCCCTGACACTCTGTCTCCAGCCTCAGGGGCCTGCATTTGAGAGAGCTTAGGTTCACCCCCCCACACACACACACATCAGCCATTCAATTCCCACTTGGCCTATCCCTTCCAGGATGTCGTAGTCTGGGTATCTAAAGGCAGAAGAAAGCAACCTTCTCAGGTCAAGAATTTGAGCCCTGTGGTGATACACAAGTATATGAATAATTACAAGGTTATAGACGCTATTGAAGTGAGTCAGATGAAATTCAAACATCAGGCCCAGGACAGCCAACTAGTGTCAAGTTTACACATTTGTTAATGCTGTGGGATCAGAGAAGGGTTGCACAAGGGCTGGGTACCTAACAATAGTATTACTTTTGTAGTGGAAAGTTGCTTGCGGTGGAATGGTAAGCACCAGGTTGCTAGGTGATGTGAAATGATGAGAGATGCTATGAAGAGCCTTTGATTCTCCTGGGCTTATTTGTAGAGGACAAGCTACTAAGTTGGGTTCTGGAGATGAGAGTGATCTATAGAGCCAGATAAGAGTACCTGTAGAGAGGCTCTAATAGGAACCAGGAGAGTTGGAGTGGTCACTCGGAGGGGACAATGCTAAAATATAGAGGGCATCTTATGATTACTAGAGAGAACTGAGCAGGAGAAGCCAGGAAGGGAGATAAAATAAAATCAGGAAAGAGCTCCGCCATGCACAAGGCAGTGTCACACAATGGGGAGAGGGGCTGGCAGTCTGTTTACAGGTGGGTGCTAACTAACAGGGATGGCCATGTTTACTAGGGAGGTCAGAACAGAAATCAGATTCCAAAAGGTTAACGTGGAGGCTAGACAGCATGCACAATACCAACTTCATTCACTTCCCACTCTCAATCCCTTTTTATGCCCAAAACATTCTATATGAGCCTACATATAAATAGGCATTCAAACATTTACTAAGCTGTAATGAAATTCACCTTAAAACAATTCTTTGGTATCCATATTGTTTTACCATTCATTAAAGGTGAAAGCAAACCTGCATACTGACAGGATGAATGTGATTAGCTTTACACTCAAGAATTAAATCTTAATGCTTGAGAGTGAAGAACACAGAATATCTTCAACACTTTCCAGAGGTCATTTTATACTCAGCAATGCTGACTTAGCAGAGTTTCATAGTACAAGATGGCCGAAGAATTTCTTGGGCTACTTCAGAAACTGTTAGAAAGTCTGTCTGTCCTCACTCTGAGATTAAAGTCAATTTAACAATTTAAGAATGTTACATATCATCGATTGATTGATTGATTGATTGATTGATTGACTGGTGTACAGATATGTGTACTCTCATGTACCACAGCACGAGTGTAGAGGTCAGGGGACAACCTACTGGAGTTGGTTCTCTCTACAATGTTGGTCCTTTGGATAGAGTTCAGGTTGTCATACTTGTAGCAAGTGTCTTCACCTGCTGAGTCATCTGATCAGCACCCCCATCCTCATCCTTATGTAAGAGAAGAAAACATTTCCCTACATCCATGTAATACGTAATTCCAGTGTCATTCTTGGGACATCAGAATCAGAATATCATGGTAGATGGGCATGGCAGAGACTTGAGATAGCTGGGAATCAGAAAGAGGAAAGAGGACAGGGTCAAGAAAAGGCTCTACCCTTCAAAGACATGTCTTCTAGGGCCCACTTCCTCCAGCAAGGCCTGTGTCCTAATTTCTCCCACTTTCCAATAAAGCTTGACAAATCTGTCCAAGGAGCAAACCTCTGGTGAAGTCAGAGCTCCCATGATCCAGTCTCCTCCTGAGTAAATCGCCATCTGGAGCCAAGCCTTCCACATGGGGCTGCTTCCTATCCTAACTGGAATAGGTCATTCGGGGTTGGCTGAATTATCTCCCCTGCTGTTGGGAAAAACTGCCCTGACGAAGCAACTTAGTGGAGAAAGGGCCTAGTTTGGCTCACAGTTCCAGGGTATAGACCATTACTGTGGGGGAGCTGCTGCAGCAGGCGTTTAGGGGAGTTGACCTCATGACAAGTACAGTTAAGACCAGAGTGACAAATCTGCATGCTCAGCCAACTCTCTCATTTGTATAGAGCCCAGAACCTCAACCCAGGGCAGTGTGCCGCCCACAGTGGGTGGGTTTTCCTACATCAATTAAGCTAATAATGATAATTACCTATACAAGTGCCCTGAGGCTTCTAGGTGATTTTAGATACCATTAAGAACATAACTATGTTAGTTGAGAGTAACTACCATAAGAACTAAATGAGATAAAGTGTAAACACACTTAGAGGAGGACCAAACACAAAAACCACTGGGAAAAGTATTCATGGTGTCTTAGTGAGGGTAATTACTGCTGTGATGAAACACCATGGCCAAAAGCAACATGGGGAAGAAAGGGTTTATATCACTCACGGTTCAAAATAATAGTTTATTGGCAAAACCCTGGGGACAGGAACTCTAGCAGGGAGGAACCTGGAGGCAGGAGTTCCCTGTGGAACTTCCTGAGGCCAAGTGGGTGTTGTTTACTAATTTGTTCCTCATGACTTATTCAGCCCATGATTTGATAGAACCCAGGACCATGAACCCAGAGATGGCACCATCCACAATGGGTGAGCTGTGCCCTCCCCATCAATAGCTTAATAGTGCAATTTTAAAAATGCCTCCAGCCAACTCTTATCTAGGAATTTATTTCATTGACATTTCCTCAATGAGGGTGATTTTACCTCTGTCAGGTTGACATAAAACTATCTAGCACACGACCCATTGTCAGCTTGACACACAAACACATCACTGTAAAGCCACAACCTTTCTTTTCTTGTTCATCCCCAACATCACACATTAATATAAATATCACAATATAAAATATTTTACAAACTTAAAAAATCCCAGTCTTACAAGTTCAAACACTTTAAAAATTCATCTCTTTTTTTAAAAAAAAAAGTCTCTTTTAAAAATAGAAAGTATCTCACCTGTGAGCTCCTATGAAATAAAAAAGTAATTTAAATACTTGTTTCAACAGGGAATAATCAGGGCATGGTCACAATCAGATCAAAGTATAAACAAATTCTAATAGTATAAATCATCCAATAATCATTATCTGGGATTCATTCATGATCTTCTGGGCTCCTCTGAAGAGCTGGGTCACTTCTCTGGCTGTACCCTCTTTAACACACATAGGTTGCCTCCTAGGCTCAGGCTGGCTTCACTCCATGACTGCCTCTAGTCTGGGTGATCATACCATGGTGCTGGCATCTCCAATATGCTGGAGTCTTCTGCTATGACTGGGCCAATAGCCTCTCCTGGCTCTCTTTATGGGACAAAGCCTCAACTTTCTCAATGATCCCTTAAATCCTGAGGCTTCCACTGCCACTCCAGCTGTACCTTCACCTCTTACTTCCTCTTCTGGCCTCTCACAGTGCAAAGCTTCAACTGTTCTCCATAACCTCTTCATGCCTTCAAAACCAGGGCCAATGGGACATACTTACATATTACCACACTTAGCTGCCAGCACAAGACACAACCTTGGCCACCTCTGAAACACAACCTACGTGTGCTGACTCTGAGGAAATGCTTTTATGGTTTGACCTCAGTCATGCTGGTCTCTTCTTATTCTCAGCTCCAGTTAACCAGTATTAATTACCCCCAATAAGGCAGTAGTTTGACTTCAATGATTCTAGTATCTTGTTCATCATAGCTGACTCTTCAGTCCCAGCTAACCAGAACCACAGACTCTTAACTCAAACAGATCTGATAGAGTTATTAAAGGACTCTCAAACTTCCCTTTGAAATTTCATAAACCAGACCTCATCGTCTACATTGCTCTCAACAATCTTTTTTTTTTGTTTACTTGTGTTATACTGCATTTCTTTTTTTTATTGTCTTCAGCTTCCTACTGAAGATTATCTTTTTTATTAACTTGAGTGTGTCTTATTTACATTTCGAGTGTTATTCCCTTTCCCGGTTTACAGGCCAACATCCCCCTAACCCCTCCCCCTCCCCTTCTTTATGGGTGTTCCTCTCCCCATCCTCCCCCCATTACCCCCCTCCCCCCCAACAATCACGTTCACTGGGGGTTCAGTCTTAGCAGGACCAAGGGCTTCCCCTTCCACTGGTGCTCTTACTAGGATATTCAATGCTACCTATGACATCAGAGTCCACAGTCAGTCCATGTGTAGTCTTTAGGTAGTGGCTTAGTCCCTGGAAGCTCTGGTTGCTTGGCATTGTAGTTCATATGGGGTCTCGAGCCCCTTCAAGCTCTTCCAGTTCTTTCTCTGATTCCTTCAACGGGGGTCCTCTTCTCAGTTCAGTGGTTAGCTGCTGGCATTCGCCTCTGTATTTGCTGTATTCTGGCTGTGTCTCTCAGGAGCGATCTACATCTGGCTCCTGTCTGCCTGCACTTCATTGCTTCATCCAACTTGTCTAATTGGGTGGCTGTATATGTATGGGCCACATGTGGGGCAGGCTCTAAATGGGTGTTCCTTCTGTCTCTGTTTTAATCTTTGCCTCTCTCTTCCCTGCCAAGGGTATTCTTGCTCCCCTTTTAAAGAAGGAGTGAAGCATTCACATTTTGATCATCCGTCTTGAGTTTCATGTGTTCTAGGCATCTAGGGTAATTCAAGCATTTGGGCTAATAGCCACTTATCAATGAGTGCATACCATGTGTGTTTTTCTGTGATTGGGTTACCTCACTCAGGATGATATTTTCCAGTTCCAACCATTTGCCTACGAATTTCATAAAGTCATTGTTTTTGATAGCTGAGTAATATTCCATTGTGTAGATGTACCACATTTTCTGTATCCATTCCTCTGTTGAAGGGCATCTGGGTTCTTTCCAGCTTCTGGCTATTATAAATAAGGCTGCGATGAACATAGTGGAGCACGTGTCTTTTTTATATGTTGGGGCATCTTTTGGGTATATGCCCAAGAGAGGTATAGCTGGATCCTCAGGCAGTTCAATGTCCAATTTTCTGAGGAACCTCCAGACTGATTTCCAGAATGGTTGTACCAGTCTGCAATCCCACCAAAATGGAGGAGTGCTCCTCTTTCTCCACATCCTCGCCAGCATTTGCTGTCACCTGAGTTTTTTATCTTAGCCATCCTCACTGGTGTGAGGAGAAATCTCAGGGTTGTTTTGATTTGCATTTCCCTTATGACTAAAGATGTTGAACATTTCTTTAGGTGTTTCTCAGCCATTCGGCATTCCTCAGCTGTGAATTCTTTGTTTAGCTCTGAACCCCATTTTTAATAGGGTTATTTGTCTCCCTGCAGTCTAACTTCTTGAGTTCTTTGTATATTTTGGATATAAGGCCTCTATCTGTTGTAGGATTGGTAAAGATCTTTTCCCAATCTGTTGGTTGCCATTTTGTCCTAACCACAGTGTCCTTTGCCTTACAGAAGCTTTGCAGTTTTATGAGATCCCATTTGTCGATTCTTGATCTTAGAGCATAAGCCATTAATGTTTTGTTCAGGAAATTTTTTCCAGTGCCCATGTGTTTGAGATGCTGCCCTAGTTTTTCTTCTATTAGTTTGAGTGTATCTGGTTTGATGTGGAGGTCCTTGATCCACTTGGACTTAAGCTTTGTACAGGGTGATAAGCATGGATCGATTTGCATTCTTCTACATGTTGACCTCCAGTTGAACCAGCACCATTTGCTGAAAATGCTATCTTTTTTCCATTGGATGGTTTTGGCTCCTTTGTCAAAAATCAAGTGCCCATAGGTGTGTGGGTTCATTTCTGGGTCTTCAATTCTGTTCCATTGGTCTATCTGTCTGTCTCTGTACCAATACCATGCAGTTTTTATCACTATTGCTCTGTAATACTGCTTGAGTTCAGGGATAGTGATTCCCCCTGAAGTCCTTTTATTGAGGATAGTTTTAGCTATCCTGGGTTTTTTGTTATTCCAGATGAATTTGCAAATTGTTCTGTCTAACTCTTTGAAGAAATGGATTGGTATTTTGATGGGGATTGCATTGAATCTGTAGATCGCTTTTGGTAAAATGGCCATTTTTACTATATTAATCCTGCCAATCTATGAGCATGGGAGATCTTTCCATCTTCTGAGGCCTTCTTCAATTTCTTTCTTCAGAGTCTTGAAGTTCTTATTGTACAGATCTTTTACTTGCTTGGTTAAAGTCACACCGAGGTACTTTATATTATTTGCGTCTATTATGAAGGGTGTCGTTTCCCTAATTTCTTTCTCGGCTTGTTTCTCTTTTGTGTAGAGGAAGGCTACTGATTTATTTGAGTTAATTTTATACCCAGCCACTTTGCTGAAGTTGTTTATCAGCTTTAGTAGTTCTCTGGTGGAACTTTTGGGATCACTTAAATATACTATCATATCATCTGCAAATAGTGATACTTTGACTTCTTCTTTTCCGATCTGTATCCCCTTGATCTCCTTTTGTTGTCTGATTGCTCTGGCTAGAACTTCAAGAACTATATTGAAGAAGTAGGGAGAGAGTGGGCAGCCTTGTCTAGTCCCTGATTTTAGTGGGATTGCTTCAAGTTTCTCTCCATTTAGTTTAATGTTAGCAACTGGTTTCCTGTATATGGCTTTTACTATGTTTAGGTATGGGCCTTGAATTCCTATTCTTTCCAGGACTTTTATCATGAAGGGGTGTTGAATTTTGTCAAATGCTTTCTCAGCATCTAATGAAATGATCATGTGGTTTTGTTCTCTCAGTTTGTTTATATAATGGATCACGTTGATGGTTTTCCGTATATTAAACCATCCCTGCATGCCCGGGATGAAGCCTACTTGATCATGGTGGATGATTGTTTTGATGTGCTCTTGGATTCGGTTTGCCAGAATTTTATTGAGTATTTTTGCGTCGACATTCATAAGGGGAATTGGCCTGAAGTTCTCTTTCTTTGTTGTGTCTTTGTGTGGTTTAGGTATAAGAGTAATTGTGGCTTCATAGAAGGAATTCGGTAGTGCTCCATCTGTTTCAATTTTGTGGAATAGTTTGGATAATATTGGTATGAGTTCTTCTATGAAGGTCTGATAGAATTCTGCACTAAACCCGTCTGGACCTGGGCTCTTTTTGGTTGGGAGACCTTTAATGACTGCTTCTATTTCCTTAGGAGTTATGGGGTTGTTTAACTGGTTTATCTGTTCCTGATTTAACTTCGGTACCTGGTATCTGTCTAGGAAATTGTCCATTTCCTGCAGATTTTCAAGTTTTGTTGAATATAGGCTTTTATAGTAAGATCTGATGATTTTTTGAATTTCCTCTGAATCTGTAGTTATGTCTCCCTTTTCATTTCTGATTTTGTTAATTTGGACACACTCTCTGTGTCCTCTCGTTACTCTGGCTAAGGGTTTATCTATCTTGTTGATTTTCTCAAAGAACCAACTTTTGGTTCTGTTGATTCTTTCTATGGTCCTTTTTGTTTCTACTTGGTTGATTTCAGCTCTGAGTTTGATTATTTCCTGCCTTCTATTCCTCCTGGGTGTATTTGCTTCTTTTTGTTCTAGAGCTTTTAGGTGTGCTGTCAAGCTGCTGACATATGCTCTTTCCTGTTTCTTTCTGCAGGCACTCAGCGCTATGAGTTTTCCTCTTAGCACAGCTTTCATTGTGTCCCATAAGTTTGGGTATGTTGTACCTTCATTTTCATTAAATTCTAAAAAGTCTTTAATTTCTTTCTTTATTTCTTCCTTGACCAGGTTATCATTGAGTAGAGCATTGTTCAACTTCCACGTATATGTGGGTGTTTTTCCCTTATTGTTATTGAAGACCAGCTTTAGGCCGTGGTGGTCCGATAGCACGCATGGGATTATTTCTATCTTTCTGTACTCTCAATAATCTTATATTCCAAAGTGCCATAGCAAATCACTAAGCTTTAAATACTCACTGGCTTTTCTAGCCCAAAATTCCAAAGTATTTCCACAATGCAAAACAAACACCCAAATGGTCAGGTGTGTCACAATACCCAACTCCTGGTACCAACTTGTGTTAGGTTTACTATTGCTGTGATGAAACACCATGGCCAAAAACAACTTTTGGAAGGAAGGGTATATTCGGTTTACACTTCCGTGTTGCAGCACACCACTCAAAGGAAGTTAGGACAGGAACTCAAACGGGGCAGGCACCTGGAGGTAGGAGCTGATATGGAGGCCACAAGGGTGCTGCTTACTGCCTTACTCCCTCTGGCCTGCTCAACCAGTTTCCTCATAGAACCCAGAAGTGCCAGCCCTCAGATGGCACTGCTCAAAACAGTACCCCCACTATCAATCAGTAAGAAAATGCCTTATAGTCTGAGTTGCCTGTAGCCTGATCCTATGGAGGCATTTTCTTGACTGAGGTTGCCTCATCACCGATGGTGTAAGATTGTGCCAAGTGGACATAAAATTACTTGTCATACATGGCTACTGCCATTGTAAGGAAGAGTGGCTTCCCTGGGACTACACAGGAACCCATTTGAGGCACAAGGCTAATTCTCAGAGCCTCTCCAAGCTGGCTTGTTTTTTTTTTTTTTCCTTTTTCTTTTCTATTTCTCATTGTTTATTCAGCCATCAAGGATAACAATTGAACATCTTTGGAGAATTAATTGTACACAAAACCAGCTTACTGGGCTATTTCCATTCAAGGGAGTGGAGACATATTCTAGGAAAGGAGCAGCGGGGAAATAGCTGACATGTTCTGTATTCTATTTCTGCCCCATAGTTCTTTTGTGGTGTCCAGACAAAAGGATTTCTTGGGCAATGAAGGACATAAAACTCAGAGGAAGAAACAAGTCTCTGGTTTCCAGTAAATATCGCCCTGGCATGTATTATTCAGCTTTGGAAAGCCAGCTGAGCGAGGCTTCTGACTCTGAGCTGTCCGGCTCCACATTGAGTCATAAACATCCTTGACAGAAATAGGATGTGCTCAGCAGGACACCTTTCCTTCTTCGTTTTATTATTGCCATGAAGTCAGAGTCTGGCTTAACTTGCAGCTCTTCCTCTGTCTGTTGCTGTAAAGGTTTAGTATCCCTTAATTAAACAAAATGTTGGACACATTTACAACCAGCCTATTTCTCTCCTGGCTTTTGGATCATGTTTCTGGAGAAGAAACGTATAATCCAGCAACGTATGTGATGTGGCCTGATCTCCAGACACTACTGGAGGATTCAAGTGGGCGATGCAGTGTCTTGCTTTGCAGTTGATTAAGGCGATTGGGCCAGGAATAGGAAGTTAAATCACACTGTCAAACCAGAGTATGAGCCCTCTGAATTCCATGTTTGCCTTTCAACATTATTTTATTTTCAATTCTGTATATGTGTATGTTTGTGAGTGCTATGTTCATGCAAGTGCAATGTGCAAAGAAGCCAGAAAAGAGAGTAGACTCCCTGGAGCTGATGTGATAGGGGTGTGTGAGCCATTCCATATGGGTGCTGGGAACAGAACTCTGGTCCTCTACAAGAACAGCAGGTTCTCTTAACTGCTGAGCCATCTCTCCAGCCCCATTGACCTTGCCTTTCTTCCTAGTCCTAGTTGAAGAAAAGCACAATGAGACTAGTAACTATTCTCTAAGGATGAAAGAATAGCCGTAAGGGGCATCTTGAGAACTCACATGGCAAACAAGTTCCGGATAATCATCCAACAAGCTTTACCTTTCCTCTCGAGGCTCAAGGCACTAGAGCCAGGGCTCCTGTTGAGTTATAAGGACTGTTTCAACTGTGAGTGACTCAGGCTTAGATTTTTCAGAAGCTACTTTAATAAGGGTTCTTAAATGCTTTAACCTCCCATCTATCCCACCACCCACCAGAGGTAGCGCAATAAAAAGGTTAATAGGGGCAAAGGAGGATGTGGACCTGTTTAGAAATAATTCTTTGGGGGCAGTTCCAATCTTTGATTGTCGGGATAGCACCAGTTCAGTTCACACGAGTTGGCAGTGGAAGTTCTTTGGTGCGTTTCTCCCTACTAAGTCACGACAACTGATAATCAGTGAAGAAGGCAAGGCGAGCCAATGCCACTGCAGCGTCCACTGTCTGTTGGGTTACACTTATATCCTTTTCCAACATTGTTCGTCCTCTCCAAGCATCCGCTACAGCCGAACATCACGTGCTCTTTCTCCAGGCAGCTTCCAGAAAAACATGTCTGCTTCAGCAAAAAACATTCTGTCTTAAGATAGTTTCCAGAAAAATATCAATGACACAACTGAGTTTCCAATGGAAGTGGAAATTTCCACTTCAGTGACCTAGTGACATGGTGACCTAGCAGAGTGAGCTGGTATGAGTTACGTCTCAGAGGATCCACTCTGGCTATCTTCTCAGAATAGATTGTGGGTGGGAAAGTCAAGTCGGGGTGTCTGCTACTGACACAGATTGGGGAGATACAACTCCCCACAGGGCTTAGAGGCAAGGGCTAGGCTGACACCCTGCTAAATCCTGTTTAGAATGTTTGTTTTGTGTTGAGATTTCTTCAAGTCTTTTTGGTAAGCATCCCATCTCTCTGTTGTTTTGTCTGTCTTCCTTTGAATGTGCCAACAACGTGAATTGTCCATTCAAGCCATTGAGTAGTAGAATATAGTCCTCCTCTTGTGCCTGGCACCTTGAGAGTAAGAAGCTGTTTACCCAGCAACTCTTTCTCTGACAAGAGCTCGGGCTGCCCTCATAGCAGTCTAACTATTGGGGTGTTTTCTCATCACTCTGGCAGCACTTTGGCTGTAAGGCCATTGAAACAGAAGCCATAATCCTATTCCAGGAGGCCTTGCTCCCAGTCAGGGCTGCTCTGACAACCTGCAGCAGCTAGGGAAGGCAGCATCCCAGCAAAGCAGCGTCCAGGCAAAGCCAGCCTTGGATGACTTTAAATGATTATTACCCAAGATGGCAGGACAATCACTTACTTCCTCAGTTCCCCAGCAAAAAGCTAGTGATTAGTGGATTTGAAAGCTATGAAGTGATTGGTGGGCTGACAACCCTTTGTTTGCGTAGCACAACCAAGGCACAGCACACTCTGAGTTTTATAATTAGGCTGTTTATCTCACTGCTTAAGTCAGTAGAGAAAAATTCCTGTGTGTTTTTCCCACATTAAGCCCCATAGACTGCTTCTGCTAAATGGTGTTTTATCATGAGTAGAGAGGGCTGAGCCAGTGATGGAGAAGTAGGAGTAGCTACCGTCTTGGCGGCGGCAGCATTAGCAGCAATGGCTGGAGTGTGGAAAGGGAAGTTGAAGAGTTCTGAAGAGCAGATGAGGGCAGAATCAGAAGGGTACAAGTGCAGTAGAAATCATGAAAAGTAGCAGAATTAAAGAGAAAGTGAGCAAGGCAGAGGCAAGCCTGCAGAAAGGAGAAGGTGCTGGGTGGAAGACCACAGCCATGGTCACCGAAGGGCTCCTGGGAGCTGCCAAGGATCCCAACTCCCAAGTCCTGAGAGCAGTAACTAGCTGATGCTGACTGCTGCCGAAGACTTCTGGCGGCTGCTGAAGGTTAGGGATTACACTAGCCACTGGGAACCTGGCTGCTGGCACTGAGAACACGGAAACATTAGCTTCTAACTTAAGCACCTATATATCTTTGAATCCTGGGACCCGGAACTACAAGACTCTAGTTCTCATGGGTTTGAACTATAAGTCTCTGGTGCTGCCAGCTTAGCCAATAAGCCTTCAGCACTCAAGGACCCATGATTATTGTGACAGTCATCATGGTTGTCAACTTCATCGAATCTGGGTGAACTAAGAGGTACATCTTATCTGTCAGAATGTTTCCTAGAAAAGTTAATTGAAGAAGGAAGACCTTCCCCAGAGTGGACAGCCCTGCCCTGTTCAGTGGTCTAAAGGAAAGTGACATCGCTCTCCTCAGCCCCCTGTCACTCTCTGGGATAAGTGCATCTACTCTGTTGAAGATGTTCTTCTCTGCTGACATCAGAACTCAGCTTCTCTGTCTCCCAGAGTGAGCTGCAGATCAGTGGTTCTTCAGGAACCCTCCTTCGTCACCAGATAGAGACTACTGAGGCTTTATGGGCCAAGCAGATACCAGATTCTTACCCCGTCCCGAATGCTGATGGCCAGTGCTTATCTTCCTAGCCTGAGTCTAATGCAAGAAATGTTCTTTGTCACAGATGTTCATTCGTTACCAGGTCTGTTTCTCCAGAGAACCTTGACTGGTGTAGCCGCCAAGCACGACAGGGACTATTCCTCTCCTTCTCGTGATTTCCATCTCAGTTGAGCAGAGCCACAACCAGCCAGCTCACTGGTAGCATTGCCACTTCCGTGGATGCAGTGAAAGATGGATGGCAGAGGTAAGGCTGGGGACTGAGTAAAGGACAAAGGAGATTATCCCTGAGGACGGCAAGAGGTGGCTGATTTAGGATGCTCCTTAAATGCAAAGCTGGCTACATTTCCTGAGAAACTAGGCAGGGGGGTATGAGAGAAGATAGAGGGTCAAAGAGCCCAGCCTGGGCAGCTAAGAAGGAATTACTGTCTACCAAGATGGGAAGGCTGAAGAGCAGAAAGAGCAACAGCCCAGGCGAGCTACTGAGGTAGCCTTGGCTACTTAAGCTGGTGTTACATGCTACCTTGTGTTGTCATGAAGACACATTCTTGTCTTATTTCTGTGCAGACACCAGGCTGGCTAGTTCAGATCAGGAGCCATAAGTTCCTCCTTTAAACTGGCCACAGTGTCACTGCATTTTAGCCGATACAACTGTGCTGCAGGCTCATGGTATGGATCACCCACACTTCTGGTTGCTTGAAAGCCTAAGCAACCAAAGTAACAATCTAAAATAAAATATAAATATGGGGGAGGGGGAGAGATGGTTCCACTGTTGAAGGCACTTGCTGCCCTTGCAAAGGACCCAGGCTCAGGTCCCAGAATCGTCAAGCTCCTCACAATTGTTTGTAACTCTAACTCCAGGGAATACATAGTAGCCTCTTCTGGCTTTACAAACACATGCACGCGCGCGCGCACACACACACACACACACACACACACACACACACACACACACACACACACACCTTTAAAAGACAGAAATAAAAGTAAAGAGAAGAAAAGAGGGCTGGGGAAATGGCTCAATGATCAAAAGCACATGCTGCCTTGAAGACGACCTTGGTTCAGTTCCCCATACATACACTAGGTGGCTTGCAGCTACTTTTAACTCCAGTCCCAGCAATTTGATGCCCTCTTCTGGTCCCCACAGGAACTGCACTTAGGTTGTGCACATACAGACAAGCAGGGCACATACACAATAAATTGTACAAATTTTAAAGGAGAAGTGAAAAATCGGGAGTGTCATTTTCGTGCGTCTATGAACACCAACTCTATGTTAAAACAGAATCTAGAAACACCTAAAATACATTGCTGATAGTGCCTTGAAATGATACTTAGGCCAGAGTAGAGAACTGCTGTGAGGAACAGCCCTTCAGTGTTGAGTGTTCTGGATCCAAACACATAAAAATCCAGCTTAGTGCATGGCGATCTCTCTCCAGAGGACTTATCTCTTTCCTATCTTTTCCAAAATATAGTCAAGTCCTCCTACTTTTAAGATAAATCTGGAGTACTGTCTATACCGTGAGTCAGCAGATGTTTATTATCAGTCATTTCTGGTCAGTAGGCTCTTCTGGGACTACTTGATTTGCCACAGACAACACAAAATCAGCTAGTCACAGTCTAATATGACTGCATTTATGAAAGCTGAATCTAGCTGGTAGACCATAATTTCCTCAACCCTGGGCATCTGGCTTAAAGCTTTTCACCTTCCATTGCCAATCAGATGTTATTATCAATATTACAGTGACTCCCACATGACTGTGGCCAACTCTCAAACCTGTACACCCTTCCCCCCAGCAGGGTTTGCTAGCTGCTCTTGTCTCCTTCAGAGTATTTCTTCTGGGCCTCCGTCATATTCAATTCAACATCTTCCTACAACACTGGCTCCTTCCTCGAAAGGGAAGGCCTGTAAACTAGATTCCTCATAGTCTCCATGACTCCTCACACAGGAAAGCCCAGCGGCTCGAGTTGGTTTCCCCTTTATATTTACATGCATTCCATGAGCTTACTGAGCCTTGTAACTGTAAGAATAATTTATAAGCTGAACCTTCTCAAAGACAGATTTCCAGCCTCAAATCTCTCCCTGGAATCATACTTCTGAGGGCTTATTAAATGCCTCTAGCTGTAATACAATGCCTTAAACTTTTATTATCCAGAATTGAACTTCTGTTCTTAACCCACAGACTTTTTAATGGCGGCCCTGTCTTTTAAGCTTCTCAGTGCTCTGGAGTCTTCCTTGAGCCTTCCTTTTCTCTGTCTAAACCAATAAATTCTATAGAATTCACCTCAGGGCTATACTGACCAGACATATTAACCCCACTGCTACATCCTGGACATAGACATACTCCCCTCTCTCCTAGAAAACTGGTCTAGCCTCATATTTTATGTCTCTGGTTCCCTTTTCCTTCTTAAAGTCAGTTTTCAGCACATCAACTAGAAATCATTTCAAATTGCAAGCTATGCCGTATCAAACTTCACTCACAACAGACACCACCGTCTGCACCATCTCATGTCCCGTCCATTAAGATACAGCATTATTCCAGGTCTGTGTTCATTCATTTCCTCATCACTGAGACCAAATTACCTGAGAGGGTAAGGAAAGGGGGTGGGGGCGTTTCTTTGGGCTCATGGTTTGGGGAGATACAGAGATCACAGTGGAGAAGGCAAAGCCATAAAAACATCTCTCTGTCACAACGGCAGGACCAAGAGGCTTCTTGCTCACATCATGGTGGGCAAGGAAACAGAGCAAAGGGCATTCCCTATTAAACTGCCTTTTCCTTTTCTCCCTTCTGTAAATCTGAGGTTTCAGTCTGTGCGATAGCTCCACCCACCTGCAGGATGGATCCCTGCTCTCTAGTTAATTGTCCCTGGAACACACTCATAGGCAAACCCAGAGGTGTGATTCACTGATTCCCTTGATCCAATAGAGTTTGCAATACAAATTAGCCATCAGAATGTTCATTACTGAGTTGCTCTTCCTGTTTTTCTTGCCCTTATTTGATTCACTGAATCTCAGACTCACGGAGTCCCTCCCAATTCAGCCTCTTTACCCAGGCTATGTGATTCCCCTTGCCTAAAACATTCTTTCCTTAGATGGACATGGAGCTTGCTGTTCTCTGGGCTCATGCTCATTGAGTTCTACTTTCAACACCCTATTTAAACTGATAGAGCTCCCCAATTCCACCCCAGTGCTCCTCAGTAACACCCCAGTGCTCCCAGTAGCACCTCAGTGCCCCTCAATAATACCCATCCTCTTGTGCCACCCTCTTCCTGAAACATGAATTTGCTTCTAATGCACATTTCCCTGCCCTGTCAGATACCAGGGCAGCTGCCCTGTCTGCTTTAAACATCGCTTTATCCTTAGCACCCACAGTAGTGCCTGCATAGAGAAATCCATGGGCACAAATTTGAAAAGTTAATAGTTTATGTACTGGGTGAAATTTGTGAATGATAATATTTCTTTTGCTACCAGGACTTACAAAATCTGGCTAATAGTACACATGTGGGAATGCATGTTTATTTGGGGGCTTCTGTTGAGGTACCCAGCGCTGGGTTTGGAGGTCTTTTGAGTCCAAGTCTTATCAAATGACCACCTCACTGACTTAAGAAAGATACTTGAGGCTGTTGTGCCTCCGTCTTGTTTTAGCCTATGGTTTAAAAAATCATTGTAAACTACAAGATAGGGTTGTTACAAGAATGAAATGCTTAGAACTGGCTTGGCATATCGGAAGAAGCTGGTGAGGACTTGATGGCGTTATGAGTATGTTTGTGCAAGACTGAGGAATTTCCCTAGAAATACGGCTTTCTGTGGTATAACCAGGCATCCCAGGCCCACCATCCCATTTCTCAACACTGACATTCCTCTTTGTCTCTTTCTTCTTTTTATTTATTTTCTCTTGCTGAATGGGTTTTTTTGAAAGGTACCTTATATTCTTTTTTGAAACAAAGTCTGATGCGAATAAATAATACATACGCTCACATATTCTGCCGCACACATTATATATTACATTAATAGATGTGAACAAGCCAAATGCTTGATGAAGGAAGAGTAAACGAGCAGATTAACGCCCAAATATTCCTCCTCTAGTGGGGCTTAACTTCACTTCCCCAGATTCTTTATGCAAAACAGAGGCAGAAGGGAAAGATGAGGCAGAGCTAAGAAGACCTGAGCAACGCCATCATGAACATGCTCATCACCATCCAACCACTATAAGATTATGCAAATGAAAAACTAACACGGTTAAGGGCCACACAAATGCTGGTTGATGTTATTATAACAATCTGGTCTTATGATGCCCCAATGTTCCTGGGATAACAGAGATGTGCTAATGAAATGAGGCCACATATTTTTAGAAATACAATACGAAATGTGTGTCCACAAGTCTCCCCAAACCGCCTCCCATGTAATTAGCTTTTCCAGTGATTGCTTCATTGGTATTTTCCCCTTTCTGTGGCTCTTGTGAATACGTGAAATATGAAACAGGTCTCAGTGTTGTTTTCAACAAAAGGCTTCCGAGACTTTCCAGGTTGCAATGTCAACAGCTGAGCAGATTCTGCTCTGGAAAAACAACAGTAACTGCTGAAAACTATCTAAGAAAAAATGATTCTCTGGATAAATGGAGGTATGGTTATTCAAGAACTATCTTGGCAAAGAAAGTGAAAGACTGAGGCATTCCTCTGCCCTTCAGCTCAGCATGATGGGAGCTCATCTCCAGCTGGGTTAAGACAAGAGGATAGGGATGATGTCTCCCCATCTCTCAGTGCAGGAGTTTGCTGTCATCCAGGAGTAAGAAGGAGGTCACCAACATTTTTCATCCATGACCCTCCATGGTATCCTGTCCACTGTAGTCTCAAGATCAGGCTGGAACACATCATTGCAGACAAGATCAGCTGAGAGACATGAGAGTCCTTTCTTCCACACTCTTTGATCAGGAGCCTGCTGCCTAAAATATCATCACTCTAATCAATCAGATGCTTCAGCCTGGGAGAAATCAAGCCGTTCTTCCCTGTAGTTTGTCCTTTGAAACAAGACCTGACAGGTTATTTCATGCTATGAGAGGAGGCGGGACTAAGCTCAGTCCCTCCCCTTTGTAACTGGAAGATAAGTTTATGGTCCTTTCTAGTGCTTGCCTCAGTGTGGCTTCGTGACCCCTGGTATGTTGGTAGGCATGGCTAAGTATGTGCTGTAGGGCTTTTTACTATCTCCTGAAGACCCAAAACTCAGAATCCTTCATCTTGGATGGAAATTAAAGGCTTTCCCCTCAGCCCTCTACCATGCTGTACACAGTGGCTGTCTCTCTAATGAAGATCCTCTCTGGATTTTAAAGGAATGGTTTTCTATCATTTTAGACCACATAATGCTAGCTTTGGCTGTATCTCGCCATGTATCTCGCAATTGAAGGCCTAATCATGACCTCCATAGTAATGCCTCTCTGAAGCTCTCTAAAGGATCGTTCTCAGCCAGCTCCTTTCCTGAACCTACCTCTTATTAGTTTTAACACTCACAGTCACCATCCATAGATGGAAGTCATGTCTTGCTGGGCACAAGTGTCCTCATGACACTCTGCTTATGGGATGAGTGCTTGATGTCAGCTGGTGCAGTTCATGAAGGCTCAAGGCTAATACTTTACAGAGAAACTGAATCACCATGTAGAAAAAATGGAACAACGAATTTGTCCAGCGGTAGAGGCCTCCTTAAGAACTTTAAAGCTGTATTTAAAGAAACTGGATTTATTTGGAATAGAATGTTGATTTCAAGTCTATCAGTTCTACCAGAACAACACAAGCAGCAAATGCAACCACTGAATGGCTGTGAGTCTTACAGAGGGAGACAAGGCAAGAAATGGGTAGGAAAGCTCACCTGGAGCCAAACAAGGCCCATAGAGCATCTGCAAAAACAAAGTGCAGAAACCTGACTAGATGTAAATGGAGGATGACTTATTCCCTCACGACACTGCTGGAAATAGTTAGCAATCAGTTAATATTAGGGAAAACCACAAGGGTGTGCGATAGTAACCGGTGTGGGAAATTTAACACAAGAGTCAGGGAAAGAAAGGGTCTTGAGGAGGCTTCACCTTGTCAGTGCGAGGTGACTGTGTATGTCCAGGACTGAGCCCTCTGAGAGGAAATGGCCAAGACTTCACGTGGGGGAGGGAAATAGTTTAAAATAGCCAAGCTGAGTCAATTAACAAATGAACAAGCCCCCGTGTGAGGAAAGGGGAGACGGAAGGGTCGGTGTTAAGTATAACTGTAATTATATTATTTAAAATTTTCAACCAAAACGTATAAAAACATGAAAAATAAAGAAGTAGGTTTTTTCACACCATAAAAAAAAAGTACAGTATGAAAAGACTTTGAAAAGCCTGAAAATTGTATTTAGCAGGCAAGAACTTCAAAGCAGGCATTGAGAGAGATATGTTCAAAGAAAGTAACAGAAACCAAACTTAAAGAAGAAGACATGTGTCAAGTAAAGGGTAATAAGAAGAGATAGAAATTATAAGATAAAAATCAGTGAACATTTTTAAATCAGAATGGGAGAGGCATAGTAGTAGTTCTGAGTTGACTGAAAGGGGAATCGGCAACATTAAAGACTTCACTACAGATCATATCATTGAAAGAACATGAGGAGAGTGGAGAAATGACGACTCTTGATGTACCCTAATCACAACAGAGTAAAATTAATATGAGATAAATGGATAGAATTTGTATATTTTATGTATATATTAAGCAATATACTTTTCAGTAACCAGTGGGTTAAAAAAATCAAGAAATTGAAAAATGTTGAATTAAATAAAAATGAAAAAAGTATAGTAAAACATTTCAGAAAGCTAAATTGGTGACTACAAGGGAAATTTGTGCACATTAGTGCCTGTGTGCAGAAAAAAGATGGCTCTGTGTCAAGAGCCTAATCTGGCATTTTAAGACAACCAAAGGATAACCAAATTTGAAAAACATATGGGTAATTAGCATTCTAAATAGTGAGCAGCTGAACACTTTTCTGCAGTTGCCAGAAATGAGAACAAGGACATCAACTGTCTTCAAATACTACCCCTGTACCCGAAGTTATAGTCAGAAAACTTAGCCAGAAAAAGAACTGAAAGTCATTCATATGTCAAGGAAAGAGTATCTTTATTTTTCCAGATGATATGTTTTATACATAGAAAATCACAAACAGTGTGATCCCAAATCATGAAAACCACTTCACCTAGTTCTCAAGATACAAGGAATTAATTGTACATCAGTACCCCAGTAGTAAACAGTATGAATGTAAATGGAATTTTACCACTACAGTATACCTAAAGAGTAAAGGCCTTAGTAAAATCTTACTAAAATTGTAATCTTACTAGAAGAGTATTGGTGAGCATAGAGACTCATGCCTGCCCAAGATGCAGAAAATAATCCACAGATGTGGACCCATTTCTAAACAAGTCCTGTCTAGCACCCCATCTTAGGCTCAGGAAACACTGTAGAAGAGGGAGCAGAGAGTATATAAGAGCAGAGCAGGAAGACAGGGTACATGGCTATGAAACACCATTTCCTATACCTACACATCTCTTGTACTCATTACATCTTGTCAACTGTAGTTGTCTGCACTGTACACAAGACCAACTCTAGTAACACAAGTTAAGGAAGGGAAAGGGACTCACAGAGCACTTCACTTTACCTCTGAACTATTGGGATCTACAATGTTAGGAAGATGGGGGAATCACCATATTCAGTTGTAAGCTCATCAAGGCTCCAACAGGATAGTCTGTAGTCATGTTCAGACACACAGCCCTGGCTGATCATGCTGGGTCAAAAAGCAAACAAACATGGGTGTATGGGGGAGATTTGTATAGATCAAGGAAAGTGGACAGAAGTGGTGAGAAAGTGGAAGGTAAGAGTGGTCAGGATATAAGTTGTTTATGTGTGAAATTGTAGATAATAACAATAATAAAAACTCATGTTAAAAAAAACAAAAAGTGGGGCTGGGGAGCTGGCTCAGTCTTCAAACTGTTTGATGGGTGAATTTGAAGACCTGAGTTCACAACTTCAGCATCCATGTAAAAGCCATGCCTGTGGTCCACAAGTTGGGGAGGTGGAAGTAGAAGGAGTCCCTGAGCTTCCTGGCCAATCAGTTTAGATGACTCCGCAAGTTACAGATTCAGTGAGAGACCCTGTCGCAAAGAATAACCAGGTTGAGATTGACAAGGGAAGATACTTGATGTAGACCTCTGCCCTCTACATGCACACAGAGATGCATGTGCACACATGAACATATATACACACACTTGAAGTACAAAACATATGTGAAAGTTACAGAACATTTTTGAAAGAAATTAAGAATGACTTTCTAGATGCTAAGACATTCAAAGGCTGTATATCAGAAGACAAACTGGGAATAATCCACAAAGCTATTGACTAATCCAGTGCAGGTCTCACCCAACTCCCAACTTCCTTTTCCTTCCTTCCTTCTTTCCTTCTTTCCTTCCTTTCTTCCTCCCATTCTTCCTTTTATTTATTTATTTATTTATTTATTTATTTATTTATTTATTTACTTTTCATTAGTCGGTGAAGGAGAAGTTGGCAAGCTGTTCCTAACAATCATAAAATCACAAGAGATCCAAGCAAGCCAGATCACTTTTAACAAACAGGAAGAACTATGATCTCCAGTTTAAAACCTCAGTGCAGAGCCACAGTACTGAAGACACTATGGCAGCAGAGAGGGACAGACACATAGATCAACATGATAAGACAGAGAGTCTGGACTAGAGAGACAGCTCAGAGGCTGATGTACTTTCTGGACAAGGCCGAAGATCACAGGTCATGCCCCTCATAATGCCAGGTGGACAGAGTGGCAACTGCACCTGCCGCCTAGGAAGGCAGAAATAGGCTGTCTTGAGAGCAAACTGTCTAGGAAAAGTTATTGGCAAGCTCTGGGTTTCTCTGAGAGGCCCTATCAATGAATGAGCTGGACAAGGAATCAAGGATGATTCTCAATGTCAACTTCAGGCTTCCACATGCAATCACACACATGTGCACACAGACATGCAAACGTATATACATAAATGTATACCACACAAACATATAAGTGGGGAAAAACCTGAGTATCTAGAAATAAACTATTAAATATACATAGCAATTACTATATCTAATAACATTAGAATAATTTCAGCAGAGAAATTTTCTTCTTAACCCATGGTGTTGGCTGTTGGACAGCTGGATGTCAACATGTGAAAAAAGAAAGTGGGACTCAAATAAGACCCCAGATAAACTGTTTAGAAGAAAATTGGCTTAGATTGATCATGGGTTTGGAGTTGTCCTTCTTTTCTATAGCACTTAAAGCCTAAGAAACCAAACCAAAAACAAAGATCCAGCCTTGTATTCTCTTAAGCTCTCTTTAGGATGCTCCGAAGAAAGTGAAAAGGTGGCCCACAGAACAGGGAAAATGATTTGAAAGTGGTATAGTTAAGACTAATCTATTCAGAATATATAAATAAAAGTAATCACAGAATAAACAAAGGACCTTCAAACTCACAGCATAAGAACAAGACACCATGTTGAGGGAGCGAAAAGCTCCTACACATTTTTTTCGAGGATTATGCACAAACAGTCAATAAGCTCACTAAGAGACACTTAGCATTATTGCTTACTAAGAAAATGAAAATTATGTGGAGATTGCACTTCATACCCAGCATGTGGACTGTAATTTTTAAGACAGAGACTAGACTCATGAGAAGGGGTGGGGCGAAGATGGAGTCCAGGGGTAAGACTGTGACCACTGGAGAACACGCCAGCAGTTTTGTTCAAGTGTCAGATGTAAACCAGCTAATGGCCCATGTCTCCATTCCTACACACCAAGGAAAGGAGACTCCAAGAAGGAGGTGTGCACACAAAGTCATCCACAGCACTGCTTACCTGGTGGTAAGTGTTAATGGGAGAAATAACAGAAGGCAGCCTGGGGATGAGACGTGCTCAGGTGATAGACTGTCTTCCTAGAATTCACAAAACCCTAGACTAGATCTCCAGCACTGCGTGAGGGAGGTGTGGTGGTGCATGCCTGTAGTCCCAGAGAAAATCAGGGGTTCAAGGACATCCTCTCCAACTTAGCCATAATGTTACTAAACGTGTGAGTATCGACCTTCCTGGAGAGAAGCAGAGAATTCAGTATTGGAATCCATTATTAGATTTATTAGCTCAGCAACATATTGAGTGATACACACACACACACACACACACACACACAAAATGTGTGTTGTGCGAATGCTAAAAGAGAGATGTTTAAGCAGGCAAGTGTTTCAGGACCTTTGTGGTCACTTATGTCATTAAAGCACCGATGAAGACATGCATTATCTCTTTTAATACTCCAACCACCCCCAGGGAAAGCACCATTAATGCTATTTCACAGCCATACGTTTTATAGCTGGGAAAAGCACGGTGGTAATAAATCGTCTGAGTTATGCAGTACCTATCTGGAGTTCCAATGGCAGCTCAAGTGCTCCTTCCTCTAGTGTCTGCGTCCTCTCTGTATTTCTTCTTCCATATGAGCTGCTGTTAAGAAAGCAAGAGCATGGTGAGTCCTACCTTCGAGAAATAGATGTGGCCTCCGAAAGAGAAGGCTCACGCCAGTCTTGGCACTGAACTCAGATTGGGTCTGCTTGTTTATCAGGTGTGAAATTGATTTTTAATGCTGGTAAGCACACAAGCGTGCTCCTCGTTAGAACCAGATTTTCTCCCTCTTAACTTTTTATGACTTCAAGAAGCCTGAGCACAGGCAGCCACTTGCCTTCCCGTGCTTGTTCCTCCACTTGTATACACGTGTGTGACTCAGTGACAGTTTCATGTGTCAACCTGACTGCATACTGGGTCTCACAGATACCCGGTTCAACATTATTTCTGATTTTATTTGAGAGAATGTCCTAGACTGAGGGACTGAATAGAGGAGATATTCATTCCCATGTAGGCTTCAGACAATCCACTGAGCTCCAGGTTGGGCAAATAAAGTGGAGTTTGATTTTGTCCTCCATAAAGACCCCTTATAGTATGTGTGCATGTGTGTGTGTGTGTGTGTGTGTGTGTGTGTGTGTAGAAGCACAAGTGCTTGTGTGTGTGCACATTGTATGTGTATTATGTATTTGCTTTTTCTAGGTTATATACATATGTACGTGAGCATTAGGATTATCTTGGGGAACAGAGCTGATTGGATAAGCATGGATAAAGATGGATCTACTAGACTGGCTCCCATGATAGAATCAGAGCAGCCCAGCAATAACTGCCTCACCAGAGAGAGGCCAGAAACTCAGTAGGTGCACACTCCACAAGGCTGGGTATCGCATGGTCTTCCTCCAGTGCTGAAGGTCCATAGGAGTCTGGAAAGGCACCGGTCATGATTCCACATTTGAATCAGGAGCCTCTAGTTCTGAGATCAGCAAAGTCATCAGCAGTGGCAGCAAATGGGGAAAACTCACAAGCCAGCAGGAAAGAAAACAAAAAACAGCAATAAAAACCTTTCCTTCTACCAGGTCCTTTTCTCTGAGTGCTATCGAAAGGTGCTGCCCACGTTTAGCATTAATATAGTGTTTTCCCACATCAATCAATGCCATTGATTGCACCCAAGGACAAACCCCCAGGCCAACGTGGTGTAGACCATGCTTCACTGGGGCTCGCTTCTCAGGTGACTCTAGGTTGTATTAAGGTGACAATTAAAATTAACCGTCACGATACACAAATAGGATGTTCTATGGAGATAAATCTATGCATTTATTACACACACACATAATATTTGTTTTATGTATCAGCTCCATTGAATTAGCTACCACCCTGCTCCAGCCTCCTTACAAGACCAGCACATACTGGAAATCTTAGAACTATTAGGAGCCTTGTGTCACTTCGCAATACTAAATGGAGTGGGCTGAAGGTGACTCATTTAGGCTTTGGTTTTCAATTCCAAATGGAGCAGTGTCCCTATATAGTGATTCCCCAGATATCCTTGCATTTTAAAATAACCAGCACTACAAACACTTGCATACTTTCCTCAGAAGTCAGCTAAGGAAACGTAGGTAGGTGACAAGATGCTATCTGAATAAACAAATTTTTTCTGAGAGTATGCATTTTCAGAGGGCTGTACAGTTTAGAATAGCACATAATGAATTAGCAATTCATATCAGTCTGTTAGCATAACATTGATTGTACATGGAATAGGGGAGAAATAGGGCCTGAAAAGTAGCCTGGGGGTGTGGCTTAGTTGGCAGAGTGCTTGCCTGCCACACATGAAGTTGGCCCCAGCTCTGCACACCGGAGGCATGGAGTCATACACCTGCAACCCATGCACTGGGGAGGTGAAGGCAGAAGGATCAGAATTTCAAGATCATTCATCAAACATATACTAATTTCAAAGCTATCCTGGGCTATGTGAGACCTTTTTCTCAGAAAACCAACAAAGGTTCTGTACAGATGTAGTCAGGAAGAACCTAGTTTTCACCTGTTTACTTCATAGACCTTCTAACTGTTCTCAAATTCTTTACTAATGTCTGCATTCCAGAGGCTACTGGATCCTCCAAGTAGTCATACTCTCAGGGTTTCTCAGAGAGTTCTAGAGGTTTGCTCATAAAGTACACACACACACAGTTAACACTTCAATAATTTACACTTTAAGGGATTGAGATAATAAATTGTAGGTAATACTTCAAATATTGAGCAAGGGTCTAACTGATACAAAATAAGGCTGCCTGAAGATCAATAAGTATGACTTTTGGAAAATTCAGTCAATTTTTCGAAAAGGAAATGGGTCCATTTTATACAACCTTGCAAGTATGGTATGAATTTTCCATTTGTTATAGGTAAATACACTTAAAAATTAAAGTCTGGCCTCTGCACCACCTCTCAGAGAGACCTCTACTCCTAGCAGTACAGAGCACACTGGCCAGGACAGCGAAAACAGACTCAGGAGCTGTGCATCAGGAGGGGAAGAAGGCAAGGATAGCCTACAAGTACTGGAGTCCAAAGAACAAGCAGCTAAATATATCTGCATAGAGGATGGCCAACAGAAAAAGGAAGAAAAGCAGCAAGTTGCAAACAAGAAGGAGTCAGACTAACTAACTTGCCTTGGAGGCTGGTAAAAGCCAAGAGAAGGTGGTAGGTTCTCCTGTGGAGATCACCCGCCTTGTTCTGGGAGCTGGTGCACAGCACCGGAGAGCACCAGGCCAGGATAAGAGAGGGGTAGAGCATGGGGAGATATGGGGAGGACCTGAGGCAGCTGGCAGAGAAGTGGGGGCAAAGGCAGTGGGGAGTTAACACTGAGCCCCTCACCATGACCTTCAGGCTGGTTCTGCCTTATGCCCCAAAGTCTGAGGGTTTCTCTAAGGATGATATGGAACCCTGCCTATGAAAGCCACCTACACAGTTGGGAATTCTCTTGGCATTTCTTATTTCTTGTGGGTCTCCTCCGACTCGCCACCCGCCCCCATGACCCGCTTCTATTTGAATACTGTGGTTTTTACCCAGTTTGTAATTCTTCTGTTAGCAGAACCTATTTGGTGCAAAGAAAGGTGCATATGACATATAGTGAAATCAATAAAGAAGCTTAGAAGGTAAATAATAAATAAAGTCTGATGCCCAGGAATGTGTTACTGTAGGCTTCCATCCGGGTAATGACTAAATACTTCATGACTACTGCCTTTTAGGTTTTTATTGTTGTAGTAGTGGTTGTTGTTATGATTGTTGTGTTGTTGTTGTTGTTGTTGTTGTTGCTCGGGTTTGCCTACTTGTTATGAGTCAGGGTCTCACTGTGAATCATGGGACCTGCAGTATAAATCAAGCTGGCTTCAAACTCACATCCATATGCCTCTGTCTTTGGCATGCTGGGATTTAAAATGTACACCACCATGCCTGCAAGGGTTGCTCTGTTTTAAATCCATGTCAAAGAAGTATTTCTCTACTAACTGCAGATGACGGGACTCCTCTAAACTTGGGCAACAAATCAACAAAACCCCAAGAAGTGGGTGCCTGGGTGTTTTAGTTATGGTTTTATTGTTGTGCCGAGACATGTCCAAGGCAGTTCTTACAAGAGCAAACATTTAATTGGGGCTGTCTTACAGTTCCAGAGGTTCAGTTCATTATCACCATGGTGGGACACATGACAGCATGCAGGCAGACCTGGTGCTGGAGAAGGAACAGAGAGTTCTACGGTTTTTTTCCAAAGGCAGCCAGAAAGAGACTAACTTCTGCAGGCAGCCAGGGGGAGGCTTTTCACAATGGGCAGAGCTTGAGCAATAGAAGACCTCAAAGCCCACCCCCCACAGTGACACACTTCCTCTAAGAAGGCCACACCTCCTCCAATAAGGCCACACCTCCTAATAGTGCCACTTCCCATGGTCCAAGCAAATTCAAACCACCACACTGGGATTCAGACAGTAGAGGGGTGGGGGTGGGGTTGCTGGGCACTCAACTCTGCCACTGTGTGGACCGTTGGTCTGTTTGACCCTGGGCTTGTTTCGTTTTTGTCTGGTTGTGTTTTGTTTTGTTCTTTTCATGGTAAGGCTGAGTTCAGATGTCATAGGTCTTTCCAGCATAAACAAGTGCGAGTTCTTAGAACCAAGGTTGATGCGATGAGATGTGATTTGTCCCAGTCACTTGCTTGGACACAGAGATCAGCTGTGCTCCCACCTTTAGCCTTCTCTCTTACCAACCACGTTTCTGAAACTGCTTCAGAATTCTCTGCTTGTTTTATGGAAGAAATATGCCATCCATGATACAGCCTTCTCACTCTGTTTCTGTCTGATAGAGAGGATTATATGGGCTTTTTTATGGAGTGAAAACCTAGATGCTACCGAAACATTTATCTCTGTGTCCCTTACTTCTCGCTGTTAGCATCTGTGTATCATACTCACTGTGGATGCCACAGGCAGAAGATAAATCCATGGGCAAAATGCCACACAAAGCTAATCCAAAAATATTCTCAAGGAGAGATGAGGAGTGCTGTGCAAAGGAAGGATTAATCAGTCCAGGGCCACTTGTGTGTGTTGAACTCAAAGCCCCACTGTGCCCTCTTATGCCATCTGGGGGTTCCCTCAAAGCTGTTAGGATGATTACATTATAACTGGGAGTCTATTTATGGAATCACATGCTTGACGCCTGTCTGTGCCCACAGCTTCCTTGTTCCTTTGCCTAGGTGAGCATCTGCAATATGGTAGGTCCTTGGTAAACATTTATTGAACAAATAAATGACTGTTCTGCAAACTGGGAAGTTTGTGAGACTCTTTTCCTGTTTAAAACTCTGAGTCAGTCACTTTCTTTGGGACAACCAGCTTCTCAGACCCACTGAGTATTTAGGCTTGGGGGGTTACCTCAGTAACATTGTCACATTTTTCAATGGGAAAAAAATTTTTTCAATTGTCACATTTTATGTCATGGGAAGTGCTTTAAGACCTAGAGATGAGAAGCAGAAAGCAAGGAATCTTGGGAAGAGATTCAGAGATGTCTAGCAAAAGGAAAGAGTTGGCCTTTTCCTCGTGGAAAATTTCTGGTTCCTTAACTCATAAAGATCCTCTGGGAAAAATGATCAAAATGGACCTCTTTTTTTTCCCCCAGAGGTTTCAAGGAAACACAGACTCCAGGGATGGAGGAGCTACCTGGCGGGACTGGCAGTTGGGAAGCCTTACAGAGCAGGCTCCCACAACTATAGAATTACCATATAGAATATTCTCATCACCAGCCATTATGGCCAATAGAGTGGTAGGGTAACCTACTTCATACAACAAAGGAAATAGCTGGGAGGAGAAAGACAGATAGGCCGTGTGGAACTTCACATTCAGTTGTGACAGGGCAATGCCATAAAACAGTTGGTGGACATCTCCTAGAAGGGCCTCATACTCATCATTTATGGGTTGAAGATCACACAATTCATGTTGCAAGTATTCAATTATGCAGTTTAGTGTGAAATTACACAAATTATTAAACAGGGCTTTCTCCAATCAATTCTACTTATTAGATTTTACTGATAGGCCATAATTTTCTGATCCTTGATAGAGGTTAAGACTATCTCTATGCCTTCCCTAATGATTTGTAAAATGGGGCCTTAACAACACCCACAGGGAATTCAGAATTGGAGAGATGATCTCATCCCATAAGGTTAAGAGTCACCATAGACAAGTCATAGTTTTGCCTTAAGCCTAAAACCAAGTCCATTCACCCATTTCACTGACAACTAGAGAAACGTAAACATCTCTCATGAAAAACAAAAACAAACCCAGAATCTCAAATGCATGTCCATAAGATCTGCTGTATAACACAAAATTGCTAGATGTTTTAAGGAATGAACGCCACTCAGAATCTAGAAAGTAACACTAATAGAAAGCCTCCCAGGACACTACTTATGTCTGGAGACAAGTCTGATCAGTATGGTGGATGTGTGGACTGTGCTCAGTGATGGCAGACCTGTGGGCTGTGCTAATGACAAGGATAAATGAAAGCAAAAGGCAAGCATGACCACAACTTTCCAGAACTCCTAGACACAATCCAAAGACCAAACCTAAAATATCTTGATGTAGAAAGAGGCAAGATGGAAACTAAACACAGCGAAGCTATCTAGCTCAGGGAAGCCTGGAATTTGCTCTTTAGTCCAGCCTGGCCTTGATCTTGGGAGTGGGGAGAGGAGTTCTCCTGCCCTGATGGCTTGGAGTTTAAAAGGGCTTAATGGAACAATTCCAAACATCTATAATTCCAGCTGTAAAGGGCCTCACACCCTCTTCTGGCCTTCCTGAGTGCAGAGTATGCACACACACACACACACACACACACACACACACACACACACACACGAATATTTACAGACACATAATTAAAGTTTTAAAAATTATCAGACAGAAAGAAATAATAAAGACAATCAATGATATTAATGAAATGGAGAATAAAATAACAATATGATGCATCCATGAAAGAAACAATTAGTTCTTTGAAAAGATAAACAAGATTTGGAAAACTCTTAGCTAAGCCAACTCAAAGAAGAAGAAAAAAAGATTCAATTTAATATGATTGGAGAGACTAAGCAGGGACCTTGAAAATCCAGTGGATGAATAGAGAATACCTCCAGTAACTTAGAAGAAATGGATAAATTTCTAGACATGTGTGGCCTATCCAAAATATCACCAATCATTCACTGTGGCCGAATTGGTTTCAGTTAAAGAATGCAAGAAATATTCAACATGTGCAAATCATATAAGTAGATGCAAGTCACTTGGTCATCTCAAAAGAAAAAGCTTTCCATAAAATTCAACATTCCTTCACAATAAAAAAAATCCCTGGAAAAACAAAATAGGAAGGACACATCTCAACACAGTAGATATCAAGCATGTCAGTGTACACAACACTACACTCAAATGACAATATTCTCAAGGCATTTTCTCTAAAATAAAAAGTGAGACAAGTGTGTATTGCTTCGACGTTATTGAAGTCAGGAAATATTCTCAATTGTTTTTCCATCTTAACCTTGGAAGCAGCGACCCTCTCATAAACCCAGCCCTGAGCCATCTCCTCAACCTTGTATCAGAAAAAGTTAACATCTGGTGAGAGTAAGTTAAAAACACTTAGTTCATTACAGTATTTTTCCATATTTTAATAGGTTTAACAAATTTAAATGCAGGATTTTTTTTTATTATTAACTTGAGTATTTCTTATATACATTTCGACTGTTATTCCCTTTCCCGGTTTCCGGGCAAACATCCCCCTCCCCCCTCCCCTTCCTTATGGGTGTTCCCCTCCCAACCCTCCCCCCATTGCCGCCCTCCCCCCAACAGTCTAGTTCACTGGGGGTTCAGTCTTAGCAGGACCCAGGGCTTCCCCTTCCACTGGTGCTCTTACTAGGATATTCATTGCTACCTATGAGGTCAGAGTCCAGGGTCAGTCCATGTATAGTCTTTAGGTAGTGGCTTAGTCCCTGGAAGCTCTGGTTGCTTGGCATTGTTGTACATATGGTGTCTCGAGCCCCTTCAAGCTCTTCCAGTTCTTTCTCTGATTCCTTCAACGGGGGTCCTATTCTCAGTTCAGTGGTTTGCTGCTGGCATTTGCCTCTGTGTTTGCTGTATTCTGGCTGTGTCTCTCAGGAGCAATCTACATCCGGCTCCTGTCGGCCTGCACTTCTTTGCTTCATCCATCTTGTCTAATTGGATGGCTGTATATGTATGGGCCACATGTGGGGCAGGCTCTGAATGGGTGTTCCTTCAGTCTCTGTTTTAATCTTTGCCTCTCTATTCCCTGCCAAGGGTATTCTTGCTCCCCTTTTAAAGAAGGAGTGAAGCATTCACATTTTGATCATCCATCTTGAGTTTCATTTGTTCTAGACATCTAGGGTAATTCAAGCATTTGGGCTAATAGCCACTTATCAATGAGTGCATACCATGTATGTCTTTCTGTGATTGGGTTACCTCACTCAGGATGATATTTTCCAGTTCCAACCATTTGCCCACGAATTTCATAAAATCATTGTTTTTGATAGCTGAGTAATATTCCATTGTGTAGATGCACCACATTTTCTGTATCCATTCCTCTGTTGAAGGGCATCTGGGTTCTTTCCAGCTTCTGGCTATTATAAATAAGGCTGCGATGAACATAGTGGAGCACGTGTCTTTTTTATATGTTGGGGCATCTTTTGGGTATATGCCCAAGAGAGGTATAGCTGGATCCTCAGGCAGTTCAATGTCCAATTTTCTGAGGAACCTCCAGACTGATTTCCAGAATGGTTGTACCAGTCTGCAACCCCACCAACAAGGGAGGAGTGTTCCTTTCTCCGCATCCTCGCCAGCATTTGCTGTCACCTGAGTTTTTGATCTTAGCCATTCTCACTGGTGTGAGGTGAAATCTCAGGGTTGTTTTGATTTGCATTTCCCTTATGACTAAAGATGTTGAACATTTCTTTAGGTGTTTCTCAGCCATTCGGCATTCCTCAGCTGTGAATTGTTTAGCTCTGAACCCCATTTTTTAATAGGGTTATTTGTCTCCCTGCGGTCTAACTTCTTGAGTTCTTTGTATATTTTGGATATAAGGCCTCTATTTGTTGTAGGATTGGTAAAGATCTTTTCCCAATCTGTTGGTTGCCGTTTTGTCCTAACCACAGTGTCTTTTGCCTTACAGAAGCTTTGTAGTTTTATAAGATCCCATTTGTCGATTCTTGATCTTAGAGCATAAGCCATTGGTGTTTTGTTCAGGAAATTTTTTCCAGTGCCCATGTGTTCCAGATGCTTCCCTAGTTTTTCTTCTATTAGTTTGAGTGTGTCTGGTTTGATGTGGAGGTCCTTGATCCACTTGGACTTAAGCTTTGTACAGGGTGATAAGCATGGATCGATCTGCATTCTTCTACATGTTGACCTCCAGTTGAACCAGCACCATTTGCTGAAAATGCTATCTTTTTTCCATTGGATGGTTTTGGCTCCTTTGTCAAAAATCAAGTGACCATAGGTGTGTGGGTTCATTTCTGGGTCTTCAATTCTGTTCCATTGGTCTATCTGTCTGTCTCTGTACCAATACCATGCAGTTTTTATCACTATTGCTCTGTAATACTGCTTGAGTTCAGGGATAGTGATTCCCCCTGAAGTCCTTTTATTGTTGAGGATAGTTTTAGCTATCCTGGGTTTTTTGTTATTCCAGATGAATTTGCAAATTGTTCTGTCTAACTCTTTGAAGAATTGGATTGGTATTTTGATGGAGATTGCATTGAATCTGTAGATCGCTTTTGGTAAAATGGCCATTTTTACTATATTAATCCTGCCAATCCATGAGCATGGGAGATCTTTCCATCTTCTGAGGTCTTCTTCAATTTCTTTCTTCAGAGTCTTGAAGTTCTTATACATGTTAGAGGGCTCGGTCCCTACAGATCTTTTACTTGCTTGGTTAAAGTCACACCGAGGTACTTTATATTATTTGGGTCTATTATGAAGGGTGTTGTTTCCCTAATTTCTTTCTCGGCTTGTTTCTCTTTTGTATAGAGGAAGGCAACTGATTTATTTGAGTTAATTTTATACCCAGCCACTTTGCTGAAGTTGTTTATCAGCTTTAGTAGTTCTCTGGTGGAACTTTTGGGATCACTTAAATATACTATCATGTCATCTGCAAATAGTGATATTTTAAATGCAGAACTTTTAAAAAGAATTATTATTATAATTTTAACCTCCCTGTTGCTTCACTGGGCTTTTCCCAACTAGCTGGTAATTGACCACCATTGGAAACTGATACTCTTCACTGTCTAGGACACAAAACAAGAAAGGGACAGTTGACCGTGCAGGTCCCCTACATGTAGGAAGTTGGAGAGAATACAGTTTCCAACAAGAGGATATGAAGCATGGGATGGTTTGAATGCTAACTCTAGTTTGTCTTCCCACAGAGACCCCATTCCTCCACCTACCGGATGATATTTCAACATGCATTTGAGAATTTTTTTAAAGCATGTACAATTTTATAGTCACCGCTCAAGAATGCTTGACTGGGGATGAAGTCATTGATGGCTCAAGAGTCACAAGCATTTGTGGCTCTTCCCCAAGGCACAGATTTGACTCGCACACTGACATTAGACATCTCAGAGCTGCTTGTAATTCCAGCTCCAGGAGATCCAGTGCCCTCTTCTGGCCTCCAAAGACACCTGCACTCATGTGCACACACATAGAGACAGAAACACATGCATAACTAGAAATAAAATAAATCTTTCTTTTAAAGATAGGCCCAGCTCTTCTCATTTCTCTGGTGATCATGGGTACTCTCATTATAAATTGACAGCTCTGAGAATGACTTCATCCATATCACCTGTGTAACTGAGAAATAGAAGGCTGGTCAAGAGCCTGTTTGTCTCCATAGAGTGCATACACGTTAGAGGGCTCGGTCCCTTCAAAACTGACTAGAAGCAGTCTTCCTTCAAACTTGAGTGCCCATGTTCCATCCACTCATTCTCTTGACTTACTTGGTGTGTGAGCACCTCTGTGTTCAGGCATATGAGGTCCGAGGCCAACCTCTAATATCCTCCCCAATTATGCTCTACCCTAGTTTTTGATCAAGTCTCTCACTGAACCTGGAGATCATGGATTCAGCTGGGCTGTTTGCCAGTGAGCTCTAGAGATCATCCTGTGTCCACCCTCCCATTGCTGGGTTTATAGGCATTTATGGTCCTGCTGAGCTTTCTTTCCTGTGACTTCTGAAAGACCAGACTCGGGTATTTATGCTTACATAGCAAGCATTTTATCAACAGAGCCATATCTCCCTCAGGCCCTCCCCAACTTTTGACTTCTTATATTAATTATTTCCTTTTTGCAAAGCCATTCTCTTCTCTTTATGCCCTGTCCATGAAGAGGTTCAACTCTACAGAGCACCTCAGTTGGTGTCCTTTACCACTTGATTATACTGAGTTTGTCCAAGGGTGTCAGGTAATAACCTCAGGAAACTGAGTCAGGTTGTACTGGGCAATAGCCCCTAGTCATAAAGAATGGCTAAGCCCCTGCAGAAACAATATGCCCAAGTAATAATGGTTTTTCAATAAAACAGAAAAAAGTAAAACCAGGAAAGAAATCAGTAACTTCCTGGTAGCTGCCCACATATGTGTGTGTGTACATACAACTGTCACTCAGCCTCTCTAAGTGTGCTCAACCTTCATACTGAGAAAAGCTGGGGGCTCTCAATGTTCCAATAAGGTGCTCTCAGCCTGTTGTCTGCCTCTATGCTTTATTTTTTTTTTACATCAGGAAATGCTGGAGAGTGATCAGAGGTCAGAAGAGAGAAGCTCTCAGAGCAAAAATTTCCCCAGCTCCCTGTTTTCTTCTTCTGGCCATGGCTGCATTCTATTCCACATAGTTCCTAGTCAGCACCCTGACCCCACCTCCGTGATACCGACTTCCACCATCTTCCTCCACTTGATCTTTCCAGCTGAAGGATAAAATGGACACATCACTGCACTGGCACTTTTAGGAGGTGTGGCCTTGTTATAGTAGGTGTGGCCTTTTTGGAGGAAGTGTGTCACTGTGGAGACGGGGCCTGGAGGTTATATATGCTCGTGCTCCACCCAGTGTGGAAGACAGTCTCCTCCTGGTTGCCTTCGGATCAAGAAGTAGAGTTCTCAGTCCCTTCTCTAGCACCATGCCTGCTGCATGCTTCCCACCATGATGATGGTGGGCTAAACCTCTGAACTGTAAGTGAAATGTTTTCCTTTCAAGAGTTGCCTTGGCCATGGTGTTTCACAAGTTTCTTGACTTACAGTTGAATATGGTACGGTTGCCTTCTGATTCTTTTGCCAGCAGTAGCTGGACAGGAACACAGCTGCACTCTCACCCACAGCAGCCTGAGAAGTTCCATTAACCCTTCAGGAACCTTGACTCAGATAAAACACGATCCTTGGCTTAGATGTGTTTTTGGAGGGATCAGGGCTGGGAGTCAGGGAAAGATAAGTCGTGAGGGCAGAGCAAGTCTTTGAATATGCAAAAAACTTGGACCAAACCTCTCCTTACATCCCCTCTTTGTTCAGTAATCCTTCCCACAGACCTTAAAGGTAGAACAGAGATTCTGTTCCGTGGCTTAGTCTCTTCTAGCATGCTTACCCAAGACCTTGCTATATCCCTCAGAAGCCTCCAGCCATCTTTAGAATCCCACTGTAAGGCTTTAAAATAACCAGTGGAAATATAAGTTAGCATATATGGAAGACAAAGATAAAAAAAACATATGAAAAGTCCTGTTTTCTTGTGTTTTTCATTCAGTTTCTTTCCCAAAAGGCCATCTGACTCTGTGCATGCACACACATTAAAGAAACTGTTTCCTTGCAGAGGCCTTACTGTCCCATCTCTTTGTTCAAAATCTCACCTTGCCAAAAAAGAGTTTCAGGACTAGTAAGTATGAAACAGAGTTGGGGTTGATTAAAAGACATTTTCAAAGCTTTATTTTAATTGTGTGTGTATGAGGTGGGTGCATATGAGAGTAGTCGCCTGCAGAGGCTACACATATTGCTCTCCCTGGAGCTGGAGGTCCAGGTGGTTGTGAGTCACCTGACACGGGTCTTGGGAAACAATCTTGGGTCTTTTCAAAGAGCAGTAAGCACTCAGCTTATGGCTGGGCCTTCTCCCCGGGTCCCTGAAAGACATTTAATGTAGATTTTAAGCACAAGGATTAAGAGAAGGCATTTAGGAAGAAAGTCAGACGTGTCTGAGAGCGTGGATATAGTCTCTCAAAAAGACATGCATTTTTTATCTTAATCAGCAAGAGTCAGGATAGGACTTGGGTTATTTTTTAGTTACTGTCTTTAAAGAGTGGTGTATTAGTTCCTTTTCTGATACTGTGATCAATACCATGACCAAGGTAGGGGAGGGATAGTAGTAAGTTGCCAGAGCAGGAAACTCAAAGATTTCCAGGGCATATTTGGGAGAGAAAGAAGGCCCTACCCAAGGTTGTATACACTCAGGCTGTAGGCATAAATTTTTTGTTACCTTTTAATAAGGCTCAACCTCTCCTCTGGCCCACAACCCAACAGTAGTAGCGAAAGAGCAAAGATATTAGGATATGGGGGAAGTGGACATGTTCAACAGTAGTTCTTTGGGGGTGAGCTCGATCTTCTTTGGCAGCAGTTCTGTCCTGCAGTAAACACCAAATACAACTCAGCAGCTGCAGAACAGTCCTCTAGACAGGCAGTCAGCACACAGGAACTGCCAGCTACAGACCAATCCTCTAGGCAGGCAGACACCAGGCACAAACCAGCAACTGTAGTTCAATCCTGAAGGAACCGTTAGACGCACCAATCAGCCTGAGGTGAGGCTGCAGAAGTGGCAAACTGCTACTGGATCCTCATGGGCCATTCTTGGGTGAGCTTCTCTCAATGGCAGCATTACCACAAGTTGAGGTCAACAATGCTATGTAAGGCGAACCAATACATGCGTGTCACTAGCAAAGAATAGTGAGGTGGAGCAAACCAAACCAATGCTCAGTCTGTGGGGTCGTATTTATACTCCTTTATCAAGTTTCCGTTCACCTGGTTGCTATATCAAAACATTCTTTCACGTATCTGCTTTAGCAAGACGTCCTTTTACCTGTGTGCTCCAGCAGAACATCATTTGACATAACTAACTTTCCAAAGAAACTAGAAGTTTCCACATCACAAGCCTTAAATCCTGGCCATTGCTCATTTAACACAAAATGCCTCCATGTTGGTAGTTTTCACAGTAAATGTTAATTGCATTAAAATTCTTGCCTCTCAGATGGCAGTGAGTCTCAGTCAGACTCCTTGAGGATCCTTTCCTTTTCCCATAATTCTCCTTAGTCTGTCTTGCTTCACTCTGGCTGGTGCCCTGGGTCTCTTTGCTCTTCCCTTACTCCATACCATAACCATTCTCCTGGATCTTCTCTCTGTACCGTTAGCCTCATCCTGGAAACGTTCCACTGTGCTAGAGAATCAAGCGCTCCATGACTAACAACATTTTTTCCACCTTCATACTCACTGAAGAACCTTCCCAGTCTCTGAGGCGACCTCTTTCCCACAGCCTCCTTGTGGGCAAGGACTGCCCACAGCCAACAACCTATAGGTACAAACGCTGGCTGAATGACCTGTGTTCCTCGTAGCTGTTTGCAAACTATTACTCTGTCATCCTTCAAACAAACCGGTTTTATTTGGCGATTCACAGTGCAGATTCAGATTTCCATTTTTCTCTCCTGTGTTAGCATCACTTTCTCTATTAGATGCTCTATGAAATCTTCCAGAAGAGCCATGAAAAGAGGGGAAGGGGAGAAAAGACAAGTAGATAAAAAGAAAGATAATAATTGGATATTTTCTCTCGTATGCAGAATCAATCATCTATGTCTCTACCTGTATCTGTCTGTCTATCTATATACTTATCTTTCTAATGAATGTAGAAGGGGAACTATATTGGGGATAAGAGGAAGCCATTAGGAGAAGGGGTTGGTAATAAGCATAGACAATGGGGACAATTATGAGCAAAGTACAATGATTTGTATCTATGACAATGTCAATGAAACATTGCTATTTGCCCTATTAAAAAAGTTGTAAGGGTTGGGGATTTAGCTCAGTGGTAGAGCGCTTGCCTAGCTAGCGCAAGGCCCTGGGTTCAGTCCCCAGCTCCGAAAAAAAAAAAAGAAAAAGAAAAAAAAAGTTGTAGTGACCCCAGCCATAAAATTATTTTCATTGCTACTTCATAAGTATAATCTACTACTGTTATGAATCATAATGTGAATATCTGATATACAGGCTATCTGACATGAGACCCTCAAGGGGTCACAACCCGTTGGTTGAGAAGCACTTCTCTAAGGACTCACAACCAATATTTAATATTGGAAAACATGGCACCACTTATTTTGACATTATTCTTTTCATCTGTCCTTGGACTGCCTTCATGTAGACGAGACGGCTTCTTATGAGATACTTTCTGTCTCTTAGCTTTTCTTTCCTTTTTCCTTTCCCTAGTCTCCCTGTGCTACCTGCTGGGTAATTTCTTTTTGGAACATTTCAGTGAACTAACCCTTCACTTAATTACCAAGTTACTCAACATACATAGTTCATTTCTTTGTAAATTTTCAAAAATGCCCCTAATGCTTGTTTATGCACCTTCCCATATTTTAAGATTCTCCGCCAGGCAGGCATTTCATTTTATCCTTTATTTCTTTATGTTCTTAAATGACCTCGTTTTAAAAACTCTGTCATAAGGCTTTATTACCTGTGAGTTCCTTTATTTCCTGAACCTTATGACTCTGCTGTGGAAAGAGTTTTCCACCCTGCTGTCTTCTGGGCTCTTGTGTCCCAGATTATTTTATATATTTCCCATATATAAACCTGCAACCATTTTTTCCTCTTCCCTGCGTTGAGGGGCACTACTTCCACTTGTTAACTGCCTGGTGTGAGAGCCTAGAAGGTCAAGATGCTCCTTGAGTTATGCTCTGTGGTGGCACCGATAACACTGTGTTAGAATTATTTAAGTGTTGACCTATGGATACTGCTATTGTTAGAGAAATTTGCCTCATTTCTTTGCAGTAATTCCACTTAGATGGTCTAGCATTTGCTGTTCTGTGAAACCAGAGAGTTGGAGCCTGAGGATTTGAGAAACGGTCCCAGCTTTCTTAAGACCCTTGCTGTGCTGGGCCTCTTTTCCTGCAGTCCTTTACTATGCTCTGTCTTCTTCCTTTGCTCACATGTCATTGGCTCTGGAAAAGTTTCCCTGAGCCTTCAAGGGGAGGCTACTTGTCAGTCTGCTTGAACCCCCTAGTATCCAATGCTGCCTTTTTCCTATAGCTCTAACTAATGGAAGAGTAGGGTTGCCTTAGTTGGCTCTGCATCCCACCTTCTCTCCCACTGCACAGCATGAGAGGCGCACAGCGGAAGGCCAAGAAGGAACAGCTGGGTCCATAGACTCTGGTCTGTGGAATATCAAGCAGGAGAAAATAACTTCTACAGTTTCTTTAGGCTCTAACCTATAAAGATAAAGATTCACAGTGGTTAATAATATTAAATGATTCTGTTCGTGCAAACTACTATGAAGGTCATGATTTCAGCTACTCTTAAAAAGGACACACAGATTTTGGACAAAAGGTAGGGGCAATCTGAAATAAAAAGTTAGTAAAGAGAAGGGTTTTTTCTGTTGAGCTACACATCAGCCAAGACAGTTTGCAGAAGCAAGGGTGTCTGTGGGCTTAGGGTACCAGAGGGATGAGTCCACAATGGCAGAGCGAGGCATGCTGGCAGGAAGAGGACGCTGACAGCTCACATCTTGAACTGCGTGTACGAAGCAGAGAAAGCAAACTCAAAATGGCGTCAGACTTTCACCTCTCAGATCCCACCTCCACAGACGTACTTCCTCCAACCAGGCCGCACCGCTTAATCCTACCCAAACAGCATCACCTCGTACCAGGCATTCAAATGCCCAAGACACAAATGGAGAACATCTCTTTCAAACCACCATCCACACTCATGGGGACTTAATGTCCTTCATGAAAACAAGAGATCATTTATCTTCTTTAGGGGTCTTCTACCAATCTACTGCAGGCTAGCAGAACCTTCTAGCATCTCATAGAAGAGAAACCAAGATTTAACAACTCCACCTACATCATCCATTTAAACCCACAGGTCAGCTTCTCCAGAAAGAGTAAGCCCTTTTGGTAGAGCACTCAAAGCTCTGTTCCTGCCATAACTGATCTGGAGAAACAAAATTATCCCAAACATAGCTTCCTCAACCCAGCTCCATCCAGTCCTCCAAACTGTCCGGCTTCTGTTTTCACCTCCCACTTTCCAGAGAGCTCTGCAGCTTGCACCTACCCTGCCTGCTTCTCCTCTAACACCACACTGTAGATTCTCTAATAGAGAACACTTAATTACAACAGCTGTCAGCAAGGCCTTGTCTGGGTGTTTGTTTGTTTGTTTGTTTGTTTCCTCTTCCTATATCTGTTTTCTCCTTCCCCAGAGAGGCTTTCTGTGCCCGCCAATCACCACTGGACTTCCTGTCTGCAATTCTTCAGAAAACAATTTTACTTTAGGGCAATTTCTATCCAAAGAAAATGCAGCCTCATTAAGCTTGTGTTGGACTGTTTTCTTAAATTATTCACCAAGAATTGTTCTCAGGCAAGGACTCAACCCTTTCAAACGGCCAGCTAAGACAAGATGAACACCGGTCTTCCGGGACGAGTGCTTGGGATCTGAATGCTTTCTTCCTGTCTTTTTGTTATTGCCACCGCCTTTTAATTTCCTCTACTTCTGAAGCAGCATCCTCCTGTAGGGAGAGCTTTAAAGTAAAACACTTGTCTCATGCCAAAAGCGCTGAGTTTAGGACTCAAGGGATTTGGTGGATGATGGACGAGAAGGCTTTGAGGAAGAATGGAAATTGCTTCTGTGGAAGCCCATGTGAGCCAGAGGAGAGAGCGGTTGCAGTCGGGATGGAAGACACTGTTTTTATTGAATCTCCGCGAGATGCTGCGTGCAGGGGGGTGGAGGGTCATGGGAAGTAAAGGCACGATACTTCCGACTTCCTGTGATCGGTGTGGAATATTGGAGGCAGTGACTTCTGAGCGTGCCTCGCTATTAGTAGACAACCGGGACGGAGCACTGTGGGAGCCATCACCAAAGAAAGATGGATCAAACAGGGGGTAGCTGACGATAGTGGTTAATAAGAGCTGATGAGAAAGGCATTACGTATGCCTTTAAAATGGCGAGAGAAGCTTCAGTCTCTACCAGTCCTTTTAACATGGATGGGTAAGACGATGCGCTAGTTAGTTTTTATTTCATTCAACTTGATACAAGCTAGAGTCATCTGAGAGAATGAAACCTCGATTGAAAAAAAATGTCTCTATAACATAGGGCTGTAAGTAAGCCTGTAGGGCATTTCCTTAGTTAATGATTGATAGGGTAGGTTCCTGCCCTGGGGTAAGGATCCAGGGTATTACAAGAAAGCAGGCTGAGCAAGCCATGAGGAAGCCAGTCAGTAAGCAGCACCTCTCCATGGCCTCTGTTCTTTTTGAAGGTATGAAAGGGAAGGGGGAAACGTTGTGATTAAATTATAATCTTAAAGGTAAAATAAAAAGATTTTATTTTTTAAAGAAAGAAAGGGACCCAAGGAGAAAAGATCCTAGGTTCTACTGAAGTGCCAGCTCCCTCACCCAAAGATGCACACGTTGTGGGAAGTAGCCCGAGCTACACACAGCCTGATCCCTGTGAACGCATGACTTAGTAGATGCCTGCAAAGAAATAAAAGACGTAGGCTGTAAATAAGAGCAAAACGCAGGTGTTGGAACCAGATCATGGCTTGTAACAGGAAGCAGGGTGTTCAGGAGGTAATCGGGTCATGAGAAATGAGCTGTCACGGATGAACTTGGGGTCCTTAGAAAAGATGAGGCCCTTAGAAAAGAAGTCCCGAGAGGCTGCCTTGTGTCTCCCACTGTGTGAAGACACACAAGGTGTGCCATGTAGGAACCAGGACCTGAGTGCTCACCTGACCTCGGATTTCCCAGACCCCAGAGCCCGGCAAGATCCATTTCTGTTGCCCAAGAGAGTACTATTTAACCAATGGTTTTATGTCACAGACCTTAAATAAACTAAGATGGTGCCCTGATGTCAGGTTCCCTTCGAAGGGAAGATAATCCAAATCATGGAGTCAGTATTTACTGCATGAAGAGTCACATGTCACCTCAAGATTACTGGAACCTTCGTTGTGACTACTTTTTTTAAAGTATGTGTTAAAACATATACAAACCACCCCTTACTTGGATCAATCACAAAGGCAGTCACTGCAAGACAATGGAGAGAGCTGGTGGATTTGAAGAAAGCTAAAGTGACCCTATGAGAAGCTGTGACAACAGAAACTGTAAACAATGTGCTCCTGGGGACACTCACATTCTATTAAGGTCTGGAGGCCTCTTTAGAGCCTTGCTGTCACTGTTAATCAGGGGGAGCATGCAGACCAAAGGAAAACACATGGCACAAAAGCCTCCCTTCAGGCTTATGAGGTTAAGTTAAAGAGAATAGGGGCTTGTGCTAGAGATGATGTTAGGATAGTAACCCTTTTAGGGAAGAGAGGCAAGCCTCTATCATCTTGTTCTTAACAGGACACACACACACACACACACACACACACACACACACACACACACCCCACATACTCATGTGCATACATGCACACATGCACATACATCTACTTATCCCAGAAAGGAAACCCACGACAGACAAAAACTGTGATTATATCAAAACCCAACTTGGTGTTTTTATTGGGGTCACTAACAGAGTGTGGGTGATGGTTATTTACATGAGCAAGGCTGCCTCAGGAGGCTGCATCATCAAAAAGTCTGCCTCAGCAGGAGAGCTGTCTCAGGAGAGCTGAGACTCTGAAGCTCTCTGCACAACTTAAACAAGGTAAACAGGCAGGGCTGGGAGGTCTGCTCTCCACAGCTGAGCTGGTCCGAATGGGCTGCCCAGGAGTTCTTTTCTGTTTCTGTAAAGCGGGCCCAGGCTCTCCATGGATCTGTGGCAGCTTTTCCAGACATGAGAAGTCTGTTTACCTGCAGACTCCTGAGCCTCCCACTCTGCCTTGCAGGGAATATTTCAATTCAGAGAAACTACCAGACAACAGAGTACAACCAGGCTTTTCTCATCTCTTGCCTTCAACATTTCTTCCCCATCCTGTCCTCCAGTCTGCAGAGCACTTCTCTCAAGTCTTCTAGTCTCTCCCCTCTCCCTCCTGAGCTCTCTCCCCTTTTCCCTGCCCCTCGTGTTACCAACTCTTCAGCTCTCAGATAAGCAGAGAAAATTCTTAACTGTGAACTCTTATTTCCATTCTCCTTCCCTGAGCATTTGGTAAGGTGACAGTCCCAGCCCCGGTAATGTCATACGGGGCCATATTGCTTAGCATTTACTAAGGTAGTCAAAAGTGGTGTGTGTCACATCTAGCCTGACACAGTGAAAGCTTGTGGCTTTTGTGTCTGGCTTCACCAGCAAGGGCAAACATGGAGTAAGGCAGGGCAGTCAGAATGAAGCAAGATCTCTGAGTGATGGCAGAGAGAGGGTCAACCAAGTCAGTGATAACCTTTGGGTGAAATTTAAAAAGAGAAGCAAGAAGTATCTTGTTACCATGTTACATTTGGAAACATTTCGTCACTGTCTGTTCCACAGTACTCTCCTCTGAAACCACACTTCATCCTGCAGGGAATCCCTTAAGACCCAGGAAGTAAACAACTCAAAATAGCTTCAGGAACTCCCTTAAACTGACCAGATGTATCCGGCCCCACCCATGTGTTCTTATGAAAGCCGTAACGATTGTTGAAACTAGATGTGCTCTTAGACTAGAAGAGCCGCCTAGAAAAGACACTGTCCACCCTGCACAGCTGCCTGAGTTCCAGGTTTCCAGTTTTCATGAGCCATCACCCATGCTGGGGTGGGCTTTGGTGATGGAGTTGTCTTTGAGTTGTTTCTGCTCCTGTAAGTCACTCCATTAAATTCATTTCTTCAGTAGAGTGACATTCACTGTGCTCTGTCCTTGGTCCCCATTATTGGGTGAGTAGCTGTTGGTTTATGTCTCCCCAGGAATAGTGACAACGCAATGCAAACCTGTGGCTTCAATCTTGCACAAAAATGATGGCTGAATTTGGTACTACCATAGTAAAAGCCTGATACTTGTGAGTTAGTCTTAGCAGTGGCAACAATGTAAGACGTTTGATATTCAAGGCCCTGAGAGTACTACTCCAGGCTGAAAAGCCGTAACATGTGAAGATGGATGTTTTCTGTGATTGCTTAGAAATAACTGCCAGAGTGAAGTTGTTCAACTCTGATGGAAATTATAAAAAAGAAGAAACTTAATAATGTGTATTATTTATTTGGCTGAATTGGCAAGAAATTACTTGGGGAGATGAAGCAGGATGTAATTAAACAGAAAGGGAAAAGATAGATCAAAAGCTGACGGCCACCAAGGACTAGAAAAGCCATAGTTAATTCCCTGACTAGGAATAGACTATGTTGATGAAGTCAAGGAGTGGCAGAGTCCGTTAAAATTAAGTTCCATGTCAGAAATCAGATTGGGTGTGGAGCTTTTCCATTGATGAACAATATTTTTCCCAAAACTCAGGATCTCCATGAAGAAAGTTTGGGGATTATAAAGCAAAGACAAAGAGTTGCCCTGAGCCATGCCTTGCAAACCTGAGCTGAACCCATGGGTCCAGACACACAACAGCGATCAGAATCATGGGCTGGAGGCCATGGAACATCTGTTACCCGGTAAAGGCTAGGCTCACAAGCAAATGTCAAAAGTCAAATCGGTATGTTTCAGAGAGTTGATCTGTCAAAGAACACAGAAAGCAAACTTAAACTTGACTATTCAAGGCATTAAGATTAGTTAACGCTCCTTCTCCCTGCACCCAATCTTATGGAAGGTGACATTTGAATGCCCAGTGAAGACAAATACTAAGTGTTTCAGAAGCTGCCCACTGGGAAAGGAGCCACAAACCACAGTGGGTGGGGCAGCAGGTTGTGACATCATCAAAACTTGATCTTTAGGGCAGGGTTCCTCAGACTTTTCACTGTTGACCTTTGAGTCCTGGAGTTGACTTTTCTCAGGAATTATCCTGTGTGCATCGGTATTCCCAAAGACCTAAGTGTGATCAGCCTCTGCTTTCACAGAGAGGAGGCGCTACCTAGACAAAGTGGTGCCTCATGGAAGGAAGTTTAATCACCGCAGGCACAGTCCTGAAGGCTATATTACTGGGAGCCCAGCCCCAGCTCTCTTTCTCTTTCATTTCTCTGAGCAGCTGCATTGCACTTCACGTTTACACACACACACACACACACACACACACACACACACACACACACCACGATATGGCATCTCATTAACCAAAAGCAATGGGATCACCTGACCATAGACTGAAACCATGAAACTGTGAGCCCAAATGAACCTTTCCTCCATTTACATCAAACCATCTTAGCTTTTTACTACAATAATGGCTGATTGATCTCCAAAATGTGCAACACAAGATCTTTAGTGTCCTTCTTGACCTCTAGCTACTCCGGGGCAGTAGCCTTTCTTCCCCAGTTGTCACAACAAAAGAACATCTATAGACATCATTACATAGTCCCTAGAGAGGAAAATTCCCTTGAGAGAAAAACTCCTCTGAGTTAAAGGACCAGGAGGTTTACCTGCAGGATGTCATCACAGCCACAAACTGGAGCTTGTTTTGTCTTTCCTCATTCTGCTTCTTGACCAATGAGAATGCTTGTGTCGATTTCTCCTGTGCTATCTCACAGCCACATACTAAAAGCAGGTGCTTTTCCATGTCTAGTTCATGTGTCTCCAGATCAAGGGAATCTACATTCCTATATGGTTACACTGACTGTCGAGGTTAATTATCTACTTGGCTGGGATGCCGAATTGACTTAAAAGGATTGCACTACATTCTATGTGTGAAATAAAGAAATAATTGAACATCTGGTGACCGGAAGAATGGGTCATGGCAGAGGCAATACAATACATTCAATAATCCTGCTGCTTGTTCTTCCTTCCTCGGCCCATGGCAGGTATGCTTTCTAGACCTCCAGCTGTAGTAGAATTTTGAGACCTGTACCATGAGGAAATATTATTAAAATAATTCCAACAAGAACCAGCAAGATGGTTCACCTAGTGAGGGTACCTGCTGCTAAGCCTGATGACCTGAGTTTAATCCCCAAGACTATGTGGTAGAAGGAGAGAACTAACTGCAGGTGATCCTCTAGTTTCCACAAGCACACCATCGCATTCTCTCTCTCTCTCTCTCTCTCTCTCTCTCTCTCTCTCTCTCTCTCCCCTCCCTCCTCCCTTACTCCATCCCTTCCTCTCTCACTCATACACACACAAAGGAGGGATGGGGTTACCAACCCATGGACAAAATTTCTCACCCAGAATTGTTCCTATCTTAAAAAAAAAAAAAACCACCACAGAGACAAAAAATGGACAAGAGACTGAAGGGCTGTCCAGTGATTGGTCCAACTTGGGATCCATCTCATGGGGATTGGAAGGGAGGCACCAAGGTCTGACACTATTACTGGGCTTACAGACAGGAAACTAGCATGGCTGTATTCTGAGAGGCCCCACCAGGAGCTGACTGAGACAGATGCAGATACTTACACCCAACCATTGGACTGAAGTAGGAGACCCCTATGAAGGAATTAGAGGAAAGACTGAAGGAGCTGAAGGGGAGGATGGTGACACAGGAAGACCAGCAGTCTCAACTAACCCCCTGGACCCGTGGGAGCTCCCAGAGACTGAGCCACCAACCCGGAGCATACACAGGCTGGTCCAAAGCTCCCAGCACATATATAGCAGAGAACTCCCTGGTCTGGCCTCAGTGGGAGAAGATATGCTTAATCCTCCAGAGACTTGAGGCCCAGAGAAGGGGAGTGCTACAGTGGGGGAGAACACCCTCTCAGAGACAAGTGGGAGGTGGAATGGGATAAGGAACTGTGGGAAGGAGGACGGGGGGGAGGGGAGGGAGGGGGCGGGGCGGTAATGGATAGAATTTAAATAAATAATTAAAAATTTTAAATGTAATTTAAATCAAATGCATCTTGTAGAAGAATTTAAAAAACATAAAAGCCTTGTGTCAGTTACGCCACTGGAGTCTGGAAGATGATCTGTCTGGCTGCAACTCAAGTGTCATTTATTGTGAAGACATCCTGACTTTCCAGAGGCCAGGCCCAATGTTCTCATGTTCCGTGCTTCCTCCAACTTACCACACGCTGTCCTGCATTGTATTTGCCTGGTTGTATTTCTCTCTTGGAGACAGGGACTGTGCTGTCTGGTTTTAAGTCAACTTGACATAAACTGTAGTCATCTGAAAGGTGAGTGCCTTGATTGAAAAAATGCCTATGTAAGATCAGGCTCTAGGGAATTTTTCTAATTAGTGATTGATATGGGAGGGCCTAGTCTGTTATGGGTAGAGCCACTACAGAGCTGGTGATCCTGGGCTCTGTAAGAAAGCAGGCTGAGCAAGCTATAAGTGCAAGCCAGTAAGCAGCACTCCTCATGGCCTCTGCATCAGCTCCTGCCTCCAGGTTCCTGTCCTGTTTGTGTTCCTGTCCTGCCTTCTGTCAATACTGAACTATGCCATCAAAGCAAAAGCTGAAGAAACCCCTTTCTCCCTAAGTTGCTTTGGTGGTCATGGTGTTTCATTACAGCAACAGAAACCCTAACCAGGACAGAAACCTTGATTCGATATTCTAGCAGGCCAACATTTGTTGAGTGATCAAACAGCGATTACTAAGTTTGGTTTGGTGACATTGAAGTCTCAGAACACACCACATCCAGATCTGGTGACTCTTTATGCCCCATCAGAATAGCAGGAGGGGATGAGCCTTGATTAGGTCAAACTGTAAGCCCTTGAAGGTTGTAGCTGATGACATACATTTAATAAACGGCCTCTCGATCATGGTAGTTTTTCTATCAGAACGTGAAGGAAAGCGGGAAATACAATAACTCTCTGAAGACTTTCATTGCTGGCATTGTTCTAGCAAAGCCCATGGGCTAAGTTCAGACAAATTTAACTCTGAGGACATTTCTGTTTCGGAGATGTGAAGAGGAGATTGAAAGCGAGCGCCTGAGGCTTGAAGTAAAACAATCTTCATCATGAGAACATGACGTGGCAGTGTTCAAAGCAGCATCATGCTCCCCAGAAAGCTAACTGACTCAGAGCTCCCACGGAAGGATTGACCAACAGTTAGCGATCTGAGGAATCTTATTAGAGAACTCACGTCTCACTGGATCGTTATCAAAACCCACAGACCATATGCTTTCCCAGTTATGGTTGTGAAGGGGAAAAAATGTCTAGAGGCACTGGAATGTTCAGGGTACCAAACTCCTAATGATCTGATAAATACTGATTATATAGCACCCCAGGACAGGATTATTATATTATTTGATGAGAAGCCAGCAAACAATTGTGCACCATGTTACAGCAGATAAGACCGGCTGCAGGTGGCTCTTGAAGATTATGAAGAAAGTAACCTTATTTACCTGGAGAGTCTAATCCATCTTGGAATACAACACAGGTTCCCTGAGCTCTTTGGATTTTAGTGCTTAATGGAGAAGGGGGTGGATTTTAAACAGTCAATGAAAATGGTCTCACACACAAAAACATTAAAGAACAAAAGTTTTAAATCATTTGGCTAAAATATCTCTGGAAGTGTCCCTGGCCAATGCCAGGCTGCAACTAGACTTTATATAACATCTGGTCTATAATAGTCCAGCTGAGAAAGGGACTCTGGTGCAGAAAAGAATTTGGCCATGATGTAATAACTAAGAATTAAAGAGCCATGGAGGTTCTATGGGAGAATTAAAAAATGTTGTGAAATTATGTCTAAGGAAAACCATGATGCAATATTCCTATACCAAAAAGTTATTGTCAATGACATGAGCAATGGTTAGAAAAGGAAGTTTGAAGTTTCCTTTTGGGAGTTGGTAGCGAGAGGAAACGGAACTAAACTGAACAGGCTAGCAATGCTCTAATTAAATTCATGGCTCTGACTTTGGAGAAGGCAGGCATTAGCTCATCTGTGTGTGTGTGTGTGTGTGTGTGTGTGTGTGTGTGTGTGTGTGTGTGTACCACTGTACTGGAAAGATTCAAAGAATAAACAGTCAATGCTTTTCCATTAAGTTCTGTCAGATAGTATAACTTGACAATTCTCCTACAAGGACTGATTGTGTTCATGTGCACATGTGTGTGGAAGCCAGCTGTCTACCTCAGGTGCTCCCCTAGAAGCTGACACTCTCTCTCTCTTTCTCTCTCTCTCTCTCTCTCTCTCTGAATCTGTCTCTCTGTCTCTGTGTGTATCTCTGTGTGCCTCTCTGTATCTGTCTCTCTGTCTCTGTTTCTCTCTGTCTCTGTTTCTCTCTGTCTCTGTTTCTCTCTGTCTCTGTTTCTCTCTGTGTGTTTCTCTCTGTCTCTGTTTCTCTCTGTGTGTTTCTCTGTGTGTTTCTCTGTGTGTTTTCTCTCTCTCTCTCTCTCTCTCTCTCTCTCTCTCTCTCTCTCTCGCACGCGCGCGCGCGCGCACATGCGTGTGCTTGGTTGAACTCATTGATTCAGTCTGGCCAAGAAGCCCTAGGGCTCCTCCTGTCTCTCCCCTCCCCCATCACTGGAATTTCAGTTATCCATTGCTTCAGTCAAATTTTTCTTTTCTGTGGGTAGCAGGGCTTGAACTCTGATCCTCACGCTTCCAAGCACTTCAGTAACATAGTTCTTTCTGCAGCCTATAAATATTGAATTTTGACTCTGAACTGGTGACATTTATTGACAAAGGTCCATTCTCTTTGTATTTGCTAGTCTGATATGTCACTGCAAAGTCACCAGGAAGGAGGTGGATCAGGACTGAGTCGTTAGGTCTCTCTGTCAAATCTCCTGTGAGATATGGAGACTCATGGGAAATCAGAGCTGTCACCATTGTGGGTCATGGCTAAGGCTAATCCAGGTAGGGAAACAGGGAGGAACATACATAACAACTTACACATTTCTTTTTCCCTATAAACCTCCACTCCTCTAAACAAGAAAGTCTATACATTTAAAATACTGAAACTCTCTTCTATTTGTTTCCAAGAGTGTGCAGACACAGGGCCTCTTGCCCTCTCTCCACTTGTGCCCACTTCCAGCTTTGCTTTGGCACTGACTAAGAAGTTGAAGAATCAAGAAGACATTTGGGAATTTCTGGGGCTTAAGCAACAATAAGAAACTAGAAAGTTCTGTGAACAGGAAGAATGAGTAAGAACCAGCAAGATGCCTCAGCGGATAAAAGTCGCCGCCAAGCAGACAACCTGGGTTTGAAGTCTGACTCCCTGGGATCCACAGGGTGGGCAGAGAGAACAGACTTCTGCAAGGTATCACCTCTGGCTTCTACATGCTCTCTCTCTCTCTCTCTCTCTCTCTCTCTCTCTCTCTCTCTCTCTCTCTCTCTGGGTGTGTGTGTGTGTGCATGTGTGTTGTGTGTGTGTCTATACACATAAATAAATGTAGTAACTTTTTTTTTACAAAAGAACAAATGATACAACTTATCATTACAAATATCCAAGGAGTTACCTAAGACTCCAAAACACATTACCTGAAGAAGAATAGAGAACTGAAATATTCCGGGTCGCACACATGTTCAGTTGTCTCTCCTAATCAGCTCACATCCTGATTAGATTATGGTCACTCCAACTGCAGGTCAGGAACAGAAATAACTCCCCCCCCCCGGGGTTAATAGAATGTAGCATCATTCAATGTCTTAAATCTCTCTCTCTCTCTCTCTCTCTCTCTCTCTCTCTCTCTCTCTCTCTCTGTCTCCCCTGCCCCTTGCTTTTCTTTTCTTCTCTTGCACTCTTTTCTGTGTTGAAAAATGAAAACATACAAAAAACACAAACTGACTTAAACTCAAGAGAAAATGGGTATCTGAACAACCAAGCATGAACAAGAAAAATGCTACAATCAATGTGCTTAATACATTAAATAATCAGATTAAAACATTCAGCAGAGTAGAAAGCATATTTAAAAACCAAGATTCTAAAGCCAAAACCAAAATATAAGCTGAAAATACTAACTAAAGGAAAGATGTCATTTTGCCAATACTAGACAGAATAAGCCCTAAGGCAGCACATGAATCTTGGTGTATTTCACAAAGATAAAAAGATGAATTTAACAGAAAAATCTACCTGTCGCTCTTAAAAACTTGATGATGCCCATACATCAAAACATATAAGGCAGGGCTAGAGAGAAGGATCAGTGGTTAAGGATGTGTCTGTCTCCTGCACAAATACTCCAATAGGATACGATGGAGACTCGGGAGAAAGACCTCCAGTTGCAGACACTTGGTTAATATCACGGCACTAGCATGTGAGAGTAACGATTAAGAGGAAGATCACTTATTTTGACTCATGGTTTCAGAGGTTCCTATCAGGAAGGTCATAGGGTGGGCTGGAGGGATCTCTCACCTCAACCCAGCTAGGAAGACTAAATAAAGAACGTTATTTCAAGTTCTAGGACAATTGATACCTACATGGATGGAGAGGGATCTTAGTCTCTTAAGGAATGGTTAATCTTGAGGGTCAACTTGAGTGGACTGAGAGAGGCCAAGAGAGAGTTTGCAGAGACAGATCATGGGGGGTTCTGATAAAACCAATGCCTAAATAGATTCAAATTTGGATTAACTGTTAGGGGGTGTTGGAACTACGGAAAGTGGAGACCACTGGGAGGTAGTTGAGTTGGGAACTTTGCCCCTGTTAACTCTTGTTTGTCTCTCCCAGAGCCTCCTTCCACAGTGTCCCTGCCTTGCCACAGCCCTGGTAAATAGCAGAGAGGGGCGGCCATTGACAGAAACCTCTAGAAACACAAGCAAAATAAATTCTCTCCCTTTCAATTGTCTGTCTCAGATATTTGTCATGACAACAAAAACAGAATAAGAAAATCCTACTTGACACTCTTCACATTAGTCAATTCCAGAGCGATTATAGGTTTAGCTGTAAACGTGAAAATAGAACAGAGAAGGTAACTGGCAAACATTTTAGGAACCTGGAGCAGGCAAAGATTTCTCAAAGCCAAAAAGAATTTATCCAAGAGGAAAAGAAGGGATAAGCTGCGAAATTAGGAATTTTGGCACACCGAAGGATAAAGTCTGCACAGGTAGCCCAATGATGGAGCACTTAGGTAGTGAGGCTTTGGATAAGCACCAGCCCCAAGCGGAAAGAAAGAAAGATGGGGGGAGGGAGAAGGGAGAAGGGAAGGGGCAGGAAGGAAGAAGGAAAGTAGGAAGGAAGGAAGGAAGGAAGGAAGGAAGGGAGGAAGGAAGGAAGGAAGGAACAAAGAAAGAAAAAAAAGCCCACAAAGAAATTCTCAATACATACTCAGAGAAAAGGATTTATCCCATTATGTATGCAGGACTTATTGTGAAACACTAAAAGAGACTAGCCATTTTTTTTAAATGGCAAACAACGACAGCAGACTCTGCAGAGAAGAGATGGAAATGTAACAACCACATTCTTTCTTTCACTGGAGCAATGCCAGCTAAAACTAAAATGGGATCTGCCCTTGGGATGATAGAAATTAAAAAGACTGATGACACCATTCATTTCCAAGGGCATGGACCAGCCTGAGAGTGAATGCAACTGGCATAAGTGTTTGTAAATGTGAACTGAAACTGAGAAAACTCTATGACCCAGCAACTACGTTCCCGGGCATGTATCCAACAAAAACGCGCAAATCTGTACTAAAAAGATGTAATAGCATCGTCCTTAGCCGGGAGCTAAACAATTCAAGCATCCATCACCAGTGAGTCTGATAATTTCCAAATAATGGACTGCTATATGACAATGAACACAGAGTCAAACAGCACAAAACGACATAACAGTTACAGCCCGGAATGAGGGAAGCCACACAGGAACTTGCTTTTATAAGGTTTGTGCTTATTTTTAACTATATTACCTAAGAATGGTATCTGTTTGGGGCCACCATATGATGGTTTGATACATGTATATGCTGTGTAATGCTTAAGTTACAATAAAAATATTTCTTCAAATATTTCAAGTCTCTATAGTGAAAAGATTCAAAATTCTTTCCTGCTCAGTAAAGACTAATTTTAAACAATTATTTCCTGTCTCTGTGTCTCTGTCTCTGTGTCTCTCTGTCTCTGCCTCTCTCTCTCTCTCTCTCTGTGAGTGTGTATGTGTGACTGTGTGTAAGTGTGTGTGTGTATGTGTGAGTGAGTGTGTGGGTGTGTGTATGAGTGTGTGTGTATGTGTGAGTGAGTGTGTGAGAGAGAGTGTGTGAGTGTGTATGTGTGTGTATGTGTGAGTAAGTGTGTGTGTTAGAGTGTGTGAGTGTGTATGTGTGTATTGTGAGTGAGTGTGTGTATGTGTGAGTGAGTGTGTGTGTATGTGTGAGTGAGTGTGTGTGAGAGAGTGTGAGTGTGTATGTGTGTGTATGTGTGAGTGAGTGTGTGTGTTAGAGTGTGTGAGTGTGTATGTGTGTGTGAGTGAGTGTGTGTGTGAGTGTGTGTGTATGTGTGAGTGTGTGAGAGAGTGTGAGTGTGTGTGTGTATGTGTGAGTGAGTGTGTGTGTGAGAGAGTGTGTGAGTGTGTATGTGTGTGTATGTGTGAGTGAGTGTGTGTGTGAGAGAGTGTGTGAGTGTGTATGTGTGTGTGAGTGAGTGAGTGAGTGTGTGTGAGTGTGTGTGTATGTGTGAGTGTGTGAGAGAGTGTGAGTGTGTGTGTATGTGTGAGTGAGTGTGTGTGAGAGAGAGTGTGTGAGTGTGTATGTGTGTGTATGTGTGAGTGAGTGTGTGAGTGAGTGTGTGTGTGAGTGTCTGTGAGTGTGTGTGTATGTGTGAGTGTGTGAGAGAGTGTGAGTGTGTGTGTGTATGTGTGAGTGAGTGTGTGTGAGAGAGAGTGTGTGAGTGTGTATGTGTGTGTATGTGTGAGTGAGTGTGTGAGTGAGTGTGTGTGTGAGTGTCTGTGAGTGTGTGTGTATGTGTGAGTGAGTGTGTGTGTGAGAGAGTTGTGGGTGTGTATGTGTGTGTAGGTGTGAGTGAGTGAGTGTGTGTGAGTGAGTATGTGTGTGTATGTGTGAGTGAGTGTGTGTGTGAGAGTGTGTGAGTGTGTGTGTGAGAGAGAGTGAGTGTGTATGTGTGTGTATGTGTGAGTGAGTGTGTGTGTGAGAGTGTGTGAGTGTGTGTGTGAGAGAGAGTGTGTATGTGTGTGTATGTGTGAGTGAGTGTGTGTGTGTGTGTGTGTGTGTGTGTGTGTGATCTCTCTATGTTCATATTCACATTTGTGCAGGTCTCCAAAGAGAAGAGGGCATCAACTTCCTTGGAGCTGGAGTTACAGGAAGTTGTGAGCTTCCCAATATGGGTTCTGGTCCTTGGGCCAAGCAGCAAATGTTCCCAACTTCTGAGTCACCTCTCCAGCCTCTAGTTCCTTGAAATACAATTTTCATTATCATTATCTATAGTTTCTCTTTGCATACTATAGTAACTTTATCAGTATTGATTTATTAGTATTTTCTAATCCATGCATGAGGGTCACATGCCCATTTGTGTATGTTTGGATTCTGTGCTCAGTGTTTTCTGCTTTCCATTGTAAAGATCTTTCACTACTCTGGTTAAATTAGTCCTATGCATTTGTGTGCTCTCTGGAAATGGCGCTACCTCTGGGATTTCTTTGTAGATGTTGTATTTAGCAGTAATGCTGATTTTGTATGTTAATTTTATATCCTGAAAACCCTGAACTTATTCTAATTATTACTTCAAATGGGGATTTTGTGACGTCTTTGGGCTTTCCTATTGATAAGATCATGCTAAGGACTGGGGAGATGACTGGCTCAGTTGGTGAAGTGCTTCCCACACAAGCACAAGGACCTGAGTTCAACCTCCAGCACCCACACAAAAGGCCTGAAATGTCCTATCACCCAGCAATTAGGAAGCATAAACAGAATTGTGACCAACCAGACTAGCTGAAGTAATGAACTCCAGGTCCAATGACAGAGCATGTCTAGAAATATAAGGTGTACAGCTCCTAAGGAATGACTTAAGGTCAACTGTTGTTCATACTCAAAGCATACACATGCATGCACACACACATACTCATGTGCACACACAATATACACATGCATACCTCTATACACATAGACACACACTACACCATGTACACACACACCACACCACACACCTACACACACAGCACACACACACAACACATGTACACCTCACACACACACACACACACACACACACACACAAACACACTGTGATGGCTATTTCTGGTTGTCAACTTGACTACATCTGGAATGAACTATGATCCAAAAATGAAGGACACACCTGTAATCCAGATCTCAGCCTTCTGACCTGGATCTTAACATGGAGATCTTGAAGCGTGAAAAAAACTTAAGCCCAGGCAAAGTAGTATATGCCTTTAATCCCAGGAGACTGAAGCAAGCAGATCTCTGAGTTCAAGGCCAGCCTTGGACAAAGCAAGTCCCAGATCCAGGTACACACCTTTAATCTGGGCCACACTTTCTGCTGGAGGCCTACATAAGAACCATGGAAGAAGGAAGACTCACACTTCTTAGTCTGTTTGCACTTAATTGCCAGAATGTCTGCTGGTACCTGCTTCTTCAAGATTCCAACTTATACAGAAGACTAGCTGAAACAACTAGCCTCGTGGGACTGAGCAACTACTGGGTCCTTGGACTTCCCATTCACAGCTGCCCATTGTTGGGTTAACTGGACCACAGACTCACACAATGAAGTCATCACAATAAATTTCCTTAATATATAAAAGCATTCCATAAGTTCTGTGACGCTAGAGAACCCTGACTAGGAGTTGGTACCTGGAGTGGTTCTAGAGAAGCCGAAATATCAGGATGAATCCTTTAAGTGTCTAGAATTAGCTTAATAATTCACCAGCACCTTCTAATTTATCATCACCTTCAACCACTGAAACCTCTCCAGGCACTCTCTTTCTCCTGGGAGCTCAGAGAATATGAAAAGTCTTTGGTCGAAACTATATTTCAAACTTAAAGAAGCAAATGCCTTTGATTATCTTGAGCCATCAATTGTGAGTGACAATGAATTAGGTGACCCAGTATAGGAAATTTTCTACTGTTTGGGGGGAAATAAGGAAAGTGATTTTGCTGGCTCAATACTCTTAACATCTCTGGACAAATTGATAAAGGGAAGGAATGAGCTGCATGATAAAACTGACCAGCTCCAGATGCAAGGAAACAATCTAAAGGTTCCTAAGTGTGCCCTCGAAGAGAATCTTCTCTCCAGCAGCCATAGAGCTTGAGCTGCAGAAAAATCAAACCAAAGTCCTTGGCCCAATTACAGTGAAAATTCATGTGTCAGCCTCAGAGGTTGTCAGCAATTAAAGTTAGGGCATTAATTGGCAAAGAACGGGATCCTATAACTTGGGATGTGGATGTGTGGGAGGACCCTATTGAGCTGATAATGTTGAATCCTCAGATTGTCGTGGCTTTACATCACCTGAGGAAATAGGACCCTCAGTTCAAACCCTTGAAATATTGTCTAAATCACCTGAGGAAATTAATCCTTCATTGTCTGAGAAACCAGCAGTGATTTTTTTTTCTGAAGAAAACGCCAGGCAAGACAATACTGATGTTCCTCAAAGCCCACCAAGAGTTTCTTCTGGTGTCTTCTATAACAAGACTCAAGACAAAGCAGGCTCCTAGAGGGGAGGTAGAAAGTGTAGTCTATGAGGAAATGTGCTACATTACTAAGGAGATTAATGAGTTTGGTAATTCATTCAAGGTGTGTGGGGAATATGTGTGGAAATGGCTTTTAAGGGTGTGGGATAATAGTGGAAGGAACATATGGCTAGATCAGGTTGAGTTTATTGACATGAGCCCTTTGAGTAAAGGTTGTAGGTTTAATATAGAAGCTCATACAGTTTAAAAATGTGTCAGAAGTTTGAATGGTTGGCTGAAGCGTTTATAAAAGATAGCCTAGCCTACTGAAAAGAGTTGGAGATGCCTAATATTCTTTGGCTTAGCGTTGATGAAGGAATTTTAAGGCTCAGGGAAATTGCAGTATACACACACACACACACACACACACACACACACACACACACTTGTTTTTTTTTTTTTCTGGTTCTTTTTTTTTTTTTTTTTGGAGCTGGGGACCGAACCCAGAGCCTTGCGCTTCCTAGGCAAGCGCTCTACCACTGAGCTAAATCCCCAACCCCACACACACTTGTTTTAAGAGAGCAGGGCATCTACAAACCAGCCAACTGACATATTTCCCTTTCTTCTCTCCATGTATGTTGCTCCTTTCTCTTTTCTGGCCAGGAATTTTAGTCCAAGGTTTCATGAAAGTGGTGAACACTCACATCCTTGTTTTGTCCCTGATCCTCAAAAGATCTCCACTTGTTTTCCCCCATGAAGAATGATGTTAGAAGTTGATTGATTGTGGCTGACACTATGCTAAGCTATCTTCGAGGCCCAAGTTTTCAGTTTTGATACAGGAAGGATGCTGAATGTTACCCATTACTTTTCTCCATGTGTTGAGATGGCTGTGTGGCTTTGACCTACATTGTGCTGTGTTGTGTATCACACGTTTAAATTTTTATATGTTGCACCATCTTCACCCCTCCCCTGGGATAAAACTTGCCTGATCATAGTGGATGACACTTTAATGTGCTGCTGGTTTTAGTTTGTGGCCTTTTGCATCTACGTTCCTCGAGGATAACAGCTTTTTGTTACTGTTGTTTGATGGCTGCCAGCAGCTAGCCTTATGGAACGGATTTGGAAAACGTCTCCCTTAGAATTACTACCACTTTAGACATCTGTGAACATCCCATGGAGGAGACGTTGGTTCTAGAACTGTCTGTAACGAGAGGCTTTTATAACTAACTCAATCTTGTGACGTGCTATTAGTCTGACCACCTGTTCTGTTTCTTCACAACTCCGCCTTGTTAAGATGGACTGACGCAGAGCTCCATCTTTCTAATTATCAGATCTGTCAGCCTGGACTTGAACACAAGAACCTTAAACTTCTTTGTATTTCTGTCATCTGACTTACAACATCTTGTCATTTCTGCTTACAGTCATTCAAGCATTAAGTCTTTCTTAATCAAGGTAAGGGTTTGTGAAGTTATGTGTTTAAATATTCATCTCTTCCATTTATTGATCTTGTTCTTTTTCCCTTTAATTCATTTGGTTTTGCTCTGAAGTGTATTTCTTTCCTTTTACTAAGTTTGCATTTATTCACGTTTGATTTTCTAGTTCTTTGAGGTTGTTTACTGTAGAGTGTCCTATTTTCTTCTTTCTATGTTGACGTTACAAACTTCCCCCTTTTTTCTGCTTTTAATGGATTCCATAGGTTTTGAATCTTGTCTCCAATTTCATTTATTGAAAATCTTAAAATTTCTTCTTGGATTCTTCCTTCATCCATCAGTTGATTATAGTATGTTATTTTTTTCATTTTTGTGCATTTTTACATTTTCCAGAGTTTTCTTGCTGCTGAACATTTTGCATTGTGATTAGGAAAAATAATTAATATAATACCAATTTTTAAAAAAATACTGAGATTGGTTTTGTAGCTTCTCATCTGATTTACCCTAGAGAGCGTCCCACAGGCTGTACACTTGTTGAAGGGCACGTCCTGTAGATATTTGTTGGATCTGACTCTGATGCCAGGTTATGTCTACCGAGCATGTGAGCTCCAGCCCAGCTCTAGGAGCCTTCAGTTCCCATCAGGCGTGTGGTGGGGATGAGCGGTACCCACACTGAGTACTAGCTAGTACAGCTAGCTTTCTAGCTCTGCTCCTGTCCCAGTCTGCTTTCTATTGATGCGACAAAGATACCCTTGACCCTAAGTGGCTTGGGAAGAAGGCAGCTTGCTTCAGCTTATAGCTGTAGTCAGTCATGCAGAGAAGTCATGGCAGGACCTCAAGACAGGAACCCGGAGGCAGAAACTGAAGCAAAAGCCTTGAAGAAAGTCTGCTTATTGCCAACTCTTCCTGCTTGTTCAGCCCATTGCTTATCCATCCCAGAACCACCTGCCCAGGGATGGCTGCCCACAGTGAACTGGGCCCTTCCACATCAATCATCAACCAGGAAATGCCCCCACAGACTTGCCCATGGACCAATCTGAAAAAGTAATGTTTTCAATTGAAGTTGCCTCTTCTCAAATGACAATGGCCTCAGCTCAGTTAATTCAAGAACAACAATACCAACAACAACAACCACACAATACAACAACAATAATAAGAACAACCACACAATGCAAAACAACAACAACCAACGCGACTAGTGCAGTTCCTCAGCAGCACAAGTTTGCCCTCTCTGAAACAAGAAGGAGGCGCCCTGGGTCTGTCACTGTTAGTGCTGAGACTCCAGATGTTTCACACCTGGCAGTTAGCGTGACACTGAAATCCAGGAAGTGACCCTTGACTGGATCTGGGTCAGAAAAAAAACAAAAGAAAAAGAAAAAGAACTGGCAACATCTTAGGATAGCTCAGGACAACTAAAAGGGATATGTTGTTCAATTCCTTGAATGTAACAATATTTTAATTTTTTAGATTTATTTATTTTATGTATATGAGTATTTTGTTGACAGGTATGTCTATGTGCCACCATGTGTGGGAGCATGGTGCCCTCGGAGGTCAGAAGATGTTGGATATCCTGGAACTGATGCTGCTGATAGTTGTGAGCTGCCATGTGTGTGCTGGGAATTGAACTCTGGCCCTCTGTAAGAGCAGCTCCTGCTCCTAACCCCTGAGCCAACTCTCTATCCAGTACGTACAACAACATTTTAGTTGTCTAACAGTATGTCTTTGACCTTAGAATGGTGATGGTGGGTTTTAAATTTTGACATTCATCCCAATCGCCTAGAGGGTTTGATAGAGATTGCTTCATGTCCTCATCCCCAAACCCCTCCTCTGTGCCTGGTTTCTGAGTCCGTAGGTTGGGGTGGGGGTGTGTTTCGTTTTCATGGACTGGATGGGATCCCATCTTCTTCGGAAAGAGGAGCTCATAAGTAGAGGAGCAAAGCAGGAGTGTGAAGGCAGCAGCCATGCTCTTGAGAACCATCCGCCAGTATTCTTGGAAGGAGATGCTTTTCCTTCCACTCTCTTTCCATGTTTATAGTTTTAACAAACCATCACAAACTCTTCAATAATGAAAGAAACGGATACAATACAAAATTCAGTATCTTTCCCAGCCAGATCCAATGCAAGGGAATCTAATTAACAAGCTTTCAGGACTGTAACTGGAGCCCAGAATGTTCCCGCATAAGCAGAGCATTTTCACAGTTGCTCTGCAGTGAGAACTGAGCTAAGTGACAGGTCTCTGTGTCTTCCCAAGTCCTAGCTTGGTGTCTCTGGCACTGAGAAGCCAATGAGATTCACAGCAGTGCCCTATAAATAGCTATGTTTGCAAAATCAAGAAAATGAACGGTGAGCCCCAAAACATCCAGTCACCCTGAGGAGGTTCTGTAACGTTAGGGTCCTGAGAGGGTGCCTGGCTGAAGAGAGCCAACAAGAAGACTCCAGAAGAGGAAGGCAGCCATATCCCAGAGCTAGAGTTTTAAGAGTGTGGTCTAGAATTGAGTGGGGAGTGAGTCGTAATGCTCAGATGTGAGAGTATGCGGCCCCTGGAAGCCAAAGCAAGTAAACGATTATTCTAAAACTCTCTCTCTCTCTCTCTCTCTCTCTCTCTCTCTCTCTCTCTCCCTCTCCCTCTCCCTCTCTCTCTCTCTCTCTCTCTCTCTCTCTCTCTCTCTCTCCCTCTCCCTCTCCCTCTCTCTCTCTCTCTCTCTCTCTCTCTCTCTCTCTCTCTCTCTCGTGAGAGTGTGTGTGTGTGTGTGTGTGTGTGTGTGTGTGTATGTGTGTGTGTGTACAGAGTTCCTTCACTGTTGCCTGTATATACATGTGTCCAGGGCTGACCACTTGGAACTGACAATGTATGTGGGAGCTGTTCCCTGAAGTCAATGGCTTCTCCCTCCCTTGGCAGCCATGGATTACCATAACAGGAGGTGGAACCTTGTGGAAATTCCCCAGTCCACACTGCCATGTAACCTGGTGTTGTCACCAGGTGCTAGTAGAGAGAGTTTCTATTGTATAGAGAGGCCATGGGTGATGATTTCTTCACTTTCCAGGAGACGCCAAAGGAATCCTTCCAACCACATTCTTGTTGAAATGCAAACCTCATTACGTGCCCTGGTTTTCCAAAGTACAGAGCCTTGCTTCAAAGTGTATTCTTTTGTGTGGAAGAAAAATATATTAATCATAAAGATTTAGACATGCTGAAAAGTGGAGAAAAGGAAATCTTAAGCAATTACAAAACTGTTACTGTGCTAATCTTCGATGGGTCTCTTACCACTGTCTCCCTCCCTCCTTCCCTCTCCCTTTCCCTGCCTCATACCATTCTCCCCTCCCCCATTCTGGGTATGTGAAGGTTAGTGGTCACCTTGGGTGTCATTCTTCAGGAGAGAGAGAGAGAGTGTGCAGAGGACAGAGACAAAGCAACAGAGAGGGATTTTTTTTTTTTTGGTTCTTTTTTTCAGAGCTGGGGACCGAACCCAGGGCCTTGCGCTTCCTAGGCAAGCGCTCTACCACTGAGCCAAATCCCCAGCCCCCAGAGAGGGATTTTCAAGACACAACTAAACTTTGGAATCTCTGGTTCCCCCAGAATATAAGTTCTTAGCTACTTCTCCAGTGCCCCGTCTGCCCGCCTGCCACCATGGTTTCCACTATGACAATCATGGACTAACCCTCTAAAGCAGTAAACAAGTCCCCAGCTAAATACTTTGTCTTATAAGTTGCCTTAGTCATGGTGTCTTTTCACAGCAATAGAGCAGGAACCAAGACAGTTTGTAAGGCTAAAGTTGAGTGCACAGAAGTAAAATTCCAATGCACAGGGCTGGAGAGATGCCTGGTGATGAAGAACATTTGCTGCTCTTGGAGAGGACCAGGCTTCTGTTCGCAGCAGTGGCTCGCAGCTGACTGGAACTCTAGTCCCAAGGGAAACAGTGGTTTGGCTTGGGAAAGGTGGGTTGTTTGTTTGTTTGTTTGTTTGTTTGTTTTCTTGGCCTCTGTGGGCATTAAATGCACATGGTACACATATAGATAGATAGGCAAATCCACATTCACATAAATAAAAATAAAACATTTAAAATTCCCATGCTTGACTCTGATTGTTCTTTATAATAAAACTAAGAAATAAAGTCACTGGATCAAAGGGCTAAGTCCTGTCTGAAACCACTAATAGGCAACATGAAACTGTCTTCTCCAGAGTTTATATCCTTTTAGAACTCTACTAGCAAAGACCCCATGCCAAAGCCCTAGAGATAAGGCACACATTTCTCATTCAGTGACACTGGAAACAGTAAGTGACTAAGGATCTGTTCTCAACCCTTGAAATCTCTGTTCCCGGCTATAATTTCCTCTGTTTGGATTTTGCAGTCTTCATTATAAGGTTTATTTTCATGTGCCTAATTATATTTTTAAAGAGAACTGAGTGTGAGGTAAAAAATTAAATATGACTGTTTGGGGAACGGAGCAATTATTGAATTAATAAATTTTAAGTTCTAAAAAAACTCTTTCTGATTGAACCAATTTATCTGGCACCCTCTATTTTGGAAAAAAAATTGCAGTGTGTATATGGTGCTGATGGATGAATTATTTCTGTTGAATATCATATGTATGAGTAACTGACAGTTTGCTATGCACATCTTACATCCATATATGAGTTTTTTTTTTAAAAAAAGTCTCTAGGCATAGAGCTAAAAATACAGCTCATCAGTTAAGAACACTGCTGCTCTCACAGAGGACCTGGCCTCAATTCCCAGAACACACCGGACAGCTTCTAACTGTCTGGAACTCCAGTTCTAAGGGATCCACTGCCCTCTTCTGGCCTCCACGGGTACCACATCTACACGGTGCACACATGTGTATGCAGACAAAACACGCACCACATAAAAATGAAAAACAAATCTGAAATGTTTCTAGACAGATATTAGTGTAATAAAATACAACCATTCTCTTCCCACACTGATATGTTTCTAACTCAGAAACACACAATGCCTAAAAACCACATACTCCTCCAAAACACACCCGCTGGGCTATGTTCTTATGCTTCCTCCCTCCCCGTCCTCTCTCTCCCCCTCCCTTCTTCCCTGTACTTTCCCAGAAACTATTGTGTACATGGAAACTCTCCTTCAGTTCAGCTATAACACTACATCTTGTTTAAGGCTTTTGAAGACCGACTTCTTCCTCTGGCACAGACTGAAGCACTGCAGAAACTCCCTCGTTACACCTCACTCCCTTCTGCATCAGCTTTTCAGACAGACAGAAGCCTCTGTCCCCTCTCTGGCTGAGCAGACCACACTGCCATTCCCACTGCCTCCAGTTCACTAGGGTCGCACAACTCCGCTGGTGAGTGCCACGTGAAAGGCGAGACTGCGTGAGAGGAGTGACCAGCCTGGGTTTGTAAGTTAGAAGAGCTGGGAAAATGTCACACGGAGAGAGTCGGTGCGCATAAAACAGGCGGAAAGTGTGTGTGTGTGTGTGTGTGTGTGTGTGTGTGTGTGTGTGTGTGTGTGTGTGCGCGCGCGCTTCCCCTTCAGGTTATCATCAACATTTGTCATTGTGGTGTGAAGGTGGAAAGTTGGGTGATTTCTGCTCTGTCACCACCTCATTGGTTGATATTGTCCCTCCAAATGAACTATTTTCACGCTAACTAACCCAGCTTAACATATTGACACTGACTGTCCTCTAGGCAAGGTGGTACAGATGTGAATGAGCCTCCAGAATCAAAATTTAGCCTGAAGGAGACACACTACACATCAGACAATAATCCTCCTGAAAGGACAGCTAAGGAGGGAGCCTCACCAGGCTTACTGAGGTGGCTCAGTGGTTAAGAGCACTGACTGCTCTTCCAGAGGTCCTGAGTTCAATTCCCAGCACCCACTTGGTGGCTCACAACCATCTGTAATGGGATCCTATGTTCTCTTCTGGTGTCTGAAGACAGTGACAGTGCACTCATATACATAAATAAATATTTTTTGATATAACTCATCAGCACCATGGATGAAAGAAGAGGACACCCCTTAGCAGTTTGTGGGAGCCCAATTTTTCATCTATGTAGTTTCACAATTTAATGTTGGCCAAAAACAAGTGAGGCTTTGGAGATCTGCTGGAGGACCAGGCTGAATGGATGATAGAATTACATATGGATTCCCCTATCAGGCTGGGCACTAAAGGAGCTTGGCATAGGAACGCAGAGGCTTGCAGCAGGTGAGCTTGAAAGAAAAAGACTGAGGCCTGGCGATGAGACTGGCGAGCTGCCCTGTATTGGTAGACCGATGGGATCCCCAGCTGCCCCAGCAGCTCTCCTCTCCTAGAATGTCTATTATGAGTCTTGGGTTGTAGGTGACCCTGGATAGCTCTATGAATGCCAACCAACACTTACTTGCTTAAAACCTAAAACATTATCAGATAGCTTTTCATTCTTTCTTTCTTGGTTTTAGAGTGTGAACTCTGTAGATGTAAATATGGTGTCGCCAATGGTTGGGCACACCTGGGAAGGGAAAGAGAATGAGCCAAGTCTTCATGCCATGGAGCAAGAAAATGGGACACAGGGAGACTTCAAGGAGGAAAGAACAGAACTCTTGACAACTTTGATGGTATAGACATGTGGTGAGCAGGGGACAGGCTTGCTCTAACCTGGACTGCTTTTGCCTCTTGGGAGTCTCTCACTCACTGCTTGGAATCTTTGCTTTGGAATGACTTGACTATGGTAAAACTCTTACTCTCTAAAACTCTTACTGAAATTCAATCACCTTTGTAGCGAAACGTGCATCTAAGGGGAATCCTTGAGAGTTGGTTAGATGGCTGCCCTTATGAGTGGAATAATTCACGTGTGCCACTGTTCATAGATTAATGAGTTAAGGAGCTCTCTTAAGGGTTTCAGCTACGAATGCCAGTTTGGTTAAGTTTCTTTGAGTCCCCTGTCTCACGCCTTATCTTCTGATGTTCTGTTTCAGGAATTCATCTTCAAAAGCACATTATCAAACATGACCTTTCAACCTTGGATCGGCCAAAATAAATCTCTAGTCTTGCACTATTACCACTAGAAAGACAAAATGCCCCAAGGCCAGATGATCCAATAAAGAAAGAAAAACCCTTATCTTGGTCTTCGTGGTACTGCAGCAGTAAACAGGGCTGCAGATTTCTCTTTAACATACCAGTTTCTCCTCCTTTGGCTATACATCCGGTAATGACATTGCAACATGGTGGCTTTACTTTTAATATTCTTGAGAAGTCTTCATACTGCTCTCCATAATGGCCACTAATTTGCATTCCCATCAATGATGCATAAGGGCTCCCCATTACACTGGCCAAGATATGGAATCATCTCACATATTCATCGCTAGACGAATAGCAAAACAAAGGAGGTTCATAGTCACAGTGGAATGCAGTCATCACAGAAAAGAAGGTAATGTGGTTATTTACAGAAACATGCATAAACCTGGTGGGTGCTGTATTCAGTGAAACAAGATAGGTAAATATTGCATGATGTCATTTCTATATAGTTCTTAAAAAGACAAACTCATAGAATTAGATGCTAGTTACCAGGGACTAGAGAGGCATTGGGTGAACCCCTCAGTTAAAAGGTATGGAGAGTAGTTAGATGGGCACAGTAAATAAGGAGGTATATTGTACACAGCAACAATGGAATAATATGTATGTATATATATATATGTATACACACACACACACACACACACACACACACATATTGTGTGAATGTGAATGAAAGAAAGAAATCTAAAGTGAATCACCCGACCATCACAGAAGATGAAGATGGGCAGTCAGAAAGCACTCAGACAACACTGACAGTGGCAGAGTCAGACAAAGATCTAAATAAAATATAACAGTAATGCATGTCCTTTAAGAAGCATAGTACACCCGTACCCGTACACCCATAATAAAAGCAATATACAGCAAACCAATAGCCAGCATCAAACTAAATGGAGAGAAACTTGAAGCAATCCCACTAAATCAGGGACTAGACATAGCTGCCACTCTCCCCCTACTTATCCAATACAGTACTCACATTCCCAGCCAGAGCAATCAGACAACAAAAGGAGGTCAAAGGGATACAAATTGGAGAGGAAGAAGTCAAAATATCACTATTTGTAGATGATATGATAATGTACTTAAGTGATCCCAAAAGTTCCACCAGAGAACTACTTAGCCTGATAAACAACTTGAGCAAAGTGTCAGGGTATAAAATTAGCTCAAACAAATCAGTAGCCTTCCTCTACTCAAATGATAAACAGGCTGAGAAAGAAATTAGGGAAATGACACCCTTCACAGTAGTCCCAAATAACATAAAATACCTCAGTGTGATTCTAACCAAGCAGGTGAAAGATCTGTGTGACAAGAACTTCAAGTGTCTGAACAAAGAAATTGAAGAAGATCTCAGAAGATGGAAAGATCTTCCATGCTCATGGATTGGCAGGATTAATATAGTAAAAATGGCCATCTTGCTGAAAGCAATCTACAGATTCAATGCAATCCCCATCAAAATTTCAACTCAATTCTTCATAGTTAGAAAGAGCAATTTGCAAATTCATTTGGAATAACCAAAAACTCAGGATAGCAAAAATTATTCTCAACAATGAAAGAACTTATGGGGCAATCACCATCCCTGACATGAAGCTGTATTACAGAGCATTCATGATAAAAAAAAACCTGTATGTTATTGGTACAGCGACAGGTAGGTAAATCAATGAAATGTAATTGAAGGCCCAGAAATGAACCATACTCCTACAGTCACTTGAGCTTTGACAAAGGAGCTAAAACCGTCCAGTGGAAAAAAGACAGCATTTTCAATAAATGGTGCTGGCTCAACTGGCAGTCAGCATGTAGAAGAATGCAAATAGATTCATTCTTATCTTCTTGTACAAAGCTCAAGTCCAAGTGGATCAGGAACCTCCACATGAAACCAGATACACTGAATCTAATAGAAGAGAAAGTGGTGAAAAGCCTTGAACACATGGGCACAGAAGAAAATTTAACAGAACACCAATGACTTATGGTCTAAGAACAACACTCAACAAATAGGACCTCATAAAATTGCAAAGCTTTTGTAAGGCAAAGGACACTGTCACTAGGACAAAATATCAACCAACAAATTGGGAAAAGATCTTTACCAATCCTACATCCGATAGAGGAACACTATCCAATATATACAAATAACACAAGAAGTTAGACTCAAGAAAGTCTAATAACCCTATTAAAAATGGGGTACAGAGCTAAACAAAGAATTCTCAGGTGAGGACTATTGAATAGCTGAGAAGCACCTAAAGAAATGTTCAACATCCTTAGTCATCAGGGAAACACAAATCAAAACAACCCTGAGATTCCACCTCACACCAGTCAGAATGGATAAGATCAAAAACTCTGGTGACAGCAAATGCTGGTTAGGATGTGGAGAAGGAGGAACACCCCTCCATTGTTGGTGGGATTGCAGACTGGTACAACCATTCTGGAAATCAGTCTGGAGGTTCCTTAGAAAATTGGGCCCAGCTATACCACTCCTGGGCATACACCCAGAAGACGCTCCAACATATAACAAGAACACATGTCCACTATGTTCATAGCAGTCTTATTTATAATAGCCAGAAGTTGGAAAGAACCAAGATGTCCTTCAACAGAGGAATAGATACAGAAAATGTGGTACATCTACACAATGGAGTACTATTTAGCTATCAAATATAATGACTTTATGAAATTCATAGGCAAATGGATGGAACTAGAAAATATCAACCTGAGTGAAGTAACCCAGTCACAAAGGAACACATAGTGAGTGTGCACTCACTAAGTGGATATTATCCCAAAAGCTCAGAATACCCAAGATACAATTCAAAAACCATATGAAGCTCAAGAAGAAGGAAGACCAAAATGTGGATGCTTCAGTCCTTCTTTGAAGGGGGAACAAAATACTCATGGGAGGTAGAGGGTGGGAGGAATTTGGGAGGAAGAGCTGAGCGGAAGGGGAAAGGGGGGACAGAATCAGGTATGAGAGGTGATGGGGATGATATACAGGTCAGGAATTTGAACAGAGATGTGTAATAATGGGAAATGGGAAACTGGTGGTAACTACCAGCAAGTTCCTGGTGCCAGGAAAGCAAGAGGCTCCCAGGACCCAACAGGGATGAGATTAGCTGAAATGCTCAACAAAAGGGAGCCTGTAGAGACCATATCCAGAGGTTAGGCAAGGCCCCCGGTTGGGGGATGGGGCCACCCTCCCTTCTCAAAATTTTAACCCAGAATTGCTCCTGTCTAAAGAAAATACAGGGACAAAAAGTGGAGCAAAGACTGAAGGAAAGGCCATCCAGAGACTGCTCCACCTGGGGATCCATCCCATGTGCAGACACCAAACCCAGACACTATTGCTGATGCCAAGAAGTGCATGTAGACAGGAGCCTGATATGGATGTCTCCTGAGAGGCTCTGCCAGAGCCTTACCAATACAGGTGAGGATGTATGCAGCTAACAGTCAGACTGAGCATGGGGACTCTGATGGAGAAGTTGGAGAAAGGACTGAAGGAGCTGAAGGGGTTTGCAACCCCACAGGAAGAACAACAATAGCAACCAACCAGATCCTCCAGAGCTCCCAGGGACTAAACCACCAAACAATGCATACACATGGAGAGACCTGTGGCTCCATCAGCATATGTAGCAGAGGATGGCATTATCTGGCATCCATAGGAGGAGAAGCCTTTAGTCCTGTGAAGGCTCCATTCCCCAGTGTAGGGGAATATTAGGGTGTCGAGGTGGAAGTGGGTGGGTGAGAAGGGAGAGCATCCTCATAGAAGCAGGGTGATGGGGATGGGAGAGGGGGGAACTGAGAAAGGGGATAAAATTTAAAATGTAAATACATAAAATATACAAGAAAAGGAAAAAGGTAAAAAAGCATAGTACAGAAGAACACGATCCTCAGGCACCAAAAACACTGAAACATTGTCGCCAAAACACTCAGCAGCTGTATCAAAGAGCCGGAAGGAGTGATACAGAAGCAGAACTATGGGAGAGGTCTCTTATCAGAAAGCCAGAAGCCGTGAGGAGAATTTAAAGACAGGATTACTTCAGAATGACTTTTTAAACAGTAGCATGTGGTTTTAAGACCTTTAGCCTGTGGAAACTTTGTCCACAGAGGCTGGTAGTGACAGTATAAAGGTCACCAAATAATGCCCACCTCAGTCTGCTGCTCACGTGGGCCTTTCTGTTCTGTGGTATTTCTTTCTTTAGAATAAGAACAAAACAAATGTAAGTCATCATCCAGGGGTCGGGGGAAGTTTCCACGCAGCACGCTGACAGTAAGATTTCTAAGGAGTAAGGGGCACAGAGGGAGAGGGAGTAATACTTTGAAAAAAGTTCTAGGAGAAAACACTAGAGGTGAAATAAAGTGCTCGAAGTCCTGCATGGGATTTACAATAAAACTCTCTGGTGGTTTGAAAATGTTTGGCCCAGGGAGTAGCACTATTAGGTGTGGCCTTGTCGTAGTGGGTGTGGCCTTGTAGTGGGTGTGGCCTTGTTGTAGTGGGTGTGGCCTTGTTGTAGTGGGTGTGGCCTTGTTGGAGGAAGTGTGTCACTGTGGTGGTAAATTTAGAGACTCTCCTCCTAGCCCTTCTCCTGTTTGCCTTTGGGAGGAGGTATAGAATTCTCAGTTCCTCCTATACCATGCCTGCCTGGACACTGCCACTCTCTGGCCTTGATGATAATGGACTGAACCTCTGAACCTATAAGTCAGCCCTAATTCAATGTTGTTCTTATATGAGTTGCCTTGATCAAACTGGAGTGCTCAGTGGTTAAGAGCACTGACTGCTCTTCCAGAGGTCCTGAGTTCAAATCCAGCAACTACTTGGTGGCTCACAACCATCTGTAGTGAAATCTGATGTCCTCTTCTTGTGTGCCTGAAGACAGCTACAGTGTAGAAAATAAATGAATAAATCTTTAAAAAAAAAAAAAAAGAGTTGCCTTGGCTATGGTGCCTGTTCAGAGCAGTAAAACCCTAACTAAGATAAGACTGATCTGAGTACTTGTTGCAAACAGGTTGCTAGAACTGGAGAGATGGTTGGGAGCACTGGGTACTCTTGAGGGGGATCCACATTCAGTTCCCAGAACCTACACGGCAGTTCACGACCATCCTTAACTACAGTCCCAGGGCATCTGGTGATCTCTTGTGGCCTCCATGGGCACCTGCACTCACATGCCCCATTTATACATACACACTGAAAATTAATAATGAAACTTTTTTAAAGCCTTTAAAAGAAGCTACTGAGAAAAATCACTCAACTGACAAATCCTAGAAATGTGGCATTTAAATATAAGTGAGAAGACGTCTCCATAATACCGAAAGGTTGATTAGAAATGCACCACTCACACCTAATATACCGTTTTTTACAAAGTTTACCAATATAACCTAAAGCTAAAAGGCAAACACTACCTTAATTCTCAATTGGAATTTAGAAAACACGCAAAAATATCTGCTACCATCGTCTACAATTTAACATGTCTTGGAAAGTAAAGGAAATTCAGTGTGACTAACTATACGATGGGAATCTATAACAGAAGAGTAGAAGTTTAGTGACGTGGTTAGGGTGTATACGGCCACATGTAAACTCATCCCTATAGGTAACCCAAAAGCTTTCTTTGTTCTAGCATTAAAAAGAAAAACAGTATATTTGAAATATAAACTGTAAAATATACTGAAATAAGTGTAATCCCCCCCAAAAAAAATCACAGAAGAAAAACCCTAATCTGGGGTCCTGGAGAGACAGCTCAGTGGTTGAGCACCAGATGCTCAATCATGAATACCAGACTTTGGCTCCCAGCATCTATATCAGACGCTCACTAACACCTGCAACTCCAACTCCATAGGTCTGGCACCCTCTTCTGGCTTCCTTGGGCCCCTGCACATACAAGTACATGTACACACACACACACACACTTTTATTTTAAAAAAAAAATAGGACTTGCTTGCTTGCTTGGCTCACTGCTCTGACAACAATCCTGTTCTTCCTTCGAGAGCTCCATCCAACAAGTGGCTCTTTATCCTCTGCTGTAATCTGTTTTCTTCTGGTTGTCCCTTCAGTCCCAGACTGCATTGTAATATATGATAAATAAAATGCATCAGAGATTTGGGGGTGCAGCTTACAGGTAGAGCATTCGCAGCATGCAGGAGGCCCTGGAATCATTGTACAGAACCAGGAAAAGAAGATGGTGCAGGAGGGGTTGTTCAGCTTCCCCAGCATTGTTCTCCTGATGACCCCGGAGTGTGTATTGTAGTAGCTGAAACATTGTTTTAGCCTTCCTTCTGTTGCTATGATAAAACTCTCTAACCAAAAGCCACAAAGGGAGAAAAGGATTTACTGGGTCACAGTCCAACACTGAAGGAAGCAGGGGACAGGAACTCAGTCAAGAGCTTGAAGCAGAAACCATAGAGGAACACCCTTGCTGGTCACCGTCAGCCCCAAGACCACCCTACTTATACAGCCCAGCATATACAAAGCATTGCGTTGGTCCCCAGTTGTGGTTGTGATGTTCAAATAAAAATGGTCCCCAGGGACTCATATATTTGCATTCACGGTATCCAGTTGATAAACTATTTAGGAAGAATTAGGAGGTGTGGCCTTGTTGGGGGGAAGTGTGGCCTTGTCGGAGGAGGTGCATTGCTCAGGGTGGCTTTGAGGTTTCAAACGCCTATGACAGGTCCAGTGTCTCTCTCTTTGCTTACTGCCTGCAGAACAGGATGTAAAGCACTCCAGCACTGTGCCTTCCTGCTATGATGTTAATGGACTCACCCCCTGAAATGGTAGGCAGCCCCCCAGTTAAATGCTTTCTTTTATGAGTTGCCGTGGTCATGGTGTCTCTTCATAGCAATAGAACAAGAACTAAAATAGCAGCGCACTGTGGACGTTGAGACAGGAGTATCTGAAGTCCACAGCCAACATCTGCTATGTAGTGGGAGTTTGAGGCCTTCCAGGGATAAATAAGACCCTATCCCAAAAAATATAAAATAAATATAAAAATAAACACCCCCAGCTGAAGAACGATGATAACGTCTAAAAATCTGGATCAGTAAAACGAGTTGAAGGGTTTGGGAAATGGTTCCTCTGGGCTGCAACAGCTTCTCTTTGGAGCTCGTGAAAGCTTAGAGAGCAATGCTCAGGATGGTGAATACTCAGATCCAGTCTCTGCTGGCCTGAAGGGCTTCCACTCCGAAATCTGTCGTGTTTAACAGATTGATTCCAGGTTGCGATCTATTCTGAAGAGTTACTGTTTTGCTTTGGAGTCTTGGTTGGAGCCGGGAAGCTGTCGCGCCGTGAGATGGATAAATCACCTGACAGTGTGGTCTAGACAGAGGCTACTGTAGACTGATTTCAGAGCGGCACTTGCTTTGAAATGCTTGCCGAGAAAATGTTGACAATGAGATGATCAGGAAAAGTCTGTCTGGCCACCAGAGAGTCCTTGGGAAATGCAAGAGAAGCAAAGAGCAAGGATTCCAGGCAGCCTCAGTAGTTGGTGAGGTGTTTGGATAGGCAAGGACTAAACGCATACACTGCAGTAATCTGTCAGCACTGCAGCTCTCAGGAAGAGCTGCAGAGTTCTACACTACCAGTAATGGCTCGTGAAATGTCTCCCATAGGCTCCTGTGTTTGAACACCTGGTCCCAGCAGGCGGCTTTTTCTGGGAAAACTGTAGATTCTTTAGGAGATGGAATCTTGCCGGAGGAAGTTGGCACTGGGGGCAGGCCTTGTAGCTTTATGCAGGAGCCACTTCCGGTTCACCCTCGGTTTCCGGTTTATGGATCCACACTTGCACCTGCTACCCTGCCTTCCCTACCTGCTGCAACGGTGGCTTCATCCCTTTGGAGCTACGACCTCAAATAAACCCTTTCTCTCTTAAGCTGCTTTTGTCAGGGTATTGAATCACAGGAATATAAAATGGGAAATAACAGGAAATAAAAGCACCACTTCATGTGAAAAACACCATGCTTCACTAACATTGGCACTTCTTATAACTTCCAAGTGTATATTGTGGTATCTGAAACATTGTGTTAGCCTTCTTTCTATTGCTACAATAAAACACTTAAGCCAAAAGCAAAGCAGGGGGAGGAAATGATTTATTTAGCTTACACTTCCAGGCACTTTGTTGAGAGAAATCAGGGCAGGCACTCAGGCAGGAGCTTGAAGCAGAAACAGTGGGGGAGCACTGCTGGTGGACACTATCAGGCCCACATACAGCCACCTTTATCATACAACCCAGGACCACCTGCCTAGGGTTGGTGTTGCCCACAGTGTGCAGGGCCCTCCAACATCAATTAAAAAACAAAAGCAATCCCTCAGAGGCATGCTTTTGATCTGGGCTATTGCTTAAATGAGACTCCCTTTCCACATGATTCTAGGCTAATGCCACCTTGACATGTAAAGCTGACCAGGAGAAGCAGGATATAAAATGCCCACCATCCAGCACTGACTTCCTTTGAGAATGAAATATAAACCTGGTTCGATTAAAATGAATGTGAAAAAAACTATCAGTTGCTAAATACCTTCATTTAGAGCGTGTAGTTGGTAACTGCTGATTGGTAGTATACGGTGCCATGTGTCACTGTGCCCTGTGGGATTGTGCAATGTCTTGTCAGAAACTAAATATAAGTTTAAATATACCTATTTGTGTCTGAACTTCCTATCATATAAGGCCATGTTCCCTTTAGAAGCATTGGATGCAATGACCAGGTTTGAGAACTAAGATTAAAATCTTCAAATTCATTTGCAGGGGTAGGGAAGGTTACTGAAATACAGACTTGAGAATTCCTCTTTGGAAAAATAGCACTTAAAGCAGAAACATGTTTGAGAAAACTATATGAACTTTTTTGTATGTTCACTATAGCATTAAATAATAATTATGGCTGGTAAACTTTGGAAAATACCATTTAAGCAAAATTATAACATATTTAAGAAGACAAGGAAAGGGTTGGGGATTTAGCTCAGTGGTAGAGCGCTTGCCTAGGAAGCGCAAGGCCCTGGGTTCGGTCCCCAGCTCCGAAAAAAAAAAAATTCATAAAAAATCTGTTGCCCACCATGAACTGACATAATCTTGTGGAAATCATACTTAAGCTCGTTAATTTTGGGGCTGGGGATTTAGCTCAGTGGTAGAGCGCTTACCTAGGAAGCGCAAGGCCCTGGGTTCGGTCCCCAGCTCCGAAAAAAAGAACCAAAAAAAAAAAAAAAAAAGAAGACAAGGAAAAAATTCTTAATAAAAATCTCAATTTTACAAAATATGCATAAATTCTAATCACTTACTACAAGAATACTAATTGAGATATAATTCGAATTGTTTAGTTTATAATAAATTTATTTTACTTTATGTATATGAATGTTTAACCTGTGTGTATGTGTGTCCCATGCTTGCAATGCCCATCTGGACCAGAAGAGGGCATCAGATCCCCTGAAATTGGGTCCTTTACAAAAGCAGCAAGTACTCTTTATTACTGACCCATCTCTCTAAACACTGGGATTTTTTTAATTGAATAAAAACATGTAAATTTAACTAAAATCAGTAAGAAAAGCATGGCAAGGGCAGGCCGGTGAATTTCTCGACTGGACATCTGAATTCTGCATAGGTGGACTTACCTCTCCATTGGATGTTAGAATTGGTATTACACAGTATTCAGCATGAGCTAGATTTTGGCAACAACTTCAAATTCTGGTGTCTCAACACCATGAGAGTTTGTTTCTTGCTTGTGTTTAATTCCTGAAATGACCTGGTAGGGCCTGTGCTGCACAGTCACCTGGGAATTCAATGTGATCAAGGCCTGTTGTCTTACAGCTGTATCTTCTGGAGCATGGGGATGCAGAAATGAAGACCACAGGACCAATCTCCCTTCCTCCTTCCCCTCCCCCACTTTTCTATATTTTAGAATAGACACGGAAGAATAATGTCTGCTTACAAGCTTTTGGCCTGAAGTAGTCACATTATCTCTGCCTGATGACAAGGGAGGAGCTGGATAGAAAAACAAGGAATCGTATGAAAATTTGTATATATTAATTACATATTAAATATTCAGCCACCTGTACAATGTTTGATATGTTAACGTGGGTTCACAAAGTAACAAGGCTAGTCATCTGATTCACTAGGAGAATGAATGAAGCCATCAAAACTCACTGACCACATGAAAGAAAGTAAAAGTTAACTTCTCTAATCTGTGTGTGTGTGTTCAATTGTTTCGATTAAACTTTTGCATGAATCAATACTTCAAATCAGACACAAAGCTGTGCAATCTGATATATGTGTATCTACTTAACATATGTTTATAAGTTATGTTACATGTGTATTTTAAATTCTCATGTATTTCTATTTCATGTGTGTGTGGGGGGGTTGTCTACATGGATGCCTATGCACGGTGTGTTCTTGTGCTCTTGAAAGCCATGGAACTGGAGCTGCAGATGATTGATTGTGAGACCTGAGAATCGAACCCAGATCCTCTGTGAAGTGTAGCCAGTGATCTTAACCACTGAGCATCTCCCCAAACCCTGCTTTATACTTTTTAAAGCTATGTTTCACCTAAATATGCTTTTTTTCATTATACAAGGTACCGATTATATAAGACATGTCCATCTGTGTATGCAATGTGCTTTAAGCATGGTCCCCATGCCCTGATACCCTCCCTTTTAGCTCCGCCCACCCATTAGCTCCACCCACCTCTTAGTCCTTTTCAACCTTAGACAGTCCTTTCACTCTACCTTCATTCATTTGCTTTATTTTTTAAAGGACTTACTTTACTGATCTCATTCACTTTTTCCAATACAAAGTAAAATCTCAAGATGAACGTATAACCTTAAGGTAAAAACAAAATTAAAAATTAGTGAGAAAATCCAGGAGACTACGGAAATCCCTAGCATTTTGGTGGGACTTTCTCAAATCAGGACTAGAAAGCCCACACATTGTTAAAGCAGATATGACCACATAAAATCATTGAAGTTTTATGGCCACATATAAATTTAAGGGAAATAACAATATTCCTTAAAAATGTTTCAAATATTTCTGACAGGCAGCATTTAGGAGAAATAACAGTACTACTAAAATGTTTCAAATATTTCTGACAGGCAATGTGTTCATATCTAAAATACAAAAAAAATGTGAGTAGGGGGCTAGAGACATGGCTCAGCACTTAAGAGTACTGGTTGCTCTTCCAGAAAACCCAAGTTCAATTCCCAGCACCCACTTTGCAGCTCACGATCATTTGTTACTCCAGTCTAGGGGAATGCAATGCCCTATTCTGGGCACCAGGCCAAAACACTTCAACACACACACACACACACACACACACACACACACACACCTGCCCAGACAGACAATGTTGGGGTTTTTTTTTTAATGACTATTTGGTAAATCAGTGAGACAAAACCAGGGGCCATGAGAAGAGATGTCTAGAAGGGAGCATCCAGACAGCCAAAAGCTCTAGTAGCTGGGAAAATGATTTTATAGTTCTGTCACTGCCACTAAAACAGACTTAAAATAACTAAAACGACATTTCAGACCTAGTACTGGGTGCTGGAGAGGTGGCTCAGTGGTTAAGAGCACACACTGCCCTTGAAGAGTACCTGAGTTCGGTCCCCATCAGGACACCAGAGAGGGCTCACAAACACCTGCAGCTCCACCTCCAGGGGATCCGATGCCCTACTTTGGCCTCTGTAGGCACTGTACTCATGGGCACACACAGCCTCGCCTTACACACACACACACACACACACACACACACACACTTAATATCAGATCTGCACATGCACAAACATCACGCTATATGAATGTGAAGATAAGTGTTTTTTGCATCAGTTGTGTGAATATCACCAGTGTTTCACATTGCCCAGAAATTCCGCTCAGAATTGAACACACAGGAAAAAAAATCACTGCCTGATGCTGCTCAATGCTGGAGTGCTTGTCTAAATTATGGAAGGTCCTGGGTTCAATCTCTTGAACGTCAGATAGGCAGGAAGGAACGAGGAAGAATGAAAGGAAACATCATAGCTCCAAGCTTTGGAGACAAAAGTAAGGAACATTTATTGTAGTCTTGTCTTTTATAAGGTTCATTTAAAGTTGTATCTCTGTGTGTGCGTGCACGCATGCATGCGTGCGACCACAGAGGCCAGAAGAGGGCGCTGTAGTTACAGGCTGTCGTGAGTCCTGTGGACTGGGACCAGAACTCTCATCCTCTGTAAGGTCAGAGCGTATTCTTAACCACTAAGTCCTCCTGCCCTGCAGCATTGCCCTCAGTGGTAAAACCTCGAAGTAAAATTTTCACGAACAGAAAAATGAACGTGTGAGCTAGACTGCACTTACAACATAAAATAATATTTAGCCACTGAAAAGAATGAGTTAAATCCATGCCTAGCAGCTTGGAAGTGTTTGGACAAGGTTTCAGGCAAGAAAAATAGCATGCGGAGGACAATGGAAAACCCGTTTGCATTTACCAGCATGGGCATTATGTGTTTGTGTTTCCATCTGCCTACAGAAAGCCTGGACAAACAAGCAAGGATTTACACTGCTTTGTCAACAGGCTTTGCTGTGGAATGGGTGATTGTCTTGTGTGTCAAGGAATGGGAACAAAATGAATACGAGAATAAAGGAGGAAATAACTAGCTTTCAGAGAAATTGCACGATCCAAGTGTGCAGTCAGTGTGTGTGCAGACAGGGTGTGCAGTCGGGGCAACACTTCCCATTTCTGGGGATATGTATTGTTGCTGTTCCACTAATTGTGACTCCAACATAGGATGTTTAATTTTTCCTGGGAGAGATAATAACTTAAGCAAGTGGCAAGTACTCCTTGTTTAAGTTATCAGTTCAGCCCAGGCATCAAAGCAAGCCTGGAAGCTCTGGGAGAGGGACAGTGGGTGTGGTTTGAAATGAAGGGCGTGGTGCCTATAGACCTTAACTGAAGTGACACGGGTCAGTTTACAAAGCCTCTGGCACTTTCTTCTCTCTCACCTCAGCCTCTCCCAGACCTAGCTCCTCCTTCAGGCTTCTCCCCGCATTCCCTCCTCTTCGGATGAAGTTGTCTCTGAAACAGTGCCCGCTTTGTATAGTCATTGCTTCTTTCTGCACTAGACTGCAAGGGCTTGCCTTCTCCCCACCGCTCTCTGCTTCTCTCACCTAGTTCTTCTCCTGGAGCCCCAGCTCAGCAGTAAGAGATGTGAGGTGGAGAAGACAAGCTTTTCTTTCTCAATCCGGATCCCAGAACTGTTCTCTGAAAGGCACCCGGGAGTTTGCTCTGTGGGGTTTAGGGGTTTTAGGAATGCCTGGGAGGCACCTGCAAACAGGAAGTTTGGTGGTTCCCATAAGCGCTGAAATTTCAGCCTCCAGCAAAATCAGAGTTCAGTAGGCCCCTCCCTTCCCCGGCCAGAGGAATATTAGCCGCCTGATGCCGGGACAATAAATCACACAGCCTCAAAACACCGCATGTGCGACACAGTGCGCGGGCTTGCTAGACCAGTGTGTAAAGGCATCTCTCCCTGGTGCCAGGAGGGATGCAACCCATAGCAACGGACCGATGCTTCCCACCCCCACAGGGAGCTCACAGATCCCAGAACCGCAGTGGCGGAGGAGACCCGCTGAGGGGCAGCTGGAAGCTCCTGGAACCTTGCCAAGGACAATCTGCCAGGAATACACTCCTGAGCTCTACCCATCTCAGCTTCTTCAAAAGGGCTGATGTTGCAGGGGAGGCTTGCCCATCTGCTCCCTGACCAGCCACCAGCTTAATCCTTTAAAATAGCCTTGGGTGTCAGGCAGGATAGGGAGAAAAGACAGACAGAAACTTGCCCTTCAGTCCGATGCAAAACTGGAAAGGGAGATCTGATGGAGACCCTTCCCATGCCTCTCCAGTTTCATCTAGCCTCACAAAAGGGACAGGCGCAGAGAAGGAAGCTGTGAGACTGCCTGGGGCGAACTAGTCCGCGAAGGGTACTACTGGCCAGGAGCCCAGAATCGTCAGTCCAGGCTGCAGACCAAAGAGCTTCTGCCCAGCTCTTGCACTCACCAAGCTTTGCCGAGAGCCGCGCACAGTTCCCAGTGGCTGCAGCTGAGAGGGGGGCTTTGGAGAGCACGGATAGCTGCTCCTTACAAAGGGACCAAGTCAAGAAAGTGGCTGGGAAAAGGTATCCCAAATACTTGGAGCCCATCACTCTTTTGAGGGGCTGGGGAACAGGGAAGATAAATTAATCCACCAGGGAACAGAGCTAGGTGTCTGGGGGTTTCCTTGACAGATGGAAAGTTGTCTTCTGGACTTCTGAAGCAGGGTGTGTCGGTCACCTGTCACTTCTTGATAGCAGCCAGAGTGTAGCGGTGGGCACCCCGCCTCCACACTCGCCCGACTCCCACCGAAACAGTCTAGCGGCTGTGTTGAGGTTGTCTTGAGCCACCCCCCGCACCCCCCGGGGTGAGCCTCAGAACATTAACTGTCCTCCACTTCAGCTATTTCCAAAAATCCTTCCTTTCTGCTAGCATCCCTGCCACGACCGTGCTTCCAGCTGAGAGCCCTATCTGGGTCTTTTCTTCCCGGGCCACCTTGTCGCCCCCTCGCGGAGTGCTGGGTTCGTCCGGCCTGCAGAACGCCTACAGCAGGTCACGAGCAGCAGAAGGCGTGGTGGCTGCGGTGGTGGAGCGACACAGCTGCCAACAACTGGCGCAGCTGCTGCGCTGCGCTCTGGGACCAGCGAGTACGCAGTCCAGGTACAGCCCCTTCCCAGTGACGTCTCTGCAGCGGGTTATAAAAGCCTAGTGCGCACCCTGCCAAGGCTCTGCTAACTCCTGAGCCCAGAAGGACCAAGACGGACAAGCTGCGGGTGACAGTAGAAGCTTCAAGCGAAGCAAAGAAAAAGGGAGCTCACCAGCTGGATGCGGACCTCAGAACCCGGCCAGAGGACCAGAACTTTTGCAAGCAACACTGCACTGCGAGCAGCCCTTCTTATCCCTTGAGCACCCACCCAGCACCCAGCTTTGCCTTTCCCGCCGCACGTATGTTAGTGGGAGTTGCTAGCAGCAGCAGGTGCAGAAAGGCGGGCTGTCTTGCCTTCTGGAACTGTGTGGCGTGCAGCTGCTTTAACGCAAACAAGAGCCTAGCTTGAAAGTGGAGGAATGTAGAGCGACCAGGCAAAGAGCCTACACAGGAGAAGCATTGCTCTTGTGAGCAAGTCTCCTGCTAACCAGGACTGAGTTCTGCCCAGGAAACTTCCCACTTCCTGTGTGGCAGAACCTCAAGCCTCAGGCATCTGCAACAAGGTCCTGCGGCAAGGAGGTGTGTGTGTGTGTGTGTGTGTGTGTGTGTGTGTGTGTGTGTGTGTGTGTGTGTGTACCTCTGTGTGTGTTTGTGATTGCCCCAAAATGGATAACGTCCTTCCTATGGACTCTGATCTCTTCCCCAACATCTCCACCAACACCTCTGAGTCTAACCAGTTCGTGCAGCCTACCTGGCAAATCGTTCTTTGGGCGGCTGCCTACACGGTCATCGTGGTGACTTCCGTGGTGGGCAACGTAGTGGTGATATGGATCATTTTGGCCCACAAGAGAATGAGGACAGTGACCAATTATTTCCTGGTGAACCTGGCCTTCGCTGAGGCCTGCATGGCTGCATTCAATACGGTGGTGAACTTCACCTACGCAGTCCACAATGTGTGGTACTACGGCCTCTTCTATTGCAAGTTTCACAACTTCTTCCCCATCGCTGCTCTCTTCGCCAGTATCTACTCCATGACAGCCGTGGCCTTCGACAGGTGAGTTGGTAAAATTAAGAAAGTGCCCAGAGCACTGGGAATTTGCTAAGGAGGTCTGGGACTGGATACAATGTAGCAGGAGAGCCACACTGTGCACCATGCCCTCCGCCTGCTAGAACCCTCAGACCTCTCTTTCTCATTACTTTCTCCATCCCTCATTAGCCTCTCTTCTTTTCCATTCAATACTCCCATCTCCTGTCTTACTCTTTCCCGTACATCCTTTCTCTCCTTTTACCTTAGTGCATGGATGAGAAAAATCGAGGGGTTGGCCAAGGGAACTTCGGGAACCCCTCTAGATCTGTTACTCTGTGTCACACTCTGATGGCTTTGTGTTTTAAGTATTCCTCAGCAAATTCCTCGTTTTTTCAGCCTTCCCCAAAGGTACATGAACTTTCCATGCCCACTTCAACTCTCCAGTGTTGTGTGAGAGTGACAGCCATTTGACCACAGTCTAGAAACACTTCAAATTCTCATTTAGCAACTGGGTGCTGTTAAGATCCTCTCACTCAGGCTGGAGAACCAGGTTCCTTTCCAGGGCTTCCCCAGGCAGGGATCCAGGAAGCTTGCCCAGGCCGGGGTCTAAATTGCCTTTTCTACCAAAGGTCAATGTTTTTAGCCTCTGTCTCCACAGAGAAATGCTCTTGTTAGAAATAATTGAGAACCAATCACCTCCAACCTTCAGATTAGGTTTCTGAAGCCCGTTGGAAATGCAAGGGTTGGATCTTTCACATGCAGAGGCTGGCAGTCTGGAAGGAATGGCTCTTCAGGTGTCATGAAGGGAAAGTGGTGGCTAGAGCACAGATTATTGGAATTGACTTTTTCCTGCGTGTCTCGGGTCTTTCATGCATGGTTTATATGGACATGGCCACCGACTGTTTACTGAGATGTAAAAGTGTGTTTAACAGCTGCCACAGGGACGGGAAAGTGGATTGTTTTGCCATTGTTGAGATTAATGAATATGAGAAGCCTATGGGAAAACATCAAGGAAAGGCCTGTATTTGAAGGCCATGTGTAAGTTGTAGTTGGGTATCTGTGATGAGTGAATACTTTTAAAAACCAAAACATTCTCTACGTCCATCTTGGCGATGGCGCGCGCCCTTGTAAGTTCCTCTGTGACAGGTCTGGGGTAAGACATGTGGTGCGAGTTGATCTGTATCTTAAATGCAGGGTGTAAACCAATTCTTCAAACTGCCAGTGAAAGGAACTATTTTACAAGCTTATTTGGACTGTGCCAGCCTCAGACACTGATTCTGGTGAAAATGACGTGTGCCTGTAAAATATTTCTGTGTTGACATGTTCATTCAACTAACGGAAGATTTCTTAATCAACAACAACTAAGTACCCCTCGGCATGGTGTGCAGCCGGATGTATTAGTGAAACCTGGCATTTCGGTTCCATACACGCACGTTTCCTCATCGTCTCATGAATTAGAGCTGAGTTGGGTTTTCTTTGGTTGGGTTTTTGTTGTTGTTTACTGCAATGGAGCCCTGTCTGAGCTTCTGGGAGACCTGCTCACAGACGGTGTGAGAGCTCTGGGAGTGCTCACCAACAGACACCCTCTCTCTCTGACTTGCACGGGGACATATTCCAGGACTCTGCTGTTTTCTAGGGAACTGAGATTAAAATCAGAGTGGGAGGTTCTCACATTGGATTGTTGCAGGGAGCCAGATTTCAGCCCCAGCGTTGCTTATCATTATAAATCATGACAGGACCTAAATGCAGTGGGGCAACTAACTGCCCAGTGGCTCTAAGGGTCTCAGATGCCCTGGCAGAAGAAAAGCCAGGCGTTTGTTATGGGCGGATGTGGCTCCGTGGTGCTAACAGGGTTTCACTTCAGATTAAAATTAGGACCCAGGTTTTTGGTGGACTGGTGTCCCCCAAGGGCACACTCCTGCTCTTGCCGAGCTTCATGTGCACTCTGGGAGTTCATTCCCTCAGGCTGCTCATGAAGATGCCTTCTGCATGTATGGCCATGCAGTCTCTCCCAAGAATACTTACTGTCAGAAGAAGGAGGTTATAAACTGTGTCTGTGGGAATAATCACTCCTTCCCACAACATGGATACGCACTTACAAGAAGTGCTAAATATTTTTATGTCCTTCGGATTCTTAACAGGCAACTTCTGAATCAAATCTTTAAAGATGACAGCATGATTTTTCCTGGCTATAAAGTTAAACCTTATTTATTGCAGAAGATTTGGGAAGTGGGAAGAGCAGAGACACAAAGAAATTCAAACCCTTACCGCACCATCCTGAACAACACCTGTTAACACTTGAAATTCTCATTTGTGGATGTTAAATACCTGTGGAGACTGCTTTCTGTATGTCTGTAGCTTACGTCTTCCACTGATGTCAACAGGGGACATGACAACTACCTTTGTCAGGCAGGAGATTCTAATAAAACCCAGAGGGTCACATACAAAGAGAAGCCATGAGAGTAGGAGTAGACAGAAGGTTCCTCAGGGAGGAAGGGAGGTAAGAGAGGAGGATGGGGCACAAATGACTAAAATTCATTATATGATGAATTGTGTGAAACTATCCAGCAATAAAAATGTAATGTCTTCAGAAATATACTCTTAATGACTTCCTAGTACTGCATTGTATAAACACGTTACTATTTACCCATCCCCCCCCACCCTTGTGTGGGTAAGCAATTCTAGATTTTTTTTTTTTTTATCATTCTTAGGCTCTCATGAACATTTCCATGTCATAACTTTGTTTTACATTTTTTAGACTAGGTGAGGGTCCCAGAAGTACAATTACTGAATCAAATGAAGCATCTGATAAAAGGCTATGCCTCTTTATTTTAAAGGGTTGTAAACCAGGGGCAGAGCAAGGTCTGCACTGATCCACCTGGTTCATTTGAACCTTCCTAGCTCTTCCATCTACGTTCAATACCTCCATTTACATGTCAAGGGGCAAATTTTAGATCATAATGGAAACCACCAATGGGTGGCTTTTTGGCTCTTTTGATTTTCTTCTCCAGGGCTTTCGATACAAATACCGCTGTGGTTTGGCCCGGTAGCATGGATACATTCCATGTCATAAATTTTTTTTTAAGTAAGATGGCTGGCATACAGCTCAGTTGTAGAATGCTTATCTAGGACTCACAGAGTCCTGGGTTCAATCCTCAGAGTCATAAGAAGTGGAGCAGTTGGTAGATGCATTATATTCCATGACTGCAACCGTTTCCCATTATTATAGTAATTCTGAAAATTAATATCCTAGACATAAACCTTTTTACACTTACTTATTGCATCATGGGGGGGGCACGTGTATGCTATGGTATATGTGGAGGTCAAAGGACAAGCTGCAGGAGTCTGGTTCTCTCCTTCCGTCATGTGGGTCCCAGAGATAAAACTCCGTTAGACTTGGCAGCAAGCACGTCCAGCAGATGAGCCGTTCTGCTGAGCCGTTCTGCAGGCTCCCAGACGTAAATCCCTAAGAGTGTCTCTCTTCCTTTCCTGAGAAGAAATTACCTGAAGCAAGGTGGTTTGGTTAAGCTATCTTTCTAAATTTTGCCAACTTTCTTATTAGGACTAATATACAAAAAGAGAAATAAAACTTCAACTGCAGATTTCGTTACTAATTTAATGTTTTCCTGCAGTCATTCTGTAAATAGAGGTGGGGTGGAGGGAGGGCCTATCTTCTAGAAGAACTGCCATTTTGGGGAAGATTTTTTTATTTCATTTTATTTTATTTTATGTGTATGAATATTTTGCCTGAATGCTTGTGTGTCACCTGATTACCTGGTACCCATGGGGTTCAGATGAAGAGTTGGGTCGCATAGAACTGAGGTACAGGTTGTTGTGAACCACCATGCAAATGCTAAGAACTAAACCCAGATCTTCTACACAAGAGCAACAAGTGCTCCTAACCACTAGCCCCTCTTTCCAGCACCGAAATATCCATTTTATGAAGGCAGTGGTTAGGTTTCTGAGGTAAACAAAACTAAATGAGCTCAGTTTTTCTCCCATTAAACTTCAACAAGCCCAAGGGATTTTTGCCTGTGTCATACTTAAAATTCAAGCATTCTTGTTAGCTCTAAATGGTACAGGTGTGTGCGTGTGCTGCTTCCTGGCTGTCCAGAGTTGGAACCTCAGTCTATGGGCTCATGATGGTGAACATTTTATCAGGGGGACATAAGAAAGAGGAAGATGGATCCCATGGCCTCAGCCAAACCAAGCAGCCCAAGAACCAGCCACACAGCCACAGGAGGCTATGAAAGCCAATGGCTTCTCTTCCTGGAAGAGGCGGGTGTGATTTTGGTGAAATAAGAGGAAAGCGTTGGTTGCTGTTCAGACTGGCTCTGTACTGCTGTGTTTTGAGTGAATCAAAGCAGCCAAGTGGGATGACCTCTAGAAAACCTGAGACTAGAAAGAGAATGGCCCCAATAGGGGCAAATGCAGACATAAAGGGAAAAGAGTGAACGTGCTCCAAATGAGTAGAAAAAAATTTAAAACAAAGACATGCATAGTAACAAAGCCTCTACCCACTGACCCAGGCACCCATCCCATTGTGGGATACATGGCTTCCAGGTCTCTGACAGATCCTCGGTCTACCTGTGAACCTTACTTACTGGCAAGACCCAGGAGCTCCATGTCAAGGCAGCCCCTTCAGTCTTTTGTTACACTACACAGAGGCATTCTCAGAGTTCAGGATCTCTTGAACTAACGGAGATGGACCTGGATTCCCATGACTAGGCAACCACCACCACAGTCCAGTCTTTGCAAATCAGGATGGGTGATGTCAGTGTGGGTGTGAGTCAAATCTGAGGTTATTACTTTAAGGCATTGAGGCTCAGGACTTTCTCTATAAAGGTTCAAAGCTCACCTCCTCTCTGGAGCTGTCCCATTATACTCTGTCACATGTTCTCCCCAACCTCTGGGAATCTCCAGTGTCCGGATGGTCAAGAATGTTGCTGGGCACTTTGTTGATTTTCTTTATTTTTTCCTTTTTTGTTAATTATTTTATTTATCTACATTCTAAATGTTGCTTCCCTTCCTGGCCTTCCCTTCATGAGTTCTTTACCCCCTCCCCCTCCTCTATGCTTATGAGAGGGTGCTCCCCCACACTCCCACTCACTCCCACCTCACCCCACTAAGATCCTCTTCTCTGTGGCATCAAGTTTCTACAGGATTAAGTGCATTTCCCACTGAGGCCAGACAAGGCAGTCCTCTGCTACATCTGTAGCTGGGGCCACAGACCAGCCTATGTATGTTCTTTGGTTGGTAGCTTAGCCTCCAGGAGCTCTGAAGGGTTCAAGTTAGTTGATATTGTTGTTCTTCCTACTGGGCTGTCATCCCCTTCAGTTCCTTTAATTCTTCACCTAACTCTTCCATAAGAGTCCCTGACCTCAGTCCAATGATTGGCTGTAAGTATCTGCATCTGTCTCAGTCAGCTGCTGGTAGAGCCCCTCAGAGGACAGCCTCATCAGGCTCCTGTCTGCAAGAACAATATGGCATCAGTAATAGTGTCAGGGTTTGGTGTGCATTCATGGAATGAATCCCAAGTTGGGCCGGTCTCTGAGTAGCTTTTCTTTCAGTCTCTGCTCCATTTTCGTCCCTGTACTTCTTTTAGACATGAACAATTCTGGGTCAAGAATTTTGAAGATGGGTAGGTGGCCCCGTGCCTCAAATGGGAGCCATGTTTATCTACTGGAGGTGATCTATTTAGGTTCCATCTCCCCACCATTGGGCATTGGGGCTAAGGTTATCCCCACGGGGTCTTGGGAGCCTCTCACATTCCTGGTATCTGGGAATTTATAGTGGTCCTCCCCCCATTCCCACCCTATACTGTTGCAAAGGCCCTCTGGACTTTTCTCTGGTCTCCCCCTATACCTGATCCTGCCCCCTCTTTTTCTTTCTCCTTCCTCTCTCCCACCCAAGTCCTTCCCTCCCTCCCTCCCTCTGCCTCTGGTGTTCCCCCTTCTAAGTGGGATTGAAGTATCTACACTTGGGGCTTCCTTCTTTTTAAGCTTCATATGATCTGCAAGTTGTATCATGGATATTCTAAACCTTTTGGCTAATATCCAGTTATCAGTGAGTACCTACCAGGTATGGCCACTTGGGTCTGGGTTATCTCACTGAAGATGATATTTTTTTAGTTCCATCCATTTGCCTGCAAAATTCATGATGTCTTTATTTTTAATAGCTGAGTAGTATTCCATTGTGTAAATGAACCACATTTTCTTTATCCATTCTTCAGTTGAGGGACATCTGGCTTGTGTCCGGCTTCTGACTATTATTAGTTACTTGCAGAAATGTAGGTCACACTGGGAAAAAATAGAAAGTTCTTCTCAATGTAAAGGCATACAGTAGAAGCATAAGAAGGATGTTGCTCTTGTTCTATTGGTTTGGAAAATGCTAGGACAAGGATTGCAAGGGAGAACATCCTCCAGACTTAGAAGGTTTGAGGGATGAAGTAAAAATATCATAGAACCCAGAGCAAGGTATTTCCTAAGTGAGGAATTTTTGTCTTCTCTTGAAGCATTTGTGCTCTGTGTTGGCTGAGAAAGACTGACTTAGAGACTACAATGTAAGACACTGTGCAATGTGGCTCATGAAGATTGTATGGGCAGGGGCTGGAGAAATGGCTCGGCGGTTAAGAGCACTGACTGCTCTCCCAGAGGTCCTGAGTTCAATTCCCAGCAACCACATGGTGGCTCACAACCATCTGTAATGAGATCTGATGCCCTCTTCTGGAGTGTCTGATAAAAGCTACAGTATACGCATATAAATAAATAAATCTTTAAAAAAATTGTATGGGTAAATACAAGAAGGAAGAAGAGAAAGTTCATGATCAGAAGCAATGGTGATCAAGGAAGATTGCAGAAAGTGGCTACTCCTTCTCAGAAAGGGGACATATGGATAGATAGATAGATAGATAGATAGATAGATAGATAGATAGATAGATAGATAGATAGATATGTGTGTATGCATATATAAAAGGTGGTATTCAATAGAGAAAAACTGCATGACAAAAGCATTGAGTTCAAATATATCTGTGGAAGGATAGCAGATTAAATGAATAGATTTATATTCTCATATAAATGTGGGATGGGTGAAGAGGAGACTCAGAGGGAAGAAAATGAGTCCAATCTTTTTGATGTGAAGACACACTGACGAGTTCTCAATAAGCAAGTTGGTAGATGGGTTAGGAAATGAGTCAGGTATCAAAACACAGATTGAGAAGTTTTCTACGCATAGAAGTGATGACTATCTGGTTGAATAGAAGTAGAAAGTGCCTCTTCTACTTGGATATGTGCTTACTGAGTAAAAGTCACACAGTATGACTGTCACAAGTATATCCTACTAGGCACAAGGAGAAGAAGCAGGTGAAGAGAGAAGAGACAAAGGTTAAGAAAAGCGACCTGTGTTGGTTCATGTTCATTAGAGTCAAGGACATTGAGAACACTGGGCTACAAAGTTAGAGAGCACTGGTGACCTGCAAAGAGACCGTGTCCACAGAATGGGAAACATGGGGAATGACTGAGTGTCTCCTTAGCTATCCACATAACTTACTGAGCATCTGCTCTGTGCCAGACGTTGAAGCCCTAAGCTCAGCTCTTGCCCCCAGATGTTGAAGTACTACGACTTTGGTGTCTTTGTCCTTTTTCACTCAGTCTTCAGGAGTCAACACAGATGTAAATACAGAACCCAGAGTAACCAATGCCACACTAGAGAGGAGGGGGTTGCAAACAAAGCAAAGACCTCCTGTGGGAATGTGAAAAATGTTTACTGGTTCCAAGAGAAGAAAAGGAAGGAGGGAAAGGGGGCAGAAGAGGAGTGGGCTGCAGAGGAAAGAATGTGTAGCCTTGTATTTTAATTAAATTCAAAGATGCTCATAATGATTTATTAATATTTGTTACTTGGAAACTAGGCAGATTTCATGTTAATAAAATTTATAATGATGTCTTGTTTCTGTATGCTTTCTAATTCACTGTCTCATCCAACCCTCCTGCTGAAAGTAGGATTCTTTGCCTACCTTGCTATGAAAATTAGATGCAACATCTTCTATCATTGTCTGTCAACTCTCCACCCTCTCAGAGCCTAAAAACCATGGACGTTGAGTCTGTGTGCCTACGCACGAGCCCACACATGACTGCTCATGGTGGCTTTTTGACAATAATTAAGGAAAGTCCCAACCTAAAGCAGGGAATATAAAGCCTCTTCCAGTACCAGAGAGGACATCGAATGCCGCCTTCACAATTTTCTACCCCGGAACAAATTCAACCTCACAACCCTTCAGACAGGGCAGTGTTGGAGTTTCAAACACAACTTAAATTTCCGTCTGTTTATCCCATTGGCTCAATTTGACTGTCACATTAGAAATCCTTTCCTTGTGCAGAAGTGAAATCTGAGTCTCTGGGTTGGAGTGGTTTCTACTGGCCTCATGTCTCTTCTCTATGTCAACCTTTACAGTGAACCCCCTGCCCCCGGGGTCTTCCTCGTCTTTAGTTCACTCACTGCCTACCACTCTTTCATTGTTCTGTCTTCATTATTCTTGTTTGTTCATGGAATCTCTTAGAAGAAGGTGACCGGAATGAAACATCCATCCTGTCAACATGACCCTGCCCAACACCATGTGCTGATGGACCCTCACATACCCTTAGCTCAGAACACTTGTACTGAGAAGCTGCCTCTGACCTGTTGGTCTAAATGGGATGCCTTTACTTATTTCCACAGCTTTTCTCCAGTAGCACTAGAACTGTATGTGATGTGTTAGCTCCTGACACTCCTTCCTGCCCACTGGGCTGCAGGTTCCATGCAACAAGTCTGCTCTGTCTGCTTCCTGTTCCCAGCACCTACACAGTACCTGGCACAAACTAGCAATCCACTAAACTGTATTCATCATGGACGAACTGATTGTGCCTCCCTCTCACACACTAGAAGATGTGAAAACCAAGTTCAATGTATAAGGCAACTCCTAAAGCATGTGTGAAATGTTCTATGTTGAAACATAAGAAGAATATTGCTAAGTGTCTGCTATAAAGAGCCGTCTGGCAGCGCAGAACACTTGTCACCAAGGTCTCTCAGTCCATTCTAGAATGCCAACTATTCTAATTCACCCTGTCTCTTCCTCATACCACTTGCAATCCCCATGGGGTCCTCACCCATTCCCTGAGGATCCCAGCACATACATACTATCACCTCAGGAGAAAACCTGTAACATGCGTTGACCATTGCCATCACACCTCCGATCTCTCCAGCCAGGCTGGGAATGCATAGACAATTGTCTTCCCTAGCATGTTATCAAATCTCTGGATTTTTCTCCAAGTCAAAACCTATAGAAACCTATACTCCATCCAGCCCACCAAGATCCAGGACTGGCGATATGTCTCTGTGCTATACTCAGTAAGAGTGCTTACCTAAATGCCCAGTACTCAGACACAACAAATTCCCAACAAAGTGTCCGGTGGAAGCCGTAGGATAGGAGACTGACTGTATGGCCCTCTCATGCACCACAGGAAAGGCTGCAACTGACCTCAGAGGAATGGGTAGCAGGAGAGTCTCTAAAGGAGGGACCCCAGAGAATGAAGAGGGGTTTCAACTGTGACTTTGAGGTCTCGTGCTCAGCATGAGTTCACCCTAACACATGAACTGCTTTGAGAACTGTATCTATGGGAGGGATGGGCTCAGTTGATTAAGAGATGGCCTTACCAAATCAGGATCAACTGTGTTTGATTCTCAGAGCCCACACTTAAATAAACAAACAATCAAACAAGCAAGCCAGCCACGGTCAGTATGAAAGGGTCAGGAAGTAGATCCCAGCGTTGGTTCTGCCACGCCCCAGCTGTGCAAACATCACTTGATTTGGCTGAGCTTTCACATCTAATAAAATGGAGTCAGTAAAACTAACCCTGGGCTGGAGAGGTGACCATTCAGCAGTGAGGAGCACCGCTGCTCTTCCAGAAGACCAGAGAGAGCTCAATCACAGTAACCAGGCTCACAACCATCTGACATCCTCTTCTGGCCTCTGTGGGCATGGCACTCTTGTGCACAAACCCATACATACACAGGCGTGCACACACACAGGAATAAAATATTAAAACCGCATCTTTAAAAAAAAACCTAACCTCACGAGACACTGTCACCAAGAGAGAGTAAAAGTTACAAGACTGTCTCAGATCATTGGCACCCAGTAAGACCCCATTAGTGGCAATTAGCATCGTGATCTCTAATAAGCCCTGACTTATCCCGTATCCATTAGGCATCTTCACTTCTGTCTCAGCCCCCTCAGCTTTCTTCCACATCAGGCACAATAACGTCAAGGTGAAGCACCTTTCCTCGATGAGATTACAGTTTAAGATCTTCCTGATCGAGCCGCCCATCTCTGGCTAAATGCTTGTCAGCACCGACGCCACCCGTGGAGATGTGCACACTCCACTAGAAGTCCATCATTTACATAATTACAGCTCTCGATGCAGAGGGACTAAAAGCTTTCCCCCTACCATGCATTAGCTGAACATGTTCAACCTTCCGGCACTGCAAAATGACGTCGTCCTCTGCCAGGTTCATGTTTAAGAACCACCAAATTAAGTTTATAATCTTGTGTTGGGTCCACAGTCACAGCTATCAATGGATGCATGGAGCCTAGGGGCTGCAGGCTGGACCCACTTTCTCCCAAGCCTTAATGTGTCCCAGCACCACTGTCTCAGGGAGATGGTGTTCTGGTCCTTGCATGCACCCCTGCCAATGTGTGAGCTTTCATTGACACCTAAGTCATCAGAACTACAGCTTTTATTTGGCCCTTATCGCATCCACCAAATCAGAAAGCTGTCCTGAAAGTAGTCGTGTGTTGATGTCAGGCATCACTTTCTCTTGACCTTTGGCTGACTCTCAAGGAGCTCCTAAACATGAGCTGAGGCCCCACCCCTAAAGCATCTCAATGCCATTTCCAAACTAATCAGAACTTTTTAAAAATGTATTTCCAGTTAGTCACAGCTTTTTCAAATCTAGCAAATCAAATTTAATCTTTAAAATCTAAGTACCACTTACAAACTTGACTAATTAAGTTCTTCCTAAACATTCTAAATTATAACCACAAATTTAATACATCTGTTTTTTTTTCTTAAAACCATCAAACCCCTAACAGGAGCAATCACGTGCATTCTCTCAGGATTTAGCATATGTCTTATAAGCCCAATACCTCAATACTCCTCAAGATAGCGTTCTCCTAAAGCACTCCAACTGCCCAAAAATTAAACTTACAAAACCAGTGGGCGTGTATCCCAATATCAAATACAAAATACAATGGATAATCCTCCTGAACATGGAAATTAAAATTGAAAATCTTACAAATAAAATGCTCCAATATGTTAAGTTCTTATTTCTACAGCAACTTATGAGCACCACAGAGCCCACTTCCCTACACACAATGTTACCCCAGCACTGCTGTGTCTTCATCGTTTTTCTCAAGTACAAGTGTGTGTGTGTGTGTGTGTGTGCGCGCGCGCGCACACACGTGAGCAATATGCACCTATAGACATTAGATATGTCTTAGTTGTTGTCTGCCATATTTTTTTGCAATGGGGCATCTCCTTGAACCTGGAGCCATTAATTCAGCTAGGCAGGCTTGCCAGTGAGCTCCAGCAATCCAGCCTACTGGACTGAGATTTCAGATGCACTGTCGTGCCTAGTTTTGTATGTGGGCATCTTAACTCAGATCATCATGTTTGCACAGCAAGACCTTTCCCAACTGAACCACCTCCTTAGCGCCTCTGTCTCTTTTATTTAATGCCTTCCCAGTTCCCCAAGTTATCCAAACAGCACTGTCAGAAACACCTTCTACAGGAGGCATCTGAGGTCCTGAAACCAGGGGCTGAGTCACAGGTGACAATATGAGGGTTCCCCATGGGGGCCTTGCCCAGAGATGTACCCCAGATCCAAGCCCCTCTCCCAGCAGAGATCTGTTTACCTAGTGCCCGGAAAGATCACCCATACTTTCCCTCTGGGGTTATTTTGAAGTTCCTAAAAACCACGTACTCTGTTCCCTTGGCTTTCTTCAAAATGTTACTGTCTCCTAATTTTTTACCTTACAATCTTATCATCTAACTTATAAGAACTGGATTGTGTGACACCTCATTCCACATACTCCTACTTTACACCTTCCCCTGTCTTCCCTCGCTCCTTCTCTTATTGTATCTTATGGGAATCAATCCCTTCTCTGATGTAAGTAATGTTATATTACACACAGAAGAGGGGTTTATTTTGGCTCCTAATGCTGTATCTGGTGATGATTTTCTTGCCAACAGAGCCCAGAGGTAGTGCAAGGTTCATCATAGCCAGGGGAGAGAGAGAGACAGAGACAGAGACAGAGACACAGTCAGAAGAGAGAGACAGAGACAGAGAGACAGAGACAGACAGAGAGAGAGAAAGAGAGACAGAGAGAGAGACAGAGAATGTAAAGAGGATTTATTAGAGTGATTTGCAGGCCGTGGTCCAGCTAGTTCAACAATTGCTATCCACCAACGTAAAGTCTAAGAATGCAGTAGTTGTCCAGTCCACGAGGCTGGCTGCCCTTCAGTACACACAGGAATCCTGGGAAAGTAGACTCTAGTGCCAGCAAAGTAATGGACTTGCCAGCAAAAGCAAGGATAATCAGGCAGAGAGCTTCCTTCCTCCATGACCTTTAGATAGGCTGTCAACAGAAGGTGTGGACCAAGTTTAAGGTGGATCTTTCCACCTCAAAAGACCCAGACTTAGTGTGGTTCTTCCTTCCCCAAAAGATTTAATTAAGGAAAATTTCCACACAGGTGTATCCAGACACTCCAGTTTCAATTAATTCTAGATGTAGTCAAATTGAAAACTAAGAATAACCATCACACAGAGAGAGAAAAAAATGCGTCTGTGTCTGTGTCTGTGTCTGTGTCTGTGTCTGTGTCTGTGTCTGTGTCTGTGTCTGTGTCTGTGTCTGTGTCTGTGTCTGTGTCTGTGTCTGTGTGTATAAAGTTTCATCTATAATATATACTTATACAGTATATGTATAATTATGTATATATACATAAATAATGTGTATATATAAAATTTCAATCCAAGTTGCACTGTGGGCCTTATGGCGTACTCCATCTAAACAAAGAAATTCCCGACACAGTGCTGTGTACTTGCGATCCCTGCACTGAGGAGGCAGACTTAGGCAGATGCCTGGAGCACAATAGCCAGTCATGGTAGGCTGCTTGGCCAACTCCAGGCAAGTGAGAAAGCCTGTCTCAAAAATCAAGGTGGATAGCATCTGAGGAACAGTAGCCAAGGGTGTCCCTCTAGCCTCCATGCACACACACCTTCACCTGCATACACACTTGGATGACCACTTACACTCACGTGAACATGCCCACACAAATCAGTAGTCATCACAAACACGTGTGCCTCTCACATAGCACAACAGTGCTCTTTCCCCTTGAGACAAAGCCCTCAATGACAGACTTCCTTTCTGAAACCTGGATCCTACCCAGAATCAACTCCCCACAAACAACTACGCACAATCATGGGGCATTCTTTTCTCCAGTCAACTACCCAGAATCATGGGGCATTCTTTTCTCCAGTCAACTAGTTGAAGACTTTCTTGTAACTCTAGGAATTATGGGATGCCTCTCTTCCCTTTCTCTTCACTGCCTTAGATTTTAGAATATATATATATGTGTGTATTATATTTTATATTATATATACACACATTCATACACACACACATATATATACATATATACATATATATCCCTAAATTTGATTCACCAGAAGCCATGTAAAAAGCTCTTGCATGGTGGTATGTGTTTGGAATTTCAGCTCTGGCGAGAGGGAGACAGATGGGTCCCTGAGGCTCACTGCCCAGTCACCCGACCAGAGTTGGTGAGTTACAGGCCAGTGGAAAAAAGGCTTTCTCAAAAAACGAGGAGGTTGTGTCCTGAGGAAAGATGCCCTGAGGTTGGCTTCTGGTCTCCACATGCATGCACACACACCTACACACAGACCACACACAGGAACGCATGCATGCACACATGCTCACACATACAACATTTTAAAAAAGAAACCACATTCTATGGTTACAGTTCAACCCTAGCACCTCCTTTGCCCGTCCATTACCTTCATAAGCTCACGAAGGGAGGCCGCAGAATAGTCGGGCAGCATCCCTCCTGCTCTGTAAATATAACTGAGACAGTAATCTTTAAAAGCCTAATATGCACATTAGTAGCATGTGATGAGATTGGGATCACAAACTTAAACACCCACCTTGTACGATTTATTAATTTTATTTTACTCTGGAGAAATGGCCTCTTGGTTAATTAATATGTTTTCATAAGAGGATTTGTCTGCCTCTGAATCCGTTAAACAAAAGGAAACCCTACTTAAATGCTCTTCTAAACAGTCCCAGGGAGCCAGAGGGAGCTGGAATTCAAAACAGAGACACAGCTCGGAGTGAGGCTATAACTAGTTAGTGTCGTAACAGAGCTGAGCTATTCAAAGAGATACCACAGGATGACACATAAAGCCTTGTGAGACAACGGTCTCTGGAGTCATCACTTAAAATGGTTTCCCAAATCCTTTCTCTTCCCACCTGAGATGCTGAGGACCTGAGAGTCAGTGACATCAGAATCCTCATGAACTTCAGTGACTGGGGGGGTACGGATGGTCTGAAATGCTAGACCAAACAATCAGGCAGAGGTAGCACCCCCCCCCCCCCCGGGCTTCCTGGAGTTTCCCTGTCACCAAGGCTAGAACCGCTCAAGTCAGTTTCGAGCTGTTCCCAAGTTCCTGCTTCACAGATTCATGGTCCCCAATTACTGTTCCACTCCCTTCGTAGCCTCAGACTGATTTAGCAAGTTGAATTGAGCCTAGAGACAGGCCGCTGTTAAAAGCACACGGAGGCGGGGCTCATGGGGACTTCTTTCCTACTGGAAGATTTCATCTGTATTTCAAGGCCAGAATGTGCTCGCTCTCTCTCTCATTACCTGCTCTTTGAGCAGTGTGAAAGGCAGCTAGTTAGTATAGCAACGTATCTGGGCTCTTTAAAGAGCTAGCACAAGATGACATGCAAAATCCCGTGGCCAAATCCTCTCTGGAGTCCCCTTCCCCAAATGCTCTCCTCTTTCTACGTGGGATGGTGAGGGTCTGGAAGTCAGAAAGCCAAGACTCAACTGGAATGTCAAAACCAGAATAATCTTGTTTTTTTTTTCCAGTGACCTGGTGTGATGGCTTGTTTTAATGACAACTTGCCACATATTACTCAACTGAATAGGAACCCTCACCTATAGAATTGTCCTGATTGCCTTAACAGATATGGGAAAATCCACCCCCGAATGTGGGAGGCACCTTCAGGCAGCCCAGATAAAACGTTATCCACATTTTGATTACTTGCCCTCCTTGCCGCAGAGTTAGTTTGCCCTGTTGCTGCTGCTGCTGCTGCTGCTGCTGCTTCCTTATAAGTACCAGAACTGGCATTTTTAAGCGTCTATCACTGACTAAGGACTAGGTTCTCTGGGAAACTCTCAGGTGCTCAGTGCCTGGTCAGGATGACTGAAGCCCTCAGGATCGTGGACCAGGAAGCCTCTGGGTTGCCAGCGTCCCCATCATGAGATGTCCAGTGTGGGACTATTCTACCAGCTAAGGCTCAGCCTCAAGGACTGGACAAGCATAGGCCCTAAGCCTTTCAGTCCTGAGACAGCTTGAGCTGTTGTTACTATTTCAACATAAGCTAGCTTAATAAAATCTATTCCGACATATATCCATCCCATGGGCTCCAAGTCTCTAGAGAAGCTTGGACAATCTACCCTGAGAATCTTTGAGGAGATGGAGAATCAAGATAGCTAATCCTAGAGACTAGACCAGTATGTGGTATAGACGGTATCAGAATCTGGATAATACAAAAAAAAATATCTGGAGCTGATTTTCCATAAAATAGTTTTGCGAACCATGCCAAGGAGAATACTGGGGCCTGTTGCCAGGAGCTCAGATTGCTACCAGCAGGGTTCCTGTCTGTCAGAGCTGTATCCAGCTTGAGTGTCCAGGAACTCTGAATTTAGATATCAAATGAGGTTGAACTTGTCTTCTCTTCCTCCTCAGACATCACTGTGAGTCCCTAACAGTCTTGGCCATGCTTTCTAACCTGGAAGAATGTTATCATGAGAAGAGTCTTTGGGGTGGAGACATAACTCAGCAGTTAAGAGTACTTACTGCTCCTGCAGAGGGCCCAGGTTCTAATCCCAGCACACAGCATGGACCATCTAACACCCTCTTCTGGCCTGAACAGACACTGCACACACATGTTGCACAACAGTGCATGCAAGCAAACACTCAAACACATAAAATAAATAAGTAGAGACAGAGTCAGACAAGCAGAGAGGGCAGGGAGAGGTATATGTGGGTGAGACAGACAGACACTTTAGATGGCAGTCCCACCGAGCTTCCAGGATCCAGTGGATTGAAATTATGACGAGAGGCCCAATCTGCTGGGAGAGCCAGGGTTAATTCTTTAGCTCTCCAGCACCTTCATCAGTGGAGCTACACATAAGCACTGAGGTGAGGCCAGTGTTCCAAGAGCTGGGCCTTGTGCCAGGGTTTGTCTCCCCACCTCTCTCTCCTCTTCCTCTCTTTTGTGTCTTTTCTCTCTCCCTCTCGCCCCTCCCTGAAGGGAACATCCCTTGTTCTCCCTCCCAGTCCTTTCTCTGCATTGTGAAGCCAGCACAGACTCGGTAAATGTCAACAACTGAAAAACAGAGATAGAGCAGGTGAAAAACAAAAGCTGTTATGTACAAAACATTTGCACAGCAATATAAAAAATCAAATTACTAGTGTTCTCATTAAGCAAATGAGCCCATAAGAACACTGAGAAGAGTCTTGGAGGCTGTTCATTATTGAGGTATGAACATAAACTACTTTTTTGTGGGAAAAGAAAAAATTTACTTTCTAACACCACAAGCAAAACCTCAAATTTCTTCCTGGTCTCAATCAAATGTCCCCTGTCTTAAGCCACAAAAATCACATGTCTATTAAAAAGGATTGGCAACTTACCAAAATACAGTATGAAGAGAAACAAAAGTAAATCAAACCATGTTGGACTGTCCAAAAAAGCCATCGCCAATCCTTAGAAATTATTTCTATCCAAAGCAATTTTTCTATACATAAGGTCGTTATCATATATGGAGCTAATGTCTTAGTTTCCCATTGCCATGACCAAGTGTTTGAGGTAGGCAATCTAATAAGAGAAAAGGTTTGTTTTTGGCTAATGGCACCAGAGGCAGTGGTCTGTGGTCACATGACCCCCTTTCCTTGAGCCTGTGTTGGCACAGAACACCCCAGCAGGAGCAAAATGTAGAAGAAGCCTGTAGTCTCCAAGGTAATGGCGATGGGTTGTGCTAATGTGCTCTTCAAAGCATACTCCCAGTGGGCTCACTTCCTCCCACTAGGCCCCCATCTCTTAACACTTTTACCACCTCCCAGTAACCACAGACAGGTGACCATACCTTTAACATTCAGGCCTTCAGGAGACATTCAGGATCCAAGCTATAGCAGTCATCCAGTAGGTATTTTTTAATTTTTTGAATTAATATAATATATATTAGTTACTGTTCTCACTGATATGATCAAAACTGTGTCACTGATGTGACAGGAGCCCTTAAGGAAGAAAGGGTTTCTTTGGCTCATAGCTTGATGGAACACTTCGTCACAGTCAGGAAAGCATGACAGACACCGGGAGCATGGGGGGCTGGCCACATTTTGTCCATAGTCAAAAAACAGAAAGAGTTGAACTCTGGTACTCTCGGCTCAGCTCATTTTCTCTGTTTTCTTTTCTTTTCTTTTTTTTGCCAGTCTGGTATCCCAGTGTATGGGGTAACCCATCCTCATTGAATCGGGGTCACCCCACTTCAGTTAAACCTGTCTGGAAAACACCCTCACAGACATACCTAGAGGTGTGCCTCCTAGGTGACTCCAAATCCATACAAGGTGACAAGGAAGATGAACCGTGATACAAAATGACATAAGAAATATTTTTTGTGGGATAAACATTCTTCTACAAAATTATGTTGAATATTTGGAAAATATGACCATTCAAATAATTTCCTATCCTTACACTGGAGCTACATCTGTACTTTGTCAATATTTTCACTAAACTTGCATGCATATCTTACTATCAGGGTGAATTCCTCTAAAGGAAGTCTGTTCAGAACGTTGAATACCTTCAGGCTACGCTTTGTACAACTAAATCAGTCTTCAGACTATTTAAACAACTTAGCAGCACCTGGAAGGAGACGTTATATACAGCACCCAGGAGTGTTGCTACTCTCTTAACATGGTCTACATCTTTTTTTCCCCCAACTGAAAATGTTCAAAATGTTGTTTGGGGACTGGAGAGATGGTTCAGCTATTAAGAGCACTAGCTGCTCCAGCAGAAGACCCAGGTTCAGTTCCCAGCACCCACTGGGGGGCCAACTCCAGTGGTTCCTATACCTTCTTCTGCCCTCCACAGGGACTGCACATGTGTGGGTCACAAGCACACATTCAGGCAAAACACCATGTAAAATGCACTTTGTATTAAAAATATCTTTTTATAAATGTATTATTTTTTATATTTTCCTGGGTTACGTGGCTGACTTTAAAATCTCCCTTTAAAGGAACACATTCTAGATTAAGGATCCTCCCGGTAACTTTCATACTATGCTAATAGTCTTGGGTGTTTTCAGTTCCATTTTAAATTTCCTCCGTAACAATCAATGTAAATAGAGTTGCTATATAATTATGACCATTCAACCTTTTTTTGAAAAGAGTTGTTCCTCTCTTTTGCATCATGCTTAGAAAAACCTTACTTGGTTCCAAAGTAAATAAATGTGCACAAATAATTTTATTTTATGGTTCCAAAGGTCTTCGAGGTTCTACTCATCAGTAGTTTGACACGGAGTACCTCTGCTCTAAAAACCTGTACAGTTATTCGATGATTATTTCCATACTGATCTGAGATACTTTCACCCTAATTTGAATTTTTCTCATCTTCAGGTGATCTGTATTTTTAATCACGTGAACTGTTTTACAATACATGTTAATTATGCACACTAATGGAATTCCGAGTGACGTTTCCACATGTGGATACCTGATGCACCAATCATGTTCAGCTACACTGCACTCTGCCCAGGCCTAGTAATTAAGATTCTGCTTTCAAGTTAACTTTTTTGTTTGTTTTGTTTTTATATGTGGAAAAGAGCATGGTATGTTTATCTAGCCTAGATTCACACAAGACATGCATTTATCCTTCCTAACGATTGTGGGTTTATTACTTTAAATACTCATGTTGTGATGGTGAGGTGGAAGAAAAGGTCTAAAGGGAGAAATGGAGAGGGTAAGAAAGGGAAAGGAGATAGATAGAGGGGTAGTTAATTGTGTGTGTGTGTGTGTGTATGAGTGTGTGTATCTGTGAATGTGTGTACATGAGTGTGTGTGTATGAGTGTGTGTATCTGTGAATGTGTGTACATGAGTGTGTGTGTATGAGTAGGTGTATGAGTGTGTGTATCTGTGAGTGTGTGTACATGAGTGTGTGTGTATGAGTGTGTGTATGAGTGTGTGTATCTGTGAATGTGTGTACATGAGTGTGTGTGTGAGTGTGTTTTTGTGAGTGTGTGTATGAGTGTATGTGTGAGTGTGTGTGAGTGTGTGTGAGTGTGTATGAGTGTGTGTATCTGTGAGTGTGTGTACATGAGTGTGTGTGAGTGTGTTTGTGTGAGTGTGTGTGTATGAGTGTATGTGTGAGTGTGTATGTGAGTGTGTGTGTATGAGTGTGTGTATCTGTGAGTGTGTGTACATGAGTATGTGTGTGAGTGTGTGAGTGTGTTTGTGTGAGTGTGTGTCTGAGTGTGTGTGTGTGTGTTTGTGTGTGCATACCACAGTGCAAGCAAACCTATTTCTTTGTATGCTTCTTAAATTTTTTACAGTTTTAATAACTGAAAACCCCAACTGGAGTTTTTTACTGAAATGCATGGTACATTTGCAGAGTGTGTCTGGAGAAGACTGTTAGCACAGCGGGTGTTTTTCAAGGTGCAAATGTATGCACCTTATATGCATGTAGTCACGGTTTCTTTATGAGGAGTGTATACATTTCCTTAAAATTTAAGTATACTTGGAGTCTGGAGAGATGGCTCAGTGGTCAAGAGTTCTGGCTGCTCTTGCACATGGTGGGAGTTTGGTTCCCAGAACCCACATGGTAGTTCACAACCCACTTAATTCCAGTTCTAGGGCACTCAGTGCCCTCTTCTGGCCTCCATGGGCACTGCACATGTGTGGTGCACATACATACATGCAGACAAACACTCATACACTTGAGAGAAAAAAATAATCTTTTAAAAATAAACAAATCACCCATGTTATGTTTATAAATCATGGATATTTCACATATAAACTTAACAATTGTATTTGCTATATGCAGTGTAACAATTTTCCCATTTTTTCCTAATGGGTTATGGCTGGCATTAGAAAGTCACTGATGCTAAGATACCTAACTGCTCTGTAGCTGGAGTTCTGGGGATTGTTCAGGGTCTCCCTGAGATCGTGATACAATCTATGTCATCAATCTTTGTTCTTGTTTCTATTTTCTTTGCCCTTTACAACCTGATTTAATAGACATTTCAACGAAATGGTAGTTAAAACTGGCCAATGTTCACAATCCACTTAATCTTTTCTATTACGTGTTTACCTGGAGGATTCTTTTAAAATCCCTGTCTCTGTATATTATCTCCTGCTTTCTAGTAGAAATTTTAAAATTATATCATTTTATCCTTAGTTTACTAAGAGCTTCCATGAGATCTTGATGTTTAAGGACCTATTTTTAATTATTTTTAATTATGTGTGGTGTGTGTGTGTGTGTGTGGGTGTGTGTGCGGGCGCACATGTGCATACATACATACATACATACATACATACATACATACATACATACATGAGTGCAGTTGCTTATAGAGGCCAGAAGAGAGCATCAGATCACTTGGTGCTGGAGTTGCAGATGCCTGCGAGCTGCCCCATGTAGGTGCTGGGATCCTACCTCAGGACCCCTGGAAAAGCAAATTGAACTCTTAACTTCTGAGCCATTTCTCCAGATCATCCTGCCTTTTAAAATTTTTTTCTTATTATTTTTAATTGCACCTTTCTGTGTTTCTATGTGCCGCTCCTGATGTTTCATTGACCACTACCTTTTTACCCCCACTACCTAATTTCTTATTTTTCAACTGTTCTAGCATTCCTATAACAAATGCTGTTTGGTCTAAGGCTTTGTTATTTGAGCACAGTGCTAACTCTGCTCATTAATATTTTATTTATGCTTGGACGTCTTTGCAGGGAAGTACAACTGGCACGCACATTCCTTTTTTTAATGTTGTCTTTTCAAATTTTGCTGTCGGGGCTATGAATAAGTGAAACGAGTTCTTCCTAAGGTTGATTCTGTTAGGCAAAATAAATGAACTTCAGTAAAAAGCTTCTCACCCAATAATTTCTTAACTAATATCACGTCTTTCTTTCCTTTGCTTATTTATGATGCACACCAGCATGGGCTTTTCTGGGTCTTCAAGAGAAGCAAAGCAGGGAAGACAAAACTAACAGGGCAGGCTATTGATTGAGAAAGCCAGAGGAGCGGAGCGTTCACAGCAGGCCGAGGACCCCGTCCTCTTGCACACAGAGGTGTGAATCGGGGAAGGCACCCTAGCCTCACATCACATGTTCCATGCCCATCAGGACCTCCTCAGAAGTCCTCCTCACCCAGCATGGAGCAGAGAGCAGAGCAGCTCAGCAGTGTCTACAACAGACACTGCAGCTCCTCAGCTAGGGAGGAAGCCGAACTCCAGGTGCTGCCTTTTCCTGCCACAGCACAGAGGATTTCAGAGGCTTGTGGTTTTTTTAACATTAACACATTAGGGTTTTTGTTTGTTTGTTTGTTTTGTTTTGTTTTGTTTTTTGCAAACTCTCCTTTTCCCATAAACAACATGAGTACTGCAGACAATCAGACAGTGTTGAGGGAGAAATATAAATAAGCCTTAGGTGTAGTTTAAAAAGTCAACAAAACATGTAAGTTATTGGCTTTCCACCTGTTATTGACAAGGTGAAGTCTGGCATTTTGTAGTTTCATCATTGCTTTGCTCTTGAAAAGATGATTATTCTGGTCTCCTAATACTTAATATACTCAGCCTGCAGAGAGATGGATCTCAATATTTATTTGTTTATTTCTTTTCCATTTTCACATGCATATGTGGTATGCATGTGCGTGTGTGTGTGTATGCATGTGTGTGGTACACATGTGGGGGTGCACTTACTGTGCGTGCGTGTGCATGTGTGTGTGTATGTGTATGTGCACGTGTGTTTGTGTGTGTGCACATGTGGGGGGCATGCACATGTATGTAGAAGCCTGAGTTTAGGTTGGGAATCATTTTCCATACGCTAAAGCCTGGTCTCTTAATCAAAGCCAGAGGCTTAATCAAACTTTTGAGGCTGAAATTACAGACATTCACGTGGTTTTTACACATTTGAACTCTACACCTCGTGCTTACAAAGCCAACACTTTAACCCTTGAGCCATGGCCTCAGCCCTAGATCTCAGTATTTGCACAAACCATAAAATACACACCTGGACCCTAAGAATGCAAGTCACTAAGATTCAGGAATTTCTGCCCTCAAGTCAAGCTCTTGTAGTCAGATGGGAGCCACCGACATTAGCCCGCTGTTTCTTCAGCTACTTCTTGTATCGCTGTGACTGCAATACCAGATAAACGTGTGAGGCAGGGAAGATAGATTTTGGCCCCAGGTTTCAGAGAGATTTCAGCTCAGTGTATTAGAAAGATCAATGTGGAAACTCCTCACAAGGACACAAACAACCAGGAAGTATCGAGGAGCTGTAACCAGAACAGGTGTTCAACCAACAAAGACCCACCCCTAAGGACATGCGGCTGCCAGCCAGGCCCCACCTCCTCAGCAGTGCCACCTGCCGGGAGACAAGTGTTCAGAGCAGGAGTCTGTAAAGAGAATTTCAGACTCAACCCATAGCAATTTTTTCAGATCAATGTATAATTCTGACTGAACAGCTGGCCAAAAATGTCAGCATTCTCAGTGTATAGGAAAGCACACATTGTTTGAATGAATGGTTTTAGGTTAAGATCTAAAGGATGGCGTAGTAATTAGTGCCAGGGATTATTACAAGCACTGTAGATTCATGACGCAAATGCCATTTATGTCCCCCTTCTCTTTGTCCCACCCACTACCAATGATGTCATCAGTGCCCTGGCCTTTTTTAGAGCACCTCAGCGCTTCAGACAGTGGGGTGGTGAGGGAAACCTCTAGGTTAAGCTTCTTGTCCTGAACAAAAAGACAAAGATTGGGAAGATCTGAGCTTGATCCCCAACACACACATAATAAACCAGGCGCGGTGGTGTGTCCTTAGAGTCCCTGTGCTGGGCAGCAGAGACAGGTGCATGGATAACTGGAAGTTCATTGGCCGGCCAGCCTAGGCAAATTGATGAGTCCCAGATTCAGAGATCTCATCTTAGAAGTGTGGAGATAGAGGGAGACACCTAACATTTGACCTTTGGCTTCTATAGTCGAATGTAACCATGAATATGTACATATACCACACACATGCACACGCCTATGTGTTTTTTAAAAAGGGCAACAATATGTGCTTTTCAATGTTTTGTTCCCCTCCTTTGAAAGCAAACAAGAGACCTAGAAACCAGCAGCGGGCTTTCATCTGTGAGAAGAGCCCCTGTCTACTGACAATCATTTTCTTCAACATATTGATCCACTTGCCAGCCCTACACTGCTTCGCTCAGGGCTCCTCGTTAGAAACAGTGGCGCAGCTTCTGTTCTTTAAGCCTGTGACAAACAGATTCTCTGCTGTTTGCAACCAAATATAATCCCAACTAATTAAGAGGAGTGAGGTCAGACGTGGGGGGAGGACTTGTAACGAAGATCACTGCATTAATGAAAACACTGGGTGGGAGGAAGCCAGACTCACCGGAGGAGAAACAAATACTTTTCATTTAGCCTCCCCATCTTTTGCATTAAAAATTTATTCACGGATAAAATTAGAATGCAAATGGAAGACACAGGGGGGTGGGAGGGAGATGAGAGGGCTGTGGGTGGGAGGGAGATGAGAGGGCTTTGGCTAAGAGTAAACAGAACATACTATATAAACGGATAAAATTGTCAATGAAAAAATTAATCAATAGAAAAGATGTTTTAAACAAGAGAAACATAAAATTATAACTCAGAAGCGTTAAGATAACTCATCACTACCGTTGCAACTATTGAGGGAGAGGCGATAAGGAGAGCTCACTGCAGGCCAGTGACCATTACCACAGGCTGCCACAGGGAAGTTAGCACCAGGGGTTCAACCGCGGTTTTGTAAGTAGGAAGACAGCAGTGAGAACAGCATAACACAAGAATAATGTTAGAGCCACGCGAAATTACCTTTCACAGTCCTAAGAGTTTATAGGAGGAATATTACAGTTCCCTAGGAAAATGGACCTAACATCATATGTAGTATATATTATATTATTCTACTAGTTATATTATAGTATTATATTATAGTGTTGTACTATTGTGTTGTATTAAGAATTCACTAGATTGGCTCACATGATAGTGGTTCAGAAGTCCAGCAGTGACTTTCTATCTATACACTGGGGAAGTCAAGACCCCAAGAGCTGCTCAGTCCACAAACCTGGATTCTTCAACCATCCCAGTCTGGCATGGAAGGCCCGAAAGATTCCTAGAGGGTTTCTAGTCTTTCACAGTGGAAGGCTGAAGAAGCCAGGTCCTGACGTTAACCAAGGATGGTATAGCCTCCGCCATCACTGCAGCAGAGAGCGAGAATCAAAGGCAGGCAGGTCCTATCTCATATCTCTCTCTAACTTGGCCACCTGTGGGGAAGTGTTTCCACTGTAGGAGAGGACGTCTCTCTGTGAATCCTCTCTGGAAATATCTCTCAGGCCCATCCAGGTAGTACCTCTCAGCTGATACCCGGTGCAGTCAAGTGGACAAACATGGTACAACGTCACAGATGAACCATTTTAACAGCAGATAGTAAATGGTGAGTCTTCCCTAGGATGCTTTCTTTTGTGGTCACCTACCCTGCTTGTATAACTCGGGCTATATTTCATTCCATTGTTTTAAAAAGTAATTTCCTAAGTGTTTTCAAAGGTAATTTGGGAAGGAAGTATTTTGAAATGACCTCTCAGTCTTGCTCTAACTGTAATCCGTATTCGATTTGGTAGCTAATGAAATTAATAGAATTAAGGGAGAATGTGAGGAAGAAATGACCGTGGTGGATTTCAAACAGGAGTTGTCACAATGCTGATCCGAAATGTCCTCAGAAATACGGGTGGAGAAACAAGATCCCAGTGTGCAATTGGATGACTTAGAGACCATTAGTCACTTGCAAGGGAGGAAAGAAGAAAGATTTGAGGGTTGTCACCATGTACAAACTTTGGAGAGGTGTTCAAATCTGGAAGCCAAGACACAGAAAAGGCTGAACAACAATGAAAATCTACCCACTGTATACATCTTCATTCTCTCTGTGGACATCCAGTGTCTAATTACTGAGCCCCACGTGTATCAGCCACTTACTGCCACATTGAGGCTGCGTAAGAAGCATCTATATGATTGATTTCATTGGTCCATAATAATGAACGATTGTCCTGCTCATTAGACTACAGCATCCAGCCGGTTTGGACTTGTCTGCTTCCTGAATGAGCTCTAGCTCCTGTGTGGGCAACTGGTTGCCAAGTGAGCTAACCTTGTTTTAGGGAAGACCAGTAAGGCTCAGCTCAACCCCACATGTATTTCCATCCTCCTGTAGCCTGGCACAGTGTGTTCTCAGGAAACAGTAGGGTGCAGAGGGTAAGCAGGTGTAACCGCACTGTTTATTCTTTATGTTGTGACTAAGTACCAGATAGGAAGCAGTTTAAAGGAGCACACAGTTCGTGATGAGGGAGGCATGGTGGTAGGAGTGAGAGGCAGCACCCACCCACATCCCACCTGCCATCAGAAAGAAGAGAGTGGACAGTAAGTGAGGCTGGGCTGCAACAGGCTGCCTCCCAGTTCCATCAATGCTCCACTTTCTAAAGATTCCATAACCTTCTGGAGCAGCACCAGCGGCCGGGAGCCAAATGTTCAAACATGAGCCTAAGGCAGACAGATCCTACTCACAATGTAATAGCCCCTTTCAAATCTATGTTTGTGTCATAGCTGTTAATGCCCCAATGCTAAAACCCTAAAGACGTTCTAAAACTAGAACAAATTCAAAGTCGGCAGTGACAATAACTTCAAACATTGAAGGGGAAGAATAAAGATACAGGAAAAAATTAAACAGCCAAGCCATTCATGCTATATACGTGCAACTATATCAGCTATGTTCCCAACACAGATCAGTATATTACTGTTTATTGCTGTGATAAAATACCCAGTAAAAACAACTTCAGAAGGGAAGGTATGGCTGCAGAGTAGCTCCAGTTGTGGAGATGGGAGCATGAGTCAGAGGTAGATGGACTGTGAAGGAAAAGCAGTTAGCACCACATAACAGTCAGAGAAGAGGAGAAGGACACCATTCAAGAGGAGGGTGACATATGAATTTGAAGATGGTAGGGGGAAACACCAGGCTAGCAAAACATTTGGCCCCATATTGGAGATAAACACTAGGCAATTGGTGACTGGACAAGCTGAAGCCTCTGGTAGAGACCAGAGAGCAAAGGAATGAAAGGACTGGTCTTGGGATGATTACGGGACAATTTACAGTCTCCTGTACAGGAGCTACCTCCTTGCCATTGGACATGAAGGCATCTCTTAGCGGTGCCATGGGAAGGATGAGGTCTGAACAGGAATGTGCAGGCCTCTGTGGGAGTTCCCGAGGTCTTGCTATGGGCAGAGTGTCAGTGTCCATCAGCGCTTCAGAGGAGTTTGGAAGGGTGAGACGGGATACACAAGTGACGGGTTATCTGTAGGCCGCAGGCTCATCTGTAGGCCGCAGGCTCTGAGATGCTCGCAGCAGACGCTATGCTCTACTCTTTAAACCACAGATATTCTGTAACATTCCCATGTAGAACTTCAGCGGAATCTACAGATATTGCAGTCCGGCTACTCGTGCATTTTCAAGAGCAAGGATCAATATAATGTGCTTTATTACAAACGGGTAAGCGAAATAAATCAATTCGTAATCAAACAAGTTATTTCTATGTGTAAATGGGCAGACATGTAGCATCAGGAGGGAGGGTGAAGGAGGAAAGCCCATAGTTTTATTCCCAACCAAGAGACTGTAATAGCAGCAGATCCTAGAGAAATAGGAATGGGGCTTCTAACTCCTCTCTCTATTTGAATACAAATATAGTAATCCATGCTATATATTGGGAGCATGATCTTCTGAAATGGAAGCTATTATTGGTGATTAATAGAAAATAAATCCCTTATTTCTATGACAGACGTGTGATATATATGATGTGTGTGTGTGTGTGTGTGTGTGTGTGTGTGTGTGTGTGTGTGTGTGTGTGTGAATGTGTGTTAGCCTTGGGAAGTGGGGAGGCTTTGTGGCACAAAGAACTCTGCAGATATGACCGAGTTAAGGGTCGGGAGAGGAGATATGGAGATGACCCTACCTGTGTGGGTCCAGCACACTCACTTGGGCCCTGAAAAGTTAAAGTGAGAGAGGAAAAGTTAAGATTGGAGAGGGAATAAAGATGCTACGCTGCCAGCCTGACCAATGGAGGATGCAACAAGGGCCACACACAGCTCCAGAACTGGGACACTGAACGGGACAGGTATTCCCCAGACCCTCCGGATAGAACAGTCATATGTACATCAAGATTCTGCCTCAGCAAAGCCCATTTTAGATTTCTAGATGCTAAATCTGAAAGCAATATGTATTGTTTTAAGCAGAACAGTAATCCCATTCTTTATATGTATGTCTACTTAGAGGAATATTCCAAAGCTCACTCGGGGTGAGTGAGGATGTAGCTCTTAGGATAGAGTGCTTGTTCTCTTTTCACACTAACTGAGCATGGCAATACACACCTTTAATCCTGACGCTCCTCGAGGTCAGGAGATGGGGGTAGGAAGATCAGAAGGTCAGGTCTGTCCTTGGCTACATCATGAGCTTGAGATGCATGTGATTATGATCAAAAAATGATTTGGGGGTACTACAAGACGTCCTGGTATAAGACTAGGCCACTCATCATAGGGTCCCCAGCATCCCTGGCCCCTACACAGGAGTGCCAGCACCATGTTCTCCCACATGAAAATCTCTGATTTGAAGATGAAATACCCTCCATCTAAAAGGTTATATGCCCCCATTAGGATCTGAGCATGGCTCTGAACCATAAACCTAGTTTCAGAGACACTTTCTGAGTACTCAAGGGCCTCAGACACTGTTGCAGAGTCAAGACCAATAGCCTTCTGGAATTCTGATCAATCAATAAAAACTCCCAAACTGATTTCCTATGAGCCAGTGCATGTTTAGCCCTTCCTTGTGCCCTGACCCTGACGGTAGGCATGAGAACAGAATCTGCATTTAATAGTGAAACTGCACCAGCCCATAGCCATGCAGTTTCCCAAGGAGACATCTTAATGAGATCCCTAGTTACTATAAAAATTTATCAGCAGGGAGAATTGGTGTAGTTAAATAGCAAAGGGAATGGTTTTCCCTGCTGTGGATTCAGGGTGTGCACGGGGGTGCCTTTTATCTAACTATCCTTCCACGGTCATCCCTTAGACGCAGAAGTGGGACGGGCTCAGCATGATATGATTCTGTTTTACAGTGGATGCCATCACACAGATGACATTTTGAGGACCCCAACAGGGTATTCTGAGGCAAGAAAGCCCTCTTGTTTGGTAACAGCATCCTGGAGTGGGCAAGGACTGAAGTCAAGGGATGGCACACCTCCTTCCTGAAGCACAGTGTTGTAATTAGCCCACCCCAGGGTAAGTGGGCACCCACATGTTGTTTAGCACTTCAGGCTGTCTCCTCAGGGGAGGCTGCCTACTGTGATGTGAGGGTGGGGGTGGAACAGGGTGAGACGACTCATTACAGAACAGTTCTCTGCATGGAGGTGGGAAGCTCTAATGCCTGCTTTCTCTCTACTTAAGAATGTGGTTTGATCGTTACCAAGTCAAGGGATGTTCTCTTTTGGTGAAGGGGAAAGTATGATGAATAGAAGAGTAGATAATTGTCGCATAATTAGACAACATCCACCATTGGGTTTGCTGGAGGCACAACCCAATGTGGAGGTTCAGATAGAGGTGTTTTCCTTCCTTCTTGTAAAATGATGGGTTTGACAGGCTGATTTCCCACCTCTCCTTCGTTTTCTGCACTCCTTTAGTTTAACCAGATTTATTTGCCAAGTAGACCAAAACCCTTCCTAGGTGGGAAGGACCCCCTCCTCTGAGTGATTCAGTAGGATGCCCAGGGAGGGCATGAGTATAGTTGACATTAACAGCATATAATGGAGAACTGTGGCAAAGAGTCTGAAATGACTCATTTATCAGCAAATATCCGATGACTCAAGTCTCAAGGTTAATTTAGCTGTAAATTAATAATCCCTGACAAAACCACCATGGGCTGTGGGCTTGCTGGGCTATGCTACAACTAATGTTTGCAAAAAAGCCAGCTAACAAACAAAAACAAAATGAAATGAAAAAAAGCAAGAAAACAAAAGAAGTCCGCACCTGTGTTAAAGGTTCTACAGGGCTGTGGGGAAGTCAGTGGTTGTGCAGTGTGAGTGTTGCACCTTGACAGCCAAGTTATATTGGGCTATCTCTTTAGCCCCAGAAATATCCATGCATAGCCCGCCTCTGTGTGTCGTCCTTCTGAGTCTCAGATAGAATCATCAAGTATACTAAAAGGTCCCTACTTTTCACTGACACAATGGCTATGAATGCCATCAGATTTGAAGCCTATAGCAGAGATGCCCGCACTTTGCTTTAAGCATCTACCTGGTGTTCCTGCCAGTGTAATCTTAAAGCTCCTTGGTTTATAATTGTCTTGATTTCTGTAACTCTGAAAACTTTATGAAACTTGTGACATTGCAACCTAGTATTTGGGTTAACCCGAATCTGTGCTCCTAGACCACAGTTAGGGTTATTTGGCTTAAAAATAAACTGTCTCTTATTCTCCCGAGGTGAGCTCTGTTTCAGACTTGACATCGGCAATGCAGAAAAAAAATAAGAGTCTGTATTAGGCATTCAAGCTAATAGTTGAATTTACAGCAGTGTAAGGGGCAGTGTTCACTGAGCCATCAGCTTATCAAGGCCTACTCGCCTGTGCCCCGTAACCAGAACTGTGCTGTTTCTAGGATCTCAGATGGAGGTTTAAGCTACTTGCACTGTTATGAGTTGAATTTTTCACCCCACCCCCCAAATTAATACATTAAATCCCAAGGTCAGGTTTGAAGAGATATGCCTGTATTCTCAACTGAGTCAGAAGCTGATGCGGAGAGAGCTTTTGACCTCGAAAGTTCAGAGCTATCCCAGGCATCACAGTGAGACTTATTTCCCAAAATCATATATTACACACACACACACACACACACACACACACACACACACACACACACACACACCACTACCGCCACCAGCAGCAGCAGCACCATAATCATAGAAGAATTAGAAATGCAAAAATTTGTAGTGTAGGGGCTGGGGATTTAGCTCAGTGGTAGAGCGCTTACCTAGGAAGCGCAAGGCCCTGGGTTCGGTCCCCAGCTCCGAAAAAAAGAACAAAAAAAAAAAAATTTGTAGTGTAAAACACATATTCTTCTAGTGAAGAATAACACTTTGAATAATACAGCACAGGAAAGAAAAGAAGCAGAACATATCTACATTAGGTTCTTCGCGTATGTAAGGAGAAAAACTGCATCTTTTAAATGCCCTGTCAGATGAAGGGAAAAGCAAAAGAGACCTATTAGAAGAAAACGGGACCACGCAGAAACTGAGATACAATTTCAGGATTAAAATGGCAGTGAAGATAGCAGCAGTCATGTAACAGCCAAATTTGTCTTGTAGGAGGGGAAAATGGAAATTGTTCTAGAACAAAGAGAGGAGAAGAAAAATGAAAATTTTGGAGAAGATTTATTAGCTATGGAAAAAAAGCCCAAATCCAATTTCAGATTCTGAGGATTCTTAGAAAGAAGACCAGCCCAAGCTGAACAAGTTCATAGAATAGAACAAGACTTTCCTGAATGAACCCACCTCCCAGAATCTACATCCAAAGGGATGCTAATGAAGGGGAACTCTGCCCTCATTAATTCCTAAGTCTATATTAAAAATGAAAAGTTCTTTTTATATATTCCAGTGGGAAAAATGAGACCCGATAAGAAGGAAGAATCACTCCAAATTAAGTCCTCTGGTAGAATGTTATAAATGTCAGCGGGAATGAATAGAAGCAGAAACGCTATTGGTCTTTCTGGTCTGTGGATGCAGCTCAGTTGGTCCAGTTTCTGCCGGTCATACAGGAAATGCTGGGTTTGATTCTTTTCCTAGCATCATTATAGACGCTGGGTGTTGGTAATCTGTTTATGATCCCAATAGTTAGGAAGTGGAGGCAGGAGGATCGGAAGATCAAGATCATCATCAGCTACATTGTGAACACAAGGCCAGCCTGGGCCAGAAGAGAGCTGTGTAAAATGTCATGAGCTTACGTATACTTACCTACATTATCATTCACTCATGGAAGGTGGTTTCAGATGTGCAAGGGTTGCGGACACAGAGCTATCACACCATTCTCCTGGATTCCTAAATCAATGCACAAACACAATGAAAAAATTAATAAAATCGAAGACCCAGAGGAGAAATCATGAAATTATAATCTAGCAAACCTTCTACCCCAGTTTCTACATAGTAAGTAAGCTGGAATCTGTACTAGTTGCTTTTCTCTTACTCCACGACCAAGGGCAGCTAAAGGAAGAGGTTCATTGGGAATACGGTTGCAGACATGGGCGGGGCATCTTCATAACAGTGGGCGAGGCAGGAAAGCTAGAGCCAGGCCTGGTGTCAGGAGCAAGGAGCTGAAAGATCAAATCTCCAAGGCAAGCAAGAAGCAGAGACAGCAACCGGAAAGCAGTCTGAGGCTGCAGACACTTCAATCCCATCCCCACCGAGCACTGAGGTACCTTCCTCCAGCAGGACTCCATCGACAACCTCGGTGAACAAGCGTTCGAATTACAAGCCTGTGGACAAATCTGTTGTTCACACCATGGCAGAAGCAAGATGTTTTTAACTTTAAGAAAAATAATTAAAATATTCACAATTTGTTAAAAGCAGTCATATAGTAATAGCGCTCACTAGTAGACATTTGGGGATTAAAGACTAGTGATCTCTTCACTGTGGGAGGGGGGAACAGCCATTTCAGGGAGGTTGTTGTCGAGGTTTTACATCTCTTTGTATTTTTTCTGATCGCTAAGGAGAGATCAGTTACATACATTAACTTGGAGACTAGGAAATCAAGCTGTAATTGCTGCTGCTTCATTAGCCTGCATATTTAGAGTTTTGTGATCTGCTTGTTATGTGCAGCGAAACAGCCTCTTTCTAAAATCAGCTTACATTAATTGTGCCAAGTAAAGGGTAACTATTCCATTTCCGTCCGTGAGTATAATGCACTTTGATCATGTTTACCCTGTGAGCCTTTCCTTGCGTTTCTTTTTTTATTCTTTGAAATGTTCATACATTCATATAATGTATTTTGGTCATACCCATCCATCACTGCTCCCTCCCCATTTCCCTTCCAACCTCACGTCCTACTTTATTTTAGTTATTGATAAGCCCCAGGAGTCTGACAAAGATCTCACTTGTTAGAATTCGCTGTGTGCTGGCACACCAGGGAATCTGTGTGCTTGCTCTCTCTGGCTCCCTCAGCCCGCCTGCCTTCCTCAGCTCAAGCCATTTTCCTCTGGCTACAAAGTCAGTAGCACTGTTTCCCCATGTCCAGTTCTTCTGCTTCCCTTCCCAGAATTCCAGGGGCCACATGAGAGAAATTAACCTGCTTCTTTAAGGACCCTTATGACGGACTGACCATCCCAATACCAGGATGATTTCCTCACATCAAACTACTCAGTCACGTCTTCAAAGTCCCCTCCTGCCATGCAAAATGGCAACACTTAGAGCAGACTCCTAGAGTTCCTTAGGACTTGGACCTCTTGAGGAGGGGGGCGTATTCTGCCAACCGAAGTATTAGGCAGCCATTGCCTATTCCACCAGCCCTGTTTGTTCGGCATCTGAATCACTGTTTTTTAGAATAATAAATAACATGTGCTACCCCAGGCTGTGCAAACCGAATATTTCCAGAGGGCAAATTTCTAAAGTTGGAATTCTAAGCCAAGGGCTGCTTTTTTTTTTTTTCAATACCCAAACACTTGATAATTGCTGGATTTCTTTCCAAAAGTCTTAACTCATCAGAAAATGCTTGGATTTGTACCTTAGGAATCAGACTAGGTAACTAGGGGTTTTTAAATCATAATATTTGACAATCTGGAAAGAAAAACTTGTATCACATTATTGCACTAACAGTAATTTCTTGATAATTAATGAACCCAAACAGTTTCTTCAATTGTATTTTGAAAGAAAGAACTCTCGAGAGACAGCAAAATGGCTGCATGGGTAAAGGCACTTGTTATGAAACCCAAGACCTCAGTTTGATCCTCAGGACCCAAGTAGTAGGAAATAACTGACTCCTTAAACTTGTCCTCTGACCTCCATATGAGCATTGTGACACAGTCACACATGTGCTTTTGCATACATGTGTGCCAAGTAAATGTTATTTTTTAATTTAAATTAAAAAAAATCCTAAACCCATAGAATCCTTTTTGACACCATTAAAGTGTGGCAAGGCCATCTTCTAATCCAAGGTCTTTCCCCTGAAGCTGGACAGCTCCAGATCTTATACTCCAACCTGCTCAGTTAATCCTTCTCCAGAGACAATGACACCATTCAGAAAGTCTCCATCCACTGGGCCTGTAACTGTTGGGGTTTGCTGAACTGGAACAGCTGAATTTGAATGTCACTTCCATCAAGGATGGATGCATACTTCTGGGTTAAAGATACAGAACAAATGATACTTGTCCTCATATGAGCCCTGAGGATATATTTCTCAGACTCCACTAAGAGGCCCATTCTGAGTAATTACACTGATAAGAGACTGCACACAGCCGTGCCTCCAGTCCCTTCTGTCAGCCCTGGTAGGGTTCTGTGCAGGACTACAGATAGCACTAATGGGGTGGATGAGCAGATCCAACTTCTCACCATTTATCAGCCAAGGAGACTGACTTGTACACTGATCGAGTTGAAGACCCTCTCGGGTGTCCCTCTGGACCTTTCGCCATGACTGTACATCTCCTCAGAGTAACATTAGGATCTTTGCAGCTTTTTTTTTTTTATTAACTTGAGTATTTCTTATTTACATTACGAGTGTTATTCCCTTTCCCGGTTTCCAGGCAAACAGCCCCTCCCCCTCCCCTTTCTTATCGGTGTTCCCCTCCCCAACCTCCCCCCATTGCCGCCCTCCCCCCAACAATCTAGTTCACTGGGGGTTCAGTCTTAGCAGGACCCAGGGCTTCCCCTTCCACTGGTGCTCTCACTAGGCTATTCATTGCTACCTATGAGGTCAGAGTCCAGGGTCACTCCATGTATAGTCTTTAGGTAGTGGCTTAGTCCCTGGAAGCTCTGGTTGCTTGGCATTGTTGTTCATAAGGGGTCTCGAGCCCCTTCAAGCTCTTCCAGTTCTTTCTCTGATTCCTTCAGCGGGGGTCCTATTCTCAGTTCAGTGGTTTGCTGCTGGCATTCGCCTCTGTATTTGCTGTATTCTGGCTGTGTCTCTCAGGAGCGATCTACATCGGCTCCTGTCGGCCTGAACTTCTTTGCTTCATCCATCTTGTCTAATTGGATGGCTGTATATGTATGGGCCACATGTGGGGCAGGCTCTGAATGGGTGTTCCTTCTGTCTCTGTTTTAATCTTTGCCTCTCTATTCTCTGCCAAGGGTATTCTTGTTCCCCTTTTAAAGAATGAGTGAAGCATTCACATTTTGATCATCCGTCTTGAGTTTCATTTGTTCTAGGCATCTAGGGTAATTCAAGCATTTAGGCTAATAGCCACTTATCAATGAGTGCATACCATGTGTGTTTTTCTGTGATTGGGTTACCTCACTCAGGATGATATTTTCCAGTTCCAACCATTTGCCTACGAATTTCATAAAGTCATTGTTTTTGATAGCTGAGTAATATTCCATTGTGTAGATGTACCACATTTTCTGTATCCATTCCTCTGTTGAAGGGCATCTGGGTTCTTCCCAGCTTCTGGCTATTATAAATAAGGCTGCAATGAACATAGTGGAGCACGTGTCTTTTTTATATGTTGGGGCATCTTTTGGGTATATACCCAAGAGAGGTATAGCTGGATCCTCAGGCACTTCAATGTCCAATTTTCTGAGGAACCTCCAGACTGATTTCCAGAATGGTTGTACCAGTCTGCAATCCCACCAACAATGGAGGAGTGTTCCTCTTTCTCCTCATCCTCGCCAGCATCTGCTGTCACCTGAGTTTTTGATCTTAGCCATTCTCACTGGTGTGAGGTGAAATCTCAGGGTTGTTTTGATTTGCATTTCCCTTATGACTAAAGATGTTGAACATTTCTTTAGGTGTTTGTCAGCCATTCGGCATTCCTCAGCTGTGAATTCTTTGTTTAGCTCTGAACCCCATTTTTAATAGGATTATTTGTCTCCCTGCGGTCTAACTTCTTGAGTTCTTTGTATATTTTGGATATAAGGCCTCTATCTGTTGTAGGATTGGTAAAGATCTTTTCCCAATCTGTTGGTTGCTGTTTTGTCCTAACCACAGTGTCTTTTGCCTTACAGAAGCTTTGTAGTTTTATGAGATCCCATTTGTCGATTCTTGATCTTAGAGCATAAGCCATTGGTGTTTTGTTCAGGAAATTTTTTCCAGTGCCCATGTGTTCGAGATGCTGCCCTAGTTTTTCTTCTATTAGTTTGACTGTATCTGGTTTGATGTGGAGGTCCTTGATCCACTTGGACTTAAGCTTTGTACAGGGTGATAAGCATGGATCGATCTGCATTCTTCTACATGTTGACCTCCAGTTGAACCAGCACCATTTGCTGAAAATGCTATCTTTTTTCCATTGGATGGTTTTGGCTCCTTTGTCAAAAATCAAGTGCCCATAGGTGTGTGGGTTCATTTCTGGGTCTTCAATTCTGTTCCATTGGTCTATCTGTCTGTCTCTGTACCAATACCATGCAGTGTTTATCACTATTGCTCTGTAATACTGCTTGAGTTCAGGGATAGTGATTCCCCCTGAAGTCCTTTTATTGTTGAGGATAGTTTTAGCTATCCTGGGTTTTTTGTTATTCCAGATGAATTTGCAAATTGTTCTGTCTAACTCTTTGAAGAATTGGATTGGTATTTTGATGGGGATTGCATTGAATGTGTAGATCGCTTTTGGTATAATGGCCATTTTTACTATATTAATCCTGCCACTCCATGAGCATGGGAGATCTTTCCATCTTCTGAGGTCTTCTTCAATTTCTTTCTTCAGAGTCTTGAAGTTCTTATTGTACAGATCTTTTACTTGCTTGGTTAAAGTCACACCGAGGTACTTTATATTATTTGCGTCTATTATGAAGGGTGTCGTTTCCCTAATTTCTTTCTCGGCTTGTTTCTCTTTTGTGTAGAGGAAGGCTATTGATTTATTTGAGTTAATTTTATACCCAGCCACTTTGCTGAAGTTGTTTATCAGCTTTAGTAGTTCTCTGGTGGAACTTTTGGGATCACTTAAATATACTATCATATCATCTGCAAATAGTGATACTTTGACTTCTTCTTTTCCGATCTGTATCCCCTTGACCTCCTTTTGTTGCCTGATTGCTCTAGCTAGAACTTCAAGAACTATATTGAATAAGTAGGGAGAGAGTGGGCAGCCTTGTCTAGTCCCTGATTTTAGTGGGATTGCTTCAAGTTTCTCTCCATTTAGTTTAATGTTAGCAACTGGTTTGCTGTATATGGCTTTTACTATGTTTAGGTGTGGGCCTTGAATTCCTATTCTTTCCAGGACTTTTATCATGAAGGGGTGTTGAATTTTGTCAAATGCTTCCTCAGCATCTAATGAAATGATCATGTGGTTTTGTGCTCTTAGTTTGTTTATATAATGGATCACGTTAATGGTTTTCCATATGTTAAACCATCCCTGCATGCCTGGGATGAAGCCTACTTGATCATGGTCGATGATTGTTTTGATGTGCTCTTGGATTTGGTTTGCCAGAATTTTATTGAGTATTTTTGCGTCGATATTCATAAGGGAAATTGGTCTGAAGTTCTCTTTCTTTGTTGGGTCTTTGTGTGGTTTAGGTATAAGAGTAATTGTGGCTTCATAGAAGGAATTCGGTGACTCCCCATCTGTTTCAATTTTGTGGAATAGTTTGGATAATATTGGTATGAGGTCTTCTATGAAGGTCTGATAGAATTCTGCACTAAACCCGTCTGGACCTGGGCTCTTTTTGGTTGGGAGACCTTTAATGACTGCTTCTATTTCCTTAGGAGTTATGGGGCTGTTTAACTGCTTTATCTGTTCCTGATTTAACTTCGGTACCTGGTATCTGTCTAGGAAATTGTCCATTTCCTGCAGATTTTCAAGTTTTGTTGAATATAGGCTTTTATAGTAAGATCTGATGATTTTTTGAATTTCCTCTGAATCTGTAGTTATGTCTCCCTTTTCATTTCTGATTTTGTTAATTTGGACACACTCTCTGGGTCCTCTCGTTAGTCTGGCTAAGGGTTTATCTATCTTGTTGATTTTCTCAAAGAACCAACTTTTGGTTCTGTTGATTCTTTCTATGGTCCTTTTTGTTTCTACTTGGTTGATTTCAGCTCTGAGTTTGATTATTTCCTGCCTTCTACTCCTCCTGGGTGTATTTGCTTCTTTTTGTTCTAGAGCTTTTAGGTGTGCTGTCAAGCTGCTGACATATGCTCTTTCCTGTTTCTTTCTGCAGGCACTCACCGCTATGTGTTTTCCTCTTAGCACTTTCCTCCTCTTTCATTGTGTCCCATAAGTTTGGGTATGTTGTACCTTCATTTTCATTAAATTCTAAAAAGTCTTTAATTTCTTTCTTTATTTCTTCCTTGACCAGGTTACCATTGAGCAGAGCATTGTTCAATTTCCATGTATATGTGGGCATTCTTCCCTTATTGTTATTGAAGACCAGTTTTAGGCCGTGGTGGTCCGATAGCACACATAGAATTATTTCTATCTTTCTGTACCTGTTGAGGCCTGTTTTTTGTCCAATTATATGGTCAATTTTGGAGAAAGTACCATGAGGAGCTGAGAAGAAGGTATATCCTTTTGTTTTAGGATAGAATGTTCTATAAATATCTGTTAAGTCCATTTGGCTCATGACTTCTCTTAGTCTGTCTACGTCTCTGTTTAATTTCTGTTTCCATGATCTGTCCATTGATGAGAGTGGGGTGTTGAAATCTCCTACTATTATTGTGTGAGGTGTAATGTGTGTTTTGAGCTTTAGTAAGGTTTCTTTTACGTATGTAGGTGCCCCTTTATTTGGGGCATAGATATTTAGGACTGAGAGTTCATCTTGGTGGATTTTTTCCTTTGATGAATATGAAGTGTCCTTCCTTATCTTTTTTGATGAATTTTAGTTGAAAATTGATTTTATTTGATATTAGAATGGCTACTCCAGCTTGCTTCTTCCGACCATTTGCTTGGAAAGTTGTTTTCCAGCCTTTCACTATCTCCCTAATGCTATAAAGTTGGCCTCTTCTCGTTGATAATGCTCATGTTGGGGTTTATCCACCTTCTCCCTAACTGGGAACTATTGTCTTTCGTCACAGTGCTTAGTTTTGTACAGAGCTGAAAGACATTGCCTTCTTTGAAATAAATCCTGTACAGAAAGACAAATGTCACATGATAGCACTATGCTGGGAATCTTAAAAGTTTGTCTAATCGAGCTAAGCTGGGAAGAGTGTGAGGGAGGAATGAAGAGAGTATGTTATGGGTACAGAGGCACAGTTAGATCAACAGAGTAACTTCCGATGTTCTTTCTAGATATTTCGGAAGAGCTAGCAGAGAAGAATACGAATGCCCCTCACACAGAGATTAATGTCTGAAGTGATGAATGTGTCAAGTATCCCAGTCAGTCTCTATACAGCATACACATGTATTGAAATGTCACACTGTGTGCACACAATGTGTACCATCACTGTGCACTAATTTTTAAATGTCATAAAAGCATTAACTCTTAGTAAAAGGCAAAAATATATTTTAAGTTTCTTTGCTTGTTCAATTTTTCTGGTATGTCTTTGAATTCAGAGGTTTACATAGTCTGTTAAGATTCTTTCTTATTTGTCATGTTTTAGTTTAGAAAACTCTCTGACTACCTAAGGTACTTGTCTCTCTTTTCTTGAGAGTTTTGTATGGGAGGTGAGAGAATGACTCTGTGTGTGTGTGTCTGTCTGTCTGTCTGTCTGTCTGTCTGTCTGTCTCTCTCTCTCTGCGTGTGTGTGTGTGTGTGTGTGTGTGTGTGTGTGTGTGTGTACATGTGCCAGAGATCTACATCAGGTGTCTTTTTAAACCACTTGCTTTTGAGACAGGGTCTGTCACTGAACCTGACACTCACAATTCATCAGCAAATGTCAGACCTCCGCCCATCCCCACCTCCCGATGCTGACGTTACAGTTGCATGCTTCTGTGCCTGGCCTTTTGGTTTTGTGTGGGTATAGAATGTCAAACTCAGACCCTCATGCTTTTGTAGCAATCACTTTACTGACGAGCCACCTCCTAAGATAATGGTTTCTCCCCAAAATATGGTGCAGTTTCTTTGCAGACCTTTCCTCTTCGCCATGTTTATAACCCCGTGGTTGTTTATGCTAACTTAGCAAAGGCAGAAGTCTGCAGGCACTTTATCGCAGTTCTTAGAGTCGTCTTTCCAAACTTGTGTTTATACTACACATTTTAAATGACCAAGACTTCTTTTTACTATCTGTCTGGATGAGCAGGTTCCTCTTACCACCATCCCAAATACACCGCCATCCTAACTACACCACCATCCTAACTACACCACCATCCTAACTACACCACCGTCCCAAATACACCACCATCCTAAATACACCACCATCCTAACTACACCACCATCCTAACTACACCACCATCCTAACTACACCACCGTCCTAACTACACCACCATCCTAACTACACTACCATCCTAACTACACCACCATCCCAAATACACCACCATCGTAACTACACCACCATCCTAAATACACCACCGTCCTAACTACACCACCATCCTAAATACACCACCATCCTAAATACACCACCATCCCAAATACACCACCATCCCAAATACACCACCATCCTAACTACACCACCATCCTAAATACACCACCATCCTAACTACACCACCGTCCTAACTACACCACCATCCTAAATACACCACCATCCCAAATACACCACCATCCCAAATACACCACCATCCTAACTACACCACCATCCCAAATACACCACCATCCTAACTACACCACCGTCCTAACTACACCATTATCCTAACTACACCACCATCCTAAATACACCACCATCCTAAATACACCACCATCCTAACTACACCACCATCCCAAATATACCACCATCCTAAATACACCACCATCCCAAATACACCACCGTCCTAAATACACCACCATCCCAAATACACCACCATCCCAAATACACCACCATCCTAACTACACCACCATCCCAAATACACCACCATCCTAACTACACCACCATCCCAAATGCACCACCATCCTAACTACACCACCATCCCAAATACACCACCATCCTAACTACACCACCATCCCAAATACACCACCATCCTAACTACACCACCATCCCAAATACACCACCATCCTAACTACACCACCATCCCAAATACATCACCATCCTAAATACACCACCATCCCAAATACACCGCCATCCCAAATACACCACCATCCCAAATACACCACCATCCTAAATACACCACCATCCTAAATACACCGCCACACTTAGTGGTGCTACTTCATGGGTCTTCGAGTGCAGTGGAGATGGTTTCTCGGTTCAGGAAACGAGAGCCCCAGAAATTCAATGGCGGGGACCCAAAAGTTGCCAGTTTGGATCCTTCTACCCAACACTGAAAGTTAACGACTCAGGTCTGTATGAAAACTAGAGACTGATTTAACTGGGTGAATGGGGTGAAGCCTAAAAACGAGTATGTGCTGAGGAAAAGCTCACTGCTGAGGGAAAATTCCTCCATGAAGTTTTCAGAGGAGGGAAGAACAGGGAGGAAGAAAGCAGGGCTGGTATTCAGCAGTCAAATGGCTGAGTCCGAGCCTTTTGAAAGTCACAGGTCCGAGCTAGACTGACAGGGATGAACTTTACTCCACAGAAGTTTCCAAGGCCTGGTTCAGTACTCGTATGCACAGGAGGGCTTCTGAGCTAAATTTACAGCATTGGGGTTTTTAAGGCTCCAGCCTGTTCATCGTTGCGAATGTCCATTGGGAATGTGTGTCACATGTGTCCTCACAGGATAAGCTCAAGGCCTGCACTGGGATAGAACTCATAGAGACTGGGTCTATTTATAACAGGCTCTCTTCTCTGGAAACTCTTATTCTCAAGTCACAAATAAAAAGAGAGTAATAAAGACGCTGTCTTCCTCCCCTCTCTCAATAGACTAGATTCCTTTCCAGCCCCTTTTCCCTGTGAACTTTGGAGTCACTAAAGAAAAGGTTCTAGAAGAATCTGGTTTTCACTGGAATGTCATTAAAATTGAAAATAAGAAGTATCTTTGTCATTATAACTATTTTTTCCTCTGTGTGTGAATCTTCCTGCCCATGTCTGTGCAGATGCACATGTGTGTGGGTCAAGACAAGAGGACAACCTCATCTGTCATTTTTCAAGCGTGGCATTCTTCAGTCTTGTTTTCATGAGACAGGACCTCTCCCTTGTCTAGAGCTGGCCATAGAGGTCCAGGCATCTGCCTGCCTCCACCGCCTGGCCTTGGGATTATAGACTCTCTGCCATGCTTGGGTTTTCACATGAGGTGTGGGGATTGAACTCGGGTCTCTGAGATCACAGATACTTCATTGCCTGAGACAGCTCCGCAGCACAAAGCCTTTTATTATGTAGACTTCAGGCCTCTGGCCAATTGTTAAATGCGTTTATCAAATGTGTTCCGGTTTTAGATGGCTTGTTCAGATGGTTTACCTTGATGTTGCTCTCATGAAACAATATGTCATTACATTATACACAGTCTTAGTTATTATTGGGAGTGTGTGAAAGGTCTGCTTTTTGATAGGTATTTTGTAACTAGCTACAGCAAGCAAAAAGCAAATTTTATTTCTTGAAAAAAATAAGCCTATTGCCCCAAAGCAGAGGCATGGTCTGTGCTGGAAGGAACGTGAATGTTCTTTCTCTTGGTTCTGTATCTCAAGCATAGTTGTCCCACACAGCAAAGAGCCTCCCTTGGATACCTTGAAGAATACAAAACAGATGTGACTTCTAATGGCGCTTAAGAGTTTATCACGTGACTCCAGTAGCCCTGACTTACTATGGTCTCCTTCCTGTTCTCTGTCCTCCAACATGACTTAGGAAGAGATGTATACTCTGGAGGAGTTGCTGATATTTTAGAGCCCAAAGACAATAAGTGGAAGATGGGGTGCAGCCAGGAATGCGTAAATCCCCACATCATCGTCCATCATAGAGAGAAGTCAGAGCAGGAACTCTGAGGAAGGAACTGAAGCAGAAGCCATGGAGGACACTGTTACTGACTTGTTCATTATGGCTTCCTCTGCCTGCTTTTTTACACCACCCAGGACCTTTAGCCCAGGGGCGGCACCACCTACAATGAGCTGAAGTGTCCCACACCAATCATCAATCAAGAAAATATACTACAGGTTGCACAAAGGCCAATGTGGTGGGCCAATGTTCTCATTCGTGGTGCCATGTTCCAAAATGACTCTAACTTGTGTCAGGTTGACATAAAAACAAAAACAGTCAGCATGCCAACCTGATCTTCAAGTTGACAGTTTGGATGACCATGCTAACACTGTATACTTACAGTAGTGGAATTAATGCATGGTTTTTATAACAGCCCTCTTAGATGGTGAGGACAGTTTTCAAGTTCTATGTGGTCCCTCTTACAGGGGATGCTTTCTGCCAGATGAAGAAAGCTCTTGTCCTAAGGTTTTGCTTTGTTTTGTTTTTTAAAGATTTATATATTTTATTTATCTGAGTACACTGTAGCTGTCTTCAGACACACCAGAAGAGGGCATCGTATCCCATTACAGATGGTTGTGAGCCACCATGTGGTTGCTGAGAATTGAACTCAGGACCTCTGGAAGAGCAGTCAGTGCTCTTAACTGCTGAGCCATTTCTCCAGTCCCATCCCCAAGGTTTTATCAAGAATAGATGTTGCGTTTTAGCAACTTCATTTTTGGTCTGTAGCTAGATTCCATGTTTGTCTCTAGCAACCTATCTTAGTTTTTTATTGTTGTGATGAGACGCCATGACCAAGGCAACTTATAAAAGAAACCATTACTCGGGGCCTTGCTTACAATTTCAGAGGGTGAGTCCACGATCATCTTAGCAAGAAGCATGGCAGCAGGTAGACATGATCTAGAGCAGTATCTGAGAGTTTACATCAGCAAGTTGGAGGCAGGAAAGGGGGGCAGGGAGAGAGAGACAGACAGAGAGGCAGACAGAGAGACAGAGAGACAGAAAGAGATTCTCAAATCCCACCTCTAGTAACACACCTTCCCCAACAAAGTTGCATTTTCTTCAATAAAGCCACACTTCCTAGCTCTTACCAAAATCGTTCCACCAACTGGGAAACAAGCATCTAAAATAAGTTGTTCTCAGTCAAGCCACCATAAAACCTAATGGTGTGACATGTAATTAATAACATTCTAATCTCAGTCATTGTAATCGTTATTATAATACAGTGGTATGCCTGGTGACCTCATGGTTTACACTGTGCTGATGGTCCCTTCCTCTTAAGTCACAGAGGACAAATGATGGCTCTCAGGACCTCTCCGTTTGCACAGCGTCATAAGTGTAAAGTGCACTAGTGGATATTAATTGTTCTCAGCAGCTCGTGAAAGGAAAGAGTTTTCCTCATGATAAACTTCATTAGGCAGATTATGAACTTGGCCAGAAGTACACCGTGTTACAGAAGGGAAAAGAAACAGAGTTGAGGCTGGAACCTGGTGGAGTGTGGGTTGCCTCCCTGCCTCTGCCACTGGCCACTTGTGGAAGTGGAGGTGGACGGGAGGAAGACATGGACCTGAAGCTAAGGGGTTTTCTGTGGTGGTCAGGAGAGTGTGCCAGATATGGGCTTGTCCAGTTTTCTGGGAACTAGAGTCTGGGCTTTCCTGGGCTTCGCTAGCAGGCCAGAGTTCTGACCTTCATGGAAGGTACACATCATGGACACGAGTCTCCCCTGGAGCCCCTGTAAGGACCCTGCAGTGGGCACATACAGACTTCCTTTTCTTTTTAGTATCTTGGACTCAGAAAGGGCCTAAAACCCTAAGATGAAGACAAGGCTACAGGCTACTGAGGCTGTTCTACGAGAGGTGCTTATAGAATTTGCAACCAGCATTGTCAGATCCTGCACAGGCCAAGTTGAAGTCTCAGCTTGTTCAACTAGAAGGGAACACAGTGGTTTAAGATCCCAATAGACAAGGTCACGCCTACGGATAGTCACAGCTCTGGAAGATTCTCCTTAAACTATGGCGTTTTCCCTATTGTACGTCATATATCATATAGTCACCAATGTGTACTGCAAATCTTTTACTTATCATTTGGGGTTTTGTGAAAAGAGTATTAAGGTCAAATAAATCCCTTTCCCCCTCTCCCTCCTTTTTGGTCCCCTCTCCTCTCTTAAACTACTTAGGCCCAAATCCACTCAACAAATGAACTTTTCGTTTTATTCCAAGATGACTGTGCTGTTCCTATTGCCAGCCCATGCTTCGATCGCTCATGCTTCGATCGCTCATGCTTCGATCGCTCATGCTTCGATTGCTCATGCTTCGATTGCTCATGCTTCGATTGCTCAGGGTAGTTTGTGTTTTCCTAGAAAACCGTCTTTTCATTCAGTGCATTCCATTTTCACGACTGGAGTATTTCAGGAAATGTCTTTCATCTTACATGATAATTTATTCTCACCATTATTTTCCCATTTTTGTGCAATGTAAACACAGTTACTGCTGCAAGCTTCAGCTTGATTTTGCTGGGTTGTCTTTGTATAGCCAATTGTCCATTATTCGGGGGCACGTGTGTTTCCTTTGAGACTAAAGAAACAAACAATGTTTATACTGTTTCCGTGAGACTCTCTACGAAAGTGAAAGAACAATCCTTTTGTACAAAATATACACTAGTTAACCTGCAGTACTTGTTAACTAGACTCAAGTTAGCTAGTGACTTCAAGTTTTGTTGTCTGGATGCATTAAAGCCAAAAGCTCACTATTGAGTAAGAATCTCTCTCTGGGTGCTGGAAAGGGGGCTCAATGCTTGAAAGTGCTGGCTGTTCTTGCCGAGGACTAGGTTCAGTTTCCAGCGACAGATCACAGCTGTCTGCTACAGCTCCAGTCCCAAGAGATCTAATACCCTTCTGGTCTCTATGGGCACCAGACATGCATGTAGTGCACAGACATACCTACAGAGAAAACACCCAAACACATAAAGTAAAACAATTAAATTAAAGTGTTATAAGGATATACCCCACTCTCTCTTTCCTCTGTCTCTCTTCTCGCTTACCTCATTATAATCTACCTGACAATCTTATAAAGAACAAATCACAAAATGCCTTTAGTGAAACAAGGTTGAAAATGATGGGTTTTGTTCAAGAGAGAGTCTCATACTGTACCCCAGCAAGCCTAGAACTCATGCATCACAGCTTGGCTAGGGATTCATGGCAATCCTCCTGCCTCAGCCTCTCTAGGGCTAGGATTGTAGCATGAATACCCTGCTTGGATGAACGTCACATTTTTAATCCACCTGTATATTACCTTCGTAGAACAAGTCATTAGGAAGGAAATTCAAAGTTCAGCATTCTCTCGTTCAAGTTCCTCCCTATATATTGCGTGAGTTGTGAAAACGTATGTCATGAGAACTTCTCACATCCAAATTCAAACCTGATGTGTAAAGAAAAACCTTCTGGGAGACCAGGCAGAGCAAGCCAGCAGGCAAACTCTGCCTGCCAGCACAACAGCTTGCTGGGGTTCTCCTGTAGGCTGATGAGGGACCCAGAGCTGCCTCGCTGCTGTGCTAGCCATGACAATCAAGTTATGAACTCAGCCCACATGTCCATCCACAGACAGACACAGCTTTATTTATTCAAACATAGAAAAGAACAAAATTATGTAGTTTATTTGCTAGAGACTCCAAAAGAAAAATAGTACACATCCTCTCTTAGTTGTGGATCCTAGATTGCCTATGAACGTATAAATTATTTATATATTTGATATGAAAGGAGAAGTGTGATTACCAGGGCATGTAGAAGGAACTAGTGGAATGAGGGGATGGAAAAGGGGGAAGTAAGGGGGTCAGCATGGGAAAGAACATGACGTCACTTTGTGAGAGTGTCTTAATGAATTCCATCACCATAAACAATGAATCTATATGAATTACATATGTACATATAAAATTAAGTGATATAACCTCTCACTGAAATTTTATCTTTACATTAAGGTTTCTGTGCATAATTACAACTATTGTAAATCCTTAACTCTCCATTTAAATGCTTGAAGTGTTTGATCCTGTTCTCTCAATTAACAACCTTCCATTTCTCGTTCTGTTCACAGCTCTTCCTCTACACGAACTGTGTCTTTGAGAAGTTTCTCTTTCTGATATTGTTCTTTGGGCATTCTTGGTTTGTTATTGTTGTTGTTGTTGTTATCATTGTTTCAGGGACACTATTCCTGATGGGTGCATTTTTGAGCTCTTATGACCCTGAGAAGTTCTTCCTTAGCTGAGCACATGAATAGCTACTTAGGTAGATAGATAACCTCGATTTCTCCTGCCATAATTTTAAAAAATACGGTTCCATTTTCTGATATTAGGACAGGAAAAACTTAGAAAGCAGCCTGATACATTTTTTCTTATAGAAAATTTTTAATGTAACAGTTGTATTAGTCAGGGTTTTCTAGAGTAACAGACTTATAGAATCAATCTCCCTTTATATAGAGAGAGGTAAAGGAGAGTTACTAGAATGACATGTACACTGTAGTACAGTGAATCCAACAATGGCTGCCTGTGACAAAAAGTACAAGAATCTAGCAGTTTCTCAGCCTGCGAGTACGGATGTCTCAGCTGCTGTTCAGTATGTGCTGGGATCTCGACTAAGTAGGCCCTGATGCCAGCGAAGGCGCGGACGTGCTAGCAAACCAAGAGCAATCGCAGACAAAGAGCAATGGCTTCCTTCGTCTGTGTCCTCATACAGGCTTCCAGCAGAAGGCGTGCCCCAGATTAGAGGTGGGTCTTCCCACCTTAAGATCTGGATTAAAAATGTGTCTTTCTATCTCAAAGATCCAAATTAAAATTAGATCTTCTCATTTCAAATTAAACAAAAAATTCCTCCAGTTATGCCCTCCATTGGGAGTTTTAGTTCATTCCAGATGTAGTCAAGTTCACAACCAAGAGAGGCCATCACAAGTGTCCTATTTAAATACTTTTTTTAATGTATTTATTTTTATTTTATGTGTATGAGCATTTGCCTGTGAGTATGTATGAGTACTGTGTGTGTGCCTGGTACCTACGGAGGCCAGATGAGGGCAGCGGATCCCCTGCAACTGGAGTTCAGATGATTATGAGTTGACATGTAGGTGCTGTGAGTTTAACTTTTGTCCTATGTATGAAATGCAAGTGCTCTTAATTACTGAGCTGCCTCTCCAGCCTCTCTACTTTTATTTCTAAAGTAAAAGAAAATATAAAATATCCCCCCCAACAAAAACAGATTTCCCTCAGTATACACAGAGGTTTCACTTGGTCTGTGAGCATTTTCTTCTATTAGATCTTAAATCATGGTTTCAGCCCAAATCCTCTTGTTCATTAGCTCAATAATCCAGACTCTCTCCTTGCTCTTATGTCACTGTCCACTCCTCTCCACTCTTTCTGCAAGCCGTTTGCTCTACTCCTGAATGTCATCCTGCAGCTGCATTTATAACTCCAGGATTCTCTCATGTCAATCATTCCTTCAGTTTTCCTCCCCATCCCTGACACCAATAGTCCTTTTATTTCATCATCTAATCTTTTGATTGTTAACTTAAAATCATCTCTCAAGTGTTATTCTAAATCATATCTAAAGCACCAAACTTCATCATATATTTATCTTAAGTTATTGTTAGTGCTAGTGTTTTCCTGATGGAGGGTCTCATGACACATGATGGCCTGAAACTCCCTGTTCAATGCAGCCTGGCCTCAAACTCATGACCCCCCTGCCTCTGTCTCCCGAGCAAAGGAATAAAGGTGCACAGCATCAAGCCTGGCTTAAATTTGAATTTAATTACGTCAAATTTTATTTGATTTAAATGTGTCCTACTTGCTTTTATACTTCATCTCTGAAACTCACCACCCGTTTCCTTTAAACCTGCTCTTCCTCTGCCTGTTGCTATCGTCGCTTTCCATTGCATAAACTTGTGATTCGTTGCCACCAAATTCTTCTCTTACTTTTTTCCTCTTTACTCATCCTTTCTGAACTCTTTCAGAGATAGAATTAGTTGCTATGCCAAGCTGGACCAGAAGCCAATATTTTCTACTCCTTGACCTTTTATTTTTTTCTTTCTTTTTTACAAAATTAACTCTTTATATCTGAGATTAAAGCAAAAGGTTGTCTAAATAATGATTCTTATAAGAGTTAAATGAGATAATGATACAACTGAAAATGTGACCCAATGCCCTTTGAAGCTGGTGCCGTGGGCAGTTCCATTGGTGCACGAGGGAACAGGTACTCAGAGGCACAGCTTACCAGCAATGGAGCATGGGCCGGAACATAGGACCATTTGAGCTTGCAGAGGGAACGGCTACAGAGAACACAGCTCACCTGACCACAGAGTCCTGCTTTTCAGCTCAGTTTCCCCTGCAACCCTAGCTATATTAATTTGGGAAATACTTAGCTTTCAGGGCTCAGGCTGACAAATTAAATTAGGCTGCAAACATCAGTCGTCCCTCTGTGCCGCACCACAGACTCAGCAGGCATCGCAACGAAAATTAATTGCTGAAAATCTATGGCAATCACCCAGAGCTGATAAAAGCCAACTTGTAATATTGCTGCTCAAAATTAACAGATTCTAAGGTTAGAACTTCATCTGAGTCCTCCTTTTAGGACCATTTCTGGTTATGTTATTTATCTAATTAAATATATTTCGTTATCTAGAAGAACAGCCGCCCTGTTGCTGCCTTTAGACTGTTTCCTTTTAGTAAGCTGGGGCCTGGGAATACATGATGTGTATATTCAGCCCAGGCAAAAGGCCGAGAACTAAGACGAGTTAATAAGCATTGGGAGTCTCTACAGGCCCACTCGCTCTGACTGAAATTGCATTGATGAGGTAGCTACCTTGCACAGGACTTTCCCAGGAGCTGCCCAGGTCTGTAGCCACTGTAGATCTTAGAGGCAGCTCCTGGAAGTGAGTTCCATCCAGAGATAGTGATGGATATCCGGACACCAATCCAAGCCACAACGGGACTCTCAGACTCTGCCTGCCCTCATTGGTCTAAGATCTCAGCTTGGTTTTTCTACAGTCAAGTTTCCATTCTTCACCGACAAAACAACATTCAAGCCTAACCCATGAGCTTAAACATGAATGTAAGTATACACATACAGGTTCTTGAGAAGTGAGCTCTAAACTAAAGCTGGTTCTCCCAGGAACTTGGACTTTGATGCTCACTGGGAATTGCTTGGCCAGTGGAAAACCTCTCTCTGCTATCAGATTTTTTCTTTTTTTTTTTTCCTTTTTTTTTTCTATTTTACATTTCTTTGTCCCTTTGTCATCCTAATGGTGGCCAGCAACTAGAATGGAGAGAATAGAAAAGAAATATTAAACTTGCTCAAGACTGATCTCTTCCAGTGTAAGATAATAAATTTACCAGTTTTTCTTTTGTTGGGGGACAGTTTCACTTAGGTGTGAGACTCTTCTTCACCCTTGAGTCTAGCCTCAGTCTGGGGCTGCCCGTCTGTCATAGGCCTTGCCTTGGGCCATGGTATGGTTGCCTGTGCCACTGACCTGCCTTTTCCTTTACACACTGTGAAAGCAGGTGGGCGCAGGCTGGTATAACCTACCTTTGCAGCTTTTAGGTTGACCGCCTCCGAAGCCACTGAGTCAGAGCCCTGTCTTGATAGGGCCCTCCCTCCTTACCAAAGGCTTCTCTGTTGGACCTGAGGACTCGCTGTGGGAAACCAGGGAAGAGAAGTGTATCTACCAAGTCACCACACCGCTGTTACTCCACGGGTGGGTGGGAGAGCTGCAGTGAGCAGATGGTAGGGATAGAAGTGAAGGGACAGGTGGTCTGCTTAGGCTTGAAGGGACTCTGTGTCCGACCTTCCTCCAAGCCTGCTTTCAATCTCCTTCAAGATGGTGCCTCCTCTGCTTCCCTACTCCCCTCAGTCAGTCCCCCAATGCCTGTCCTTCTCCAGTTTTAAATCTGAGCAAAAGCCGAGGAGACCATGCTCCCAGAGCCTGTTTCTGACCAATGGTCCTAACAGGTGGAATACACTAGAACCAGGAACTCTCAGCTCTACCCCGGCCTCCATGTAAGCAGGAGTTAGATCATGCAGGCCAGGTTTTCTCAGTCTCCTTTATCTGTGTGAGAGATCTTTTTTCTTTTTCTTTTTTTTTTCTTTTGAGATTGTTTTACTTTATTTTATAAAATTATAGTTTACTTAAAAGAAGCAAAAAGACAAGGTATTTCCAGGCGTACCAAAGTAAGTGTATACGCCACATTATCAACACACTCAAGGTATAAATTAAAGAGTGGCTGGTATGTGGTTGCTGCTACTGAGTGTGTCTTTAAGACAAGGCGTCACTGTTTAACCCAGGCTGGCTCTGAACTGTCTGGGTTGCCCAAGCTGGCTTTGAGAGTGCAATCCTCCTGCCTCTGCTGCCTGAGTGCTAGGATTATGGGTAGGTGCTATGACATCCAGCTCCATTTTCTTACCCATCTTTTTTAATATTTTATCTTGTGTTTTATTTTTACTTACATGTATTTATGTATGTGTACACCACATGTGTATCAATGTTTATGGAGGTCAAAAGAGGATGTCAGATCCCCTAGAGCTGGAGGTCCAGGCAATTGTTGCACACCCAATGTTTGGAACTGAACTCTGGTCCCCTAGAAGAGCAAGGAGCATGGTTAGCTGTGGGGCCGTCTCTTCATCCCTTGTCATCCATCTTCATGTAAACTCGCTTTGGAGTGGCTGTACCGAAAAGCAATGCATAAGACAAATTGGCACACAGCAAGAAAACCTCCTAGGAAAGGCCAGCATCTCCATGTCCTATTTGCATATTCAAATTGCTTAGGACAGACTCCTAATAAGAGAAATCTATTAGTCCCCCTCCCCTGCTTTAAGGAACAGTCCTACCTAGGCGTAGGAATGGGGCACTGCCATGTCTTGCCACAGCCCTGAGGTTTCTCATTTGCCATACAGGACAATGGGAAACTATTTTGTCAACGTTATTAAGGCCAAAAGCCCAAAAATCAAGGTGTTGGCAGGCCTATATTCTCTCAGAGCCTATGGGGACAAATCCTTACTGGCTTTCCCCAGCTTCCGGTAGCTCCAGGCATTTAGTATGGTTTATAGCTTCCTGACTTTGATCTCTGCCGTCACAGGCATCTCTGGGGAGCCTGCCTTCTCCTCAGAGTCAGACGAGAGCTCTTGTCGTTAGATTTAGAGGTCCATCCAGAATATCCAAGATGACTCCTTAAGAGCCTTAATCGTCTCTGCCAACACTGCTTTTCCAAATAAGGAAGCATCCACAGGACCAGGCACAGGGGCTTGGACCAGGCTTTGGGGGGGACCATCCCTCAACACATTACAGTCAGATAATAAACACCTCGGGTTTTATAGGCCATATGGTCTTCATCACAGATGTCTAACTCTGGGGCAGCTGCAAAAGCCACCGCAGACCCTGAGTAAACAAGAGAGCCTGGCTGCACGCCAGGAAAACTTAATTTACGGCGGCCAAAATTTGAATTTCATAGAATTCTCACACATTATAAAATATTCTTTTCACCCCCCCCCAGACACTTAAAAATGTAAAGATTATTCTTTGTCTAGAAGACATATTTTTTAAAAATACAGGCAGCTATCCAAATGTGTTCCATCTGACTACCTTGGGTTAGAATAATAAAATTATTATAAATCACTGTTTTTTTTTTGTTTTTTGGGGGCTGGGGATCGAACCCAGGACCTTGCGCTTCCTAGGCAAGCGCTCTACCACTGAGCCAAATCCCCAGCTGTTTTTAAAGATCTCCTGTAGCCTTCGCATAACTCCGGTCATCTGCTCTCTGCCTTCATTCTCTTCGCTCCTTTCGTGTCCCTCAACACAGGTTGTGATTGCTCTGTCTTTCCACGCTCCCGCTCTAGCCATGCGAGAATGTGAGGGGAGAAGGTCATTGGTGGCATGGAAGGGATGGTCTTGACCTTGTTGACAAGAGTCAGAGTTCTGTGACCCTAAAGGCACGGCATGAGCTATGTCTCTGAAAGGACTAGAACCTTCTATAGGGGATGGGGTTAGTTGGGCTGGTGCCGTGGAGCAGGGCTGTGAATGGGGAAATTGTGGCGCACATTTGAGAGGGAGATAGAATGGGGAATGAGGGGGAAAGAGGAGACACAGGAAAGGGAGAAGGATGGCCGACGCCGTTCATAACTGGAGAGGAACTTAGATCCCGAGGAGGCTGAGTAAGCTCAAGGGTCCACGACAGGAGAATGGACACTCAGAGATCTCTCAGAGCAGGGGGAAGTTAGGCAAGGGAATATCCACAATCCCCGGATGGAAGAGAAGATCCCTGGAGGCAGGGAAAACGCTAGTCTTGGACGTTCCCACCTGGACTGGAGTTTTCTTTCTTTGTCTAGTTTTTTGAAATGGAGGACAAAGACAAAAAAACCCTTGAAAATCAATAAAGTTGTAGCTGGAAGCCGGTCCCTCCAGTGTGGGAAGTTGGGGTCAGAGACGTTCTTCCAGTATGAATTTGATCAATAAAAGAGTGGGCAGAGCTCTGATGTGTGGAAGATGGCTACTGCCTATTCCCGGGCAGGCTGCTGTGAATGAGGAGCAGGGTGGGACCTGGGAGCCCCCAGCAGAGTCTTGGGGAAAAGGGGAAGAACAGGGACCCAGCAGTGTGTGATGAGAACACTACACACAGTTGCAGGGATACAGAGGAAGGGATACACCTTGGGGAAAACCAGAGAGCACAGGACAAAGCTATCAGCCACCAACCAAGACTAAGACAGAGCCTGAGCCTGGCCTACTGGCCAACAGTGAGGTTAGCAGAGGGGAGAGCCAGGGCATTCCCTCAAAGAGATACCGTGGCAGATGGGTTTTCATTTCCCCTCAGCTGAGCTGAGATTGGTATTGGACTCCCAGTGTTTGGATCTTTAATTTATTTTTAATTTTTCCATTTAATTTGCTTGCTTGCTTGTTTGTTTGTTTGTTTGTTTGTTTGTTTGCCTAATCATCTTCCTTGGCCAAACTTCTCATCAGCAATCTCTGAAGGTAAACAGCTTCAACCATGCCACCTTTCCTCAGGGCACCTCAATCAATGGTAGTCTGTCTCCTCTGAGCCCTCGGGGCTCTGCTGTTTGGGGTTTTCAAAACAGGATATTTTGCAACTAGTTGTTCAGATGAAATGAAGCCAGTAGCCTGCAGGAAGCCACACCAGGCCAATCTTCCTGTGGGCCACAGAGTCTTTGAGCTCAGAGAGTGACAGCCAATGGATCCCGTTCTATACAATAAACTCCTAACATGTTGTTCTTCAATGAGTCAGTCAACCAGCAGACTCAGTCTTTCCCAGAGTCCTACAGGAAGGCTAGCATGCTTTCTTAGGCCAATGTCCATAGACAGCAGGCTCAGCGCAGTCCTTTGTACAGCCGTGTGAACAAGACAGAGCCATGCTGTTCACCATGGGCTACTCCCACAGAGAATGTAATTTCAAGTGTACCAAAATGGCCTGGAGTTTGTTTCAGTAGAAAAGGCAGACAAGGCTGGGGAGACGGTTCAGTGGTTAGAAACATTGCTTGCCCTTCTAAAGGATCAGGTCCCAGTACCCTGCAGCCATACAGTGGCTCACATCTGTCTGTAACTCCAGTCCTAGGGGATCTTCTAGCTTCCACAGGCACTGCAAACATGTGACGCACAGACAGTCAAACATGCAAGCAGAACAGCTATACATATAAAAGGGGAAGACATTTTGGGGAGTGTAATACTGCTTCTCCCTTTGGTTCACCTCATTGGCCAACCTGGATCCTCTGTAGCTCCAAGTTAAAAGTGTCAACAGCCACACAAAGGGGAACAGAGAATGTGCCTGGGTGAATTTATGTCCCCTGTGACCCCCTACACACACACATTGTTGCTTCTCCACAGGTGCTGTGCTCCTTCAAGAATCCTCTAAGGATTCAGGGGTCTCATTAATGATCCGATTCTGAAAATATATCCTAGGCTGGTATATCTGGAGGAGGTCCCCAAACACAACCACCTGACCTCGATAGTTCACAAATGGAGTCTGAAGACCTCACAGAGATAAGTGGCCTATCCTGCCTCAGCTGACCCATTTTGGATTCAATACTATCCCCTCCCCCAGTGATCTTTCATAACTGAGGTGAGGGTGACTTCAAGGAAGATTCCTTTCATTTCTCTACCTAATGTTCTTGACATTAAGAAGGTGACAGTGACCTTGTGTTGGCTGCCCAATGACCTCTGGCCTGGAATGATTCTCATAAATGACCTTGACCACGCTTTTGATTTAAGAGTCTTTGATCCACTTACTGAAGCCTAATAAATGGCGGTCCACCTCCCATGGAGGTCAGAGTGGGATAAAAAGATGGATCCGTGGCTAAGAGTGCTGTTGTGCCAGCAGGAGGACCTGCGTTTGGATCCCAGGAGCCACGGGAGGCATGATTGGTTGCATAAGTTGTGTGAGCAGGGGAAGGGGCATAGAGATGAGGCACATCGGGGGCTTGCCAGTCACCAGCTCAGTGTAAGGTCAGTAAGAGACCATTTCTCAGGAGAATGACGTAGAGAATGGTAGAGCAATACACCCAGCATCCTCCTCTGACCTCCACATGTGTGCATGGTTGTGTACACAGATCCCCAAATGTGTGCATATACCCACCCACATACATGACACACACTTGTTTTGTTTTTTTTTAAAAGTATGCTACTCTAATGGAAGGGAACTCACAGCAGGATGGTTAAGAAAGCTGTAATTGGCCTTCTTATTGTATCCAAGTCTTTACTAAGCTTTAGTTGGGCTTCTACTGTATACAACTGTGTTCTGTGAGCGACTACCAACCCTATTCCTGGCAGAGTTAAAGGCAGACAGATCCTGACAGTTTCAGCCTCTCGTATTACTGGATGAACCCCCATCCAGGTTCCCATAGAACTCTGAGCACATGTTTATTAAAGTTCTCATCTTGTCATATTATATAAGTGTGAAACATACTTCTCTTTTTTTCACTAAACTGTGAAGTTTTTGCACAGGAGTCAATTTCATCCCTGTTCTCACACCTTGTCCTGGACAAGTACCTGACATTTAGCAGATGCTTAGCAGATGCTCCCTATAGGGATGAGTAGAAGAAGGGAGGGACATTACAACCATGCAACAATTGTCACTGGAACGTCCCATTGCAGGTCTGAGAAATAGCCCGGTGGCATTTGAGAATCTTATAATAGAAATGAAGGACAATTGAGACGTCAGCTGCCCTGGGCCATGTGCCAATCGACTCTGGGGTGCGTGTGAGGAGGGGTGCTTTGCCACTGAGTTCTGGGAAGGAAAGCACTGTGTATTTAAGCATTGGTATCTACTTAGACAAACAGGAAAACATTCTGCCACCTCGCTTGACTGGAATGGGAATACTGTTCCTCCCTTGACAGCCAAAACAATGCATTGCACGGCAAGATGTTTCAGATCCCCTGGCATCCCCAGGAGCTTCCTGACGTCAGTGCAAAGGCCCACGGTAGATTGTGTTTCTGTGTTAACAGCCACAGAGCTCATCTCAGGCTAAAACACTGTCACTATGGAGGAGGCCATGAGAAAAGAGGGAGACCTCCTATCCTGCTGCCACATCTGTAGCACATTACAAGTTGTAGGGCTGCCTGGAAGATCAGCAGACCCCAACATCTGTTCTATAGTTTTTAGCAAATGATAATGTGACAATGACTTAATTTTTCCCCGAAATTCTATCAATGAGGAAATTGAGATCTGAAGGGACTTAGTGACCTCACACAATGCAAAGCGAACCAATTTGAACTTGAGCTCATCACCTCAATAATCCCACAGAAGCTCTTCCTCCCTCCCTGCATTTCTTTTTCTTTCTTTTTTCTTTCTTTCTCTTCCTTTCCTCCTTTTGTCGTCAAGCTTTTTGATTGATTAAATCAACTCTTTGACACTTCAAGTATGTACATATGTTCTGTTCTTTCACTTCTGCCCTTTCCTATGGCCCTTCTGTCCCTGAGGACCGCCTTTTTCTATAAGCGTTTTTCCCACATTCCGGCTTTTTTGTTTTGTTTAGGCCACAGGACTCTCTCTGCGGCCACAGCTTTGGAGCTATTCACGCAGCCTGGTGGGTTCGCAGGCACACAACTGAAGGCAACCACTTTCCCCTAACTAGGAGTCTGTCAGTTGCCAATAGTTCAGCAGGAAGGGGTGGGATCTCAGAAGGCCCTCCCAGATCCATGATTGATTGTTGGTTGGCACATTCTTATGCAAGACCAGTGCAGGCAACTACAGCAGCTCTGTGAGCATGTTTGCAATGGGTACATCATGCTCCGGAGATAGCATTTCGCATCCCTTCTCCCAACATTCTAGCTCCAGAAGTTCTTTCCACTCCCTCTTCATCAATTTTCCCTGAGCCTGAGACAGGATGGAATAAATGTACTCAACCATCATTCACTCTTGCCACACTGATTATTACTCCCACAGAAGCCAGATATAATGAACCCTCGTCCATCTTGATCTGGCGTTATTATGTGGACTTAAGTTACCACCTACTTCCTCAAGTTGTCTTGTTTGATGTGGAGACTCTCAGAATTTTCCTCCTGTCTTTATCCTGTTTGCTACTCCCTCCATCCCATATCTCTCGTGGATGGTGGTATTCATCAAGATGGATGAGCCCATTCTCTTTGGATTCTATACACTATCAATCTCACCCCTGTTGTGGCTTTAATCTTTTCACTCTAGAGCGTTAACAACATATTTTTGTAGGCAATTTAGATCTAGCTACTGAATTCAATATAGATAGAGTGGTAGATGATAAAAAGATGATAGGTGATTGGTTGATAGATGAGAGATAACACAGATGAAAGATGATTCACTGGTGGACAGATGATAGAGACAAGTGATATAAAAATAAATAGTTGATAGATACATAGAGACATGATTGATAGTTAGATGACAGATGATTGATTAACCCATTATAGATAAATACAAAGATAATTACATAACAAATAATTGATAGATAGATGAGCCACAGATGAGTGATTAAAAATAGATAATTAATGGGTATGTGCATGGATGATATGTTATATGGAAGACAATAGTTAAATATATAAACAAATGGATATAAACTATATAGATATACATATCCAGGAACAAGAAGAGTCTCACACACAGACATCCTCTCCTTCATGTTCCAGAACTGCCAGCCTCACATACCTGAGTCTGAATTCCCTGTACCACCCTAGTGGTTCCGTGTTGAAGCTGCACTCAGCAGCGTGCGCTGTCTCTTCCCTCGTTTATATTTTCACTAGCTTTTGATACATCACCATCTGGAAATTGTCCTCACGTATTTCTGACCTATTTCAGTGGCACCTCTGCGTCTAGGTATCGAACCATCCCACAGCCATTGTGATGGGATCCTCTTACATTTTATAAATAACCAGGCTCAAACCTATGGATTCTCGACATGTCTGGTTTGAAACCAGCTGTTTCCTGAAATCCAATTTGTTTGACTTTGTTTTAATTAGTTTTTCAGCTGGTTGCCTCTGGTTTGTAAATCAGAGACTTGGCATCCACAGCAATGACAGTTTTCCCCCTGTTTCTACCCTCCACTCCCTTTGCTTCTGCAGGCCAGCACTCCTGGAAAAGCATCCTGATGGAAAACTGTGCATTTCTCCGCTCTTACCTGTGATGAGCGTCGAGTGCTTCTATTTTTCATATTATTTTGTAAATATTTCCATCATTTGTGTTACATACATCTACTTTATTCTATTAATGATATATCATCCTATTTGTGTCTTGCATAGTAGATGATGTTAAGTTTCTATTAAATGGCTTTAAATCGTTCCAAAGAAATGGCTATAAATTACTTCTCCTTTGATCTGGTCATATAAAAATGATATTAATTGAATCCCTAACACTGAATTATTTTGTAGTAATGTTTTTCCCGCGAGGTTTATTTAGTTTAAAAACTTAAAATCTCATTTAATTCAGGAGACTACATTCCAAATTATGTGTTCCATTCATGACTTCCTGTTAAATTTTATCTCCGAAACCCACCCCTAGTATCTTTGATATCTTCTAAAATTACATTTATTTATTTATTCATTTTTATGTGTGTATGCATATGGTGGGGTGCATTTCCCAGTACTCGTGTAGATGTCAGAGAACATCTTACAGGGATTTGTTCTTGCCTTGTAACATGTGAGTTCTGGGGTTCGAACTCAGGTCATCAGGCTTGATAGCAAATGCCTTTACCTGCTAAAGCGTGTCACCCACCCTCTGTCATACTTTGACATAATACATTCATTTTTGCCTTTTGCTCATGGTGAAGTGTCTCAAACTGAACTTTCAAATCACGATACAGTTTTCTGGACTAACGAATCTGTTATTCGTTGCTGCTACTTACAAATGAAAATATTGAAATTCAAATGTACAAATTCATATGATAGATTTACAGTTAATTTTTAAAATACTCTTTGACTTTTAGAGAGAGAGAGAGAGAGAGAGAGAGAGAGAGAGAGAGAGAGAGAGACTAAGATGGGCCCTTCTCCTACTTTCAAGGCCCCTTCTCTCTTTTCATCAGCCCATGCACTTAACTTGCCTGTCTATAATTCTGGCGGCTCACTTCTGACCCTTCCTCCTCTGTGACGATTTAACATGTACCAAGGGAAACCTCTTTGGAAGCAATGGTGTTTACTTCTGGTTCCTCTATGATAGATGGTGACTACTATGGTTGTAGAAATCAGGACAGAAGTTTGTTAAATGCAGAAGCAATGGACATGTAGGAGAAGAAATTCCAATTTGTTATATTGGAGCGGGAGCTAGAAATCCAGATATTTACAAAACAACTGGAATGCTTCTGGGGATCAGCCAGGTTTGAGCTAAAAACACCTCCCTGTTTAACATAGTCTCCATTCTGGTTAGCATACACTCTCTGTGGATAACCTTCCCTCCCCACTGATGGCCCACTCTCTCACCAGTGACCTGCTAGTGTGTCCTTTCCCTGTGGGTAGCACATTTGTGGATTCCTGTAAGAGAAACCCCAAGTCTTGTCTGCATTATGTCCCCAGGACCTTACTAAGTCCCTGGCACTGAATAATGTAATCCAAAAACAAATTAACAACTGAATGTTCTTTGTAGCATTTCTGTCCTTTGTAGTTTGACGCTTTTGTTTATTCCTGTCCCGCTTTCAGATAACTGAGGGGTGCGTAAGGTAGGCAGAAACCATTATTTCAATTTTGGCAGCCATCACCAGACTTGTTTGCCCAGCGCTGAGAACCTTATGTCTCTCCCCGCTCCTCATCTTCCCGAGCAAAGAGCCTAGGGGATCAGGAGACTATTGTGTAATAACAACTTTCCCCTAAGACTTAAATACTTGGCAGCTTCAAGCTTGGCATGAGGATTGGCACAAAGAACAGGAGAGCTGCGTGTTCAAGAGGCCAGAGCCAAAACCTTAAATGGACTCAGTGGGGAAGCAGACAGAACCTGGGAGCAGTAGCCAGGGCATGGAGACTGCACCCCATCTTTTCCTCTCAGACCTCCATGACTGGTCGTGTTGATCAATTCATGGCTGCTCTGGTCTCCCGAAGCTGACATCACCGTTTCTTATAAGGATCCAGGGAAACAATTGGTGATAACTGTTTCCTTTGCATTTAGTGTTGGGTCTCAAGCTGGGGCCTTGAAACTGCAGCAGAATGATCAGGTGCAGCCTGAGACCGTCCTTGGTAGAATGGGCAGACATGGGTTACGTAGCCTTCAGAAAGGTAGAGCAGAGGACCACACACGGTTCCAAGTCATAGGCCCTAGGGGAGAATCTATCAAAAGACTCTGCACAATGTATCTAGCATTAAACTGTTTGGCAATGACTTGTTGTATAGGTCAGTGCCTCTCTCAACCCTCATCATAGAAGCTTCTACCCGAAGTAGGTGATGACTAGCACAGAGACCTGATCAGAGAAGAAGAGACTATGTGAGATATCTGTATCACAGCTCATCCTCCCACAGCTCAGGGATCACTGTGGAAAGAGGGGGCATAGAGTGTGAGGGTCAGGGGCAGTGGCTGACTACAAGGAAGCAATGTCTGCTAGACACAGCAAAGCAGCTGCATGAACACAGTGGTTATGATGACAGGCACGTGGCCTGTGCGAGCTCAATCCAGACCAGATCTCAGCACAGAAAGAGGAGATGGGTAGGACATTCTACCCTTAGCTGAGAAAGCTATGTGTTAGTAATCTTTAGTTGCTGGGAGACGGAAAGTCAGTTTTGCCCTGGTAAGTTAGGTAAGTGGAGATATGGATCTGGAAAGAATTAGGGGATGGGTGAATAGGATCAAAATACATCATGCAAAAGATTCTCAAAGAACCAATAATAAATTCTGGTTTTTTTTTCAAGTTGAGGTAGATCACACAAAATACTTTCTCAAATACCCAAGAGTCTACAGGAGGCCGCTGTAGTGCATATGACCTCAAACTTTTCTAGCAGATCTAAGTGCTTCTTGGGAAAAGGGCCATGTCTCACTCATCTGTGTATTCCTGGTGCCCAGTCATAGCTTTATTAAAAACCATTGACTAATTGAATGGTGTGCAGCCTAGGGCATAACCTGGCATTGTCTCCCGGGCTCTTTGATTCTTTCTCAGCTACATCATCCAGATCAATTCTCAGCTCTATGTTCGTGTGTCTCTTCTATTCGTGATGGGAGGAAGTCAGTGATTCCTGAAAATCACTCTTTTGATGCACCCCCTGCCTCTCTGTGCTTCAATGAGGTCATGCCATCCCAGAACCTCAGCAGGGTTTCTGGAGTTTCTACTGCTCTTCCACATGGCAACTTTGAGGTTTTCTGCTCTTAAAGAAAATCCTAAATACCACAGAGGACCTTCGTTAGAAAGGGTTCCATGCTGGAGACTGCAAATTCTAAAACGCAATAGGAAAGATACCTTTTTCCAAGAATGATGTCATGTGATGAGATGGTTTTGCTCTGCTGAATATACAGCCATGCGTTTGCAAAGAACAAAGCTGGAAGTTTCCAATGCTAAAGAAAATATAATGTTCTAGTTTAATTTTTTTTGCAGTGATAAAACATTCTAACAAAAAGCAACTTAGAGGAAACAAGGGTTTATTTGGTATACAATTACTCCATGATGGCCCATCATTGAGGGAAGTTGAGGCAGGAATTCAAGCTCATGCTTAGGAAGATTTCAAATATAGCCTAGAAGACCTGCCTAGGGAATGATGGTGCCCACAGTGGACTGGGCTTTCCTGCATCTCTAACCAGAACAAATTCCTACAGACATACTCACAGGCAAATCTGATCTAGGCAATTGATGTAGGCAATCCTTTAATTGAGATTCCCTTCCCAGGTGACTCTAAGGCTACTTCAAAATAATAATTAAAGCTAGCTATTACAGATGAATTTATACTTTGAGAGAATCTCAGAGAAAGATGAGAGAAGGAAAGAGTCAGTCAGGCAATGAGACTCTCCTGAGAGCTCTAAATTCCAAGTACTTAGCAGACTCGCTAATGCTTGTGGACATAAATATAAGGATGAGTTATGCATCTATGCTAAGGAGGGGGAAGGGGACACAGTCCTTGCATTAAGGAAGTATGCACAATGCAAGCCACAGAAGAAAAGGCCTGGAGCTCAGCAGCTTGCATGGTCTGACTGGCCAGGAAGCCTGAGGATCCATCCACCTGTCTCCAACATCCCTCACCTGTCCTGACTCATGCTTTGGACTTTACCAAGATATGAAAGGAAGGGTTTCCACCAAATTAATCTGGATTAAATTAGTGTCGCCATTATCAGGAAGGGGCTCTTGTTGGAGAGGAAAGTTTCGTTTTCCATTCTCTGAACTTAGTGTTGTTCTGGACACCCGTGAGAAATGCAAGGCTGACAGGCTCATTGTAGATGGTTACAGGCCAGGATGGCCAAGGCTACATTTTATTTTCAGTTGAGATGAGCAGAGGAAGTAGATATTTAAAAAATAAGGTTTGAAGGGTACTTCTTGGAGGGCTACACAGAATGTGTGTGTGTGTGTGTGTGTGTGTGTGTGTGTGTGTGTGTGTACGAACATATGTATGGAGGCCAAAGATCAAACCCAGATATCATCTTGAGCAGTTGTTTTGGTTTGGTTTGTTGTTGTTGTTGTTGTTGTTTTAGACAGGGTCTTTCATTTGATCAATAGCTCACCAATTTGCCTAAACTGGTTGTTCAGGGAGCCCAAGGGTCTCCAACCCTCTCAGAATCGGGATTACAAACACGCCACCATGCCGGGCTCCTCCACATGGTTTCAAGGGATGAAACCCAGTTACTCACACTTGCATGGCAAGCACTTTACCACAGAGCCATCTCTCCAGCACCCGAGTCAATTCTAAAAATAAAGTAGCAAGATTTGATTTGGTCTGGAAGAATATGGAGTACAGCAGTTTCAAAATCTGTCAAGACTTCCCAAGATACACCAGCAGGAAATACTCAAGGCAGAAAAAGCTCTGGCCACTGCTCACCTTAAGCCCATGCCACAGAAAGCCCTCTGTGGGCACAACTGGCTTTCTTATTTCCATATTTGAAAAGCAATTTCTCCAGGTAAGCCTTTATTTATCTTTTTTATTTTTATTTTTATGTATATTTATTATTTTATTTATTGTTTATCTTCCTTTGCTTTCTCTTTCTTTCTTTTTTACTTACTTTTTTCCTAAATAGAGAGACAAAGAAGCTGTTTCCTTTGTATCTTCCCTTCCTTTCTGGTTGCATTTGCTTTTATTGATACAAAAACGTAGCCCCCCACCTCAAAGGGAGTATGAGATGGTTCCTTCTGGAGCCAAGGATGAGGGACTGTAACCTGGGAACACAGACTGAGCTTACCTTAAATTTCATGGTCCAATGTGGAAACTGTTTTAAGAGGTTTTCACAGTAATAGAATATATATATATATATGTATATATATATATCCCCTTGCTACATATATATTTAAAATCAAAATGTTTTTCAAATACACTGATGAAAACATTAGGTAGGTGACTAGGAAAGCAGAGGATGCTGCCTGATAACAATCTTAGCCCCCCGGTTGATGGAAAACTGAGGTTTTATTACCTTAATACATTCTAAACTGTTTTTTATCTGTTAGAATGTTGGGTCTGGCTTTATCTGTTAGTGACAGAATGTCAGGTCTGACACAGAGCAGGGCAAGGAAGAGCCAGCTATTTAGGAAGATAAAAATAGCCCAAGATACATTGTAATAGGGCACTGGGCCTCGAACAGTCTCCCCTCTCCACATCACTGAAGGTCCGGTCTCTTTATCAGTCTTTGCAGACACAGCTTCTTCCAGGATTTTTCATTCACATTTTCCAGATTAACTTGAATAGAGGGGGAAGCCAGGCACTCCGCACTCATCCAGACTCCTGTTCCGCAAAACAGTATCTACACACGATGCCAAGGACAGTGGGCTACTCGGGGAAATTCATAGTCGCAGCTTCCAAAGGATACTGGATGACTTTGATTGTGTGCTGTGACTGAGAATGACAGAAGCAGAGCTGAGGCCATGGCTGACGGGAAAGCACTTGCTGGGCAAGTGTGAGGACTTGAATGTCCTCAAAATCCACCGAAAGCCAGGTACGGTAGCACATGTGTGCAATCCCAGTGTTCCTACATTGAGACGGGAGACACACACAGAAGAATCCTCAAAGCTTTCAGGCCAACAAACAGGGACACTACCAACACACGAGGTAGAAGATAAAGATCAACGTTGGAGTTCAACTTCTGACCTCCACACATACACCCAAACTTACATTCATGAACATGGGCACACACACACAAACACACACACACAAACACACACACACACACACATTCATCACTACCTGTCATGCACATATATATATATATATATATATATATATATCATATACATACATACACACACATCATACATAGAAATATATACATATATACATTCATTATAATGCATATCTCATACACCACAGCCACATATACACAGATACATCATGCACAGATGCCAAACATGCAACTACATCATGCACACGTATATCATACATTCACATCATACACACACATATAAACATACATACACATACATACACAAGACACATGTGCACACACATAGACACATATGCAAGCACACACTATAGTCAGAGGTGATGCTACATTACTCAGAAATGAATCCTCCTTATAGTGGGACTTCAATTTCCATCTTAATAGAACATGTTAGTTTAGAACAGAAACAGATTTGAGAATTGCAGGTTTTCTTTTCCCCCAGTAAAATCAAAGTGTGCATCTGGAAAGAATACACCTCATTGTCTGATGGCGTTGACCAGGCTGTGGCATTAAATGTTGTTGCATCTTTCTGGCCCTTTCCTCCCCATCCTGCTGCATTTTTTCCCTCCTGAGTGAGAGGCCAGCATTTTGACTGTGTCTCACATAAACTTTCAATGCAGGTTTCTGTCTTTCCCCTAGTGGCATTTCTCAAATCCCTCATCTTCCACTCAACGGGAAGATTACTTTTGTTGCCCGAATATTGAACGCCGATGATTTGCTTGTTTGTATGTGAGGGAAAGAAAGCTCTAAGCGATTCTGTTTTTTGTACAACAGTATGACTCTCCATGGAGGGGCCCTGGGTGGTCTAAGGGCATTCAGAACATGCTAGCATGACCCTATGGGGGAGAAGAGAAAACAGCTTAATCCCAATTCAGACGAGGCTTTTGGGGGTGCACGATACAGCTGTAGCCTGAAACACCCCCATCTTCTCCTTTGCTGTTCGTGTTTGAGTAGAGACATCACCGCTTCTTATGTGAGCCAGCCGTCAGGACAGGCCTGCCTACTGTTTGACTCCAGCCGTCCTGTCTGTTTTTTCAGTTGTCTCTTCTGCCCCAAAGTCTCCCTAGCAGAGTAACCCTGGGGAAAGGAACCCCATTGCCTCATTGCTCTGTGCTCCATGTTCTGTAGTTGTGAAGTATGGATGCAATACTTGGACGATAGGCTCATTAAAAATAAAAGCTATTTATTTATGTAGTGTGGCCTTCCGACAACCTGATTAGTCAACCATTTCCTACTGAATGCTTGGATGTGTTTATCTATTTCCCTTAGAACAGAGCTTCTCAAACATTCTCAACTTATGAGCTCTTTTTGCCTGGGAAATTTTTAAATGACTCCAGGTACATAGATAAAAATTGGTATATAAATCATCTGGTTACTGGTAATAAATCATAAGGGGACTTTAAAACAATTATTTAGTATACATGTAATTTAAACATTTATTAGACTTGAAAGCGAATTTGTATGCTAATGAGATGGAGGAGCTTGTTTATTTTTACATAAATAATTAAATCTTGGCTGAATATTTGATAGTACAGGACATAAGGCGTTTTCAATATTTTTCAGAGCAGATGGACATTTTTAATGATTTGTTTGTTTTTTATTTATGTATTTGTGCGGGTACCTATGGGAGATCCCTGGGCCGGAAGCTAAAAGAGATTGTAAACCATCAATACGAGTGCTGGGAACCAAACTCTGGCTTCTAAAAGAGCAGTAAGAGCTCTTAACTGCTGAGCCGTCTCTCTAGGTCCCAATATTTTTGTTTTATAATCACCAGTCCTGAGAACACTGCTGCACATAAATATGTATGTGGAGACAGGGGGCGCGGGGTTGGGGGGTTGACAGACATGCATTAAGGACAATTCCGGAAACTGTGAGGAATTCCGTATAATCCCAAGCCAAACTCATTTACTGACTTTTTTTCCCCCTGAGATTCAAGTCAGCAGCTCAAACAATAATGGTAAAAACTCAAACATTCTAACAGTACGATCCAAACATTTGGCACTTACATACTGAGAAATGACAGGGAGGTGGTAAAATCTTTATTTGGGGCTTGTGGAGATGTTACAGTGGGTAAGAACACTTGTACCTGAGTTCAAATCCTTGGCTCCTACATGACAGCCACAGCGGACTGTGCCTGTAATCCCATTGTGCCCACAGAGGCCAGTGAGGGGCATTGGGTCCCCTGAAACTGGAGTCACAAATGGTTAGAACCTGGGTTCTGAGCAAAAGCAACAAATCCTTTTAACTGCTGAGCCATATCTCCCTCCTCACAGTATGTTTAATTATATAAACTAAAGACAAAAGAGGTTCCTATTTAAAAGTAAAAATAGGACACATGGCTCACAAAATCAAAAACATTTATTGTTTGGCCCTTAAGAAAATATTGGACAATTCTGGAATTGCCATAGGGTGTCTGGGCTAACAGAAAAAGATTCAAATCCTGGCTCTAATATTTACTGCCAGAAATTGACACCCAATTATCTCTTGCTTCGCTGAGGATAGCAGTCGACCCCTAAAGAGCCAGACTGAGCATCAAACAAGAGGAGACACATAAAGAGCCTAAACCCTGTCTGCTTCCTCCTGTTCCACCCAGAGTAGGTATCCAGAAAAGAAACTCCAAATTATCATCTTGTTGCAAAAAAAGATGTTAGGTGTGACCTGCTTTAGCCTGGAAGATTGCCACAGATTCAGACTTCTAGCAATCACCCCAGAGATTCTGATTCGGTAGCGCTCAAGAGAGGTAAGAGCATCTGCCTTGATTGACGAAGTCATGCATGTGACTCTGTGGCCAGTCTAGAGGTGGAGAGCCAGCTTCCCCAGACACATAAAGAGGACACAACCTTCAGAGCTTGCAAAGACCGAGTATAGGAGCAGCCAGTCCAGCTGACTTTGCACCAGAGCAGAGCCCGGGTGAAGGCACAACGATTTTCATAGACCTTTCGAAGTCTCCCTTCCTGGATGCTAAGGACCTGGGATATTTGTCTGATTTACAATTGAGCACCATTTTACACACCACTAGCCCCATGATTACACACGCTAAGTAGGAAGATTGGAGGCGAAGAGTCTAAGATCTGGAGGCTTCATCCGGAAGCCTGCGTCCTGCCCTTCGAAGTTTTACATTTTAAACTGTATCGTGCTTGTATCAGGTGTGACGCTGCAACACTGCTCCCTACCAGGGGCCAGGCTGCCTGCAGAGACACCACGCAGCTGCCAAGCAGCCTTGTGTGCAATACAGAAGTTTCTGAGGCCCAGCTCTCTCATCTGTGCAGTGTGGGGCACATTACCGCCAACACCCTGGACTCTTGAAATGTTAAATGGATTTTCATACATAGAATACTTAAGCCAGTTTCCAGCACAGAAGAAACCCTCAACTGTCAGTGGTCTTTACTTCACACAATTTCTTGCTACCTGTATCCCAGTTCCCCCCAGTTTCTGGAATGCTTCCACCCCCAGGCTACCTCTTACCTACCAGACCCAACTCGTCTCTGGAAGCCTCAGCTCAGATGTCATTCCCTCTGAATCACTCTCTGACCACGAAGACTACCCAGGTCTCCGTGTCATAGGCTCGTACAGCCATTCCTCTTGCCAGATCCTGCCCTAGGTACACATAGACATCTATGTGTATGTTTAGTTGAGAAGCACCAATCATGCTCACCCAGTCCTAAGACTAGGATTTCCAGAGGGAACGGGAGATATGAACAGTTTCTTCTTCCACATTCCTCGGTCACAATGAAGATTGACTGAATGAATCAATGAAGTGAGTGTCCAGGCTGCCTCCTGGTGACAGTGATCACTAGAAGGGTCAAGTCCATAAGAAGTAGGTCCTCCAACACTTTACATAACTACAGCCCCATAGAGGGTTTTTTTCCCTCCCTCGTAACATATCAAGATACAATATAGCTGAATGAGCCGTCAGAGCGCCACCATAACAGCTCAGTGACATTCCTACTTGTTGTGATGCATTTGTTCAAATGGTCCCTCAATTCTCTGTCAAGAGAGTGCAAGGGGGGATGCGGGGAGTGCCATAATAGGCATGGCACCATCTTAACTTTGAAGTCTCTTTTCACCTGAAAGTTTCCCTTGGCAACAAGGCAAGAAATCTAGTCGGGTGTAGGGTTGTCGGCCTGCATCCACTCCACCACAGGGCACGGCTGCTTGGGGAGGTGCCACGCTGCCTCTAGGGTAGGTGCTGGGCCACATGGAAGGCACCAAGACACTGTTCCAAGGGTGGGAAAGCACAGATGTAAGAAAGACGTTAGAAAGCCAGCGTTGGTTCAGGGGTCCCTGGTTCTGTGTGGAGGCCAGGGCCATGGGACTCTCGGGCTCTTGGACATCCAGGCACTGCTAAGAGTTTCAGAAGAGCAGAGAATGAGGTCAGGGACCCCAGGGCTGGGGTCAGCATCTAGCCCAGGGCTGGGGAAAAGGGGAGCTCCAGCTAGTCCCAGCAGAGATAGTCCTTGGCTTGGTGGTGGCAGTGGTAGTTGAGAGCACAGAGAGGCCTTCTATGGGAGATTAGACTGTGGCTCTGTAGGTGAAGGCCTTCATGGCTCCCCATGATGGATCTTGGTGAAAAGAGACAGACAGTCTGTGGTTCCAAATCGTTTATTGTCATGGCGGAATATGGATGTGTATACCTTTTTACTTTTGGATAAACTCAGTGTAGGCCTGAGATTAAATACCTTTTGCACGGAGGAATATCTGGAAGGGAAGCTTATTGGCAATGCCTTCCCGGCCTCCAGGTAGGTACCTCATTAGCATGGAGAGCTGTGTTTTAAGCCTACTTGACTGTGGTCATGTCTCTTTTCCTATTGTCTTGGTCTGAGATATTAGGGATGCCACATCTGCATGTGGAAGGACTTGAGGCATTGCCCTTACATGATCTACAAATCTATGAGGGGCTGCAGCTACATGACAGGGGTCTGGTGCCAGGAGCCCATCTCTTCAGGGTCTCTGAGGTTTCAAGCCTTTGGCTTGACCTTACCAGATTTTCTCTCACGGCCAACCCATAGTTAGGTATCCCCAGTTGTGAATAAGAAAAAAGAATTTAATGTTTTCCAATCACTAGTTTTTCCAAAATGGAGTTGTCTCATGATGCACAGCACCAGGCAGAGGAAGTTATTGAAATATGTAGCTGCTGTTAGCCTGCAGAAGTCACTCCCAGCCCTCTGTCTCTCTGCTGTGCCTCTGAACTCAAGGGTGCTCTACATACATCTTCTGATGCTCACAATGAGAAATTAACATGGAGTTGTGGGAACTAGGGTTGGGGCGGTTTGTCTCTACTCTTTAACCTCTCCCTTACTATTAAGAGATACAGTAATGGCAAGCATGTCCATCTTGCCTGCTATCCCATGCTGCTGGCCTTCAGAGTCCGTACCATTTTATTAGTTGAAGCTCTTGAGTTGTCTTAGGTGGAAACAAGCCCTGGGAAGCATCATGGAAGCCCAGCATCTTAAACTAGGTTCCCTGAAACATCTTAGACCCGAGTTCCTGTCATAATAGCCAGGGAGTGGGGGAACTGAATGTGCATGAGAAGGCCGAGGGCATTCACTCTCAACCTCTCACATGCTGAAGGACTCTGGGGTCAGATTCTCTGTATGTATATGGGTCTATGAGGAAATCCAGAAAGGTAACTGAGAGGGGTGCCCTATGAGACCACTCTACATAAATGGCTCAGATTCTGTTTATAAAAGTTCTATTTTAGAAGCACTATTTTTAATAATTTGGAGGAGTAGACTAAAACAGGCTATTCTTCCTCTTAGTAAACTTGGTCTTTCTAGTAAACTCTGCGATGGCTGGGGATCTACTTTTTGAAAGCCTGAGGATGTCAGAGACGTGCAAATACTGGGATTTCCTTAAGCCAAAGTCCATGGAGACACCAAAGTCTGCCACACAAGAGAAAGTGGTATCTTCTATTGAGAAAAAAAAAACTAGCAACAGCAGCAGCCACAGCAACAACAGCAACAACAGCAGCAGCAACAACAAGCTACTGGGGTATGATTCACCTTATAGTTTATAGTCAGTCATGAAGTCAAGACAACACCTGGAAGCAGAAGCTGAAACAGAAACCATGTGGGAGTGCTCCTTACTCCCCACGGCTTCTTCAGCCTCCTTTTTTATCCAACCTGGGGCCACCTGCCTACGAATGGCACCATCCATGATGGCCTGGGCCCTCCCACATCACTCAGTAATTGAAAACACTCTATAGACTTGCCTACAGGCTAGTCTAAAGAAGGCATTTTCTCAGTTGAGGTTCCCTCTTCCCAGGTGACTAGCTTGTGTCAAGTTACAAAAGACCAACCCAACAAACAGCTAATACCAGGGGTTTGGTGTCTGCCAAAAGGTATCAATCACCTCTGAAGGACAGCCATCTTACTGTCGTTTTTCTGCACTTTAATTCAAGAGCTCGGCACCCTCTCAGCCCAGCCATGTTCTAGATGACAATATCTCCTAGAAGAACCATATCCTTTCTTCCACCCCACCTACTCTCCGTCTCAGTGTGCAGTTTCCCTAACTCTAGCTTGAGTTCATCCCTCTCACAGGACTTTACAGAGAGAGCAAGAAATGAGCCCATAAACCCCACTGATCATAATGCTTCTTCAGTGAGCAGCTAGAGATCTGGCTTGCAGCGTGCAGAAGGACGCATGCGGGCTATGTGGTGGCCATCATGAAGCTTCCACCCTACCATAGTCGCTAACGTTTCTTTCCTTGTACAATAAGTCAATGCCATTCCTATTTTTTTTCTTTGCCATAGCTGAATTATAGATGCTAGATTCATTGTCAGCATTCTAAGCAGCAGAGAGTCCCCGGGGCCTGATTGTCTAAACTACACAAGTTTACTCTGTCACATAAAATAGGCATGTAGGACAATGGCCTAAGAGTGACCCAAAAGCCAGTGGACATGTGTGCATCGATATAATGTCCCCATGAACCTATGGGATGCCCACATTTTTAACTCTCGGTTTCTCTATATAGGGTTTCCATTCCTGTCGTCCAAAGTGAGGTTACAGAATTACGTTCCAGGCAGCCAGACAAAAGAAGGGAGAAGGGGCCTAATGGACTTCTCAAACTCTGGTTGGTTTAAACAAGAATCAAGGCTTTATTGCTGAGCAGAAAGAGTAGAAATGAAGGTTGTAGCAGACTACCAGCATCTGTATTCTAGAGATTACACAGTTTATCTCAGAGCACAGTGAGTTGGATGTCTTTATAAAAACAGCCTCCAGGCAAGAAGTGACTCCTCAGAATGGTTATAGATGGTCACTGAGCCCACTGGATATCGAAAAAGTAAACAGGTGAACATGGGTAAGACCAGACAGCAGAGAGCTTATGAAGATAAAAATGCAGGTCGTTAATGTTTCAGAGGTTTGTACAAGGTGCCTCTACCACTTCTTGGCCTCTATCCCATTTCTTACTCCATATGCCATTCCCCTCATTCCCTTCAAATGGACCCTTTAAATACGGAAGAAGTGCTGGGGAGGTGACCTGGCCAGTAAGGTGCTTTTCTCGCGAGCTTGGCTGCCTGAGTTTAACCCTCAGTCTCCACATTTAAAAGGCAGACATTAGAACTAGGGAGATCACTCAGGGAGCTAAGTACTTTCCACAGAAGCATGAGGACCTGAGTTAGGATCCCCAGAACTCAAGCTAAAAAGCTAAAAAGGTGTGTTCTTATAACACCACAGTAGAGAGGTAGACATAGGTGGATCTCTGGGGCTTTCTGGTCAGTCACCCTACAGTTCCAGGCCAATGAGAAACCTTCTCTCCAAAAACAAGGTAGATGGCATCTCTGAAACTACAGTGAAGGTTGACCTCTGGCTTAAACACACACACACACACACACACACACACACACACACACACACACACACACCACAAGATGGAGGAAAGCAATGGGGCAGGCTTAAGGATAGAGAAGACATTTTTCACATGTTTCATACTGTGAAAGCACTGCTATCTGATGGCCTTGTCATATTAAAGAAGCGATATCAACTCTATTGAATCAAATAACCCCACTTCATTTCCCGTGAGGCACCCCACTTAATCTCATATCCACCCTGAGATTACAAGAACTGATTGAGCAGTGGGCATCCTGACCCTTTTACAAAAATAGCCTGAAGTGGTCCCTGGCCATCTCTGCCATTTGGTCCTCTCACCCAGGGAACTTGCAACCACTCTGAGCAAATGATCTGAAGAGGAAAAAGAGAAAGAAAGAAAACATGTAAGGGGAAAGGCTGCTCAGCAGGCCCGGCAGCCATGAAACAGATACCAAGCTGCCAAAGCTGTTCAAACAAGCGTCTTTAATCTGTTTGCGACACCTGTCACCAAGGCACAGAAAAGGAGGCATGAGAGATCAGAGACCTTCCACACACAGTGGGAGAGCGCTCTTTCACAAGACCTCTGGAGTACACTTCGAAGCTTGCACAAATGAGTCTGGTCTCTGCATGCAGTTAGTATCACACATAGCATCCCATTCTGCGGAGTGCTGGCTTTCCACGTGTTCTTTGTGGTAACACAGCCTAGCATTAGCGTGTTTGGTCTTTTTGCTAGAAATTGTGTCCTTGGTTGTCTAAACTGGGCAGAGACCAAGAGCCCAGAATCTCTGTGCCATGGGCAGGCATGACTGGGCTTGTCTTTGCCCTCGTATCTGTCTCCATTGACCCCTGGCAGAGGTAGAGGTTGCCTAGTCTAGAGGGAGGGCTCGTGGTGGTGAGAGCTCATCAGGGCTTTACTCTTCCCACAATTCATGGGGAAATGTAGAAGAGGGCTAGGAATACCAAGCCACAGAGGTGCCACAGAGCTTTGTTTTTCCCTCAGGGTCAGCCCTTCCCTTCTCTTTCCCTATGTAGTCATGGTTACCCATGGTGCTTGGTTACCCATATGTAAAATGTTATGCAAAACAGCTTCGGGCCAGGGGAGGTAGCTCAGTGGGTAAAGCACTTGTCTTTGCAAACACAAGCACCTGAATTTGATCTCCGAAACCCACATTTTAAAAGCTTAATGGTGGGACACACTTTCAACCCCAGCCCTGGGAAAACAGACAGGTGGATCCCTAGGATTCATTGGCTAGCCAGCCTGGACTTGGTGAGCCAGTCAAGAAACCCTGTCTCAGCAAAACAGGGTGGAGGGTGCCTCGAGAATGACGTCCAGGGCTTTCCTCATTAGCCTACACATATATAAGCACACATATGTCTATGCAACTTCACACACGCACACACACACACACACACACACACACACACACACACACACACAGTTTCAAGATGATCCTCTCCTGTGCTTTTAACACAAGTTTTCCCCTAGACTTTCTAGTACACGATTCTGGAAACACTCCTGACTTCAAGCACAGTTTACCTTCATCCTTGAGTATTCATGCACCTCAGTGAACCTCAAAGCTCTATTCTGTCTCATGAAGGAGTTGGATTAAACAACCCCAAATCAGCCAATCCATGCTAGCGGCCTACCTAGTCACTGAATCACGGATGCCATCAGCATCCAAGTGCTACAGACAAGTGGACCTAATCCCTGGTTCAAATTGCTTCTAGTGTGTTTGCCCCTGACCCAGCATCTTTTCCTTGAAGTCCCGAGGAAACACATAAGACTCCTCTGATTAAAGCCGGTGTGTGGCGTGTGTGTGTGTGTGTGTGTGTGTGTGTGTGTGTGTGTGTGTGTGGCAGTGTGTGAGGCACTGTGTGGCAGTGTGACAGAACAGATACCCTTGGGAGTCTTCCAGACCTTCTGCTGTGCCCCATGCACCTTTGGTTCTTTTTAAAACTCTCCGTATATCAGGTCAGCACAAACTGTCTTCCTGTCTGTCTTTCCCAAGCCTGGTGTGAGGCTCACAGTGATGCCTCACAAGGCAGAGACGGCCCCTTCTGATCATCTCCGGGTGCTATGCCTAGGCTCTGTGGGGGTTGGTATTTATGGTCACCTTGATTAGGTTTTTGAATCACTGGGGAAAAACCTACCATATCCCTCACCATGCAGCCTTCCTACTGCTGGGATAAAGCACTGTAAACAAAAGTCACTCGGGGAAGAAATAGCTCATTTTAGTTTATGGCTCCAGAGAGTCCATGATGGAGAGGAGGGTGTGGCAGCAGGCAGCCAGGCCAGGAAGCTGAGGAGCAGCGAGGCTATGAACCCTCTGTTCTGTTCCCGGTGACATATTTCCTCCCAAGAGGCGTTCTACCTACCTTAAAGGTACCCCACCCACACCCACACCCACACCCACATCCACACCCCCGCCCCCGGCCAAAACTCCACCACCAACTTGGGACCCAGCAATCAGATATGTGAGCCTATGTGGGACATTTCTCACTGAAACCACTACACACACCTGTGGGTTTATCTGTAACTGCGTTTCCAGAAAGGTTTGATTCCAGAGGAGATTCACTGAGGGCATAGACAGCACCACCCCAGGGGCTGGGTTGCAAACCTGATTTAAAAGGAGAGCGCAAGCTGGAATGCACTCAGCTCCCTCTGCCTTTGACTGTGGACACAATCTCACAGAGCTGTCTCATGTTCCTTCTGCTAGGAGAACCTTAAACTGCGAGCTGAGTAAACCCTGCCTCCCTGAAGCTGCTTTTTGTCAAGTCACACAGCAAGGGGAGAAGTGACAGACACCAGCTCAGCATTGGTGGGAGGCAGAGCCTAGCAGGAGGAACTAGATCACTAGGGAGGTGCCTTCTGAGGCTATACCTGGTCTCTAGTCCTCTGTCTGTCTGTCTACCTGTCTCTGTCTCTGCCCCCCGCCCCCTCTGATTCCTGTGCACTACAGAGTGAGCAACCTCTGCCATGTGCTTTCTCCACCATGGTCCTCTTCCTCATCATGGGCCCAGAAACCCGCAGACTGAAACCCCTGTACCCGTGAGCAGAAATAAATCACTCTTCCCTCAAGCTGTGCCAGCTACTGTATCACAGTGACTGTAAAACTCACAGAAATGGGAAAGTTTGTGTTTCTTAGGCGGCTGGATGCTTCTGACAGAAATGAGGGGACAGCGGGAGACGCTGGCTGAGAGGTTGCCGTAAGGTGGAGAGGGATGGAGACGGGCCTTGCGGGAACAGAGAGAAATTTCTCCAGCTCTGCCTCCCCGTCCTTGACCTGTAGCGAAACACGCACAAAGCTCTTATAGAAACTACCCAGCAGTAAGGAAATGAGAAAGTGGAAATGAGGCGATTGCCTGAAAGCTGCCCCCTGTATGAGAGTACTACCGAGTTCTTCCTGACCCTGGCGGCACGTCAATGAGTTTTGTTGTTTTATACCAGAAGGAGCAGAGTCAGGTTGTCCTGGGTTATGGTTGATGATAACATAGTGAACATTGAGTACCAAGCCATAGTAGGTAAGACCTGTATCTCCAGAGGAAGCCCCCGAGGAACAGGGCAGGGAGGTTCAAAGAGGACTGTGTACATGACTCTATGGATCCTAGAGGACTGGGTTGGGCCCTGCCCCCAGCCCTCTGTCCCAAAGGCCGATGGGCCCCTGCCTTCCTCTGCTCCCTTCTCCCTTGGGAAGGTGCCTTTCTCTGTGACAGTAACACTCCCATCCCAAACATCTCCGCATCTGACCTCTTACTGGTTCCTTCTCTCATAACCACTCTCTGAGAACCTCTCCCAAATGCTGGCAGAAACACGATCTTCCAAGAGCACCAAAAGGAATCCCGAATGGGGAAGCGAGTATACAGAGGCAGCAGACACCAAACTCCTCCGCCACGCGGAAGCCAGGTCTTGGGGTCTCCGGGCCAGGAGGTAACTCATTCCAGTGTATAGCTGGCCAGACACTGGGACCCCTTTCTCAGCTCTGACACCAGGTTTCAGCAATTATTTTGTTGAATCGTCTCACTGGACTGTGAGGGATGAGTAACGTGGCTTTAATTTATTTTTTCCCCATGAAATACTATTTAGGCTGTAATTGAGTACTTCCATCCTTGACAGCAGCTATTAGGCTGACGCCACTGCCTCCTCAGTGTTTCGCATCTTTGGGCGTCTGGCCCCGGATCCAGCCAGCCACTCGGCGGTTCAAGCGTCTGGTGTCCGGCATACCCTGGGTTTAAGCTAGGCCCGGAGGCTCTAAGAGTCAGTTATGTGACCCCTGGGGAGACGGCACGTGGACGGAACACGAAGGCAATGTGAGCACTGGCTGTGTGCGCTGCCGTACACCTGACATGTCCATTAACTCACTCTGCCTGGGAACTACCATCAACCCTCATTTCAGGAGGGAAAATAAACGCCGATTCAGAGCCGCCACTTTAGGAGAGATTAAGTGGTTTTGGAAAAGCGAGGAGGGGGATCAACCGGGAGAGGCAAAAACCATGTGCTGTGTCGGGAGCTACTCTGGAAGAGGAAAATCATAGCTTTATTCAGTCAGAGGGGGATGCAAGGCCCCAGGCCCCAGGCCCCAGACCAGGAAGACCCTCCCTTCAGTGCACACAGGCTGTGGGTGGTCAATAAGCAAAGGGTGATGGAATGTTTACTTTCTAGAAATATTCCTTTTTTCCCCTTGACCCTCTGTATTTACTTCTGCCTCTAACACCTTTCAGATCCTCTGAAAATTAGTGTGTTCTGTGGGCACCCACCCTCCCAGGTCCACGGACCTGCCCTTCCTCCCAGCCTGCCTCCTCGGACTTCCATCTGACTTTAGCAAGAAGCAAAGCCAGTAGCCAGAACCTCTGCCTGCTGCTCGCGGCCTGCTTGATAAAGGGAAGGGCTGAGCCATCAATCTGTGGTCAGGTGACACAGATCTTCAAAGGATGTAATATTTGAAAGTTATCAATCAGGTCTTGGGCTCAAGGGAGACGCTGAACTGCTGTCCCTTTGGGTAAAAAGTTTATTATGAGTTATGGACTTACAGACAGAATGGCAGACAGCATGGCAGGGGCCCTGATGAGAGTTCAGGCTCACAAAGCAGGGCCTAAGTCCCTTCTTATAGACCCCAGAGAAAGAAAGCCAGGCTGTGGTCAGGGTGTCTCTGATTCCTGGACCATAGGAGGAGGGAATTTCAGGGAAAGAATGTGGGGGAAGAGAGATTCACTTAGCTCAGATATACCCATTGAGGCAGGAGGATAGCAACCGCCGGTAGCCTTCAGATCCTAGACAATTTGAGGTATTAAACTTCTTTTGGGGGACATGAAAATAGCCTGACCTTGAACCTCAGAACCCACATTTAAAAAGACAAACATAGTAAGCACTTAAAGTCCCAGTGCTGGGGAGTAGACTTAGGCAATCCCTGGCAATCCCTGGCAAGCCAGCCTAACCTTTTGGTGATCTCCCCTCTGGCCTCCATATCCATACTCGAACACATACATGTGTGTGCCCCCCTCACTCACAGGCACCAAGAGTATCACACATGCTGTTTTCCATACATGCCCTCACCTAATTAAGCTCAAATTCAAGTGTCGTCTCAGTGAGAAGATTCTTTCCTGTGCGTGCCCACAGGGCCTTATGTCTGTACTGGCTGCTGCTCCTATTGTAGTGAACCTCTCCATGTAGTACCTCATGCAAACATCATTGTGTGTGTGTGTGTGTGTGTGTGTATGTGTGTGTATGTGTGAGTGTGTGTGAGTGTGTGTGTATGTGTGTGTATGTGTGTATGAGTGTGTGTATGTGTGTGAGTGTGTGTGTATGTGTGTGTATGTGTGTATGAGTGTGTGTGTGTGTGAGTGTGTGTGTGTATGTATGTGTGTGTATGTGTGAGTGTGTGTGTGTGTTCAAGAAACAGTCATCCCTACAAAACATTGGCATCCTGCGCTCTGCTCTGACACACAGAGAGAGGTTAATTAAGACACACCGAATGAATCAATGGGAAATCAGTCCAGGGAAAAGCATAATGTCTATGTGCAGAGATGTGCAGAGAGAGGAAGGAAGGCTGTGCCCACTGTCGGCAGTGGGAATGAGAGTCCTGGGTCATTCCTGATTAAAAGCAGAGACAGCTGCCAAGTTCAGCCTCAGCCCCGGCACCATTTGGTAGAGGAACTGATTTCACCTGAGTCTCAGCTCATCCAGCAAATGAGAGTCTGACGTTAGCCTTCCTCAGAGTTGGAGAATGATAAATACGCTAACACAAGGGAAGCAGGTAAGATTGAAACCAGCATTAACCGCACGTGCTAGATGCTAGCTGCGAGCTACTCTTAAAGAGTGATGTGCAGGCGAGCTTTTCTTTCCATCTCGAGATTTAGGTGTAAGTACGGGGCTTTTCTGTGCCAGCCCTTGCTGAAATAATGGCATGGAGACCTGGTATATGTATTAAAGGCTTCAAGCACTGTGACCGGGCTCATACTGAGCTATTCGAACCTGACCATGCTGGTCTGGCCTACTTCCCAGCTGCGTGTCCTGTTACCTGGCATCTTGACCTCACCCTGGCCTCCTCCTTCATTCATATGCTCGAGTGACTCTCCTGGTCGTTCCCCTCCAACCCCCCACACACGCCCCCATGGCAACTCCTCTCCTCTCTCGACCTGGGTCTGCCCCCTTGCTGCAATTGGAAGTTCTATCTTAACTCTCCTGTTCAGCTGTAGGCTGATCAGCTCTTTATTAACCAATCAGAGGTGATGGAGAACAATTGTTACACAACATTAAGACAGGAGATGCTTCAATAATAATGACAATGACAATGTCCGGACTGCAGCCAGATCTGTGGACACAGTTCACAAAACCATCCCCCAACCAGGAATAACTTGGAACAGGAACAACACTTCTCCCTGAAAAAAAAAAAAGTATATGTCTTGGTGGGTGCTTTTGATGGTGACAAAAATGCTGACTTGCACACCACAAAGTATCACCTTATATGAATATATTCCCATGATAGACAGTGAAAAATGCTGAGAGTCAAGAGCTGAAGGTAAATATTCTGTGACTGGAATCAGAGTAAGGACGTCAGTTTGTCATCCTGAGTACTTGACCTAGATCATGACCTTGTATGAAAGTAAAGGCCTGGGACTTGCATTTGAAGGGTTGTAAGATCCAGTCTGTCAAAGGCAGGAGCTAGATGACTCTACCTTGAGTAGACCAGAGTTGGAAAGCCACTGGTTTACCTGTGCAATGTTGGCAGAGAAACCCACCCATCTCTAATTTTAGTGCTCGATTCAATAGAGAAAAACAGTCTCCTCTCCTAAGGGTCTGGGATAGAAAGAGGGTTCTCAGAGAAGTGTATGAGCCAAGCATGGCAAGCAGGCAAAATCAAAAGTAAAAGGCAAATCAAAATTGCAAAAAGGAAATGCAGCCATAGTTAAAATGTAGAAGCTTAATGGACAATTACTACATCCTGAAGAGAGTCTGTGAGCTGGAAGGTTAACCCCAAAATTACCCAAATGCAGAGCGGGCATCAAACAGTGCAGCATGGGACATCACCTGGAGCTGGAGCAATGGCTCAGCAGTTAGGACTGGCTGCTCTTTCCGAGGACTAGGATTTGGTTTTCTGGCCAATGTGGCGGCTCACAACCATGAATAACTCCAGGTTCCGGGTATCCGATGCACTCTTCCGGCTTCCATGGGCCACAAACACAGTGCACACACATATGTATGTAGAAGCTGGGGAGTACTCAGGCATATAAAATAATTGTTTTAAATGTTTCTTAAATTTAGGGGATAAAAATCAAGGATATAAAACTAAATTGTCTTAGTAGAGAAGGCATCTCTACATTCTTTGTTGAATATTTTATTCAATTTAAATACTGCAAAGCCAAATGATTTCCCAATTTCATACCACTCCACTCTGATACAGAGCATAAATTAGCAACACAGAGAAATGCATTGGGGGAAAAAATCTTCTCAATAGTCAAAATAGTTGTAACATTTTAAAAACTAAACTGTGCACACCACACAGGCTTTTCTTGCTTGGCTCTTCTCTTGTCTCTTAGGGACACGATTTGATACATTCTTGCCATGTTCCTATTCAAAAATCATCCTTTATAGGGCTGTAGAGATGGCTCGGTGGTTAAGAGCACTCATTGCTCCTGCAGAGGACGTAGGTTCAGCTTCTATTGGAGGTTCCCAAATGCCCTGACCCTAGTTCCAGGGGTGCCCGATGCCCTCTTCTGGCCTCTGCAGGCACCAGGTGTGTTTGGGTGCACAGACATATACTCAGGCACAGACATAAAATAAAAAGAAATCTCTAGCAAAAAAGAATCATAATTCATTCATAATTCGATATTTTATGGTTCTTCATTTAAAAAACACTTTAATTAACGATCTTTGGCTAATTTTAAGCAACGTCATGCAACTAGAATCAATTTTATTACTTGAGTTAATTCGCAGAAGGTTGTCAAAGGCCCGAACACGTTTGAAGTGTTAACTGAGTCAGAAGTTTGTATTCATCAAAAACGAAATATTACAAAAATAAAGTAGTTCGGTGACTCTAAACACCAAGACATTTTCTTGTAAATCTCAACGCTGTAGCTTCCATTTCAATTGACAGAGCATCAGCTTGCTTGACACCGTTGCAAAATAATATAAATATAAATATAAATATAAATATATATTCTTGTCCCAGGCTTTCTTAATTTAGTAAAAACAATATTTTCGACTCACTGTATTCATCAGCAGAAAAACAAATGGCTTCATCTTCACTGCCGAGGTTTGGACTCGATGGCTCACACAATGACAGCCAGCTACTTCACCTTCCAAAGGCTCTGTGTCCAAGAATTAATTGGATTAAAGGAGAGATGAAGCATCATTGAAATGAGCTGATTTTCTGTTTGAAAAAAAAAATCTGATGACTCTGATATAAAATTAGAATCATTTTTCTGTTTGGCAAGTTCTTCAGATAGCTGAGCCAACGGATTAATAGCTATGACTTGACCTTTTGTCCATGCAACAGGGAAATTGAGAATGACTAAAATTAATTATTTCGTCTAAATAAAAACTCGTGTTTCTCAGGTAGGCGGGCGAATGAATGCTCCCTGTATGAGCACCCTCTGAGTATCTTTAGGAACAACTGCCCTTAACAAGCAAACAAGGCCCCCGCTACGTAGCAGTCCTCCCCTCTGACTCTCCTGCTTCAACTTTCTGAGTGCTGGAGTCACAAGGGTGGGCAGCCGCATCTACCTGCATGGTTAGCAAGATGGCTTGGTTTAAAAACGAAGAAAAAAGTGCTTGTCGCGCAAACATTTGGTCCCAAGTTCAATCCCCATGACCCACAGAAAAAGCTAGGTGTGTTGTCTGGAATTTATAATTCCAGAGACAAGGAGGCGGAGAAAAGTAGATGCCTGTTACTCCCTGTCCGGAAGCCAAGCAGAATCCCAGAGCCTAGGGTTTCAGTAATAGATCTTGTCTCCAAAGCCAAAATGGAGAGCACTCCTGCGGAAGGGCGTCTGCGGCTGACTTCTGGCCTCCACTGCTCCCCTTTCACCTTCCCCACCTGTTAGCCTTTTGGTGCCAATGCCGATTCAGATTCACAAAAACACAGCACTTTGTTTTAACAAGAAAGTTAATGAGTCAATCGATCGTTGTAGAGTTACACAGGATAAAAAAAAGACAAGACTGTGCGAGGGTGCCCGAGGCAGTCACACACTCCATGGCAGGATGACTCCTCATCCAGCACGGTCACCATACTGATGATTTCCCCGGCCTGGGGACTTGGGGCCCTTCAGGGCTGCAGGTACAGAATGTGACCCTACCTAGAGAGGTGGTTCAATATACTACAATGACAGAGCCCTGGAGCACAGTGCAAACAGGGAAAGGGGCCCTAGATATTCTCTTCCCTCCATTGTCTGGTAATCTAGATATCCTCCTCCCCATGAGTAATTAAAATACCAGGGAAGTAAAATCCAGAGTTCTTCCTTTGCTTCTTCTGCCTGTGGAGCTAAAGTTGACCATTGGTTCTGAGATCAGGTTTCTGTGCATGGAGCCTCTTGGACGTGCCACAGGCCTCCCATTCATCTTCAGTTCTAAGTCTCCAAGTGCCACCAAGAAACGGAATGTGTCCTTGCAGCATCTTCCCATGGGCTGGAAGGATGTGAGGAACTTATCAGCACCCCCAGGGCCGGATCCCTGACTCAAGTATGAAATCCCCAAAGGAAAAAAAGCAGTCATCAGAGATGCAATGGCTGGCAGGTTGTTTGACTAGAACCTTCAAACTGAGACAGGAGGAGAGGGCATCTCCTGGCTCCCCTCTGCTGCTCCTTTGTCGGTGTGTCTTCTTGGTGTGTACTAGTGCTGGCTTCATAGAGAAACTCTCTTCCAAGTCTGTCACATACTGTGATCATATCCACCCTCTCCCTCTCCCATACCTTAGTCTCCCTTCCCATACCCTCTCCCTTCCCTAGTGTCCCTTTGTCCCCTCCCCTCTCCTGTCATATATGTGTGTGTATGTATGTGTGTATAATCATACATTCCTGATATATATGATATATATATTATTTTTATGTACACAATCATGAAGGTATGTGTGTGAATAGATGGTATACTATTTATTCATATATTATACATAGCAATAAATGGTTTTGTGCTTTAGGGATTAGGAACACAGTCCACAGTGCTTGCTTTGTAAACATGAGAACCTGAGTTCAGATGCCCAACAATACACAAAATCCAGGTGTGGATGCACATATCTGTAACTCCAGTGCTGGAGTAGGAGTGTTGGTGACAAGTAGATCCTCAGGGCTCACTTGCCCACCAGCTTATCCAAATGGTGAGCTCTATTCAGAGACTGTCTCAAAAACTAAGATGGGGAAAATAGAGAATGCTACCAGAATTGGACCTTAGGACTTGTATGCACACATAGGCAATAAATGCAACAGCATACCCCCCCCACACACACATCACCACACGGGTACATACACACAAGAATACTAGGATCCGCAAGTGGAAGAACCCGTAATTTTTGTCTTTCAGCATCTAACTTACTTCCCTGAAAATGATGATCCTCTGGTAGTGCTCACTTTCCATTAAATGACATAATTTCATTTTCTCCTTTTACAAATGAAAATACTCTATTGTACTTTAGTGCTGGCTTCACAGAGAGACACTCTTCCAAGTGTGCCCCACACTCTGATCATGTGCACCCATGTGGATATAGCATGTTTCCTTTATTGGTTCATCTATTGGCAGATGCAGGTCAATCCCAGCACGTGGCTGTTGTGAACAGTTCAGCCATTGACATGGGTGTGCAGGTCTCTGTGGTGTGTTGACTGGGGTAGGCGTGTCCAACTTGCGCAGTTTGGGCCATGTACATTCCTGCACAACTATGAATGTCTCCCAGTGCTCTTAGAGATAACAACATATGTCACACTGTCAAAAGGCTGGGTGTCCCTCACCTAGAATCCTTTGGGGCACATGCCAAGAAGTAGTATGACTGGGTCATAGCGTACTTTAGCTTGTAAATTTTTTACAAACTTCCTTAGTGATTTCCAGTGACTGGACAATTTATTAATGCATCCCCAAAACAGTGAATTCATCATTCCATGTTCTTTGTACATAGGGAAAAAGGCCAAAAACAAAACCTGGCCAAGCCATCTCACCCTACCTAAGCTCCCCACCCTCAGCTTCAAGCCAACCCTGGGGCCTGGGATTTATTTTTATCCTATTTTTCACCTAATGCTCTAGTGTAGGTGACAATGTCTCCCTTTGATATTTTCATACATATATAAGATATATGAGTTTTGATCTTTTATATGTATAATGTGTGTGTGTGTGTGTGTGTGTGTGTGTGTGTACATGCTTATGCCGGCCAGTATGCCTGCACGTGAGTGTGTATAGGTGGAGGCCAGAGATCAAGCTTGAGTGTCTTCCATCAATGTCCACTTTAGTTTTTGAGACAGGGTCTCTCTGTGCTGAGAGCTCCCTGACTAGGCTGGCTAACCAATGAGCTCTTAGGAATCTACCTATCTCCCCTCCCAAGCAGATACACACACCCACCTTATCCAGCTTTGTACATTGATGCTGTGGATCCAGTTACAGATCCTTGGGCTTGCACTCAGTACTCAGTTAACCCATCTGCCCAGTCTCCATGACAATTTGTCCTGTTTTTATTAATTTTTAAGTTATTCTGCAAGATAATAAGATTCATTGTAAACAGGGTTATGCAAAATAATGGGTTTCTTCCACGTAGAAGATACGAGATTTCTGTTGTGCATTGCAGAAGCGGCTGCTGCCATTGGTGCCTGGCCCACTGCTGCTGGCAGAGAGGCTCAGATTAGACTTGGCTTGGTTTGGGATTTCATTGCGTTTTTCCAATCAATCACATCCAACTTAGTCTCAGGTGCCTTTGTCACATGAGGGGTTGCCTTCTACACTTGCCCAACCAGAGCAGGTTTCTATCCCAGCCTTGTACCTTACATTCCAAGACAGCTTCAGGGGAGTTCTCAAGGAAAGGACCCACAGCTCACACCTCCAGCCCCTTGCACTCTGCCTCTTTCAGATCTGTCTGTGTGCTCTCTGAGGATCTGTTGGCTTGAAGCTGCTGAAACAACATGGGGAAAGTCACCTGGCAACCAGGCAAGCTTTGGTTGATACCCAAGGCTCCCAGAAGATTAGGAGATGGGTGTTCACGGTGTCCTGGGGATGGAGACTGTCTAGTGATAGGAACAGGCAGGAAAATCCTCCTTCTATAAGACAGAAAGTGAGAATGGAATAAGGAAGCATGGCTCACAAGAACGTGGTTAGGCAGTCAGGTGAAGGGCATACAATTTTAAAGCAACCAAAATTGTTTTCCATAGAAAGATGACCTCAGCACACATGTTTATAGGATGGGAGAGCTTTCTACAGATGTCAGTGGATTAGGAAATGGGCTCCAGAACTGATCCTCTGCCTGTGGGGTCTCAGATCATCTCCTCTCATTGTTCCCTACAATAGAAACTGTGTTCCCCAATGGTCTGGGAACTCTATCTGACTCTTCCTTGAACCACACAGAGCCTTCTTGGACCACACAGAAAGCATGGACATCCAGCAACAGTAGGCTGCATCCTGTCCTTCGCTTCGCCCCACCTCAGACTGTCACAGGTCCTCAATCCCATCTGCCTCACACCCATCTCTTTTGTTCTTGTTGGTGGTGTCACTCCTATCTTCTGGCAGTATTTGAAGTAAGCCATTGGTGGACCCCTAGAATAAAAGACATGTGCCTTACAGAATGGGCATAGAATAAGTCCCCATGTGAGGGGCTCTGGGGATGTTTCCATGGTCTGCAATCTTTGCACCACCTCAGGGAGACAAACAAAGGCCTCCTTGGCTACAGCTATGAACGCCTGAGTTTATCTAAAGCTTTGAATTGCATTACGAAATTTAATTTAGAAAGTCATGACAACTTTCCAATTTAAATCTCTGGAGTTCATTGATAAAAGTAATGCCCCGGATCAAACTCTCAGCTGATGAAATAATAATGACCTCTAATGCAGAGACCTATGCCCTTTGCAATGGGAGGAGGAAGGAAGGAAGAAAGATGGGGCAGTCTTTCTCAGAAAAGATGCCCCAGAAGATGACCTAGCAGAAGAGGACCCTTGTGTGACTCCCAGAATACTGTCTGTGGACAAATACTGAAAATTGTCGAAGGCTTGAAAAATCAAAAGATAGGAATATCCAAGGACTAGGGACCAGTAGGGTCACTCCTACAGGATGATCTTGGCTATCCATATAATAGAAAATACTTTGAACAATGGTTATTGTCATTTAACAGTCATGCGCCTGTTCCGATTGGGAATAATAAAGCTATAGCATCTATGTTTGTTTTGAATTTGATTTTATTCAACTATTTAAGGGGCCCCTTCTATATGCCAAGAAACTTGCATAGTTATTTATCAGTTAGTATTCACTGAATATTGCTAGATCCCAAGCACTAAGGGAACTCTTTTGTGGAAGACAGAAAGGCAAATAGAAAGATAAGTGAGCTGTGGCCGGCACAAGAGGAGTGAAATGGACAGCATTGAAGATGCTCATCAAATCCTTCCACAGAAGCGAGGATGAAGGAGCCAGGCAGGAAAAGACTGAGATCAAAACAGTCCTCCCCTGAGAGACCTGTGTGCTCAGACAGGGGCATGATTCTGAGTAGCGCCCCACAGAAGATGACCACCATATTCCTGGTGACAGACTAGACGTGTATTGACTTCACTGTGCATGCTCTGTCAAAGATGAAAAGTGTTTCTAAACATGATGCCCCGTTGTTCTAGTCCTCTTATCCATCATTCTTCATAAACAAGGAAGCTCAGATCCAGCCCACAATCTCCCTGTAAATAGAGTTTTATTGGCACACAGTTATATCCAATGGTTTCTTTCCCATTTATGGCTGTTTTGATACCATAATGGCAGGGTTGAGTAGCAGAGAGAAACCATGGACCCTGAAGCCTGTATTTGCTCTCCAGTCACTGTGAAGAGTAGGCTTCATCTACAGCCATACTCTATCTCTGGGCATCTGAACCCAGGGACATGGAGTTCTTTAAAGGAGGTCTGTACTGTACTGAGAAAGAGTGAGGAGTGATTGAGTTGACTGCTGGTGAAGGGCTTGGTAGGGCGATCCTCTGCTCAGCGGTCTGGGGCTAGACTAACAGGAAGTCGTGAGGTCTGAGCCGCTGGGGAGAAGAGGATCCTTTTTTACAAGAAGATCTTTCTATCCACGACAAAAATATGCAGTGCTACTCTTTCCCAAATTAAGAGGTTGCTTCCATGGGTTTTCTTTTTATAAAGCATTCTGACTGAAAGAAACTACACCTCCAGATTTCAGCTAGGAGGTCACACACAGCTTTAGTACGAGCTGACAGGCTTTTATAAGGCAGAGGAACCCACGTCACTAACATAACCCGCACGCCTCACAGCCTCTGGACCTGACTCTGGCAGTCTGATGATTAATGGGTAAGGCAGAAAGACTGCCTTGTGTCCCCTGAGCATGGAGCAGTTGATAAATATTTATTAAGTATATTTTCCTAGGGCTTGGAGCACTCCCATGGTAATATCTCATAATCAAATAAGAAAGAGATTTTGAGGGTGGATCCAGATAAATGCACTATATGTTAATGCAATGCAAGTTAGGGATGCAAAAAAAAATACCTATATATTATATGAGTTGTTCAACTGAGGCTAACCACTGTGTAGATAAGAAAAAAAGTGTGTTACATACGCCACAGGAGAGGAGAAAGGAGAGACTGAGACAGACAGATGCTGACACAGAGACACAGAGGCAGACAGAGAGAAGGAAGAAGAAAAAGGAGGAAGCAAGAGTAGTTTATAACTAGTTTTGGACAGATAAAAAATATTTTTAAAAGCCAATCTCAGATGCTACCTTGGGGTTTCTATAGATAATTCACTCGTTTGTCACCAAAATGGCTGCTAGTCTAAAAGAATGGCACAGAGTTGACTGGAAAGGGCTTCCAAGCAGCAATTTTTGGAATAAAGATAAAAATATGACTTTCTGCCACCCATTTGGGGACATTCCGCCAGCACGCTGATGCAAAGCCCCTAAAGCATAGCCACACTGATTGGAAGTGGTGCATCGCCAGCCTGGGGACGGGCGCTGGGATTCGTTTATTTAAGCGTGAGCATTTATCCTGAGTTAAAAGCAAATTAAAACCTTGCGTCTGAGATCATATTAAACGGGGGCACTGTAATTACTGCACGCTCCCCTGTGGGTCTCTCTCTAGTTCAAAGCCTGGGGTGCACAGCTGCCAGTGAGGGTGGACATCTGCACAGGGTCGGAAGAGATATGACATCTCCACGGCTTCCTCCACAGCTTCCTCCACGGCTTCCTCCACAGCTTTGGAGTTGAGGCAGGAAATCTTGATGAAAGACGCAGAACTCCCAGGGATTCACAGCTTCTTTCTTTTTAAGTTTTTAAATTTTATTTATTGGGTAGGGGTAAGTGTATGTTTGGCTGTGTGCACATGTGCATGCAGAGGTCAGAGGTCAGTCACAGAGGTCATTCCTCAGGATCTTTCCACCTTGCTTCTGAGGCAGGCTCTCCCACTGTACATCCTAAGATTCTCCTGTCTTCACCTCACCATGCTGGCGTCACGAGGGTGTGCCACCATGTCAGCTTTGTAATATGGCTTCTGGGGATCTCACTCTCAAGCCCTCATGCTTACATGGCAAGTGCTTCACTGATGGAGCTGCTTCTGCAATCTATCTTCCCTTCCCAGTGTTTATAGAAAGGCTAGCCTGGGGCACCTTCCAGACACCCTGCTTCTCCAAGCAGAGCATTGCCACCGGCCTTGTTCTTAACAACCCAGAAGAGGGAAACCCAGACCCAACACTGACAACTGAGAAAGCTAAAGTTTTTAAGCCTCTGTCCAAATCAAACTATCAAACCTTCCAGATTGTCAGACCTAATCCCAACTTGGGAGACAGCTCCAAGCACTGCTGATCCCAGAGCACAATGCTCTCCCGGCTTAGCCCGAATCTTGAAGACCGCCTACCATTCAGAGGCGTCCTTGCCTCCACACCATCCTTAAGGTGTTGTGTGTTGATCCAATTTCCACCTGAGGTCATTGCAGTTGTTTGTCTGTGTGCCTGCCCCCTGGAGAGAGATGCTTGCAACCTCCTGAAGGGAGGCCCCTGCTCTGCACACAGCGGGTGCCTGGTAAGAACTGTTGAAGCTCATACTGACTGAACTTGCTTTGCTAGTGACCTGGCCCCAGTCCTTGACCAGAGTTCCTAGGAGACCAGAGAATACAGAATTACACGGAATTCTGTGGAGACAGCTGACAGCTGTACAGATGTTTGTGTACGGCTGAAATCTGCATTGATCTTCTGTCCCACAGAAACCAGAAATGCCCGCCTGTCAGATAATGTTTAGACCCCAATGGGTGCATAAAATACCATCCCCACTCTGAGGGGGGGAAAGTGCATTTTTTAAATAAGTGAATCAATAAAATCTGTAAGAAAAACACACACCAGGAGAGACCTTTTCAAAGGGACAAGTGGGACCACTGTGGGACGTGAAGTGCCGATTGCCGCTCTCTGTATCTCAGATCTCTGTGGCTTCTCAGAAGCTATGCACAGCTTTGGACAGGGGGACAGCCTATCAGGCTGACATCTTTTAATCTAGACCACAGGGGTGAGGGGACCCCAGAATGGCTGACTAAGCCAGCAGCGGGTCTCAACCTTCCTAATGCTGTGGCCCTTTGATACAGTTCCTCTGGCTGTGGTGAGCCCGACCGTAACATCATTGTTATTGCTACTTCAGAACTGTAAGTTTGGTGCTGTTGTGAATTGTAATGTAAACATCTGTGTTAAGGTCTCACGCTCTACAACTATGAGGCCTGGAGTTCAGGTCCCAGCACCTGTGTATGACAGAAGGTGGCCATGTCTCCATCCCAAAAGCTCTCAAAAGTTACTAGTGGAGCAGAGCTATGAACTCCCTCTCCCCCTCCCTCTTTCCCTTCTCTTTCCTCCCCCTCCTCCTCTCCCTTCTCCTCCCCCTCCTTTCCCCTCCCCTCTGGTGCAATCCCTCTTAGTTTTGTGTTTTTTTGTTTTTTTTTTTAAAGATTTATTTATTTATTATATATAAGTACACTGTAGCTGTCTTCAGATACACCAGAAGAGGGCATCAGATCTCTTTACAGATGGTTGTGAGCCACCATGTGGTTGCTGGGAATTGAACTCATGACCTCTGGAAGAGCAGTCGGGTGCTCTTAACCGCTGAGCCATCTCTCCAGCCCAAAATTACTTATTTAGTTTTTTTTTTTTCCGGAGCTGGGGATCAAACCCAGGGCCTTGCGCCCGCTAGGCAAGCGCTCTACCGCTGAGCTAAATCCCCAACCCTGTTTTGTGTTTTACACTGTGTCTAGGTTTCCTCATGAAATCACACTCCATCGCCCAGGTAGTAGCTGATGCTGCCTTCCCAACTGAGCTCTTAATACCCACCCAGCTCATCGTTAAGCTTTTATAATGCTGTGTAAGAACTCTTAAACCAGCTGCAATCCCACTCTGTCAACGAAGGGCACCGTCTGAAAACGCAGCAGGCCTTTTAATCTCTAGGCAAGCATTTGCACGTCTCCACAAGCTGAGACAGCTGCAGGGTCACAAGGCCATGCACCTCATGGCACCATCATGCCGTGCTTTGCAGACTGAGACCTCTCCTGTAGTGCTGTATTCCTATCAACGCCGTCCCTTAATTGCAATGGCATAAAAGAGAAGGCTAGGGAATATCGCTCAGTATAGAGCAATTGCCCGACAAGAACAAGGTCCTGGGTTCAGTCTCTCATCAGGAGGGAAAGTGGAGCAAAATTCCTTCTTTTTCTTTGTCTTTAATTGTGTGTATATATGTGTATATGCGAGAGTGTCTGTACATATAAATGCAGTTGCCCAAAGAGGCCAGAAGAGGGTGTCAGGTTCCCTGGAACTAGAATGGTGTGATGGACAGCTTTGCACCATCCAGTGGGGGTCCTAAGAACCAAACTCAAGTCATCTAGAAGAATAGTAAGGGCTCTCACCCACCGAACCATCTTTCTAGCCTCAAAGATAAATCTCTGGATGTTGAAAGTACTTACATGTCATTTTTCTCATTTTGTGTAAACACGTATTTGGCCATCGGATATGTGCTACAAGCATGTCAATAAATGAAAATTCCTCTCAGAATGGTGCTAAATAGGTTCCCGATTTTTAAAAGTCTATCTGACATTCCTTATGATTTTTTTAGTATTAAGTATCATAAGTCATATAGTCTAAGGATAAAAATATAAAAAAATAGTTCAGAAAATACTTGTAAATAATCATTAAGAGGGGCTGCAGGAGAAAGAGCTCAGTCACTGAGTGCCCCCCTGTGCAAGGAGGAGGACCTGAGTTAGTCTACTGGGGCGAGGCAAGGTCTCTTCTGGACCCAGAACTCATAACTTGGCCAGGGTGGAAGCCAGCCCCAATGACCATCCTCCATCTGATACCCTGGGACGGAGGGTTACAAGCATTTGTGGAGACACCCAACTTGTTACATAGGTGCTAGAATCTGAACTCCAGTGTCCATAGTTGTAGAGCATGAGAACTTAACCTCCGAGCCATCCCTCAGGCTCTCCCCAACCCACCCTGAAAAGGACCTGAATTTGATCCCCAGAATTCATGTGGAAAAGTTGGAACATGGGGGTACACACCTGTAATCCTAGCATTGTGCAGCCAGGGGCAGGCAGATTCCTGTAGCTTAGCTATGGCCAGCTAGCATAGCCTAATTGGTGAGCCCCAGGGTTCAGAGAGAGACCGTCTCAAAAGACTATACATGGTTTCTGGGAAACAACATTGGGGATTGGCTCCTGGCCTCTATACATAGACAAACACAAATACTGTAAACCAGTGGGCATCTGGGAATTCCTACGGGCAGGAAAAGCACATAGTAACAGAACACTGACACATACTGACAGAACACTGTCCTTTCTTCTGTACTGCAGATACATGGCCATCATCCACCCTCTCCAGCCCCGGCTCTCAGCCACGGCTACCAAAGTGGTCATCTTTGTCATCTGGGTCCTGGCTCTCCTGCTGGCCTTTCCACAAGGCTACTACTCCACCACAGAGACCATGCCCAGCAGAGTCGTGTGCATGATCGAGTGGCCGGAGCATCCCAACAGGACTTATGAGAAAGCGTGAGTAGAGATTTGCCTGTCTTGTGATCGGCTCGGAAGCCGCTTGGTGCTGTGCAGAACCTTGTCCTGACCTCTCCCCATTTTCCTTCTATATTCTTGCATCAGTGAGGGTTTCACACATGTCTGCCTGACTTCCTCACATCCACTTCTCTGACACGGTGTTGATACATCTACCACTATTAGGGGGATGGCGTCCCCAGTACGGCGATTAAGGATAGTTAAGACCTAGTTGCCATTACAGATGCATCCCAGGATTCTGGAGCAGCAGACCCTTGGGTGCTCCACCATCTCTCTTGGGCCTTTTGTGTAAGACACTTCCCTGCTAGGATCTACATTTCTGTGATGTCACTGTACCAGGCACAGTATGCTGGGAGGTGGGAATGTCTCCACTCCAGTCTCTCTCAGCAGTGGCCTGCTCCTCTCCCCTCTGGTACAATCCCTCTGCAGCTTGTGTCTCACACCGTCTGCAATTTCCTAAGGAATCTAAGTGGCTATTGCTCCCGTGGTAGCTGGTACCCTAGGACGTATGTTATAGACTACCCCTCTTTCCTATAAACCACAGCTCTACTCCCTGCCCCCTTTCTCCCTCCTAAACAATGCCACTGCCCTTGACTCTCTTAGCTCATAAGCTGCCTCTAAGGAAGCGTCAATCCGAAGCCCTTTCGGAGTTTACGGTGTGAGAACTGAGACATCCCGATCAGATGCGAGCATGGGAGGCCTTTTAGTGTCTAGGGGTTGCAGAACACATACAAGCAGGCCTGCTTGTCTTGCAGGAGTGGGGCTGGTCACGGACAACCCTTTTTCAAGATGTCTTAGTAATTTTCCCTAATGCTTCTTACCCTGGAGGCAACACCGAAATTCCTTATTCTTTACTTTGTTCCACCCAGCTGAAGGGTGGTGATAGGAAATTTACATAAGCATCCATTTTTGTGGACTGAGAGAGCCAGGATAAAGTGGGTCTTTGGGAAAGCTCGCTGAAGTCCTCCAAACTCAGGCTTGTTATTCGAATCAAAAAACAGCGCTGATGTGAGAAACAGAAGTCCTGAGATTTTAACTATGAATTGCCACTGGCCGTGTGATCGCAGGCAAGAATCCCAGCGTCTCATCTTTTCCCTAATGGAAGGAAATAAAACATTGTTTCCTGTAAACAGGCGTCATGAGTATCGGATGAAATGAGGCATATCTCACGTTGTAAACTAGCAAATGTCAAACGGGACTTATAACGGGAATTCATTGGACAACACTGTAATTGTGTGGTCTTTAAGCTTACTAAGTGCTAAGATAACGCATGGTATCTGTCAGGTCACATAGATATGAGACTTCCACACAGCCCCTCTGGTGTGTCTGTTACATGGAGCACAGAAGTGTGGCTTGCCAGGAAGCGATGCATAAGACTGAGACAGGGCTCTCCAGACACCGACAAAGGAATCTATCCATCAAGCAGTGGAGGGTGAGTGCTCAGCCCTTAAGGAGATGCTGTAAAATAAGTCTTTCTGGGGAACTCTGAGCAAGGTCTCAGTGGAACAAAGAGTGTGGCTCCATCAGCTGTACAGACCTGTGAACAGGACCCGCCCAGGTCTCCTCCAAGCAAGGAGGAAAATACCTGTTAAAACTCCTCATAAAAGGGGCTGGGGATTTAGCTCAGTGGTAGAGCGCTTACCTAGGAAGCACAAGGCCCTGGGTTCGGTCCCCAGCTCCGAAAAAAAAGAACAAAAAAAAAAAAAAAACAACAACAACTCCTCATAAAAACAAACACATACCGAGCTACCTCTCAAGATACCCACAAGTTCTTTATTCTCACAACAAATTTAAAGCTGAACTCTGAATAGCTTTCTCTTCCCACACAACTGTGGCGTTTTAGTCAACAAACAGTGATACTCAGACACTTGCTTGAGAACATCTTGTTGATTTGCGTTTATTAATGACTAGAAATTTCCTTTGAGACTCAATGCAAAGCACTGGGACTGTCATCTTGCCTCGTTTTGAGAACTCAGAGGGAGGTGCTATGGGCTGTGTGGGTGAGCTTGCTGTCACTGTTTATTTTACACAGCCACTGTTCTAATTTCAGTCTGTCACCACAGTAAAGCACTCTGACCAAAAGAAAGCTCAGGAAAGATAGAGTTTATTTGGCTTATACTCTCAGGTTACCATACATCATTGAGGAAACTCAAGGCAGATGCTTAAAGCGGAACCGTAGAACACTGCTTACTGGCCCACTCTCTGGCTCTCTCATAGCCAGTTTTCTTATACCATGTGCCAAGAGAACAATGCTCCCCACAGTGGGCTGAACCCTTCCATAACAATCAAGGCAATCAAGACAATCTTCAAAAGACAGGCCAACTGTAGGGCTGTGGGCTGTGAAAGTTACCCTGATTCCTGGTCGAGATAGGTTGAATCCCCCCCCCAACCATAACAGGGACAGCAAGAGCATTCCCAGTCTCCCGGGAGATCAGGCCCTTCTCCCGTAGCTGCAGCACCACCCCCACCCCCACAACCCCAGGTAGAGAGGTTTGAGATAGGTCAGTCACATAGGACAAACCTCTCCTCCAAAGGTGAGGACATGACCACAGGTTACATAGGCTCAAGACCGCTCAGTCAAAGAAGCAGGACCACGCCCCCAAATATGTAGATGAGGTCTTCCCAAGCTCTCAGGGCAAACCAATAGGAAGTGCCTGCTGTCAGACACTGACCCATCCAAAAACTGTATTTAAGAATCGTGTTCAGAAGGATTAAAGGTGTACAGGAATTATTCCAGCCTCTGAGAGCTTCTGTCATAGAGCTGTATCACCGCTGCCTGGGGAAGAGATCTGCTCTCCCTAAATCGCCACCAGAAGCTCCCTGCACCCCTTGCCAGCTAGCCAGTCTCTTGCTGGCTCAGCCTAGCCCAGCAACTGAAGCCGCAGAGGTGGAGCAGCACCAGCAGCGGAGGTGGTGAAAGCTGTTGCCCTCCCTACCTGAGCTCTCTCCCCTTTGCCTGAACCGGAGCATCTAGATGGGCCAGAGATCTCTGTGGAGAGCCCCTGGCGCAAAGCCGCACAGCCAACCTCATAAAGACAAGTATTTAATCATGATCTTATTTTGGATGATTCTAAGTTTTACCAAGTTGAAGGCTAATGGAAAATGGTAACCTATAAAACGTGACTCTGGGTTTGTGAGCATTTGAGATTATTTACTCAGGAGATAGATAACAATTTTATTTTCTAATACTAAGTTTAAAAAACCTATTTGCCATTCATTCATACATTGGCTATGATACAAACATAATACCAGTGCATAACAGTTTCCACGTTGAGTGCCATTTCCTGTGTGTTGATATCCTCTATAATGTGTTATGCTATCTTTCTAGAGGTTTAAATTTTAACAAGTTTATATTCTCTCCTTTACAACTAGTGATTGTCCTTTCCATAGTACATAACAATCCTAAAGTTGATATCAGATGGGAACTGTCTTGAGGCATTGGGATAACTACGATGAACATGGTGGCCCCAGTTCAATGAGATCATCCCCCAGCCTTATCATTTCCAGTTCAATCATTAAGAGGCAGCTCCTTTCAGGCTTCGAGTCTGCTAGTGTCCTCCATATGGAAGCACTAGGAGAAGTAAGTGTGTTGGTTAGTCCCAATGGTCATTCTGACAAGACTTAGGCTCACCGTGAAAACACATCTTTAGGTGGGAGGGTGTTCCCAGAAAGGTGTAACTGAGAAACGGAGACCCAGCCTGAATATGAGTGGTGCCAAACCATGGACTCAGCTCCAGGACTGAATTTAAAAAGGAGAGCAAGCTGAGCATGGACCTCCATCTCCTTCTGCTTCTTGACTGTGGGTGCAAAGTGACCAGCTGCCTCGGGCTCCTGCGTCCATGCCTTCTCCTCTAATAGACTGTGTCTCCTCACAGTGTGAAACAAAGTAACGTCCCTTCCTTACGTGTTCCTTCCTCACGTTGCTTTTTCTCCAGGTGTTTTGTCTCAGCAACAGAAAACTTACTAACATCAAAAGCAAATGACTCTCATGACGTGTGGGGCCCAACGGCCCGCATGTGGTAAGGGTCTAATGAATGCTCACAGCTGATATGAGCAACATTCACTGGTCAGGTGGCCGGCAGGGAGGCAGGAAGCTAAGCAGACGCTTAGGCTCAATTTCTGATAGATGTTTTGTACCAACAAATTAATGACATAGAAGTATTGTATAAAACATCATAAATGCCTTCCAAAGCTAACACTCATCATTCAGATCCTTTGATAAATACACAAATTCAGTGAAGAACTGTGAAAGGCGGGTGGCTCAAGGAAAAAATAGACTAAGTATTAAACACACATGTTACAAAGAAAGTTCTAATATTTGATTGGTATAAGAGAGACATTTAACTTTAGTGTGCATGAAAAGCAGAAATTCAAACCATAAGGAGGTCATGGTACACACCCTCAGACTAGCTGATGGCTTGACCCAACTTAAGTTTTCTAAGTTCTGCAAAGACAGAAACAATGAAAACTTTTGTTGGCTGCTAGAAAAAAATCTAAATTTGCAAAATTGCGTTGTAAAAATGCTCAAAAACAGGAACTATACTTGCCCAGAGGTTTCTCTCAGTGGTGATTACCCTAGCAAACCTCATTTTTCTCTGAACCCAGTGTGTTGTGGTTTGCCCTGGAGTTATCTGTATTTTGATGCTATTTCCACCGCCCCAAGGTGGGCGGCCTAGTCAGGAACTCAGGACTCAGGTGACTTCACCAGAACCTTCTCCCCATTTAATTTGTAAAATACAGATGAGAGCAGGTACAAGATAGAAGGAGGCCTGTCATTGGACGAGAAGGAAGGACGGGTGAGAGAAAAGTTTGAAGGAAGAGGAGGAGACTGGAATGGAAAGAGGAGAGACAGGAGGGACAGAGAGAGTAGTCACGGCAGAGAGAAAATGGAAGCTGACGTTAAGATTCCACTCTGTATTTACAGGTTGTTATTAATGTTCTTAAGGGATGGATGTGTACTGGGCTTTGTATGTTTAGGTGGGCAATTATATCTTATCAATCGGGTCAAAGGTTATTGTGTTGTGTGTTTTTTCATGTGGAGAATTGAGTTTGGGAGAGTGTGTGACGGCAGAGGGGCCACCACGGAGTTGGGATGTATGTTTCAGACAAGATATCCAGCAGATATCTTGGGCACCACAGTGCTGGACCTGGTGGGAGATAAAAGACAGTTTTTATTTTTTATATTTTTACAACAACACTTCTCTGAACTGAATGCATATAGCATCTTTCTCAGATCAGCATTATTCTTACTCACCTAAGCTGGAGAGATTTCATACGATCATCAGTAGAATATTTGTTTACCGATGCACCCTCTATCACTAATAAAATCAGCAAAATGTACCTCCATGGGTGGCTCTTACAAAATTCAAGAATAAGCATAGCAAAATGACATTCTGTATTTGTCAGGGCTCTGGCAGAGCCTCTCAGGAGACAGCTATATCAGGTTTCTGTCAGCAAGCACTTCTTGGCATCTGCAATAGTGTCTGGGTCCCCAGTGGAGGAGTTAGAGAGAGAACTGAAGGAGCTGAAGGGGTTTACAACCCCATAGGAAGAACAACATCAACCAACCAGAGTTCTCAGAGCTCCCAGGGACTAAACCACCAACCACAGAGTTCACATGGAGGGACCCATGACTCCAGCCGTATGTGTAGCAGAGGATGGCCTTGTAGGGCATCAATGGAAGGAGAGGCCCTTGGTCCTGTGAAAGGTTGATGCCCCAGTGTAGGGGAACCCCAGCGCAGGGAGGCAGGAGGGATTGGGTAGGTGGGCAGAGGAGCAGGGAGAAGGAGGATGGGATAGGGAGTTTCCAGAAAGAAAACCAGGAAAGGGGATAACATTTGAAATATAAATAAATAAAATATCCAATAAAAATAATAACAAATAGCTAAAACCAAAAAATGGCATTCTTGAAATATATAATGAGTTGGGAGAAAATCGAATTTCAGCAAGGAAGCGACACCCTTTAAGCAAAGGTGTGCGGGAACAGAGGCGCCTGGGGAGCCTCTGGTGGGATATTGGGGTTGTACTTCTTGAACTTGATGGCTGTGGCATCTGTGTTTGCTGAAAGGTTGCAAGAACAGATATTCTGTTACTTTGGACCCTGTATAGTTCATATTTTCAACCTGAAACTAAATGTAATACAAAGATTCTTATTGCTACAAGCTATTAAGAAGATGTTTTCTCTAGGATGAACCAAAATATTCTACCCAGAATATACAGGAGAAATTTTCTTCTGAGGTGTAGCCTCTGTCTATGACGATGTTCCTTACAGAAACTTGCCTTAAAGTAAATCACATCGGAATGTGTTATCGCCTGTTCTGGTGCTTACCGGACCTCCTGCTTTTGCTTTGCTGACTTCTATGAGTCGTTTCACCTTGAGTTTTTTCCCAACTAGCTAAAGAAAGAGAAGACAAATTCTTATCTCTAGAAGGGGCACAGCCCCAGCTGGTGCTGTCTTCATGGACAGGAGACTCGGAGCCTCAAAACTATGTAGATGTACAGATGTTCACTTCCACAGAGTCAGTCACAACTTTATTCTGCATTTTAAGAGACGAGCATATTACAGAGTATAACAGAACTTCCCATGACTCTCTAGGTTCTATGGACTCCCGTTTCAACTAACCCGTTATCTTCCTTTCCTTTCTATCACTGTGATAAAGACCATGACTGGAAGCAGACTGGGGAGGAAAGGGTTCATTCAGCTTACATTTCCACACTACAGTGGATGAAGTCAGGCAGGAAGTCAGGCAGGAATCTGGAGGCAGAGAGTGTGGAGAAACACTGCCTACTGACTTGCTCCTCATGGCTTCCTCAGCCTACTTTCTTATACAACCCAGAAGCACCTGCCTAGGAATGGTGCCACCCACAGTGGAATGAACCCTCACATGTCAATCATTAATTAAGAAAATACCCCTACAGACTTTCCCACAAGCCACTCTACTTCAGTTGAGTTTCCCTGTTCTCTAGTTTGTGTCAAGTTGACAAGAACTTAACCACATATATACTAATGGATATTCTTCCAGATGAATACCATTCTTCTTTTCTGAGGAGACATATTAATATGAGTCAGCACAAGTAGAGTCTCATAAAATGCAACTTATTGTGCATATTACTCTACAGCCTGTTTTTATCTTAACAGGATGTCTTGAAATGTTTCTGTGCCAACACACAAAAGGCTACTTTGGTTATTCCAGGGACACAGTATTTTAGTCTTCAACATCATCCCCACAGTCATTAATTAGTGGGAATCAGATGGTTTCCAACTTTTGGCTATGTCACTTACATCTCTCACGTAAGGATGTCTAGAGTATTAACTGTCAGTGGCAGAGAGTGAGCAGTTGTCTACACAGAATTGCGTCAAGGTACATTCTCACCAGCAATGTGTGAGAGTCCCCACTCCTCCACCGCATGCTGACAAATTATATTGTTTGGGATTTTCCCCAGATGATGGGGACATATGCCATTTCATTAAAGCTAAAATTCATGACCTTGTGTCATGAGTGAGTTGTAATTCCTCAGAGACTTTCACATATACTTCATAACTGAATTATTCTGATACCATAAATTATTTCCTATGTCATTAAGCATATCTTTGCGACATGATGTGACTATGTATGAAAACTGATAGAAATCTAGAGACAATGATTGATTGGCTGATTGATAGCTAACACAGATAGATGATAGAGAGAGGGAGAACAAACATAAATAATGATACATAGACAGATGATAGACAGATAGATGAGAGATACATGGATAGACAGATAATAGATAGATAGTAGGTAATTATGAATATGACACAAATATCTAAAATAGATATATAGAGACACATGGTAAATACATGATAAATATATAGGTAGATGATAATTTATATAAATAATAATTGATGACAATGGATAAATTATAGGCAGATAATTGGTTGATGGATATATATGATGATAATTAATAGATTGATAGATAGACGATACATCAATATGTGTTAGACAGGTACATAGATGTGAGAGGTAGATAATGTCCAAGTAGGCTGCTTCTAGCTGCATCCCTGGACCCCGAGGAGGACGAACTGAGTTTTTTCTGACGCTGTCAGCTAATCTTCACAATCTGCAGTAGTAGAAAATTATGCCAGTGCAATAATGTCACAAAAATAGGGGCTTGGGCTCCTCATGAATACTAATTTGCACTTGAGTACTGCCCTAATTAGTAACCCAGTAGCCTGCTTGTGACTGATCTCTCAAGACAGTAATCTAACCCAGGGGATCCTTTAAAAGTGGGTTGGACTGAAAAGTGTTGAACAAAGATTCAAGTGTGGACAAAAGTAACTTTGCCCACTAGAGCAGACATCACAGAGAAAAGATGAGACGCTAAAGAAGAAAAGGTTGTCTTTTTCCGTTAATTTATTTATTCACTTTACATCCTCATCATAGACCCCCTCCTCCCAGTCCCCCCCACAGCCCCTCCTTACAGCCCCTCCTCCCTTCTCCTCTGAGAAGGGGGAGGTCTTTCCCAGGTACCAACCTACTCTGGCACCTCAAGTCACTGCAGGACTAGATACAACTTCTCCCACTGAGTCCAGACAAGACAGACCAATTCTGGGAACAGGATCCACGGATAGGCAACACAGTCAGGGTAAGTCCCTGCTTCAGATGTTGGGGGACCCTCATGAAGACCAAGCTGTACATCTGCTACGTAAGTGCAGGGGGCCTAGGTCCAGCCCTTGTATGTTCTTTGATTGGGTTCCTCAATCCTTCCCCCAACTCTTCCCCAAGACTCTCCGAGCTCTGCCTGATCTTTGGCTGTGGGCCTGTGTATGTTTCAGTCAGCTGCTTGGTGGAGCCTCTCAGAGGACACTTAGGCTAGGCTCCTGTTTGCAAGCATAACAGAGAATTAATAATGTCCGGGACTGGTTCTTGCCAGTGAGATGGATCTCAAGTTGGGCCACCATTGGTTGGTCGTTCCCTCAGTCTCTGCTCCATCTTTAGTCCTGCACTTCTCGTAGGCCGGAAAACTTTCAGGTTGAAGGTTCTGTGGGCTGGCATCGTTCACCCTCCACTGGAAGTCCTGCCTGGCTCCAGGAGGTGGCCATATCCCCGGAGTCTCAAAGCTGTCTTTATCTAAGGCACTGCCCCTCACCACTGCTATTAGAAGTAGAGCAGTTTTCAAGGGGATTGGCTAAGGCCGGTCACTCTTGCCTGTGCTGTATGGTCTGCATGGTGGCAGCAGTCCTGGAGGCACCAGGGCAACCCCCCTAATGACGAAAGAGATAAATAAGCTAATCTCTCTTCATTGGAAAACCTACCACCAACACCAAGAGAAAGACGGTAATGAGGAAGAAAAATGAGAAAGACACCCAAGCAATTCAGGCAGCTAGGGGGATTTCAGCATCATTAATTCATTCATTATTCTGATCGTCTGTCTTTTCCTGCAAATTACACTGCTAGGTGCATAACTTTGTGGTATAGCTTAAGTAAGACACGTCTTTTCTGAATCCAAGTACTCCCTGTAGTCTTCAAAGGAGATTACGTGAGAAAGTAGTGTCATTGTTGCTGGAGGACCTGGAGCTGCTGTGGACATGTAAGCCAGCATGGATATATTAACTAGCCTAAGTTAACATCTGCATCAATTCTAACAGGAAACTATAAACTTATGGCACTGCGCCCTCTTCTGGCCGCCATGAGCACGGCATGCACAAGGTGAACATGCGCGCGTGCGCACACACGCAAACACTCAAATGGGTAAAAAATAAAAAGTCTCTTTTGAAAATGATGACACTGTCAATACTACAGCATTTTCTCTTCTTTCAAAACCTATCATCAGTATCAGCTAAAATGTTACGTTTGTATTCTTCACTTACGTTAATAACAGCAATTGAGGAAAATCAGTGTTTGGCAGAGAATGAGATCAGAAAAGTAAAGAAAATATTAGAAAACACACCTCTAAAAACTTCTGGAATTTTCTACCTTTTTTATTATTTCAAGGAGGGAGGGAGGAAGGGAGGGAGAGAGGAGAGAGAGAGAGAGAGAGAGAGAGAGAGAGAGAGAGAGAGAGAGAGAGAGAGATTTTAGTCAAGCTCCTTCAGGCTTTGACCAGGAAATGTATATCTGTGGTTTGGCAATTTGCTTCATCTTTTCCCCCATACTCACTGCATTTATAAGCATAGCTCAGAGCTGCTAGCATCATCATCACAATAGATGAGCTGTCATACCAAGAAGGAAGAATTCTTTGACACCACAGGAGAGATGGTATCATGGAATGTAAGACTAGGGGGACACGGGCAATATGAAGGGGAAAGATTATAATGGCAACCAGGGCCCACTGGGAAGGGGGAGTAAGGGAGTAGAGCAGAGGAGAAAATGGAAAGGGGAAAACTAACAGTAAGACTGTTTGAAAATGTCACATGGAAACTCGCTATTTTATAAGATATATAGTTTACAATAAATATAATGTTTATATAAAGTTTAGATGCAGTTGCTCTCTATGAAGGGGAAAATGCTCACCCACATACAAGAGATGATCAAACAAAATTCTCAGTACCAGGAGTGGTATACCCTCCTCCCTCCGTGTTGTTGGAGTTGGGTTAGGGGACATGGAGAGACCAAGCTGCTTCTGACTCAGAAGCTTTCTCCCTACTGGCTAGCGTTCATAGTGACAGAAGGCCCTATACAGACTACTAAGGGAAACAGGTCATCAATGACTGTGAACTCTGTGAGCTACATGACTAGACTGCCGAGATGTACCCACTGGGGCAATAGTGGTATGAATACTATCGGCGTCACCAACTACTTTCTGATTAGATACAAAGCCCACTCCACAGCATGGATCTTATGCCTGGGACTGTAAACCTATCCATGCACTGATGACTCAGGAGCTCATAGGCCCTGAGCTGAGTCATCATGAGCTACTATTAGTTTGTTAAATATAGAATCTAACTGCCTTCTATAAACTTACCATTATACCAGTAGATTAGTACAGCCCTCAGCCCTCATCAACAGAGATTCTAGCTACAATGTCTGTGGTTAATACTGGGGCAAAAGACATAGCCTTGGCTGCATCTAATTAGAAAGTCAAAGTGATGGGGTCACTAACTGGGGATTCTTTCCAAAGGCTGGAGCCAACTTCCACTGCAGCTGAGAAGATCAGGCTTAAACAGTCCTGAGAGCATAATGCTCAATCAGATAGAAGTGCCTGAAAAAACAGGAATAGCCAAACTGGCACATGCTGCGAACCAGTTGGGAGGAAAATACTAATCGTGAATTGTATTTAGGAGCTGAGAAGTTGGTTCAGTGAGTAAGAATGCTTGTTGTATAAACAATAGGATGTAAGTTCAAATCCCTAGCACCTATATAAAAAAGTCAAGGCTTGGCCATATGCAAATGTAATTGCAACATTGTGAGTGGTGGGTCAAGGAAATGAGCCAATAGGATTGTAGAGCTAGGGGTCCCCACCCTAGCTCCAGGTTCAGTAAGGAACAGAGTCTCAATGGAATAAAGTGAAGAGAGATAGATCAGGAGCTCCAATGTCCTGCTCTGGCTTCTGCATATGTATGCACAGAGACAAGCACACATTATGCATACGCGCGCGCACGCGCGCGCGCGCGCGCGCGCACACACACACACACACACACACACACACACACACACTCTTCAAAGCACATTCGTGCTGACCACTTACACAAAACGCTTCATGGCTTTTTAAAGAAGTATTTATAGAAGTCACTGGGGTGAAAAAACTCTGTGCAAGGAGATCCCTTCTGGAGCACAGAACAATATGGAGGGCCTCATCATTTACTCTGTGCACTTGGAATAATGGAATACAAGCAGCTGGCAAAGATTAGTCTCCAGACGCAACACGTTAAGCCAATTCCACTTACAAGTGTAGATAGGAACATTCCAATTAAAGTACTCACAAAGGAGCTGGAGAGACGGCTAATTAACAGTGCCTGCTGCTCTTGCTGAGGACAGGGGTTCGAGTCCCAAAACCCACATCATAGCTCACGAACATCTGTAACTCCAGTTCCAGAGGACCCAACATGCTCTTACAGCCTGCACAGGCTCATGCACACATGTAGTGCACATAAAATCATGCAAGCAAACACACATATGCAGGATACAAAAGCATAAATAAATCTTTAAACTACCAAAAACTTCAAAGCTGTGTTAGAAAGGCAGTATGTTGTTTCTGAGCATGACTGTTTCTAGCAAATCAGATTATTAAATTATCGGGAAATCTATTGTCATTATGTTTTATTAACTTAATTGGTCAGAGAGAAGCAACTCATGCATCTCCATAAATGTCATAATGTTTTGTTAAAATGCAACATTTAATCTCTTAGGAAAAATTGGCTCATGCCAGAAATAATCCTGAACAACAATAAAAAAAAATAAAACCAAAGGGATCTCTTCCAACAGAAACAAAACAAGAGGACTTGGAGTGATTAGGAAAGAGTCAGGATCTGTACAAAAGTGACAGAAAATACCAGAAGTCTTAGACTGTACTGAATGATACATGAGAATGCTTGGGAAATGGTCTTGCAAGATTGAAAACTCAGAAAATACATAATTATGTCCCCTATGTCTAATATAACTCCATAAAGGTCTGAGTTCTTCAACCGGCTCCAAAAGTAACTTTAGATGATTAATAAAGGGAATATATATATAAATATATATATGCATATATATACACTATTGCAAGAAAATGAAGAAAAGTAATTTCAGTATCAACAAAATAATGGAAAAGAATGACAGGAAGCCATTTGCTCTTCCAGATGTTGAAGGACTCAATGCTAAGTTCTTCAAAAAAATAAACAAGGAATCTCTCTCTCTCTCTCTCTCTCTCTCTCTCTCTCTCTCTCTCTCTCCCTCCCTCCCTCACACACACACACACACACACACACCACATATGTGCTTACATACAAATTCCTATATGTATACCACACACATACTACACACACTCAGATACCACACACAAACTTCCACACACAAAACTTCCACACGCACGAAGTACACACACCACACACACACACAAACTACACACACAAGTACATAAACAAATAGACACAAAACCCACACGTGCACATGCACGCCCAGCATTCACACACTATACCTCACACATACACATAGACCAGAGAAATCCAAGTCTATAAAATATTACATTAGTTTATGCTAATGACAGCTCATTTCATATTTGTTTGAAACCTGAATAACTCAAAACACTGTAGAAGACTGCCCTGGAGTGAGCTCGTGGATACTGCACTGGAGCTGTGCCCATGTTTAAACCCCTTTTCTTTTCAAAAGTTAAGTTTTTATGGGCAACATGTGTGGTTCAATAGGCAGGAAGTATAAAAGGGTAGGCAGGAGAGTTTCTCACCGTCTTTCTATCCCTCTCCAACACCCACTGTGCATAACCACTGATCTTAGTCTCCTGCTGTCCTTCCAGGGTTTCTTTATAACATCTAATACAGTGTAGACATATGTTCTGATGTTGTCCTTCTTAATATATCACGCAAGCTATCCTTGCTGTTATCTGCTGCAGCAACCTTCTCGTTGCTTCTTTCCAGCTGTATCATTTGCTTTTGCATGCCAGCCCTACTGTGGGCTTAGCTCATCTGCTCCTGATTTATAACAGAAGTGTTCCTGGGGTTTTGCTGCTTTTAATCACATTGTAGTTCATACTTTGCACTGTAAGAAGTGTTGCAGGACAGAAAGACTGATTGCTTTGCTTAAATCTTGGGTTTCCTAAGTTTATTTGACCACAGACTATTTTGTTAACCCTTTTAGCATCCTGCAGGGATATTATTCTTAAAACGTACTCTGAAAAGAATCCAGGTTAAAAATAAAGCTGGATTTCCTGCTAGCAAATTAAAACTTATACATCTTCCAAGTAAGATGGGGTAGAGTGGAGGTTCTTGAAGCACATGCCTAAGGCCAGAGGCAAAAACGAAACAGATTGTTGGTTCTGATATAATTATAGAAACAAATATACATGGAAATATATAGAGGATGGATAGATAGATAGATAGATAGATAGATAGATAGATAGATAGATAGAATCCTACCTAACAGAAAACTTAAGATGACCATCTTCAAAATAGATGAAAATGTAAACTATGAAATAAACTATTATTAAAGTTAGGATAGAAGACCTCTAGCTAATTAATAACAATAAATCAAGACTCTCAAACCCAACAGCTTGTGAAAGAATATGGAAAAGCCATATTCCAAAAATGGAGACAATTTTCTGTTCATTTGACCAGCTCACACTAAACGTGATGAAAATTCTAAGTATGAACAAGTTACTGGGGCAGGTGGATGCAGTTTGCAGAAGGAGAACTGAACGATACGTATCAACGTCTGAATGCATGCTTGATGTGAGTCAACAAATGCACTCTTATGAATTCTTTGCTTGTAATTTTATGTGTGGGGGTGTTTTGCGTGCAAGTATGCCTGTGCGTCGTGGGTTTGCCTGGTAGCTGCTGAGACCAGAAGAAGACATCAGATCCCTGGAACTGGAGTTAGAGATGATTATGAGCCACTTTGCGGATGCTGGGAATTGAACTCAGGTTCTCTGGAAGAGCAGCCAGTGCGCTTAACCACTGAGCCATATCTCCAGCCCACCCACTTAGAAATTAAGGGTAGCAAATGTATACAGAAGTTCTGGGTATCAGGATGGCTAATTATATTGTAAATTAGAAACAACTATCCAATAACTATAAACTGATTAAGTAATGCATACAAAGGAAAATGGGGCTGTCGTTTACAACGTCGTTGTACAAACTTATGAATACGATAATACATTGATGACACCCTGATCATGAATATTAAACAGGTTTCTAAGTGACACACACATAGTTAGGTTTGTGTGTGAGTCTCGTTAGTCCCCATGTGTACTCACAGGTTTCAGGGGGAAGGCTGAAAAAAGAGTAGTCAAGTTTAATGCTCCGTAATTTTTTAAGCCCTTGTGGCTGGGTGGTTAAGAATGCTTTCTGCTCTTGCAAAGGGCCTAGATTTGGTCCTCAGCTCCCGTGTCAGGTGGTACATAGCTGCCTGTAACTCTGGCTCAGAGCATCTGATACTTTCTTCTAAACTCCACGGCATCTGCACACACACACACACACACACACACACACACACACACACACACACGGAACATAGGCATAATTTAAAGTAAAATAAATCTTTTAAAAAATGGAATTGGGGTTGGAGATTTAGCTCAGTGGTAGAGCGCTTGCCTAGCAAGCGCAAGGCCCTGGGTTCGGTCCCCAGCTCTGAAAAAAAGAAAAAAAATGGAATTAAATGTTCATGGCACTTTTATTTATAATAGCCAAAATTTCTAAGCCTTTCTAAAATGTCCTTTCGCTGTCAAATAGACAAAGACACTGGTCAATGCAACAATGCATGCACATCAATAGGCAAAATGCGATCTCAACACTTTCAATTAAGGTCTGAGAATAAACTCCAGAGTACAGAGCTCGCCTAGCACGCATTAGGCCCTAGGTTAGATCCCAAGCACTACGAATAACAAAAACAAACTCATGGTTTTGTCTTTAAATGACAGAATTTTAATGACTCTAATGGTTGCCAGGACTAGCAAGGCGATGTAACTGTTGTTGTTTAGGCAAAAGGCCACGTATTCCGGGCTTGGCTCCCCATATAGAGTTCAGAGCCAGGTCTTTGGGGAAGTGATTAGACAAGGCCGTGTGTATCAGTTCTTTCTTGTTGCTGTGATAAAATACCATGGCCAAGGCAATGGATAGAAGGAATATGATGCCAGAGGGATTGAGTCTATAATGTCAGGGAAACACAGCAGCAAGAGGCAGGAAAGGCAGCAGAGCAGGGAGCCGAGAGTCCACATCTTCAAATGCAAGCACAAGGGACGGAGTGAATTGGAAGTGACTCAAGGCTATTAACATGGAAGGCTGCTCCTCGTGACACACTTCCTCCAGCAAAGCTGCACCCACCTTTTCAAAGAGTGCCACCAACTGGAGACCAGTGTCAAATAAATACACCAGACTATGGGGGGCGTTTCTCATTCAAACCACTGCAGGGAGGAGAGGTTTATCATTTTAGCTCATAATTTCAGGTAACAGTCCATCGATTAGAGGAAGTCACGATGCTCAATAACTTCGTCTTGAATGTTATAATTTTTGATTTTGCTTCCTTGCAATCTTAATCCATGCTAACTATAAATCATGTATCTACAAAATTTTTTTTAAAAAAAGGTTATTGATCAGTGTGTGAGCCTGTATGTGTGTGCCTGTATGTGTGTGCTATAGCCCACATGCGAAGGTCAGAAGACAACTTTTGGGAGTTCATTTTCTCCCTCCACTGGGTCATGGGGATCTGGGTCAGGTCACCAGGCTTTTGTGTCAAGCTCTTTCCTCTTCTGAACCACACCGCCTGCCCTGTAAAGGTCAATCTTGGTCATCAACCCAATGATATCCAGAAGGTGAAAACATACTGGGTTATGCATGGCAGTTCTGTTTAATAATAAGGGCTTCACTTTTAGAATAAAAATATTGTCCCATAGGGATATAAGATGCATTAAGATATATATCTTGAATCTGGAAAATAGATCATTATTCTTAAAAGACAGTTTTCTGCTCTTTTAGTTTTGTGAAGAAATTTGATGCTGTCTAATTTTTTTCTGCTTTAGATAATTCATCATTTCTGCCTCCATGAATTTAAGATTTTTCTTTATTGCATATGTAATATATGTGCCACAAACTATGTTCAGGTATTGTATTATATTCGTATACTTTTTGTCATTGCTGAGGCCCCCCACTATGACAGCAGTCAGATCTCTAATTTGGGGAAATCTCCGTCTATTTTTAAGTCGTTGGCCCCTCTCCAGCTTTCCTTTCGAGGCAGTGGGAGGTACACGCAGATCATTTTCCCAAGTGAATGCCCCTTGTCATGTTACTCATCTCAATCAATTCTTCCACTGTTTCTCGAGATTCGGAGCGACTTCACGAGCATTTCTGATGACACCACAGATCAGGAGATTACCTGCTCCCCACTGCCTCTGGGACCAGGAGTTCTATCAGGGGCCTGCATTCGCTACCTCCTTCTCAGATCTTGTTTTAGAAACACATAAAGGCTTACTTTAAATTTCCATTTCTCCCTTGAAATAAGATCTCTCACAAAGAGACACCGACCTTTCCCTCAGATTGGTCCCCATGTGAGCATGTCACACACCCATTTATTGAGGGTTTAGGGTCAACCTTGTCCAATGTAATCCAAGAGGGGGGGTTGCAAGGGATTAAAATTGGAAGAGTCCTTGCTCAGAGCCTCCAGTCCTAGATGAAGAGAGGGTGATCCAGCTTGGCTGCCCTGTGGGTTCAGCCCAGAACTGCTTACACAGGGATAGTCAAAACTTTGTTCATCGATGTCTCCACCTCTATCAGTTAAAGGGAAATGGCTGTTAGTGCCCTACCCTGATATTGATTATACATTCCAAAAATGACAGAAAGCTCTGGGTATAGTTTCACTCATTTGCTCAGCTCTGCCTCAGCTCCTTTTGCAACCTCCGTACTGGTGCAGGCTCCTTTAACTTAGCCTATGCAAGTTGTTCTTCTAGCTGGCCAACCCTCCCTCAGCCAGGTCCCAACAGCTCACACTCTCAAGAACTTGGTGTTCTACCCAGTAGGTGGCACCTTGCAGACATTTCCAGAGCTAAAATGGATGGTGGCATTTCTCTGATAACTTCAGGGATGAATTCAAACAGAAAGAATTAACCATATTGATTGGGCTTAACTAGAGCACTACTCCACATTTTGAAATGATTCCTTTTACGTTTCCAACTAGTAGCATTGCAAAATAACCTTAAGATCCTTATTTTGCCTACCAGTGTATTGGTTCTAATAATGTTCAAAAATCATTCATTCCTGGGAATTACAGTCAGATCATCTGTAGTGGCAGTTTCGTCTGCACGGTTTTAGGGTGATACTTCTTGTCTACACTTCTTGTTGTATTGCAGTAAGCGAGAAGATTCCACTGTGGAATAATGTTGACTTTGTTCACCTTCTTGCTTTTCTACTACTGCCTGCAGTTCTTTACCGGGAAGTTTGTGGTTATTGGGTTCATAACTGGGCTCAAGGTTGGAAGCTTCTTTGAGAAAACTGTTTCTCAGAAGCCACATATTATACTGTTGTAAGGATCCTCTTCTGTCCCTAAGTTGATGGAGAGTTTTGTCAAAATATGTTCTGGGGATACAGTTCCGTTTGTACAGTTCTTGCATGAAGCTCTGGGTTCAATGCCCAGTGCCACATAAGCTCGGTTTGAAGATGTATCACTAAAACCCAGCACTTGGGAGGTAGAGACAGGAGGATCAGGAATTCTAGTGACTTCCTCTTGGCTACACAACAACTTCGAGGCCAGCTGGGATTCATAAGAACTGTCTCTATTTTTTTTTTATCAAATTATGACAGTTTCTAAGAAAAGTGTAGCCTACCTTCCCACCACTGAAAGCTGATGTCATTCTATCCTGTGTCTCTGGGGCAAACCTATGTTAGTCCTGGTGCTTGTATATTAAATATTCTGGTTACTAGTTGTATTAAATATAATATTTATATCAATATTGAAAGGTAGTAGTTTGGTACTAGAATATTAGCATTAGAACCTCTTGGGGGGGTCATTGTCAATTTGTGTGCTATTTTCTGAGGTCTTCTTTGTTAGAGGGGTGGGGTTTTTTAATGCTTTGTCCCTTGGCCTGACTGTCCTAGGATTTTGGTGACCAGTGAGTCTCTATACGGGGGTTTTGTGGCCTGCATGACCTCTTGGGTTTTGGGTGCCAACACTGGATCTGGGCTCAAGTTGAAAGCTTCTTTGAGAACCAGCACAGCCTCCAGGAAAGTGGAGTTGTTCTGCCAAAGTTGTGGGCCAAGGGGATGGAATGCAGTTTATAGCCATTGGATGTGCCTTAGGGGAGTTGCCAGGCACAGGGAAAACAGCTGGGGCTTACCTGGGGTCCCTGGTGTTGGTGTGACCCCCCCGGGAAAGCACGTGGAGTTGTGGGCTGGGAAATGGTGCCCAGAGGATAGGGTACGGTTTATTGCTGTTGGGGATGAACATGGGAATAGGACCAGATAAAGGGAGGATAAAGGAAGTCCTGGGAGGGACTTCTGGAATGGAGGGAGCATCTCTGGGATGAGCTAGAGACCTAGGACAATAGAAATCTGAGGGTGATCCTAGCTACGAGTCTTAGCGATGGGAAATATGGGGCCTGAACCAGCCATCTCCTGTAACCAGGCGAGACTTCCAGTGGAGGGACTGGGACACCAACCCAGCCCCTAAACCTTAGACCCACAATTTGTCCTGTCTACAAGATGTACAGGAATAAAAATGGAGCAGAAATTGAGGGAATGTCCAACCCATGGCTGGCCCCATGGCTTGAGACCCATGCCATGACAGAGAGCCATCCATCCCCTGACACTGTCAATGATATTCTGCTCAGGCGTCTAGCATAAATCAGAGAGGCTTCATCCGGCAACTGAAGGAAAGAGATTCAGAGACCCATAGCCAAACATGAGGCAGAGCTTGGGAAAATCCTGCAGAAGACAGGGAGGAAAGATTGAAGGAGCCAGAGGGGTCAAGGATACCACAATAAAACCTACAGAATCAACTAACCCTATGGGCCTACAGGGGCCCACGGAGACTGAACCAAACAGAGAGCTTGTGTGGAACAGACCAAGGCCCTCTGCACATGTGTAACCATTGTGCGGCTTGGTCTTCAGGTGAAACTTCTAATAGAGAGAGCAGCGGCTGTCTCTGACTCTGTTGCCTGACGTTGGGACCCTTTTCCCTAACTGGACTGCTTCTTCTGGGCTCAGTAAGAGATGTGCCTAGTCTCACTGAAACTTGATATAACAAAGCTAGTTATTACCCACAGGAGGCTTTCCCTTTTCTGAAGAAAAAGGTAGAAGGAATGGATGAGTCGGGGAGATGTGGGGAGGAAGAACTGGGAGGAGAGGAGGGAGGGGAAACTGTGTCAGGGGTTGAGGGAGAAACTGGTATTTGAACAATGGCACTAGAAATCAAGATCTGTCTCAGTCATTAAAAGCACTTTTTGCGGGGTTGGGGATTTGGCTCAGTGGTAGAGCGCTTGCCTAGCAAGCGCAAGGCCCTGGGTTCGGTCCCCAGCTCTGAAAAAAAAAAAAGAATAGAAAAAAAAAAGAGCACTTTTTGCAATTCCAGAGGAACCAAGTGGGGTTCCCAGCACTCATGGGGGGGAAGGGGGAAGCGTGGCTCATTGCCACCTGTAACTCTAGCTCCAGGGAAGCCAATCTCTTGCACACACAAACACTTAAAAGTAAAATAAATCTTTCTCTCCTTTAAAGAAATTAATACCTGATCTCTAAGCTTATTGCTGCTCTTTTGACTGACTCCCACTCTGTGTCTCAGGTTTCCTCTCTGATGTGGTAAGTTCTGACAAGGAGAGCCCACACAAATCAACGCTCCTTGGGCTCTTAAGTAATCTTTATTAATGAAAACGGATCCTGATACAAACAGACCTGCTGTCTTGTGAATGTTTCCTATTTCACTTTATAATTATGGCGAAATCAATGGCAGCCTCTTCCCTCTGTACACTAAGCATGCCCTGTAACAAGCTCCTGATTTTTAAATTATTGGTTTTGATTTGTTTTTCTTTGTCTCAGAACATACCTTTTGGTAGTCTCTTTATTCCCCGCTAAAAGATGCTTCCTCGTTTGTTTGGGAATAGCTTTCTGTTCTATATAAATGCAAATGGCGGACTCAATGGGCAGAGATTATGGGAATAGCCTGCTTTGTTTCCAGCTCCATGGAGACTGCTCTTTTGTTGCTGGAAGCCAAAATTATTTTCTCTTTTATAACCAAGCCTGAAATGTACCCCCTATGCACAATATTTACAATATTATATGTTAATCTATAAAAGCAAAATGGATTTGAAATATTAAGCCTTCCGTCATCAAAAATACACATTGTCGGTTTTCAGGCCAGGCCAAGATGTGTCTTAGCCTTTAAATGTTCTTTAATTCAGCTTTAATTGGGATTCCTTTGGCTCCAAGTAATAAACAGTGACTTTGGATAGTGTAGCAGCGTCAGCAGAGAAACTTGTGGTCCATTTTCTTCACTGATGATTGATGCGGGAAGGTCCAGTTCATTAGGCTGTACCACCCTGGGCTGGTGGTCCTGGGTGCTATAAGACACCAGGCTGAGCAGGATACGGAGAGCAAGCCAGTAAGCAGCATCCCTCCATGGCCTCTGCTTCAGTTCCTTTCTTGAGTTCCTACCCTTTCTGCCTTGATGGACCTGTGACCTGGAGAGGAATCGGGGTGGGGTGCAGAGGAGTGGGGGGATGAGGGGAAAGCAGAATCTATTAAAATATACTTTTTTCAAAGTGCCACAATGATACTTAGATAACTTGTAAAATGATCATTTAAAAAAAACAAAAACCAGCTACTCACTCAGAAAATGGCGTTGAGGGATGGGTTGATCTGGTTTGTACTGATTGAGCTAAATTCTGTGGGAACATGCCTTTGGTAAGCTGTGAGTTTTCTGGCTAGGAAGCTGTGGCCCTTGGAGCACTGCCAAGCAGGGTGGCACAAATGACGGAACCTTGCACCATCACCAATATTCCTTCACGTGGTGTCTGGATTCCAAGGCAGCGGGCAATCCCCTGTGGCACTAGAGCTCTCAACACCTCTGCCTGTTTTACAAGTGTTAGCAAGCCACGGACCACGCAAACCAGATGGCAGACAAATATGTACATGTCACTGTTTTCCGTTGCCTAGGGGAGATTGGGATATACAGATGGAGTTTCAGAATTGTCATGATTTTCATGAGTCAGGAACTGGTTTCCGGAAATATCTAGCATAGGGTCGCCACCAGTGAGTCAGCACATCACTCCACTGAGCTTGGCTCCTGGTCTGAAAACTGTCAGTAAGGACCTACAGTGAATTATTAGGAGGGTAAATGGAATGGTGTGTGCGCATGCATGTGTGCACGCACGTGTGTGCGTGTGCATGTGTGTGTGTGCGTGTGTGTGTGCGAGTGTGTGTTGAGTGTGTGTGTGAGTGTGTGCATGTGTGAGTGTGTGTGTGAGTGTGTGTGTGAGTGTGCGTGTGTGTGTGCGTGTGTGTGTGAGTGTGTGTGTGTGTGTGTGAGTGTGTGTGTGTTTGTAGGCATGCACTCAATCATATATGCGTTGTGTGTTTGTGTGTGTGCTCTTGTCTCAGTGATGTGGATAGAGTCTAAAATTTAGAAAGGGGACCAAGAAAGGCAAAAAGAACAGAATGTGGGACACATACATCATGAAAAAAGAAAAAGAAAATATAAAGCTAAGGCTTTAGAGTTTCAACTCCATTAAAGTTTTTCTGTGTTCACAATAGATCAATGAGTTCAACTTTGTGGATATTGAAGTAGCAAGAACAATTCATGTGACCAAAGGACCCAACAAATGCTATTCCTTTGAAATAAGAGTTGCGAGATTTGGGCTTTCGTTTTAATTCCAGTGACCATTAGTGCAACAGGAACCAGACATTAAATGAATTTATCATTAAACACATATATCATTTTGATCAACTCAGAATGTTTTTAAAAATATGTTCTGATAGAAGAGGTTTTGTGACCCGAAATTTTCCCTTTTTTTTTTTTTTGTTTAAAACTATATGAAAACATTCCATTATAGTGTTATGTAACACATAAAGTGCACTGCTATATACATACTGTGAAGTATGGCTTCAAAACCATAAACATGAAGCTGTGTCTTGTGGTGCACAGCAACTGAAGGGCAGAGGAAAGTGGATCGTTAGAGTTTTCCAGTTCAACTAAGGCTATATAATGAGACATCTCAAAATGTAATATATATCATATTAATATAGTATTTGCCATATCACTATATTATAAATGACTATATAATAGTATATAATTATATATAATACTTAATCATATTAATATATTTTCATGAGCACAATGCTTAGTGTACAGTAATCATCCATTAATTTTTAATTTATTTTATTTATTGTTGTCACTGCTATTGTTTAGTTTCTTAAATTACCATCGATACAAGGACTTATAAAAATGGTACTTAAGCCAGATGTGGTAACTCATGCTTATAACCCCAGCACTTCAAGAGGCAGATCACAAATTTGAATATAGCCTGGGCTACCTAGCAAAACCCTGTCAATATGTTGTTTTGTGGTCAAGATTCGTCCACATCTGTGAGCCCTGAATGTCATACACAACACAGTAAAAGAACAAAATACAACAAAGCCATACTCCAAAGCATATGGTTTATTTTTTGTCTCCGTCATCTTGACGGTTTTCATAAAATCTGTTTATTGGTAGATAGAAGGTAGGCTCTCGAGACTCTTGCTGCTGTCTCTACTGCATTTATTTTCACTTTCGTTTTTCTAAAATACTGCAAGAAGAATCAGTTTATCCTCTACCTAATTAATCACATTTTCTTCTTCATCCAATTCATCATTTTTTTTAAATTTTAGCAATTACACTGATAGCCATGGTTGGCTAGGTACAGACACTAGAATTTATTCATTGCAATTCCTTGTGTTAGGGAAAATCTGATGGTTAGGTGCATGTTTCCACACATGAATTAGCTATTTCAACCGTATTCTTTCATCCCCCTTTTCATTAGTCTAGTTTGGGGAATGCATATTCATATCGCCAAGGGTGTTCAGAAAATTTTCAGTTACACTTTTACATAAATTATTCTAGAAAAAGCTTATAAACCTATAGCAAGCACAAGCTGGACATAAAACAATGACCAGAATTCCACCTGTGGAGAGTTGGATAGGAATAGCTAACATTGGCACATATGTGAATAGTGTATGCTTCCCAGATGGTGGATTGTTTTAGAAGGATTAGGAGGTGTGACCTTGTTGGAGAAGATGTGTTTCCAGGAGTGGTGGACTTGGAGGTTTCAAAAACCCAGGCTCTCTGTCTCTGTCTGTCTCTGTCTGTCTCTGTGTCTCTGTCTCTCACTCTTTCTCTCTGTCTCTGTTTCTCTCTCCCTTCCTCCCTCCTTCCCTCACTCCCTTCTGCCTGAAGATCAGGATGTAAAGCTCTCAGCTACTGCTCCAACACCACGTCTCCCTGCCTGCCTGCCACCACACTCCCCACCATGAACTAACCCTTTAAAACCATAAGCAAGTCCCCCTTTAAATGCTTTGTTTTATAAACTGCCTTGGTTATAGTGTTTTGTCACAGCAACGAAACAGTAACTAAAACACCTTCTTCACCTTCAAAGCTCAAAATCTACAGGGCAGAATAGTAAAAACAAACTGTAGAGTCTATTCGTGATACACCAAGAGCAGGCCCATAGATCCCAAGAGTTCAAAGAAAGCATACTCCTTACCACAGGATCATGAAATGTGTCTAGCAGACAAGTGAGTGACCAGTTGACTCATAGCTTGGGGGGTTGGGGGGCTACCAAGAAGTATGCCGTGAAAGGGTGCATTCCAGGTGGAAGTGACTGCATGCACAAAAGTTTAGAAGAAAGATGCTAGATGGTTTTAAGACACTAAAATTTAGAAGTGGTAATTCCTAATGGTCACTAAGTGTCCCACGCGCGACCTCGCCAGCAAGAAAACACGCGTGGACATAAGAATCCTAGCTGCGACCAAACTTTATTGATATCTTAAGGAGGAAGCCCCTGCGTGCCAACATGGCGCGCTTGTATACACCCTAGCGCGGCGCATCCACACCTGATTGGTTGCTTACTCATGATCTCATAAGGCACGCCCCGGAGTGGGCAAAGACCTGGCACGAAGGCACTCTTGCACATGCGCACACAGTTAACTTCCTGAAAGGAAGTCTGTGGGTGCGGCGGAGGCTAGCGCCATCTTGTCTAGCTCGGCCTTCCACGTGGGGCGCAGTGGAAGCCAGCGCCATCTAGTGGTGGCGAATGTTATTGCGACCCTCTACATCTCCCCCTATTTATTTATTTTATAACAGTCCTGATTTATTTTATATTATTTTATAACAGTCCTGATCACCCTATCGCATGCAATGAGGAAACCTCAGCGATGTGGAAGGGCTGATCAAAGGATCAATGAGTCTCTCTCATCCCAGTGCAATGGATCCACAGATCCATGGGGTGCAAGAGCAGAGAACTCAGATACTGAATAATTCCTGAGCATAGATAACCAAATTCCAGGGGAGGCCCCTTGTACAATAGCCACAAGTGCTTGAGTGATAACGGCCTTGTCACGTTTCTGTTGAGATCTGAGTTTGCAAACCAACCATAGTATGAACACTAATCCACAGCATAGGGCTGCACCAAACAGAGCCACTCCCGATAAGTAGTGGGCACCTCATCTGGTTCACCTCAGCTGTTACCACCAAGGGCCGTAGTCAAGCCATTCCTATAATAAAATTTAGAATTCCCAATTGTTAGTAACTACTCCAGAAAGTTTACCCACTGTGCTTGTCTAACAATAGATTGGGGGAGGATAAGTCCAGACACTGCAGACACAATGTCTGCAGCAGTAATGGCTGCTACAATAGCAGCGAAAGTGTCAAGGTCTTTTCCAGGACAGTTCAGGATCAGTCATTTTTCTCTGGAACAACCAGCAGACAATGGAACCATTTCTGAGATCTGTACAACCAGGGCAGAGTTCCCCAGTCCACAGCAGCTTTACGCAGGTAGCATTCTTATGAAGCTACAGTCTGTAAAATGACCAGTTAAGGCAGCAAGAGTCACCAGGGAAATGAGGGAGGCAGCAACGGCTGGAGTCCAGTCTTCTCCAGCAAGCAGCAGTGCACAGAGGGTCAGAGAGCGGGCCATAGTGGGACGGGACACACGCAGCGGTAACACTGACTGCAGCAACGGCAAAATCTCTGTGATGACAAAAGGTGAAGGGGAATCTTCTATCTTCCTCTCAGGGCAGAGGGATGACTCCAGGGACCCGAACCACAAGAGCTGAATCTTCATGTAAACAGGATCAGCAAGTCTCAGCAACCACTCAGGCAGCTGGCACACTCTTGTAGCATCCTGTAGAAAAAACACAAACATTCCCTCTTCCCCATATAAAATATCTGGACTGGATCATGTCAAAATGTGGATCTCTCTATTTCACCTAGGCAGAAGTATGCCTAGTTGTAGGGTGCCATAAACTTTGGCATCCAAATTTTAAAATTGAAATAAAAGGAGCATTATTTAGCATACAGGGATAACTCCCCCTTTTTATTTATTAAGATATAGTAAAGATATTGTTTATTAAGGTAAGTCCTCAAGGATTAAATTGAGGACACTGAGAACTTGTATTTATAAATTGACTTGTATACCAAATTATTGTCTCCAGCATTATTGTTTTGGATATATAAAGAATGAGATTTTTTGACTAATTGTTCCTATGTAAGGCCTACAATCTGTCTGGTATCATTGTCCTCCCTTGTTAAGGAGCCCAGGCAATCCAGTTTGAGTTCTTAAATGGTCTATTAAGGAACAGTATTTAGTGCTCTTAACCACTAAGCCATTTCTCTAGCACCTCACAAACTTTATTTACCTAAACATAAGCATTAATTAGAAATGTCAAATCCTGTAAATATTGTCCAATTTCAGTCTTACTAGAAATCCCTGAGCTGGCAGGGTGAGGCTGGGAGTTGAAAGTAAGCAAATGGAGTCTTCTTCTTTTTATATCAACTCCATTATCATTTTCAAAGAGCTGGGTCTATGGTTTTGTTTAGTTGTCTGAGCCAGAGCACTGAAAGGACAGTGAGTTGTCAGACATTCACACTGAAATCACTCACTGATTTTTAAGTAGAAAACCTGTCTCTAATAAAGCATTAAGTGATTGAAATCAATTGTAAACCACAAGCCACACATTGGCTATCAGTATATGAATTGAAAGCTTGATTTAAAAACAGTGGCTAAACTACGGAATTTAATAATCTGTGTTGAAGCAATAGAAACTCAAGAGAATAAACAAGTGATGTAATCATACATGTAGCCTTTTCATTAGATGAACCACCTATAAATACACTAAGCACATTTCCTATGGGTTGTATATACAGGAAGTACAAAAGCATGTAAAGAGTAAAATTATCAATTTTGTCTGAAAAATTTGTATATGTAATAGGCCAAATGTCAGTATTTTGTAATAACCAATTAACTGTTGTTTGGAATAAGATATGTTTTACCAGGTTTCTTTTTAAAATACTTCCATGACTCTAGTCCACAACTCTGTATTAACACAGCTGAAGCTTTATCTCCAATGTGCATAACAAAGACCTAAGTCCTCTGGTATGGTGAGGTAATTAGCCAATTAACATATCCTTAGAAGCTTGAAATTAGTTTCAAATATTCTTTTCTGGAGTAGGGCAACAGCTACTCCCCAAATATTAAAGCTCATTTTGAGACCAAAGGTTTGTAGTAAAAATTTCCATATACACTGAAAGATTTAAGTTCTAACTTCTTACATTGAAGAAGCAACAGAATTACATAATATAAGGCTATTAGCCATTCTTAATGATATCACTTTATGGGCTCTCCAAAACTATAAGCAAGCTCACGGAATGAAAACTCAAAATCAATCCTCTAAATCTATCTTGAAATGGCAGCTAGAGTAAACAGACTGGCTGTAATGTTCTCACAAGTTCTAAAACCTCATCAATCTTTCGTGAATCCTGTAACAATCTCTACCTGTTTGATTTTTTCTTAATTACAAATAAGTTTGAGTTAGTCAGTGTAACACTGGCAATCCTTAATCACAATCTTTAAGTTCTCCTTGTAACACCAGAGCACAACCACAACTTTGGAAAGCAAAATTCGACCTTCAACAAACTAGTACAAAGTTTGACTGCCAATTCCTATATAAGAATGCACAATGGCGTAGTCTCTAGTACCTCAACAAAGAGACATTGTCCTAAATTCTTTTAGAAGCCTGGTTTCTAGATTAAGAATTCCATAAAAATATTACCTCAATTTAGACCTGTTTCCCTAGGTTGGCCCATGTCACATGTTATCTAGAATGACTTCATCCAAATCACCAGCTTTATGTCAACTTTCTGTTACCAATATTATACCCTTTTTAACCATATCCAATAACTTGAAAGCCAATAGTCCATAACCAAGGCAAGTAGAGCATATTTACACATTTAAAACCAATGAGAAACAAAATTGAAGTGGCTACATATATCTTTAATATTTAGACCAAACACCATTTTTACCTTTTTAGCTATGATTTTAAGAGAAGCACCTTGTCACCTGTTGAGTCAAATAATAAGTCAGGGATTTCTCTAAGAGAAACAGCTCTCAACTCTTGTACCAAAGAAGCTGAGAAGCTGCTGGCGCCTTTAAGATCAGCTCGTGCAGACGCTTAGCTTCTGGGCAGCTTCTCCAGCTGACCTATGTTCCTAGCTACAGGTGCAGGGCTCTAAAGGCCTGATTGAGACTGTTTTTTATTCACTTGTTCCCTTTTTGAAACGAGTTAAAAACCAAATCAAGGTGTAAACGACCGGCAGATAAAGTTTTTACCATTTTTTCTTTTGAACATGAAACATAAAACATTTAAACAACGAGAAACGAAAACCACAGACATACACTGACAGACATGGGGACATCCTGGTGCACCAGGGACAAACAATAGACAAAGAGGGAAAAAAACAGATGGTGTTCATGGTGACTATCCACTCGAGTGGAGTCGATATGGACGATGGATTGTCTCAATTCCTGGACTAGTCCATCAACATGTTGAAACCCAATTCCTGTAAGATACTGAGATATATTATCTGAGCAGCACGACTGACATTCGCCAATGGTATGGAAGTGAAACACAGCCCTGAATATTTTTACTCACAACCCAATTACATTAACTCCATCAAGCTGTGCATGGGCATTGAGATGTCCTTTTGTTTGATTCTCCTGAATAAATTTTCAGGCGGTCTACCTTTATCAAGCCTAATCAGTATGACTCTGCAAAGCTGTCGCGTCGGTGCACGGACGCCGCGGCGTCCCGCGGGCCGGCGCGGGAGCTTAATCACACCTTTTACAAGCACAAAGGCAAAATTTTTCTCCCAAAATACTGTTTCTCCCAAGATACTTTTATCTCCCCCCTTTTTCTCACCCAGGGTGTTCTTTCCCCAACCTTTTGCCTCTGGCGGTGGTAAGACCGCAGAGGGACCTGGTTCTTGAGATCGATCAGGATCCTTTTCTCGTTGCACCCTTTCACTACACTCTGTTTCTGACACGCCGCCTTGCCCTTCCCCCAACACTCTCCGCTTTGCTGTTACAGCTGGGCAGTTCCCACGCGACCTCTGACGTTGTTTGGCGGTAACTAGAAACTCAAAGGTCAATAGAAAAAGCCTGAGGGCTGCCAGAGCAACCATAGCGGCTCCTGCCGCATCCGGCAAAGGAGTGAGATGGAACAGCTCAAGGCTAAACATAGTCTCTCAGAGTCTCACCCACGTTCCGCAGCTTCTGGATCCCTTCCGTGAACCGGAGGCCCTCCTTGGCACCTGGCGATGATGTGGCTTTTGTCCCGGGTTCTCGGCACCAAATGTCCCACGCCTGACCTCGCCAGCAAGAAAACACGCGTGGACATAGGAATCCTAGCTGCAACCAAACTTTATTGATATCTTAAGGAGGAAGCCCCTGCGCGCCAACATGGTGCGCTTATATACACCCTAGCGCGGCACATCCAAACCTGATTGGTTGCTTACTCATGATCTCATAAGGCACGCCCCAGGGCAAAGACCTGGCACGAAGGCACTCTTGCACATGTGCACACAGTTAACTTCCTGAAAGGAAGTCTGTGGGTGTGGCGGAGGCTAGCGCCCTCTTGTCTAGCTTGGCCTTCCACGTGGGGCGCAGTGGAAGCCAGCGCCATCTAGTGGTGGCGAATGTTATTGCGGCCCTCTACAACTAAGCACTGTGGTGGGTAATCTTTCTTGTCAACCTGACTGGATCAAGAAATAACCAAGGCATCGGTGAGCCATACCGTCCGTCTCTGGGGATTTGTGACAAGACAGGAAGATCTTCCCGAATGTGCACTGTGCCAGCTCATGGGCCATGGTCCTGTACTGAGTAAAAAGTGGGGAAAGGAGAAAGCCAGGTGAGTAACAACACTTGCCCTCTCTCTGCTTCCTGCTCTTTGCAAGAGAGCAAGCAGCCTCGAGTTCCCACTGCGATGAACCCAGCCACCACCACCATCATGCTTTCGGGGTCATGATAGAATGTTCCCCCAAACCATGAGCCAAGCCATTCCTCACTTCAGCTGATTCATGTCATGTTATGGGAGGTCATACAAATTCAAACTCCATCATAGAGGCCACAGCTTTAGTGGACACAACCCAGAGAACTGTAACTAACACAAGCACCTACACAGGTCCAGGCGCTCTGCCAAGAAGTGCATCTGCGTAACTTCTGGCCTAGCTTTGTTCTGTGGTTGTGGTGAAAACACGAACCAAAAGCAGTTTGAGAAGGAAAGGGTATGCTTTGGCTTACAACTCTAGGTCACAAGCCATCGGGAGGGAAGTTGAGGCAGGAACTAAAATAGACATGTTAGAGAACTGCTGCTTTCTGGTTCGTTGACATTATCTCATAATCAGCTGCCAGTCTTACACAGCCCAGGACCACTGTCCAGTCTGTGCGTGGGAATGGCACTGCCCACAGCCTGGTGAGGCATCCCACATCAATCATCAATTATAACCTCTCATAGACAAGCCCCCCTGCCAATACAATAATGGAATTATTCAGTTTGAAGCTCCCTCTTCCTATGTAACCTAGACTGTGCCAAGTTGACTAATTGAGAGTAAAAAAATGAACCAAATACATACACGTATGCAATAGCAACTGATGAGAAAAAGACATGAATTTGAAAAAGAATGGGAGAAGAGGAAAGGGAAGGAAGAAGCATTGCAATTAAAATTATATATGTGTATATATATGTATATGTATATATATAGCATAGTAATACTGTAGAATATAAAATATTATACATAATAGGAGTTACATATAATATGTATTACAGGACGGAGACATATATATATAGAAAGAGATATACACATATGGATTTCTAACCTTGGGAACAGTTAGCAACTCAGAACTGTAGGTCCTCCAGTTACAAAACTTGAATTTTGAAGCAAGTAAGTCTGATTTGGGCTCATTCCTTAGCTACTATTCCATATTGACTCTTTAAGAGACTCGGTACGGTCATACAGAGTTCGTGGATCAGTATGGCCGTACAGAGCTTATGGGTATCTGGGTTAGGTGAGGCATTGTAGGAATGAAAAAGTTCTAAGCTGAAGATCATTCAGCTTTGTCTTGTGCAGTGTTGGGTTGAGAAAGCCCCACCACAAATGAGGGGAAATGTAACTGTTTGGGACTTTCCTAAGCCTGCCCCAGTTCCTAAATAATGACACGGAGGCTTATATTGATTTATAATGCTTTTGACTTTAGCTTAGACTTGTTCCCTAACTAGTTCCTAACTTCTATTAACCCGTTTATGCTATTTTATGTCTGCCATGTAGCTGGTTACCTCTCATTAGTTTCATATGTCTAACTTTCTCCTAGTCTGGGTAGGGAACCTCCTGCATCTTTCTTCTTCCCAGAGTTCCTCTCTCTGTCCAGAAGTCCCACCTTACTACTCTGCCTTTTGCTATAGGTCATAGTCATTTTATTTTAACCAATCAAAAGTTGCCTTAGGCAGGCAAGGAAGGACAGAGACACACCTTCACACCGATTACAAAAACATCACCCCAACAGGGAAACAGCTTTTGTTAGGGAGAAATGGAAATAGAACTGGTGAGAACAAAAGCCACACTGGAAATCTTACTGTCCATTTCTGGGATGAAAAGCTGTAAAAAGTCAAACTCCCATCAGAGACCCACAGCCTTGGTGAAGCCTCAGTGAGAGTCTTCACATGGTTGAAGCTCACAAATGAGGCCTGAGGTAGGAATTCACTGCTGGGTTTGTTACACAGAATCTAAGCATGTCAGTCAAGCTCACCATATGACATTTCCTAGCACAGGGCATCTGAAACAACAGGAGATAAGATGTTGGAGTCACCCTGGCTGAGGTTTGTATCATGTCAGTTTTGGAGAGGGACAAGAGGGCTGAGGAAACTGGAGGTCTGCAAAGTTGTGGTTAGGACATGAAAAGAAGTTACAGGCTGCGTGTACTGAAAGTGCTCAGGAGTAGAGATGGTGCGTACAGATTTCAGAACTGTTTTCAATTTGGGGATATTTGCATATAATGCAAATACCTTAGAGATGGAAATCCCAGGCTGGAGATCCTATTTCATGTGTAATTTCAACTCACGTAGCCCAAAGGTAGTTTTATGCCATTGTTTTGATAATGTTGTTCATGAAACAAAGTTTCATGGTAAGAATTTTCCACTTCTGGGATTAGAAAGTTTCAGATCTGGGTGGGAGAGGAGATGGGGAGTGAAGTAGGGGGAAGGGGAGGTCAGAGTGAGGGAGAGCCGGAAAGAGGGCCAGGAGAGTGACTAGAAATCATCAAGGTTGCGAGGGGAAGGAGGGGACATCTCTAGGACATGCCAGAGACCTGGCATAGGAACGGCTCCAGGAGGTTATAAGGTGACTTTAGCTGAGGCTCCTTGTTGTGGGGGATATGGAGCCTGAAGGGACCACCTCCTGCAGCCAGGCAGGACTTCCAGTGGAGAGATAAGGACAGCAACCCACCCACAATGCCTTAGACCCAAAATTTGCCCTGCCTATAAGAAGTGCAGGGACAAAGAGGGAACAGAGACAGGGAATGGCCAACCAATGGCTGGCCCAGCATGAGATCCATGGGCAAGACCCAATCCCTGACACTGTAAATGATACTCTACCATGCTTGCAAACAGGAGCCAGCATAAATGTCCTTTGAGAGCTCCACCCAGCAGCTGACTGAAACAGATGCAGAGACCCACAGTCAAAAATTAAGCAGAGCTCAGAAAGATTAGTGGAAGAGTTGGGGGAAGGATTGAGGAACACAGAGGAGATAGGGACTCCACAAGAAGACCAACAGAGTCAACTAACCTGGACCACTGGGGACTCCCAGAGACTGAACCACCAATCAAAGAGCATACATGGGCTGGACCTAGGCCCCTCTCACATATGCAGCTTGGTCTTCATGAGGGTCCCCCAAAAACTGGAGCAAGGGCTTACCTTGACTGTGGCCTACCTGTGGATTGTGTCCCCCAAACTGAGCTATCTTGTCTGGCCTTAGTAGTACCTAGTCCTACAGTGACTTGAGGTGTCAGGGTGGGTTAGTACCCAGAGGGGACCTTGCCCTTATCAGAGGAGTGATCAGGGAGGGGTCATGTGAGGGGGGACTGAGAGGAGAGTCATGACTGGGTAGTTAAATAAATAGAGAGGAAACACAAGGTGGTTTTGATACCTAAGGAACAACACTCAAGGTTTTCCTCTGATCTCCATGGACTCGTTAACACACAAACATGAGCATATATTGCAGGGGTGAGGTAGAAAGAAAAAGGGGCAAGAGAGGGAGACAGGAAGAGAAAGAGAGAAAGGGAAGAAAGGAAAGAGAGAGATTGAAAATCGGAAAACATGGTAGCCGGCCATGCCTTTAATGTCAGAACCCAAGAGACTAAAGTATCATTGCTGTGAGAGCAAGATCAGCTTGCATTACAGTAAGAGATGCTGTTTCAACCAATCAATCAATAAATCTATAGAAAAATGGAAAGCAAAACCTCAAGGCGTCACGATGTAAGCTGGCTTGATTGCTCACTAAGTATCATACCACTGCTAAAATGCTTAGGATGAATCCCTAATCGCACGTGGAAATGCTTGTCATGTTCAGGGAGAAGTGGTGGGTGGGAGGGAGCAGAACTTCAGAACGGTGATGAGGATTTCATGGTACCACACGGTAAGAGCAATTTGAGCCTGGAATTCTCTCTCCTCTTTGAAAATGGAATTGTTTAATAACTGTCTTTTCTGCGGTGATGCTCCTGTCCTTTCTCTCTGCCTGCATCCCCCTGCATCTGAGGTTTTCAAACATGCATGCCATCTTGGAGCAGACGTGCAGGCAGCACATGAGTGCTGTGCCAGCTCTGCCTCTGGGAGCTGAGTGTGGGCACCACTGCCCAGCCCCACACTCAGTCGTATTGTAGTTTGGAACTGAAATTCACAGAAGTATTTATACGACAGTGTGCCATGAATTTAGGGACTTTTCTTTTGGGGAGCCAAGTGTCCCCAACAAGCCACAGGCTGTGAACCGTCACTAAGAATGTGCAGACATCAAATTATCTTTCATCTGAGACAAATACTTAGAGACGTAAGGAACAATGTGTCCGCATACAACTATGACAAAAGCAGAGCCTACCTCTGGAATTCAGCGAGTGGGAACTATCTGTCACCATGTTAGGTGACTGGCAGACATTGAGAGTAATCAGGTGCTTACCTCATGACTGGGAAGTAAGAAGGCTCCCTGAGACCCACCGAGCCCTGACAGCCTTGACTCGTACCATGATCCATCCCTGCCATGTCTTATGCTCTATCTACTCTTCATCTTGTGTGTACATGTATGTGAATGCATGTGTGCATGCACATGTGTGTATGTGAAGGTCAGAATGACCTTATGTGTCATTTCTCAAGGTGCCACTTTACCTTGTTTATTGTGTCTTGGGCTTGGAACTTGCTAAGTAGTCTGGGCTTGCTGGTCTCTCCATGTGCTTTTTAAAATATATTCATTTTACTTGTACTTGTGTGTATATGTGTTGGGGGTGCATATACTCATGTTAAGCACATGCCTGCAAAGTTCAGGAGTGTTAAATGCCCTGGAACTGGAACTAAAGGCAGCAGTGAGCAGTCTGGTGTGGGTGTTGGAACCAAACACTGGTCCTCTGCAAGAGTAACAAGCACTCTTAACTGTAAGCCATCTCTCTGGTGCAACTCTCCTACCCTTGCCTTTTCAACCATTTATTTTTAACACCCACTCTACCTCTCATACAGAATGTGCTTTTGTTTTTAGATAAAAAAAGGTTTAGGTCAAGTCTCCAAATACATACTTCATAGAACAGCATTAGTTTCATTACTTATACTAAGAGAAAAAAGTCACTGGGCATTGGTACACAGGCCTTTAATCCCAGCACTCAGAAGGTAGAGGCAGAGGCAGGGGCATCTCTGTGAGTACGAGTTCAGCCTGATCTACAGAACGAGTTCCAGGTCAGCCAGGGTTACACAGAGGAGCCCTGTCTCGAAAAACCAAAATAAAGAAAACATAAAAAAAATTAAAAGTCACTAAAGTAATGCTAAAATCTCAGAGTGAAAACAAGAAGAGATAAGTTGCTGAGTTGACTCCCTGACTGCAAATAAAAAAGATTAACGCTGTGCACTTTCTCAGAACAAAAAGCTCCAAAAACCAACCTTTGATTATTTATCCACAGCCATTGCACCCACACACACATACACAAATTAATTGGCTGTTTAGCTGTGGTCAAAAAGCACCTACTTCCACTCTGCACTTCTAAAGGAGTGTGGGGGTGGTGAAGCAACTGGGCTGTTCTTGCAGGGATGTGGTGAAAAGGGAAGTTGCATTCAATCGATGAGTGCTTTCTTGGGATACAAGAGTCTTGAACTCATGATCTATCTGAGGGGGTGGATGTCCTGCAAGGCACAGGAGAGACGGGTTGGTTGCTGGAGCAAAGACCTGAGGGAGGCATAGTAGAAACGGACTGTGAACTCAAGGGCAGGATTTGTCCCTGGAGCCAAGAAGGATCCCTACTTTCTCAGAAGAGAAGAAGGTGGGGTGTGCAGAGGGGATGAGATTAAGACACTGATGGTTGATGGTCTTGACGTTCTCCGTGGAATGAGAGGCAAAAGCAGGCACAGAAAGGCACCGAAAAGTTCTAGTATCTGCCTCACAGGTGGTGAGAGGCAGCAGGGAGGCTTTGGTTCTGTGTCTGAGTACATACGCTTAGACACAGCCTGCACTTGCAGAGTCTGGAAGTTTTCACACATTACCTGCATTTGCATAACGTCTCTATATGATGGGAAGTAAAGTGATTCCATCTCATTTCCAATGAAGAAGACGGCCTGAAGAGGTTAAGAGACTTACTCGAGTTGACATTCCTAATAACCAGGGAAGCCAGGATTCAAAGCTAGGTTTTCAAGTTCCAAGTCCCGTGTGCTTCTGTGTACCAGGACACCTTCAAAGTGGGTTCTGGGTGGCTTTGGAAACTCTAAGGAGCCTCTGCTGGGATTGGCTGATGTTTGGGAAGAGCTGAGAAGATTCTGTCCTCTCATGACCTGCTTTTGCAGAAGTGTCGGTCTCCCTGTCCAATATGCCAACCCAACTGCTCTGATGTATTCAAAGAGTGACTTGGGGAAAAGGGTGGTATTCGGTAAGGAGTGGGAGCTCCTATCTTTCTCCTGCGCACACATGATATACATGTGTATGCCGGGGCACATGCAGATACACATAAAATAAATATTTAGAATGGAGCACATGTGGAAACCATGGACCTAGATGAATGGTTTAACTTTCTTATTTATCCAATTTTATCTTTTATTTGCATCTTTTTATATGCTTGTGTGTGTGTGTGTGTGTGTGTGTGTGTGTGTGTGTGTGCGCGCGCGCACGCGCGCGCGCGCGCGCATGTTCAGGGATATGTACACACATAGAGGTGCCTATGTGGAGACCAGAGGCATCTTATTCCTCAGAACTGGAGTTATAGGCTATGTAAATAGTCCAACATAGGGACAAGAAGTCACACGTGGGTCCTAGCAAGAGCAGTACATGCTCTAAAGTGCTGAACCATCTCGCCATCCCCATCTCTTTCATTTAGAACCCAGCTTCTTAAGTTGAGGCCACTCTCTGCATGAGGTGACAGGACTGACTGAATATGGGGGTCGTGAAAATGCTGTCAACAGTGCAAGGCTTATGAATGCACAACGGTCAAACATGTACTGACGCCAAGATGTTTCTGGCAGCCGTGGGTCATGGTGCATTGTGCAACTTCACGGCGGCCTCTGCCCAGAACACACAGCACACACACTACACAGTCAGGCCACCCACCACCCAGCACCACCCAACACTGCCTGAAATAGCCCAGCTCAAGCTTGAGACTGTTACATATCGGAACTGTAGTGCTTTAACTGTACATGCAAAGTTTTCTGCTCTCAAGGAAACGTAAGGGTTTAATTACAGTAAAAGAAGACTTAATTTAAAAAAACTTTACCATGATTCCTCAGTACCTTAAGTGGTAAATTAGCCTATCTTCAGATTGTAATATGTAAGAAACTTTGATTGTTTTAATTGCTGCTTGAATTGTAGACTTTAGTTTTAAAAAGAAAAAAAAACATTAAATAAATTTTGGCTTGGGATTGGGACAAGATTCCCAGCTATTTCTGAAGTAGCCCTGAGCATCCTGCTGCCATCTTGCAGTATGCACTTGTATGAAGCAGTGCGCACAAAACTGATGATCATAAAATCAAAATATCACTCAAATCTGAAAAATACTGAATATACTGTGTGCCCTGAAGAGGCAAATATTAAAAACAAACAAGCATCCATCTCCTTGGTGTGCAAATTTTCCTCTGTCTTCACTAAATGGTAAAATTATGTGGAAGCCAAAAATTTTCCTCAAGATAAATGACTTTATTATCAGTAACTGCATGATTTATACATTTATTTTATATACCTGTATACTCAGCACTTTGTAAAATATTCTTGGGGAAAAGAAACAGAGTCTCAAGTGGAGCAGGATTAAGAATCTCCTGGAATATCATCCACAGGGCTTTGCACAAAAATCAACTCCAAGAGGATGAAAACCCTCAACTTAGACCTGAAACACTGAAACTGCTGGAGGAGAGAGCATAGGTGGTGTCCTACAGATACAGGTGCAGGGAGCACTTTCTGAATCCGATCCCATTCACTTAGGAATGAAGGACAGCGAGTGACAAGAAGGACCTCATAAACTAAAGGCTTCTGCACACTGAGAGCTCAGCTGAGTGAGGAGGAAGCCCCCAGAGGGCGGGAGAGTGTTCCGTTACACGTCAGCAAATGACCAGAGTAAACAATAACTACAGATCTGAGCAGAGTTCTCAAAAGAAGAGATGGAAATTGCCAAGAAATATCTTTTTAAAGCATTTAGTATCTTAGCAAGTTCAGAAATGCTAAGGAAAACTACCATGAGATTCATCTCACCCCAGTCAGAATGAACGAAGATCAGGAACTGCGCGGTGCGTTTTACCCTCATACCCATTAACTAAAGTCAATAGCCTCATTGATCACCAATACACTGTTAGGAAATCTTTTCATGCAGTATTCCCTATACATAATATGGTATTTCTTTTTAAATAACCACAGAAAGGTAGTGTCAGGAAAAACATGCTACTTAGAACCAGAAAGCTTGGTATCTCCTCCGGGCTTTGCCAGGTTTTGTCCTATGGCCTCATCTGAGGAAAGACAGTTGATTCAAAGTAGCCGTTTCTTTATTGTTTGTCTTGTTTTTATATACAAAACAAACCATGTAGCAAAGAATAGCTTTACACTTCTGATCCTCCTGCCTTAAGGCTGGTGCTGGTATCACAGCTGTGCATGCACCACCATGCCCTGTTTATTCAGTCCCAGGGATGAAACCTGGGCCAGCACTCTACCCACTGGATTACATGTCCAGACCAGCAAGACAATTGCTAATGTCCCAGGATTCTAAGACAATGCCTAACCTTCGACTCAAGTAAATTCAGCAAACAAGCTAAAAGTCATGGTGTTTTATTTTTAATAATAAAATATAGATACTGTTCTTATTTATAAGTTACTATGTACCGATTAGTATATACAGTTGGCTACTCACGTGCTAACAAAAGAAACAGTGTCAGGCATAAATCTGTGGCCCCTTAGAATTACCTCTGATTACTTCCTGCCCAAACACCAGAGATAAGACTCTGCAGATGATCTGAGCTGACAATCCAGAGATTGTCAGACTTCTGCAGACTCGTGTTTCCAACAGCCCAACTCTACCTATCTACTTACCTACCTACCTACCTACCTACCTATATCTATCTATCTATCTATCTATCTATCTATCTATCTATCTATCTATCATCTTTCTCTTTCCCCTCTCTCTCCTCTCTCTTTCTCTTTCTCTATCTCTTCCTCTTCCTCCTTCACTTACTCCCTCCTTCAATATCTCTAAAGAGCACAGTTTTAAGTCAGTTTGGAATTTCATGGGTTTTACAGCAGATCAGATGTTTCCCAATTCAAGTTTGCTGACAGGGAATATCTAGCAGAGAGAGCAAAGCTGAAGGCTTGCAGACAACCCTCCTGGTTCATTCCGTTGCCAGACTCCTGTTTCCTGTGGGAAATTGTAATGATGAGGAAACTAAAATCATTGGTGGTCGGGGAAATTCCTTTCCCTGCTCAGTAGAAAGTCTGACAGGAGAGTCAGCTATCAAAGAAGAAGTCCCGATTCGAAATCCCTGGGCTGTTTTAAGTCTTAGAAATTGAAATGGCAAGACATCCCCCCCTCCCACTCTGTCCCCTCCTTTGCTCTCACTCTCAAATACTCAGCCTGTGTCGCCTACATCCCAGGGATGATGTATAGCCCCAGAAAACAATAGAAATGAATTTAATTTGCCACACTTCAAATAACTTTGCTGGTACATGACAAAGAGCAGCAAAGGCTCCTGGCCATGAATTTTCTTGTTTTGATAGCTTGAATACCATCTCTCTCACCCCCTGCTACTCCAGATGGCTTCCATGTACCTCTTGCAGATCTATTTGATTTGCACTAAATTCTCTGAAGAAAACATCCAAAAAGTATTAGTCACAATGGCACAGTAGGTTCAGGCAAGCACTCTGCAATAAGAATTCTCCTCCATGAGGTAAATCTCATGAGCCAAGTTGTAGAGGACCCTGTATGTCCCCTCAGGCTGTAGGACTGCTGTCTTCTAGGTGATGCGATTCTAGGTGGACTTCTCCTCAGAAGCTATGACAGAGTCTCTGTGATCTCAGTGAGTCTCTTGTAAATAGAGCCATCATTATTATTGTACATGGGACATGCTAAAACAAAACACAAAGAACAGGATCTGATCTCTACACCAGAAAGCTAGATGATATTTGAATAGCCTGTAATTCTATTCCCTACTTGTGAAATTAAGAGAATGAGAGCCAAGGTAGTTGGACCATTTTCTAAAATCTCCATGAGTTATGGTAGAGCTAGGAAAGGAAGTTTAGTGAGAATTCAATGGGGTTTTCTTTCAGAAATGGAAGATTAAAAAAAACAGCACCTCAATGTGTGGTATAAAACAATTCATACCAAGGAGCAACTAGAAGGAGGGTGAACGGCTGCAAATATGAACCTGTCATGAAGGTTAAGGCTTGAATGGAAATTGAGGGACAGCAATGGATAGAGGGACAGTGACATTTTCAGACAAGGTGAGCAGTGCAAGAAGCCTTGTTTCCAGAGGAAAGCTAAGGACAGCTCCCTCAGAAAGATCCCGCTGGAGATAAACACAAGCTATTTGTCACACCTGAAACTGAGATGATACACTCCTTTCTTTCAGGAGGATGACTGTGGGATCAAAGAGGACACATTGTTGAAGGGTCTGCTCACTACCTTTCCTTGGAAAATGCTTTTCTCTTTTACGGTTCTCAACGGTTCTTAGATAATGCAATGACTGAGAGGGTAGAAATAACACTTGTTCCCTTGTTAGTCTATGTGGGAAACCAAGTGCTTTACATATATTTTAATCTTTACCTAAGCATGATGATGTGGGCACTCTGATTGTACCCATTTTGCACATAATAGATCTAAGTCAAAGCAGATTCAGTAACTTGTCCAAAGTCACAGACCGTTTGGTGGTAGAGCCTGGTCCTAGAGCTTCTTGTGTGAAGCATTGGAAGCCGTAGAGCCAAGGTCTGGGTTCAAATCCCCGCTCCCCGTCTAAGATCCACATCCTTGCCCAGCGCTGTGTGTATACGGCTCTGACTTTTTATAGCCCCCCAAGGTTTGTGAAGTAGGTAATCCTACATTGTTACTTCAAGAGAATTCCCACCTAAGTTTGTAAATACTTTCTCATAAAAGACATGACATCATCTGGCTTTCACATGTAATATTTGCTTCTAGTCATGGAGTGGCAGAAAGATGGGGAAAACACAAAACAGAAGGAACAGTAATCCAAGAGAGAAAGGTTGAAGGAGCAGGGAAGGGAGGCTCCACAGCGGGGAGGAGGGACAGTCTAGGTGTGCCCATTGGTGGGAAGGTGGGAAATGTGGATCATTCTGGAATGCCCGGGAGTTTGGAGCATAAGCAGAGGATTGGCAGACTAAACACAAGACAAGAAACCGGTCGTGATTTGTTAAACTTGTGCCTGACACTGTTCTAAGTCAGCACAAATGAAGACCCTGCTCATGCTCTGCTCTGTCCAAAGCTAAGGTCAGTAAATGTGCAGTTTGGACCATGTGTTAGGAGGTCAGATGCTATGGGAAATAAAGTAAAAAAACCGGGGGTGGGGGTTCAGTCAGTAAAGTGCTTCCCTTGCAAGCATGAGGACCTGAGTCCTACCCACAAGAACCAATTGGAAAAGCTGATTATCCTTTGGGCTCACGAGCCAGCCTGGCCTGCTCAGTGAGCTCAATGCAAAACCTAAGGTGCATCTGAGAAACAACACCCAAGGTTGACATCTGACCTTCACATGTGGACATACACACACACACACACACACACACAAACACACACACACATGCACCCACACCTTAGAAGATAGACACACACACACACATGCATACATACCTTAGAGGATAGACACACACACACATGCACACACACATGCACACACACACACATGCACACATACCTTAGAGGATAGACACACACACACATGCACACACACATGCACACACACACACATGCACACACACACATGCACACATACCTTAGAGAATAGACACACACACACACACACATACACATGCACACACACATGCACACATACCTTAGAGGATAGACACACACACACACACACACATGCACACATACCTTAGAGGATAGACACACACACACACACACACAGATGCACACATACCTTAGAGGATAGACACACACACATACACACACACACACACACACACACATGCACACATACCTTAGAGGATAGACACACACACACACACACACACACACAGATGCACACATACCTTAGAGGATAGACACACACACATACACACACACACACACACACACATGCACACATACCTTAGAGGATAGACACACACATACACATGCACACACACATACACACATGCACACACACACACATGCACACATACCTTAGAGGATAGACACACACACACATGCACACACACATGCACACATGCACACATACCTTAGAGGATAGACACACACACACACATGCACACACACATACACACATGCACACACACACACACATGCACACATACCTTAGAGGATAGACACACACACACATGTATACACACACACATGCACACATACCTTAGAGGATAGACACACACACACACACACACACACACACACACACGCATGCACACCTTAGAGGATAGACATTTGGGGGAGGACACAGGAGTGGGTTTCAGTAGATGGGCAGGTCCCTCAGAAGTGACCCCTTGACCTGATGGAGGTGAGAGACGGTTGTCTTAGTAAATGGATGTGGTAAATTCTGATACCTGTTGGACAAAATGATGGGCACAATTAACAAACGAAGCCGATGGTGATCCTGACTTCGGAGATGACGAGGTAAGGACTCTGTGTTTGGTGTCTTTGCTTTGATCAAATGGTACCTTCTAGAAAGTTTGCTTGTTGTTGCAGTTAATATTAATATCAATTGGGGTTTTCTATCCCACCTTAGGTCATTTAGTTCCCAGATAAAAGACAAAACGTGTGTGTGTGTGTGTGTGTGTGTGTGTGTGTATGTGCGTGTGTGTGTGTGTGTGTGTGTGTGTGTGTGTGTGTGTGTGTGTGCCTTAATAGTATATGCGTGATGGGCAGATATCAACCCTCTAAGCTATTTTGTCTACTTCCCTTGACATGTCCCAACTGGGTCCCTCTTACCCTGACTGGCCAGCCCTCATGGCCAGCTCTCATGATTCCTTATTCAATAGCGTCTTCTCCTCCCTTCGGTCTCCTCTCTCTCTTCCTCATGGTCTCTGCTTCAGACCACAAGCCTGGGAACTGATGCCCTCTCTTCTGCCCAGCTACATACAGGAGAAAGATGCAGAGTCAGATCCATTTCAGCACCATCTTGAGGAGACAGGCAGGTCATGTGTATGCCTGAAGCAACAGCATTCCAGGCAGAGAGGGCACAGAGGAAGAACATCCTCCGAACAATCAGGAAACCAGGAGGAAGCCATTTTTGCTGTAGAGCAGTGAGCTAAGGAAGCAAAATAAGTCTGAAGAGACCAATGGCACGGACCTCAGCTTCCCCCAGTGAGTCTTCCTGAGAGAGTCCAAGCAGAAGAAAGCTGCAGCTGGATATGATTTGAGCAGAACTCTCTGGAGACAGTGTTGAGGTTGGGAAGTACAGCAGACATAGGAAGACTGTGGCAATAATTCTGGGGACACACAGTTGGCATTGGTTGCTGACAATGCGGAAGTGCGAGATGATCTGACTCTTGATAGATCATTGACAACCTGGCAGATTTTGCTAATGAGAAAAATCTTGAATTTTGCAAAATGTAAATCCTGCTGCAACAGCCATGTAATATTGTGACAGCTATGATCTCTAAGAGATTGAGAATTCCCCTACCAATATCGTGGGCCTGGCCCCAGCTGTGTGTGTGTGTGTGTGTGTGTGTGTTCGAGAGCATGCATGCACACGCACTGATTGAATCAGACATAAAAGTGCATGCACTAACTTATTGAATCAGACATAAAAATGCCTCTGTACATTTTCTAAGTTTGATAGTCCCATGGGAAATTGCCAGACTAGCAGGAGGGCTGGGGGGACAGAGTGTAAGGAGGGGGGAGGAAAGCCACAAGCAGCTCGAGAGATGAGCCATAGAAAAGTGCAGACTGAGACCCAAGGAAAAGGAAGTATCAGATCAGTATGAAGAAACCACACCAAGTGACAAGGAAGGGAGAAGTGGTTGGAGGTCCAGGCTTGAGGTGAGGCGATAGCTCACATCAGACATGCGGACCAGAGCTGGCCTGACTTGCAACTGGCATGTCTAATTCATCATCCATCATTATGCACACACATAGGGTAATTATGATCTAAAGCACTAAGGAATTCTCTCATTGGGAGGAGAAGTGGACGGAAATATCCCCTCCTCCATGAGAGTATTTCTGCCAGGGCACTGTGACAGTATGCAGAAGCAGACCGAATGCCTGCATTCTGTCATCCCACAATTATTTACTCCTGGGAAAGTGAAAGTGAATGACCCAAGCATTCCCTCAGCTCCCACACACTTAAAAATCAAATGCCAGAGGGCCTGAGAGATGGCTCGTGGATTAAAAGTTCTGGCTACTCTTCCAGAGGAACAGGGTTCAATTCCCAATGCCCACACTGTTACACACAACCATCTGTAAGTTCAAGTCGGGGGCATCAAATGTCCTCTTCTGGTTTCTGCAGGCACAAGGTACACAGACATATATTCACCTAGGATGAACATTTTGAAAGAAATCTCTGATATCTGTGAGATCACATGCTTATTGGAAGGTCAGAGAAGGGGCCCTAAGGAGGTAAACTTGGAGGAGGACTTTCTGCTGAGACATAATCCAGGCAGAGGGCTCTCTAAGTATGCACAGCCATCTCTAAATTGAAACATTCTCTCCTAAAGAAAGATGCTAAGATTGGGGAACCAGAAAATTTACAAGGTTCAGGAAGCTCATGAAACACAGCAGGGTGTTGAAGGGGGCAGTTCCGCTAGCAAGTTATGTAGGGAGCTCCAGGCAACTTCCAGTAGTCTGTAACCCACACTGTGGTGAGCTATCAGTGTTACAGCCGCCTGAATCACTTGTGCTATAAGTAACCCAAAAAGACTCATTGGTTCACTTGGATATACTTGGATGGAATGGTCCTTTGGTCTGTTGTCAGTGTTATATCGGGAGTGAATAGATTCTTGTTCATGTTTCCCGAGGGAAAAAAATTAGACAATAGCAAGGAACAGCCAGGAGGCTAGAGGCAGCCTGGCCAGTTTCAGAGACAAGAACAAGACTAGAGAGGGCAATTGGAGCCTGGTGCATGGAATGGGCCTGGGGCAGGCCAGGCAAAGTAGTACCAGCCACCTGGAGGATCTGTGCACCTTAATCCATCCTGTCACAGTGGCAAGATGGAGCTTCCAGCTACAAGACAAAGCAGAGGCAAAGAATGACCTATCCACAGGCCATACATACAGGGAGTTCATTGTCCCACTGCAAAGAGCTTCCCTGAAAAGGGTCTAGAAATAACCCCGTGTGCTGCTGCTGCCCAACCAAGACCCTCTTTGGCACCAAGTTCTCCATGTAACCTCACACGAAGCTTTGCCAGCTACCACAAATAGTAGCTGGGTGGCCAGAACTTGGATGCCCTCAGATGTTAAAACCACAATATCAAAAATGCTTTACTTCCTAGAAGTGCACTAACTGGTTATGTTCACAAGATCTGGCCTCTGCTGGGGAGAAGTGATTAGGAAAGGGCAAGGAAGTGAACAGAAAATGTAATTATTTACTGTTTAAAAGGGAAGCGTCGGGGGTGTGGATCAGTGACAACCTAGAGATGCAGCCCGGAAAGCGTTGACTAGCACAAAGGGGAATATAATCACAGATCCCTCTTTGAAGCTGCTTAGGACAGATGAGGCTTCTGTGGGCAAGTTTTTTAATTAGTTTCTATTTGGATTTACACTTCCACAGCTCCTCTCAACACTGAGAGCTGTCAGATGTGTTTGGGAAACAGTAACTGCTCTTTGCGAGCATCTATTAACGGTGTCTTCCAAGTAGCCTAGGTGAATCAGCCCTGGTTTGCTGAGGGAGGAGAGCAAAGTCTTGTCCTGAGGAAGGAGACCTTTTTTTCCTGGATCTGTGGCTGAGTTATCTTACACCATGAGTCCAGATCAGTGCCACCCAGTGTAAACGTAACACAAAACAGAGCACAAGCCAGATGGAATTTTAAATTTCATGGTAGCTAAAGCAAGGAAAGAAGGTTAAATCTCACCACATGCATGGTTGAACCTAGCACATCCATAGTATTATCATACAATCAAGATGTCCTGCTTTCATTTCTGTTTCAGCGATAAAATATCCTGACAAAAAGCATCTCGGGGGGATAAAAGGTTTATTTTTCAGTCATGATTCCAGGTCACAGTCCATCAGTGCAAGGAAGACAAGACAGAAACTGCAAACAGGTAATCGTACCACAACCACAGTCGAGAGCAGAGAAAAATGAATGCATGTAGGTCTACTTACTTGTTTGCTTGAGCTCATCTCAGTTTCTCCTTCATCACACAACTCAGAAACCCCTGCCTAGGGAATAGTACTGCCCATAGTAAGCTGGGTCCTCTCACGTCAGTTAGCTTAGTTAAAACAATCGCTCACAAGCATTTACCTCAGCAGCCCTCTACACGCCTGCCCTCAAAACAACCCAATACAGATAATCTCTCATTGTGATTCTCGCAGTGCAAATGTGCATGAAGTACTTTACACATTTTGGATGTAGAGGTGAAGTATCTTCAAAGTTGAGTGTGTGCTTTAGGCAGTTCAATTTGAACTTGCTCTATTTCTAGGCTCACCAGCCATCTATAGCCTGTGGCTTCTGTACTGGACAGGCTGACTGCAGAAGTGATGGGGCTTCTACCAGAACTCCTTCATTCTGGATGTTCAATTGCCAGCGACTTCCCGTGGTCTTTTTGCCCAAGAAAGATGGCGTGCAAGCATCTTCACTTGGCATAAGCCCCAACTGGAATTAAACTCACCCCTTCAAACATCACTTTATCTTTTTGTTTGCAGAGAGAATAAGAGAGTGTGTGTTCTGCAGCCAAATATGAATGACTGTGGCTGGGGAACACAGATTCAGGTCACTGTTCCCACCTGTTCGGTTTTATGAAGATTTTGCAGTAACTCTGCTGGCTAGTTTTTGTGAACTTGACACAAGGTGCTCATCTGGGAAGAGAGAACCTTAGTTGACAGCACATCTCCATCAGACTAGCCTGTGAGCGAGTCTGTAAGGCATTTTCTCGGTTAATCATTGATGGGAGAAGGTCCACTGTGGACAGGGCTACCCATAGGCAAGTGGTCCTGAATTGGATCAGAAACCAAAGAAGCCATGACACTAACCAGTAAGCAGTGTCCTCTATGGCTTCTGCTCTGCTTCCTGCCTCACGTTCCTTCCCTGACTGCCCTTCATGATGAACTATAAACTGTGAAATGAAATGAACCCTTTCCTCCCCAAGTTGCTGTTGGTCAGTGTTTTATCACAGCAGGAGAAAGTAAAAACAGGGACAAAACAAAAAAGTCATAAATCAAGAAAATTAACATGTAGAGGGGAGCATCGGGTAAATGGGGTGCAGCAAAGAGAGGGATTCTCTGCTAGGTTCCTGATGGTGTCTGATGGCGTCCTTGGACTGATGGAAGCCAGGGGTCTGTTTGTACTTGCAGAAAGGATTTTACCTGGTAGGTACAGAGATAAGTCACACACAGAGGTGGCAGTCAGGGGCTGTTACACAGCTGAAGACAAAGCCCAAGACGACTTGACTCCCGGCCTGCAACCCTCCAGCTCTGCACAGTCATAGATGTCAGACGTCTTGTTCCAGTCATCCTGGTGGGCCCCTAACCTGCAGTCAGTACGTTGGCCCTACTCATTCCTGCTTTGAAATTGTGGAATTCTAGCCCCTCAAGCTGAACCATGACATCAACACACACACACACACACACACACACACACACACACACACACACACACACAGTCACACAGTTGATAAGAAAGCATGCCATGACCGTCCAGGTCTCCAGAGGCTGAGCTCTTTCCCTCTTAAAGCCTGCTCCTCTCTCTACTGCCCAGACCCAAGATAGCTTTGAGTTATAGCCAGACGTCATCGATGCCTTCCTGACTTCCTGATTGCTGGCATGGACCTCCTCTCTCCACCCTCTATGCCTGTAAGAGCAAGAAATCCCCTGCTGCCCTTTGGAATTGAGCTGTCTCTCCCTTCGGGGCTTCCTAATGGCTGCCCACGGCTGTGATGCTGCATCTCTCATGGTTCCTCTGAGGAATTCGTCTCAGCTTCCCTTCTGCACACCTTCTTTCCTCGAGTTGTAACACAAGGCTCCGAGATGTAGCCTCTTGCTCTTTCCTCTTGAGCAACAATGCATTCAGCATCCTCTGTGTGCCGTGCGCCGTGCGCCGTGCTAAGAATAATTGGCACTTTATAAAACAGGCCTGTTTAGACCTTTGAAGACATCGGCTTCACTCAGTAATAGATACTTTTTCCTGTTTTGTTTGGGGTTTGGGGCTGTTTGTTTATGGCCTGACTGTACTGTAACTCACAAACTACAGGCTGGCCTCAAACTCACAAAGATCCATTTGCCTCTGCCTCTCACGTGCTGAAGCTAAAGGCATGCGACAGCATGCCCAGATAGTGATAAATAATGTAACATGTTGTTTTAACACACATGAATATGGATCATGGAATAGAGTACAAAATCTGCATGAGGGACTGGAGAAATGGCTCAGCAGTTAAGAGCACTGACTGCCCTTACAGAGGACCAGGTTTCAACTCACGGAATGCTCATGATGGCCAACTCTAGTTCCAGAGAACCCAGTACCCTCTTATGGCCTCCTTGGGCACTGTACAATGTGCTATATACGCAAACCTGTAGGCAAAATACTAATACTTATAAAAAAATTTCAAAACAAATTTAATGTACTCAAAGTTTTAAAAGATTAAAAAAAAATCACACACATGTGTAGGCTCAACATAAACGGCATGGGGCCATGCCTTCAATGTCCCAGAGGCCCCATCTCCTCAGTCCCCTCCACTGTGGGAGGCAGCTCTGGCTGGGGCGCCTAGGAAGTCCAGCAACGTTTCACTGACTCTGTCTTCCACCCAGACAGCCCAGAGTTCAAACTGAGCTGTCAGAACAGCTGGCCACTGCCTGGTTCCGTCTTCACTCTGTGGGTCTCTACAGGGCAAGGTAACAACTACTGAACCCACTGCTCAAACAACTTAATTCTAAACTGGCTGGCAGTCGTATCAATAGGCTTTCTTAGAACGCTTGTACATGCTAATGGTGGAGGGAATTTCAGGAAGCGGTGAGAAATGGGAAGGAAATGTACGGAAGGTAGAAACCCCAGAAGGCTTCCTGGAGGAAGTGTGCCTTCAGCAGTGTTGGAAGGTAGGAGTTTAGCCATGGCAGGGACCAGATTACGGATGGAAACGGCCCACGGAGACTGGCTCCAGCCACGTCATCCTTGTCAACCTCACCTCAGGGGCATTTTCCAGCACACATATTGGGATTTTTATTTCTTCATTTAATACATAGTTCAAGGCAAAAGTCAGATCTCAGGCCGAGTCCTCCCAATCCCCAATCATCTCAGCTGACTTCAGTGATTCTAAGCCTCTTCCCATTCTTTTGTTTTTAAGTGTTCAGACTTTTTTTGTTGTTCTATATGTATGAGTGTTTTGCCTGCGTGCATATGTTCCAGGTGGATCCTTGGTACCTGTGGATGCCGGAAAAGAGCATCTGATCCCGCAGGAACTTGAGTTTCAGATGGTTATGAACCACCATGTGAGAGCTGGAACCATACCCAGGTGCTTTGCAAGGACAACAAGCGCTCACAATACTCTCCAGTCCTCTTCCTCCATTCTTAACATCCTGGAGGGTTAGCAATGTTCATGAAAAAACAGTTGGCATAGTTAGAAAGTAACCCCTTCTTCCAGAGTTATCGTCTGAGTAGGTTAGCCTAATTACTTCAAAACCAGCTTCTGACAGGCTTCCCCGAATCCTTGCGATGTGTCAACCTGCCTCAGGAAATGCAGATTCTTAGGAAATGGTGGTCTCCTCTGATTCCAAATTATTGCAAAAATCAGGCCTGCCGCTAATATTGACAAACCAGAAACTAGAATTAGTCTGCTTATCATGTCTAAATATTTAAAACCTTACAAGCCAAGCTGATACAACATTCATTACAACCTCTCCCTATTGCCTTGAGAATTTACAACTTAACGGTGTCCCAAAAACAAATTGTGAACACTTGGATTTCTTCTGGGAGCCTGGCCTTGCAGGACAGCACAGACCCTGGCTGTTGGCTGTCTAGAGAGGGTTTACATATGTGCTCCCCAATGACTGTATCCAAGCTTTTCCTGAGTCAGATACTCAGAACAGGTGCACTTTGGCCACCTACCAGGCAGCATGAGTGACACCATCCACCCTTTGGAAGGTTCAGTCAATGAGAAAAGCTCACACAGGCACCAGAAGCTGTCCCAGGGGATTCCAAGGTCCCTCAAAATGGGAGGAGCTATCTATTGCCTGTGGGCCTATGATGCATGTCTTCTCAGTGGATTCTCACCTGTATTAGTCAAGGTGAGAGGAACAGAACACTGGGATGAATGTATTTCATTACATCGGCCTCCTTCAACTGTTGTCTCACAGCTGAGATGCTGGGTCCTCGGAAGTCGTTCCCTCTGAGGCTCGATGGTTGCCTCAGTCGTTGGAGTCATCCCACAGTGGCTATCTCACACTGGAAGGGCTGACAACCCACTTTCTCTCAGTCCAGAAGTCTAGGAGTCCTAACCTGTCACCAAAAACCTGGAGGACTTCTGGAAATCGCTGGTCCTCAGTCAACGATGCAAGCCCAGAAATGCTGGTCCTGATGCCATTGAAGGAGGACAGCAGCAGCAGGGGACATTAGCTTGGTGGTGCCAGATGAGCCAAAGGCACCTCCCTTTATCTGGGCTGCTTCCTGAAGACGCTGTTCACACTTCAGACAGGTTTTCTCACAGGGATTTAGGCTGCTCCTCAATGGAGGCTCCCTCCTCGGGTGATCCTAACCGTAGCAAGTTGACATTAAAACCAACCATCACCTACCATATATGAAGGTGGGGCTGATCCTGGAAGGACCCAGTGTGGATCCCAGGATCCCATTTACCTGAACAATGCACTGGGGTTTATTATTGCTGCTACGACAACAGTGGAATGGGCCTCGCTACGCTCTGACTTCATACAATGTCCTATTGACTCTGCCTCTAATTCTGTTAGCTTATATCATGTTTCTCACTCAATCGCAGTTTCCCTGTGGAGCCAGCCCAGATCTCCTTCTGCCTGTCTGCTAAGCACCTATGTGACGGATTGCGAGATCGATGCATTGACTGACGTGCCCATTATTCTCTCAAACAATCTGTCATGTGGCCTGGATGTGTTGCAATCTCCTAGTTGGGTTTGTGAGGATGGCTCTTCCCTGACTCCTCCTGGCAAACTCATCCATTCTAACACCATCTCTCCTATTGCTTTGCCGGGCGCCAGCCAATGGTTTCCTTGCTCCCAGATTCCCCATCCCAGACCACATAGTTTAGGACATTTTCGTTGCACGTATACCAATCTATCTGCAATAAATAACAGCTAAGTAACAATTACATTGCAAATTACTTGCTCCATAAAAAAGAATTATTGCCCATGAGTCATGGGTACTGTGGTGATTAACTTCCCTTGACTTGACTGAACTTAGACTCTTACTGGGGAGACACATGTCTAGGCGTTTCTTTGAGGATATTTCTGGAGAAGATTAATTGAAAACAGAAGAGACAGTGTGTCTGTGAGCAGCCCCAGTCTCAAAGGCTGGGGTCCTGGCCTGAGCACAAAGGGGAACAGGAACTGATCACCAGGGTTTGTATATCTCTGGTTCCTGACTGTGGACACAATGTGACTAGCCATCTCTCACTCCACTGCCACACTGCCTGCACTGTTCCCTTAACCTGGAAGCTGCAACCCTTCCCCCACTTAAATCGATTCTGTCCTGCAATGAGAAAAGTAACTAATACAAGAACATCGTTTCCTTTTTGTGTTTAACTTTCCTAAGTATATTCCTATTGATTCCTTTTAACTGCCCTAGGAAGCAAGGAGTGTCTCTGTTATCCCTGATTGAAACACTCATACAAACATGAAGTGCCCAAAGGGAGATATGAAAGTGTGGTATGTGTGCGTGTGTGTGTGTGTGTGTGCGTGTGTGTGTGTGTGCGTGTGTGTGTGTGTGTGTGCGCGTGTGTGTGTGTGTGCGTGTGTGTGTGTGTGTGCGCGTGTGTGTGTGTGTGTGTGTGTGTGTGTGTCCGTGCAGGGCACATGTGCATGTGTGTTCAATCTCAATCACATCCTTTTGTCTTTGGGGATGTTTTTCCCAGGATGGAATGGGTGAGCAGTAGTAACATAGCTCCTCAAATTTCAAAGACACATTCGGCATTCCAGCCATTTGAAATTGAATCCTGTTCTTATAAATATTTATATGAGGTTAATTAGAAAGTTCTAATTGCATTTTGATTTCTAATTTCTGTAAGCATTGACTCCATCCCGACCTTAATATCCTGAAGTATAATAGATAGGTATCAGCCTCTTGCTGGATTGGAGAGTACCTGCTTCCTCCAGTGCTGGGATGCAAAATTAGGGAAGCTTGATTACTTCAAAACAGCTTCCAGCTACCTCCTCTGTTCTTGGCAAGGACCCATCCCCCAAGCTGACATGCTGCTTAGTAAATGTCACTTCTACAGCAGGAGTGTTTCTTCTCCCCAGATGCCAGCAAAGAGCACCACAGGATCAGCCTTCCAGAAAGCTTCTAAAGTTGAGAATTTTCCCCTGAAGACCAGTCTCTGAACAACTGAAATGACTCACCCTAGAGGAAGAGCAGAAGACATTAGGTCTAGATGGCCATTTTGGACTTTTCCTGAGAAGTACATTAATCATATCTGAATAGGAGGGGTGAATGTGGGCACCTCCCCTTCCAGAGAAAGACTAAATGTAGAACAATGGAATCAAGAAAGCAGAGGTCACAAGCTATTTGGGGCAGCAGTTGTCCCAGGTGGATGGAGCTAGTGTTGGGAACCACTTCTGGTTTAGGGGTGTACGGAGAAAGGCCAGCAGTGGGGAACAGGAAGGATACTATGAGTGGTGGTACTGACCCAACTGCCAAGTTTAACACTTGAGCTTTAAGCCTCAGGTGATAGCCCACAGTAGGGGAGAGAGGGACACTGAAGAGACTTATTATGGAGGCCTATTGTGAACATTATGACCCTGTAGCCACGTGCATGTGCTCAAAGGGATATATGTCACAGAAATTAGAAATCAAAATGCAATCAGAACAGAACATGCATCGCAGAGAAAAAATATAGGTCTGTCATTGAGCTATCATGAAAGAAAAAACAAAATTCAGACAAATGAATGGAAAATAAATGAAGGTGGCTGTGTGGCTTCTGTGTGAAGATACTGTGATCGTCAGCTTTAGAAGTCAGCTTGGCACAACCCGGCATCCTTTGGGGAGAAAGGCCCAGTGAGGAATTGTCTACATTTGCCCGGCCTGTGAGCATGTCTTAATTAAATTAATTGATATGGGAAGACAGGGCCCACTTTGGGTAGCACTATTCCCTAGACAGGGCGTCCCAAAGTGTGTGAGAATAGAGAAACTGAGCACAAAGCGAGTGAGCCTGCATGCGCTCACTTCTCTTCGCTCCTGACTCCAAGTGTGCTGTGACTAATTTGTGGTCCCTACCTTGACGAAGGGATTGTAACTGGAATTGTAAACTGAAATAAGCCTCTTCTCTCCTAAGTTGCTTTTTGTTGGGGTATTTTATAAGAACAACAGACATGAAACTGGATCAGCCACCTTTAGGGTAAGTTCCCCCTAATGTTATGGCTCCCTCATATTGAGAAAGCATCACCCACAGGCAGGATTTGGAAAGGTGTGTAATTCCACCACACTCTTCCCCTCTGATGGACTTTGAAATTACTTTATCGTACTCTGCCTTAGACTTCTGAGAATCTTTGGGATTTGTGACCTCAATAAATGCCGGGCAGAGGGAAGCAAACTAAAGGGACAGAACGATCTCTTCACCCAGGATAGAGAGAGACAAGTCGTGGTACTCAGCATTTCCCACAGTTATCAGAAAAGGAATAAATAAAACCAGGGACACGTATGGCTTGGAAACCACTTTAAAGGTTATTCATCTTCTAATGGACAAGGAAGGAGCGTTTATCATCCCCAGGGCCAAGGGTTCAGCTCTGCACTGCAATTATAACAACAAAAATGGCAGAAATCATGTGATTCAAGCAAGTTAAGACGGAGCACAAGAAAGCCAACCAAGGTTGCCTGGGAGAAAACTGTCTTCCCAGAAGGAGGAAACATCAGAAATGTGGACTACAGAATAAAAATTAGATTTTTAAAAAATAATTTTCAGTTTTTATCAATTTTTACTATGAAATGGGTACTGTACAAGGCAATGTACAAGAATAACATCTTTTTAAAGATGTTATTTTTATTTTTAACTATTTTGTGTATGTGTGTGTGTCTGGCTTTGTGCACTCAAGTGCTGTGTCTGTGAAGATCAGAAGAAAACATCTGATCTCCTGGAACTGGAGTTACCGGCAATTGTGCACTGCCATGAGGGCGCTGGGAACTGAACTCATGTCCTTGGCAAGAGCAGCTCATCCTCTTAACCACTGAGCCATTTCTCCAGTCCCTGACTAGTCCCATCCGGTTCCCACAAGCTCCCATTTGGAGAATTGTAACATCACCTCTATTCTGCAGATATATTAGATGAGGCCTGGTATGATGAGAAAAATCACTCAGCTCATAAAACGTGAAAATCCATGCATAAAATCCAGTGCTCTGGTCTCAAGAAACCTACGGAGAATCAGCAGAGACACCAATGCTAGCATTAGGTTCATAAGGACTGGATACTGCACGCAGGCTTTGAAGCTCTGCCTGTCTCTTCCCTTCCTAATGGGTCAGAGATCTTACTCTTCCTGCTGCTGCAACCTGAGGGGAGAAGGATTTATTCTGGGAAGGTCTGGCAATGAAGGGATGGATAATCACATTGCACGCTTATGCAAAGTCCCTCACATTGCTGAAACTGCCTAATGGGGCAGCTTGTGGGAGAAAATAAAGGAGAGGTGATCATTGGCATGATAGCACATGTCTAGAGCACAGGCTAGCCTCATACTTGAAATGGTTCCTCTGAATCCACAGTACGCCTGAAACCTAAGAGAGGCGGGCTTGGCTCTGTTGTCAATCACTGAAGCTGCAGCGTCTCAGGTTTGAGTGACAGAAAAGCATTGGAGAATATTTGATGCATGGTTGCAGAAATGAGGAACACATACCTGAGTGTTGACTACGAGGCTGTACCTCAAAACAGTTTGCTAAGCATCCATCACCAAGGTGTGTGTGTGTGTGTGTGTGTGTGTGTGTGTGTGTGTGTGTGTGTGGTTTCCATGTAAGTCATTAAATATTTGAGGTTTGTGCAGAGTCTGTTCAACCATGTAGCTCTCTGACGGAGAGGTACAGAAGCATCTGCATGGGTAGCGCGGCAGATGGGCTCTCCAGGGCCACGCTGCAGAAGAATCCCAGCTGCCGCTAGTGCAGACTCATCCACTGTGCGGCAACCTGTGTGCAACAGTGCTGGGCACGGGAGTGTGGGTGTTCAGTTAGGGGAGGCCAAGCTCTAACTAAGAAGCGCTCTCTCCAGGTCACACATAAGATCAGGAGGGACAGAACAGCAAAGGCGAGTCCAAGTACAAATCTATGCTTGAGGGGAAAGCTTGGTTGTCTGGGATGCTGCTTCTTGCCTGTCACAGTTCCATGTCAGTCTCTGGCGGGGGGTGGGGGTCTTCATCTGTTTGGCTGCACTGTGGCTTGAACTCAGGACCCCCTACATGCTAATCAAAGGCCCTTCTCTTGAACTACATCCCAACTCTGGTTTTCATATTTAATTTGAGACAGGGTCTCCCTAAGCAGCCCAGGATGCCCTTGAATGTACTATATGTGCAGCCCAGGCAGGTTTTGGACTTGCGAGCCCCTTGCCATAGCCTACTGAGCATAAGAAGACGTAAGCCTATACTGTTATACACGGCAGGGCTACTTCCTTGACTCAAAGGACTGCATCTTTTTTTTTTTTTTTTTGATGTAACAGCAAGAGGTAGCTTTATTAACGAGATCCCGAGTCTTAGCGGGATCCCGGGTCAACACGTATCTCACACAGGAGACAGAGGAATCAACCCCGAGCCTCCAGACTCGGGGGTTTATATAGGGGAGGTTAGGGGCATTCGAGCGGTTACACATGATTGGTCATTTCAAATGGTGCACAGTTACTTTTGGCGCGAAATTACATCAGCAAGGAGTATGTGCTCTCTAGCAGCTCGGCAGGCAGGTAGAGTGGCTCATCTCACTCAGGGGGGTGAAGGAAGGGGGGGGTGGCTACAGATGGTCAATGTCCTTGGGGCTGATAGCTGGTTTGGCAAGTCCTATCTCTGGCTCTCCCTCAAGCACGTCCGGCCCTGCACATCCGGACTCTGACAATGAGTAACCTTTTTAAAACTCTAGTTCTACATTCCCTTCTCCTTTTTTGTTAATAGTTCTAATCTTAGAACTTCATGGAGAACTCAGCTTCATCTAGCATAACAGCTTGGTATTGTTGTCTTAACATGAGGATTCTAATCTGGACACTATCTAAGCCTATACACCAAGGTCATGACTAGCTTTTAGAACTTCTAAACTTATACAGACTGTGATCCCTGAGGCACAGTCCCAAGAAGTATTAAGAGTACTAACATATGTAATGTTACATCATTTGTAATGAAAATCAAGCCTATCCCACACCTATCCTGATAGAACCCAGGACAAACGACTGAATTTCCCTCTAGGTCCCAGCTCTCAGCCCTAACAGCTAGTACACGGCTGGTGAGGGCTGAGAATTGACAGCTGTCAGGGTGGTCAGCAGCACCAGGTATGGTCCTTTCCATCGAGGCTCGAGTGTCTGGGCTCAGTGTAGTTGCAGTCTCCTGGAACTGATGGGATGTCTCAGGGGTCTCCGGGGCTGTCAGCTGTGAGCAGATTTCTTTCTGTATCACCTGTAGGTCTTTCAGCCTGGCACACAAATCATTATTACTATGGCACCAAGACATGTTGGTTCAGTAACATCATCTAATACAGTCAGGGGAGCTGAGGCCCCATATAAGATCTCAAAGGGGGTAAGGCTGAATCTGGAAGGGGTATTTCTTGCTCTGAAGAGAGCAAGAGGGAAGGAGTATCACCCAGTCTGCGCCAGTCTCCATGGTTAATTTAATTTGGTCAGGGTCTCTTTTAAAATTTTATTTATTTACTCTACCTGTCCTGAACTTTGAGGTCTGTAGATACAATGTAATTTCCAATCGAAATAGATACCTGGCCCTCTGGCCTGCCACCATGAAGAAGGAAGGGCGGCTGGGAGAACAAGAGGTGAGTGAGGCCTCACATCTGTCTCACTTTGTTGGAACTAAGGGTTTTCCTGATGGAAGGCTAAAGGTTTTGAAACCAGGAAAAAACACAGGTAAACCTAGAAAATCTAAAAACCAAAAGACTAATTAATTTCTATCTATCTATCAATCTATCTATCTATCTATCTATCTATCTATCTATCTATACCATAGAGCTAGATGCTCTTTGATCCTGTTATCCCGAAATGCTCTGTTCCAGGCAGGAAATGTAACCGTCTGCACACACACACAGCCCCTCCTGCGTGTGACAAAGGAAAGCTGCAGTAGTCAGGCTTCTCGTTGGCTCACAGTTTGAGGATGCAGTCCACTGTGGTGGGAAAGACAGGGCAGCAGGAATTCCAAGCATCCGCTGGGATGCAAAGCGGGATAAAACTGCTGCTCTGCTCCCTTTCTCCTGGTTAGGTCTGAGGATAGGACTAGAGGGACAGCTCCGTGGTTAAGAGTGCTTGCTGCTCTTGAGGAGGACCTGAGTTCAGTTCCCAGAAGCCACATCATGTGGCTCACAGCTGCCTGAAACTCCAGCTCCAACAGCCATTTCTGGCCCCGATGGGTACCTGCACTCGTCCGTGCATAGCCAAACACAGACCCACATAATTAAGAATAAAATAATCATTTAAATTCTGCAGTCGAAGGCCTATGTGATGACTCTGCCTATGTTTACCGGGAGTCTTCCCACCTCAATTAAGCCACCTGGACATGGCTTCACAGGCATCCCCAGAGGCTTGTCTTGTAGGCGATGCTAGATCCTGTAAATGTTGACAACCAATATTAGCCATTATAGCAGGCTAATTACCTACAGCCTAAACCTACCTTCTCAGGAGTAGGGAGAGACAGAGACAGAGACAGATGGAAACAGAGGCACAGACAGAGAGAAAGAAACAGAGACAGTGACAGAGGAGAGAGATCGGGTTGGAAGGAATCCTGTTCTGAAGCATCATCTCCCAAAATGAATGAAAAACATTATTCTTACTTCAAAACACAAATCCACATCACACTGTGTTTTTATGTCAGAGCACTCCTCCGTGGCTGTTTCTCAAAAGCTCCCTACCTCCCTGGGCTGAAAATGCGACATCTCAACACAATGTCTCTCGAGTGACATGAGCTTCAGGTCCAGTCTGCCTGGAGAATCAGCCCCATGCTGCAGAGTCACGCTGTGTGGACGCAGAGTCTGAGCTCTGTCTCCCCCACGGGCCTGGGTCCACCCAGATGCTCCAGCTGGAGGCCTGCGTCTAAAACTTCAACTTAATGGGCTTCTTGTTGAAGGCTGGAGTTTCAGGAAATGAAAATGACAGGGATGCACGGTGTCAAATTGTTCCTTTGCAACAAGTTAGGACAGCACCAGTCAACATTCGTGTGGGAGGCTTCTCATTCTGCAAAGTCAGGCTGGTGCGCCTCGGGCACTCTGCGGCAAAAGTGCCTGGGTGCAGATGCAGATGCAGCGGCCAAGGAAATCTGCTAATACAGCCCCTTCGTGTGGTTATGTAATAAGTTGTAAAAATAAAAAAGAAAAGGTGACCTGTGCGGAGGTTCGCATATGCATTTGTGTGCGCACGCACGTGCGCATGCGTGAGTATGTGGCGGTCAGAGTACATCCTTAGGTATCAATTTCTCACATTTCTCCGGCCTCTGAAGCAGGATCTTTCAACCAAGCAGGCTAGGCTGGCAAGCAAATCCCTGTGTCCCATCTCTGTCTGTCTTCCCAGCCCCAGGATTGCAAGTGCACACCAACATGAATGTCTTTTTTGCCTAAGTTCTGGGGATCAAGCTCGGATCCTCTTTACAATTTAAACCATCTCCCTGACCCCCACCAAGCGACTATTAGTAAAGTTTAGGGCACGTGTTTAGTCTCGGCCACTGAGGATGCCATGTGACTCTAAGACCTAATTTATGGTTTACAGAGAGCAGGACAGATGACTTAGTATTTATTTCAGGCCTTGAGATCAAATGACAACTTTCAGCAATCAGTTTTCTCCTTTCGTGTGGACATCAGCATTGTTTTACCTACTGAGGTAAGAAGTTTTACCTACTGAGCCATCTCACTGGCCCCAAATCATGTCCTTGAAAGCCTGAGTGAGGTGACTACACACAATGACAAACAAGCCACTGGGATCAAACTCTGGAACCAGTCCCTCGGCTGGGGAGAACATCTCAGAGTAAATGCTCTTCAGAGAGATGTCCCAGCAGCCAGCTAGCCAGCCACTTCCCCTGGGGGCCCATCAGTGTGTGACAAATGGCTGTTCTCTCTTGAACTGTAATAAGGGTCTCTAGGGACTATGTCTCTAAGGAAGGATTCGGATGTCTGCCTTAAATCAGAAGCCATCAGGACCTAAACTGCGTGCCTCACATGGACAAAGGCTATGTTCCCTATCTGTGGGGCCAATTATTTACTTCCCAATCCTGATTTTCTAGTTCAAATGACAAATTGAAAAGAGACATCTCTGTTTCCCCACCCACTGCCGCCCACCACACCAATGGAAACTGGATCATCCCAGGTCTGCTTCACACAGTCAGTTCAGAAGACTATGGGTGCCACCCGTGTGGGTGACTGAGCCATGAGGGGTTATAAGTGAAGAATATGGGAGTTGACACAATCAGGATACTAGGCCTGGAGAGATAAGTCATCAGATGGTAAAGTGCTGGCCTTACAAATGCAGGGTCCTGAGTTTGATGCCTCAGAACTCATGTTTAAAAAAGAGAAAAAAATAGTAAGATAGACATGTTGGCGAGCCCATAGGATCCCAGGTCTGGAGAGGTGGTCAGTTTTCAGATACCTTGAACCTGGTGGTATTTACAGCTGGAAGCTGCCTGACATTGGTGCTGAGACCCAAACTCTGGTCCTCTGCAAGAGCACCAATTACTCTTAACCACTGAGGGGCTCTCCAGGTCCTAATCTGAGGCTTTCATATACATAAGTCATCGCTTTGAACTCTATCTCTCCATGCAACACACACACACACACACACACACACACACACACACACACACTTTCTATCGCTGCCCTGTAGATCAGCTGAGCTTTTCTTTTATCAGTAAATCTCCTCTCTTTTGTAAGACAAGGTACAAAAAGTGGTGCGGAAAATGAATAGATTCTCTTTGGACAACTTGAGAAGGTAGGGGGCAAAAATTCTGTCAACACTACATATTAAGAATGTTTGTCTTCTCACGTACAGCTCCCAGCAAACTTCAAATTGATTAATGCCATCCTCTGGGTTAATTCTATGAAGCATATCAGCTGCATTGTTCAATTCTTTCATGGAAACCATAGACCAGCAACTATGTGGCTCGTGGCATAATAGGCTATTTATGCTGAAAGAAGGGTGTTTATCTTTCCCACATACGTCAGACAGCTGACAGCCTCTCTGGGTTCAGGATCCAAGACAAGTCAGAGCTATGGAAATAGAGTAGGAACTCACACATAAACTGGAATCCATTTGGCCGCTTTCCAAATCACCCATCTTGGTGAAATTCTATTTAGAATCTGAATTTTTTAAACCATGCTTTTTAATGAATTATCCGCTATTATTATTGAGTATAGCGGAAAATATTTATATGGATATCTTCACTCATTCTTGGAAACCCGTGGTTTCTCTGACCTGAGCAGCTTGGTTCTTCTCAGTGCGTCTGAGCAGACAGAAAATGGGATGAGAAAGTGACACTTATGGCTTCTCTTCCTATTCCAGTTCTAAATTGCTTGAACAAGGCAATTACCTTCCCTACCCCTTAATTTTTCAATATAGAACAGAGGGAGAAGCAGTCATCTCTCACCTGCAGCCCCGGGTGATAAAGTTGAGTCCCCTTTCCACCCCTCTGTAATGAAACCTCTGCACATAGAGACTGGGGAATCCTCCTTCCGTTTTGGTTTGGTTTGGAGTGACTTTCTTTTTAAAGACAGGGTCTTCTGCAGCTCAAGCTGACCTTGAAATCACAATATAGCAAAGGATGCCATTAGACCCTCATCCTTCTGACTGCACTGCTCAGATCCTGGAATGACAGGTGTGCTCTCCCACGTCAGGCATTGGATGTGTGAGGTTTCTGCGCCCCTCACACCAATGTCCACAGCAGACCAAAGATCTTCAGAAGAAAAGATCCCTGACCATGAGTTAGCTTTTGTTTTGCTGCAGTTTCTCGAGTAGAGAGAAAACTTTCCCCAGGCATAACAGTAAGACTGGGAACTCTGCAGAGAAGCCAGGATTCCTGGCACTTGGTCTAGACCTGGGGACACAAACAGTCATTAGTCACAGGTTATTATAAACAGGACGACCTCAAGCTTTAAGTGTTTCTTCCGGCCCCTGGGAATACTAGGAGTGTTAAACAGCGGCAACACCCACATTTATGGCTGAACCCACTCATATGAGGAAATATCAATTGTTATTCAGTGGCACTATTTGAAGCAGTTTCTAAGCAATGCCCTGCTCCAAATAGCCATGTTTTGGCTGGGAAGATGGTCTGGTCAGCATGTGGTATTCACTGAATAGAAGCACATAAAATCTGTTCATTTTATTGCTCAGCTGCGTGCAAGCATAAAGAATGGAGTTTGATTCCCAGAACTCATGTTAAAAAAAGCCAGGTGTGGTGGGCAATCCATGCCAGGGAGGCAGAGAAAAGCTCACTGGACAGACACTCTAACCCAATCATCAGCAAGCCCCAGGTCCCTGCAAGAGATCCTGGGTCAAACCCAGGATGGAACAAGCTGATGGGCTAACTCAGTGGGTAGAGGCATCTGCCATCAAGCTTGACTCCATGGTTTCAGTCCCTGGGACCCATGTAATAGAGGGAAAGAGTCAACTCCAGCAAGTTGTCCTTTGAACTGTATGCATTCTTGAAATCAATCAATAAGTGTACATTTTAGTTATAAATGATGTGGGAGTAAGAGCTGGCTCAGCAGTTAAGAACACTGGCTGTTCTACTCCTGAGTTCCATTCCCAGCATCCACATGGCGGCTCCAATCATCTGTAATTCCAGTTCCAGAAGACCCGATGCCCTCCCTCTTTTGGCCTCCACAGGCAGCAGGTACACAGCGGTACACATACACACATGCAGACAAACACTCAAACACATAAAACAAACAAAAAGTTTAAAAACAGAATAATGAGGTACATCATTCCTGAAGGAGTTAAGCATGTATCTGGCTTCTGCATGCAAATGCACGTGCATGAGCATACACACACAGACAGACAGACAGACAGCTCATTTTCTGTGTCTGACCGTGTGCAAAGCACAAGCTTCATTTCTGCCACTGAGAAATCAGACCTTTGCAGCTCAGCACTCATGTTAGGCTGTGGGCACTGAGGCACAAGCCCATGTCAGATGTATACCCTGGTCATTCACCCAGTAAGAACACGGTGACTCAGTCAACCCAACCTTAGACAGAGCATCGCAGCAGAGTTCAGACCCTTGTAGAGCACCTGAGGGTGGGTAAGGTACAAAGGCAAGCCCTGAGGAGAAATCTTCTGGTGTTCCAATCACTGATGAGCAAACACATCTCTGATAAAAAAAAAAAATAAAAAAAAAATTAAAAAAAAAACACAGCCTTGTCCTCTACAGGGCTGCGATATTCTAGGATCTTCAAAGTTCCTGCTGCACAAGGCGTAGGCTGGAAAACTGCACTGTGCGTGTGGGGCTATGGAGAGAGTGGGTGGACTATGCAGGTTGTACTGTGGACCAAGCACATAAAAATCTAAGTTGCCCAGTTACTGAAATGCCAGTGACCCAAAGGAACCACTGATTGGTCCATCACCACCTAGTGGTAGCTGTCTACCTCATTCCCAAGTCAGCCGCCTCTAGACTAAACCAGTTCTGCTCCTCCACTCCCACACTATTTGGAGCTGTTCGGTAGTGCACATTTTACCAGAGATTTGGAGAGTAAAATCAGTGTAGGACAGCATAAGGCTGGTCAGACTCACCAGATATCACCATTCCTTACAAAGCACAGAGTCGGTGCCCACAGGAAATTCCTTGCCAGCTGTGATATTCAAGTCCTTCTTCCAGCAACTGGGCTAGCGTTTCTCTCTCCCATATCCTTCCCACTATTGCTTCCATTCCTGGTGGTTTTATTCCCCCACCAACTCCACAGTCTTTCTGCCTCACCCCAAATTAGACTTCTGTCTTCCTATACATATCCCAAATCACAGTGGGCTCCTCGGCCTCATCAAAAGCTCTCTCATTTGCCCTCTCAGCAATACAAAGTGGATGGAAGCTCTTCCTGTGGGGTTTGTTTGACACATCCACCTAGTCAAACCCTAGTGAGGACTGTTGACCACCTTACTGCAACAGGAGCACGGACAAGCACTCCCTGCCTCCCTACCATACACCTCCCTCATCCCCCACCCCCTCCCCCTCCACCCCACCCCGCTGTCCCTGAGGACAGAAGGAGAAGGGGTGTAGATGGGGGCTTGACTTCTCTCTGCTGGAGCCTATTTTGCTTTTCTCTCTACAGCATTTTCAACTCTGAAGGCAGACAGCATGACAAGGGACAGGGGTCTTTGTTTCTCCTGCCTCTTCAACTAAATGCATGCCATCATCTCTTGGCACTTACCTACTGTCCTCCAGCCTCCCTCTCATGGCTAATACCATTAAGAATGGAGTCTCCAGACACCGTCTCCTCTTCCGCACTCCCCATGACTCATCCCACCTGTTTTAATCGCCGTCCTCCTAATTCCATGTCCCAAAGCCAGACAGAAGGTTCACAACCTCATCCTCCCTCTTCTCTAAGGTAGATGCCGTCTTCCCTGGAGCCTCTTAATCTGTGGCCTGTACCTCTAAAGTTGGCCTCTTCCCTTCTTGTGGCCATTCACATCACTTCACCATCTCATGGACCTCTAATCTAATACCAGCCCAGACGTCTCCTCTTGCTCTAGATCCAGACATCTACCTGTCTCCCCTCAAGGTCAATTCCCCCATAAGCCTGCTAAGAGTGCATGTTTGTACATGTACACATTAGCTCCTCTGTAGGCAGATGGTTAACAGGCCTGCCTTGGCCTTGAGTGGGCATATATGTAAAACCCCAGTCTCTCCTCCTCTAAGACAGAAAGCCAAGTCAGCTATATTTTAGCAGCCATGTACCCAGATCTACTTCATCCCACTGTGACATGTACAGCATCCCTTCCCTCCTATCCATCGGTTTGTCCTCTATGTCCTTTATGTCTCCTGCTGCCAGATCACCACAGAGCATCCAAAACACTGGTTCTTCTGGCCTTGTCCACCTCCACCGAAGTTCTACCATGTCCTGAGCCAGCTAATTCCTTGTAAGAAGCAGCTTCATGGTTGCCCATCAGCTTCAGAATTAACAATTCTCTAACCTGTCACAACATGTCCCTCATGATCTGTCTTCTGTCTTCCTTTGTAGCTAAGAACCCCCAGTGACGCTCCACACACACAGCATCCACATTTTATTCACTTTGGGGCATCGGTGATGTCACCCCTTCACGCCTAGACCCTCCCTCAGTGCCTTCATGCTCACAAGGTTTTTGTTCCTACTACGTCCCCTTGCTGTCCTGGGTCTGCCTGCTTCCTTCTTCTGTCTACTGACCCAGAAGCTCCTCTTCCAGGGAGCTCCCCTGACCAGTGGGATGGAAACTATGCACCCATCTCACCCTCCACACACTTAGTAACAAAACACTACATAGCTAAGGCTGTTGCTAAATGATTGTCTGTAAATCTATTTTACATTGTCTCAATATCGACAAAGGGCTTCCCATACCCCTTCCCCCAGTGTTTCCGCTGCAGCTGGTTCCCAATGTGCACCGAGAGAACAGTGTGCTTCCCGCTTCCACTGGCACATGAATCTGACGTGCACATTCTGGAAGGTGGAGCCTATGAGGCTGCACCTCTGAAAAGCTCCCGAGGGTCGCTGGGGTGGCTCAGCTTTGGAGGTAGTGAGCGGCGTGTGATGGGGTAGACAAGGGGACGCTGGATGATGCCTGCGTGGAGTGGATACTCAAGAGGCAGCTAATGGGCTGCATGGAATTAGGATCACGTCTGTGTTCTTCAGCAGCTAAAAACTTCTACCTACTGCCTTCCAGGCACCAACACATCAACCCTCAGAGTTATCTCCTTAGAGCGAAGATGGGGAACATAGGTCCATGCCTGCCTGGCCTCCTTCATTCCCTGCTGCAGGGCACCAAGAGTCCCCCATCAAGTGCATTCTGAAGACACCGTCAAGTCATGTTGAGGACTATTTCAGAAACTGACACTGTTGATGCTTTAAACACTAAGTGACTCGTGTTCGTGAGATACAGGGAAACCTGGATTTGTGTGCATTAAGGTACTAAGGTATCGGAGGCAGGGAACCTGTGGGATTTGGGGGCTATGTGGTCTGTCTTTAGCAAGATCCCTCCATATGAAGTGTTTCAAGCTTCCACAGCTGCTTAAAGGAGTAAAGTAGATGGAACAAAGCCAGGAAGATACCCATACCCTCTTTCTGAATCTCCCGTAGACGTGTCTCAGAGACAATTAAAACCAAAGTGCTGTCCTACCTGTGTCTACGCCTCCACAATTAGGCAAGCTGTTCCTCCATCACTGCCTGTTGTCCACATGACTGCTTCTTTCTTTCTTTCTCTGGCTCACTTTTAAAGCACCGCTGGCCCCAGAGCTCTTTTCCCAAAGCAGATATCACTTCTGAGAGCTCATAGAGCATTGCCTGAAAAGAACTTAAGAAACATCAAAATGGAAAGCCAAAACAGGTGTGAAGCCACACAAAGCAGTATTACTTAGGTTTATTGACCAGCTTTCTAAAAGAATAAAACTTGGAGTACACACACACACACACACACACACACACACACACACACACACGTTGTGTAACTCCACTTAACTACATAGTATGGTACAATGTCTTCAAACACACACCACATACTACAGTGGCATATATTTACTTTTATGTTTTCTAATGATGGGATTTCATTCATTTTAATTACACTCATTCAGAAGTGTTATGTCCCAGACACTATTTGGACAGTTTCTTTTAAATAATTTCCGTGTAATAGGAGTCTATCAGAGTAAGGTTTATGAGTTTGTTAAAACTGTAACATCGCCCGAGGAGTAGCTCCATCTTGGGGCGTGCATGGAGGAATAAAACAGGAGCTGGCAGCCTGTGTGTCTGGAGAACGCTGGCCAGGAGGGTCACATGGAAATACTCTATATAGTTATTTTTTTATGAAAAATGTATTTTAAGACCAGTCATTCTAACCATCTTAAAGTGCACAGTTCAGGGCTGGAGAGATGGCCCAGTGGGTAAGAACACACAGCTCTCTTGCAGTGGACGTAAGTTCAGGTCCCTAAAGGAATCCCAAGAAATCTGACACGCCCTCCTGGCCGCTGTGGGCACTGCACTGATGTACACAGAGGTACACCCAGCCACATATGAGACACATAATTTAAAATAAAAATAATTTTCAAAGTGTACAGTTCAGTGTTGTTAGAACATTCACAAAGCTAGAACACCCCCGTCAGATCATTTTTAGATAATTTTCTTGATCCAATCAGGAAGTCAGTGCCCACTGAGTATGAATTCCTACCCTGTGTCCCAAGTCCCTGAATGCCTTTCTGCCTTCTGGGTCTATGGCATATGTGTCATGTGACGTGAAATCCCTCAGAATACCCTTTTATGTTTATGTTCTCATTTATTCACTTAGCCTAGTGCTTGCCCAGGCCAGCCATATATCAGGATGCTTCTCTTCTTTCTGGCTGAGTAGCACCTTAAGTACTTATCATTCACAATTTCTTTATCCATTCATCTGCTGACTTGTATCGTGCCATCTCCATGTTATACACAAACATTATTGCATAAGTACCTGTGCTCAGGGTTTCTGTTTCTTTAAGTGTGTGACTAGAAATAGAACTGATGATTTTTTATAGTACCTTTAATTATCTGTTAAGCAATAGAATCAGCAATGGTTAACGTGACTGTAACACTATGTGTTTGTGAACATGTCCATGTATGTATGTGCACGCACACACAGGTTTGAACACTCACGTGGAAGCCAGAGGTTGACATCTGGTGTCTTCCTCAGTCACCATCCACCTTATTTTTTGAGACAGGGTCTCTCACCAGTCGAGCTAGGCTGTCTGTGTGGTGTGCTCCAGGGATCTGCCTGTGGCGTTTGGATTACAGATGGGTACACCCACATCTGAGCTTTATTCGTTCTGCAGATGTAAACTCAGACCCTCGTTCTTGGGAAGAAAGCATCGCGGCACCTGAACCACCTCTTCAGCCCCTGCAACACCTTTTACAACAAAATTAAGTCCATATTGCTCATTGTTTTCAAAGAAATAACAAAATTGCTTATTTATTCATTGAAAACTAAAGATCCATCATGGTACATGGATCTGAGGGAACCCAAGGAAGGAAGATAACCACAAGATCATAGACCGGGCTGGGCTACATAGTGGGATCCTGTATCAGGGAGGGGGAAGGGAGGATGAGGAAAAGCTGCTATGTTATTTGTATTATCTCTAGGTTTTAGTTACCCATCCGATCGACAAGATCCCAGATGCCAGAGGATGAGTTGCAGGAAAAAAAAAACGAATTTAACACATACTTTAATGAAGTCATTCAATTACAAACCCATCGGTTCCCCATAGGGACTCATCAGTCTTGCAGATTCAAAGCCGAAAATAGAAATTCCCCATTTTCGCTATCTATTATGATAAATTAGGTAATTTTCCAGATTATATTCTCATAGTCCCAGGTAGTTGAATAAACACCTTCAGCCACTGGGCATTAAAAGTTCCAGTAGAGACTCTTCTGTGCATTTGAAGCTGAGAACCACTGGTGCAGGGCGATGTTTTTCAATTTCTGAACCAGGAACAGAAGCAGCATCTCCTGGGAATTTGCTATAAGGGCAGGGATTTGGCATAAGGAAAACAGTGGGTAAAGTTCTGTGCAATCACGAGAACTTGGATTTAGATTCCCAGGGCCCATGCCAAAAGCCCAGTGAGATGGTTCAATCCCAGAATTGGGAGGCAGACACGGGACAATCCCCAGAGCTTGCCGGCCACCCAGTCTAGCCAATCAGTGAGCTCCATGTTGAATAAGAGACCCTACCTCAAAAATTAAGGTAGAGAGCCATAGAATAAATAATCAAGGTCGACCCATGGCCTGCAGATTCTCATACATATAACATGTACTTACATATACACATGTACACACATGTATGCACCACACATACAAATACATAAAATAAATAAATGCTGGTTTTTCATGTCAAGCCCTTTGCAATCACTGAATTCCTCTAGGGGATTCTAGGGCCAACTATGAGGACCACGTGGAGCCAAAGAACAAGGCACCAATTAGACAACAGTAGAACTAACATGGGGTCCCACGCATCCCTCGAGAGACGATCCCAAAGAGAAACCCAAAGCAGTGACCGGTCAAGGCATAGCCTGAGTGTTGGGTCATTGGGTAATTTTCAACCAGTCAATAAGGGACAGAGCTGTTCTTTCAGGAAGGGGCCATTGGGAAACTCTTAGTCTGTTCTCTGCTTCTTTCCATCCCTGTCATCTCTAAATGCTTCCTTTGCAAGCACGGACAGCACAGAGACCTGTAGGGAAAACAGAAAACAAATTGGGCACACCACACATAGTCACTGCTGTGGTGGCTATAGAAAAAGGTGACTACTACCCAGGGCACCCTGAGAGCTCCAGGAACCGAGATCCGCCTGCCTGCATATAAGAAATGTGTTTCTGCTCTGCCTCACCAATCCTGCAGCTCGCAGCTCAGGACTCCTCAAATATTTCCAAATTGCCAATTTTTCATATTCACAGAAGGCTGGAGATGTGGCAGTGCTGTGGAGAATTACAAAGAAATGATTGAAAGCAAGTGGAGTGCTGGTGAAGCTGAGAGGCGTGGCTACATGGGCTTCCTACTGAAAAGGGAAAGTTAGCTTTGGCTGTAAGAGAATAGGAGAAAACGGGTCTTTTCCCCAGTGGTGAGAAGTTGGTTCTGGGCCAGAAAGATGTAGTACACGCCTACAACCCCAATCTGTTCTGGAGGCAGAGGAGAAAGACCTGGACCTCCAGGCCCTCCTCCAACCTCGGCTACTGCTGTAGTTTGAATGTGAAATGTCCCCCACAGGCTCCGTGTTAGTACAGTTGGTCCTCGTCTGGTGACGCCATCCTTGGACGTTTGTAGAACCTTAGGAGATGGAGCCTTGCTGGGGAAAGTGAGATGCTAGGAGCCCCCAGTTTTACAGCCCAGGCCTAGTTCTTTTCTCTGCTTCCTGACTACAGCAACAGTGTGACCAACCGCCTCTCCTGCTGCCATGCTTCCTGCCATGGTGGACTGTATCCCTTCAAAGTGTAAGCCAAAATCAACACTGCCCCCGCTAAGTTGCTCCCTGTCAGATATTTATTTGCTCACAGAAACAAGAAAAGTTATGAACATACGGAGAGGCCACATGAAGAATATAAATTAAATCGACTTGTTCTTTCCTGCCCATCACCCATTCATTCTTGATAGTGGATGGTATTCCTCCCCATACGGTGGCCAAGGCTGAGAAAGGTGTCCACAGACTGTAATTGCTGCTATTGCTAAGACTGACTCCTCTCTTACCTTATAGGTACCACATCTGCGTGACTGTACTGATCTACTTCCTGCCTCTACTGGTGATCGGCTACGCGTACACTGTGGTGGGGATTACACTGTGGGCCAGTGAGATCCCCGGCGACTCCTCTGACCGCTACCATGAGCAAGTCTCTGCCAAACGCAAGGTGAGCAAAAGCCAAGTAGGCACTGACAGTGTGGGCGGCTTGAAGCCCCAAAGCCATAAAGCATCTCTGGACCTCAGAAACAGGCGAGAAAATCAGGGCCTTCCTTCATGCTCACGTGTACATGTACACAGTCATATACAGTCATACACGTGTACAAACCCTCATATATATACATAATTATACACATACACATACATTCATCATATACAACATACATCATATTCAATAAATACACACTAACACTCATACACATCTATACATCCATATTAGACACTCCTACACATACACACACATAAACATTCATACACATGTGCATATACACACAAAAACAGACTCATACACATACATATATACACACACATACACTCATACACATATGCACACATATACAGATACACACACATATATATGTACACAGAGACACCCATACACATACACACAGACACCCATACATATGTACACATGCACATACAAATGCTCATATACATATATACACTCATGAACATTCTACACATATACTCATATGCCATACACGTCTAAGTACACTCATACACATAAATTTATATATATACATATATATCACATGTGTACATACTCATATACAAACATGTAAACAAATATACACACTCATACACATACATACTTATACACAGAAACAAATATATACATATATATGTATATATATACACTCATGTGTATTCACACAATCCTTCATATGCAGACACTCATATACATTCATATACACACTAACATATACACATACATATACATGCACATCTATGCCCATACATGTTCATATACATATACACATGTGATAACATACACAAACTCATACACATGTATAATTTTCATACACACATGCACATATGCATACACCCATACATACACATACATACTACTCAACTACATACAAGTTTTACACACACACATGCCTATACATAGTAACTTGGCCTGAGAATTTATAAGCAAGAGAAATTGGTCTTCACAGCTGTAGAGGCCAGGAGTCCAAGACCAAGGCAGAGTTTGGTGAGGGCACTTCCTGCTCATGGCTCACACATTAGAAAGGCAAGGGAGCTCCAGGCCCTCTCTTATTAGTGCTTTAATCCTGTCTATAAAGCTTTGCTCTCAGTGGCTAGCTGCTTCCCAAAGGCCTATGACCTAATACTGTCACATACCACATGTCACTGGTGCTGAGATTCAGCATATGATGAGGCCTGACATGAACATTCAGGCTCCTGGGTCTCACAGACCTTTCTCCAACCCTCTTTAAACACAGGATATGCCCTTACAGGAACTCTCCCATGCTCTCCCTTCTCCTTCCTCTGCTTCAGTCTCCAGACGAGACACCTTCCCCAGCCCCTTCCTCCCCTGGCCCAGGCCTCTGCTGCCTTCCCTATGCCTTCTCTCTTGAGAACCCATGTACATCTCACTATCTCTCCCCTGTCTTCTCTACACATTGACCAACAGGTCACATAACAGCACACCTCAGTCCTCTGAAGGGTTCCTGCTCCACCCTCAGGCTATAAGTCTACAGGGATTGGTCCAGGAACCTTTAATTCCCAACAAGTCCCACATGAGAGCAACAATGGCAGTCCTGGGCCACACTCCGAGAACTGTAACCAGGATCCTTAAGCTGAGTGTCAAAGGTCTTTCAGCCTCCTTAGAAGACGGTATTATAAACACCTCCGTTCCTACCCACACTGAACAGTGACAGGGAGAGGAGAGAAGCCACCCCACAGTGCTGACAGGCCTGCTGTGCCCTCTCCCCAGGTGGTCAAAATGATGATCGTGGTTGTGTGTACCTTCGCCATCTGCTGGCTGCCCTTCCACGTCTTCTTCCTCCTGCCCTACATCAACCCAGATCTCTACCTGAAGAAGTTCATCCAGCAGGTCTACCTGGCCAGCATGTGGCTGGCCATGAGTTCTACCATGTACAACCCCATCATCTACTGTTGCCTCAACGACAGGTGAGCAGACCATGCTTTCACACCTAAGCCACACCCAGAATGAACAGAGAGTGGCGGGTCTGTAGCAAGCTAAGCACACATTCGAAGCTATGCCCATCAGGGCTCTGCAACACCATGAGCCCAGATCGAGCTGGGTTTCTTTTCCAAAAAATCAAACAAACAAGGCATCTTTAACTTCATGCGTGACATGATTTGTTTCCTTACAGAGGTGCAAATCTGTATGTGTGGGGATGTATCTGTGCTTGCAGGTGGAGGTCAGAGAAGGATGTCAGATGTCCTGCTCTGTCATCCCCCACTGTATTCCCTTGAGTCAGGACTTTAACTAAACCTAGATCTAGGCTGGCAGCCAGTAAGTTGCAGTGATCTCTCTGTCTCCAAACCCCACCACATGCATGCGCATCTGGGTAAAGTACTGTACAAACATACCTGGCTTTTTGCGTGGGTTCTGTGGATTTGAATCAGGCCTTCACATTCATGAAGCAAGCCCTCGAACCCATTGAGCCATCTTCCCAATGTTTAGTCTTCTGGTTTTTAGAAGTTAGAGACTACATTAGCGGGCTGGGGGCATGTTGGGACTCTTGCACGTAAACAAGCCTGCACACTGGGTTTCCTCACCCTACTGTTTCATCGGGGTCACTTCTTAAGACTCATCTTGCATGTCCAGGAACACAGAGAACACAGCAAAGAAGCCAGGGTTTCCAGGTAGAGAGCACCAGGTAGAGACACCAGGCTACAGTGTACTTGTCACCCAAAGAACCATCCAACCCCTATCCAGGGAAGGATGCAGAGATGAGGCGGCAATAGGAGGAGACGGTTAAGCTTAGGCGTACGTGAGTGACTCCCTCTTGAACTAGTCTCTGTCCACCATCTCTGTCATCCCACAGTTCCGTCTCCTAAGAGCTTGATGGCCTGGTTCCAATTCTTTTGGTTAACTCTCCTAGCACCTCTGTAAGTGAAGATGATTCTCCATGTTTAACCAGTGAGGAAACAGTAATAAAACCTCACTGGCAGTCAAGGGTTGCGTCTTGATACATACTTTTACCGTGAGCCCGGTGTGTTAGTTACCTTTCTATTGGCTGAAATAAGACACCACGGCCAAAGTGACTTATGAGGAGAAAGGATTCATACAGACCTGTGGTTCCAGGGGAATAAGAGTCCATCGTGGCAGGGAACTATGACAGCAGAGAGTATTCATGGTGGCAAAAGCAGCTTAAGAGCTCACATCTCCAACAGCAAACAGGAAGCAGAAAACAAGCCCAGAATGATGGAGGCTTTGAAATCTCCAGGCCAGTGGCATATTTTCCCCAGCAAGGCTGCACCTTCTAAGTCTATCCAAATAGCACCACCAACAGGGGACCAAATATCCAAATGCCCAAGACTGTGGGGAACATTTCTCATTCAAACCACAGCCCCTGGCAACCGGTTCAGTAAACGCACACAAATACCTATGGTATGGGCTGGTTTTCCTTGATGTTCAGTTAACCCAATGTCTTCTGTTTACCTGCCTGAGGAAACAACCTAATCTGGGATGCCCCCATAAAGGCTTTTACTGCACCTGGCAACTGCCCATGTAGAGATGTGAATTCATTTGAACTTGTAATGACACAGACCAGGCCTGGATAGATCCCACGTTGAGGAGCTGACACCGTGGGGAGGAATGCCCTCTTAAAGCGGGCCACCCCAGGGCTCACCTCTCCTTCCTTCCTCTCCAGGTTCCGTCTGGGCTTCAAGCACGCCTTCCGCTGCTGCCCCTTCATCAGTGCAGGTGATTATGAGGGGCTGGAAATGAAATCCACCCGATACCTCCAGACACAGAGCAGCGTGTACAAGGTCAGCCGCCTGGAGACCACCATCTCCACTGTGGTGGGAGCCCATGAAGAGGAGCCCGAGGAAGGCCCCAAGGCCACACCCTCATCCTTGGATCTCACCTCCAACGGCTCCTCTCGCAGCAACTCCAAGACCATGACAGAAAGCTCCAGCTTCTACTCTAACATGCTGGCCTAGGCATATTCAAGGCATGGCCTCTAGCCCATCTTGTGTTGCTTATTCATGGAAGCCTCTGATTTGGACTTTGTTGGAAATACCCTAGCACTGGGGCCTTTGGAGAAGGGTCACAATGGTTTAAGGAAAACGTTTCATGCTGTATGCAATCTGGATTCCTTCCTGTCTTTGTCAACCATCCTCCATGCTGGTGACCCAAGGCAGACTAGTAAACTTCTATAAAGTGAGAAGGCTATCCTTGCTTTCCCCTGCAGCCATCCCACGATTCCTGAAATGACTTCATCTGCATGCAAGGTGCTTATCTGGGGAGGAATTCTGCAAGGCACCTGACCTATTTGTCTGGAGCGTCTGTCTTTCTTCAGCGAAGTCAGTCTCAGCCATGCGTGGACTAGCTCACACCACTCCAGCCTTCCACAGGACAGTGTGAGCGAAAGAAGGTGCCACCTAAACTGTAATGAAAGCTGTACCCCAACCTAAGCACACATGAAGAGAGGACACCTGCCATTGTGACACGCCGATGTTTCAGTCCATTCAAACATCACGGGCTTGACAATACTGGATTCTTCTGCATTGTGTCCGCAGTGCAACCAACACGGACTGAATACGTCTACACAGGCCAGCTGATGTTCTAACCAAGAGTCAGGAGATCCCTGCCAGGCTATCTGAGCTTCTTTTCCTTCTTTGCAAAACATCAGAACTGAACCAAATACTCTTAAGTGTTCCTTTGAATCTCAGTGTTCCCTGGTTTAATGGTGTATATAGTTCATTTTCCGTCTCCCTCTCCCTCTCCCTCTCCCTCTCCCTCTCCCTCTCCCTCTCCCTCTCCCTCTCCCTCTCCCTCTCCCTCTCCCTCTCCCTCTCTCTCTCTCTCTCTCTCTCTCTCTCTCTCTCTCTCTCTCTCTCTCTCTCTCTCTCACACACACACACACACACACTTAAAAAAAAGCAATGGCAGCCTCAAAAATACCAGGGGTGTCAATACTTAGAGATGGGTGTGTATAAATATCCCCCCATTGATCCAAAATCCCTGCTTCAAAAATTCCTTCTCCAGGAAGTTTCTCCTCTTTGACAGAGCAGAGAACTTCACAGGAAAACTTGATGTCTCCAGCAGGCTGCATCCCGGCTCTGAGAGCAGCACTGAGGAGGACAAGTGTGTGGACTTCCTGCTCTGGCTGTTCGCGTCTTTGTGCATGTTCTTCACTTTTTGCTACACACAGTGGAGAGTAGGGAGGCTGTCCTCCTGGAAAGAGGAGCCTTGCGTCTTCTCTTCAGACTCTGAACCTTGCCCTCCTGCTCCGCTTTGCCGATCTCCGTCTATAAGAAGTTAAAGGATCCACCAATCCGAAAGGACATTTAGTCTAACAAGAGCCAAGAACTGAAACTTTGCATCCTGAGATGGCTTCAGGACCCCTGGCAGGTGAGAATGCTGTTCCTTTCCGTCTCAGATGTGACTGGAAGCGAAAGCTTCATGTGACATCCGTGAACATCCTCATGGTTCAGATAATTGGATGCACAAAAGCTCTATTCATCGTGTCAGAAAAAACAAGGCCACCCACCACCAGGATTTATAACTTCTGCCAGCCTGGTTGAATCAAACATTTTGAGGACATCGGCATACCTGGAGAAGGCAAGATTTATACAGAAGTAATATAAACCAGAAAAAAAGAAAAGGAAAAGAAACAAGAACCATATTCTGCAGAGAATTATGGGAAAGTTTAATAAACTAAGTAAGGGCTGCTGAATGACAACCTAGCAGTTGAAAATAAAGTGTAGGAACAACAAAAGCCAATGCCCAAATTGTATATTATACTTCCAATAAGGAATCTCACTATGTGCAGATGTAAAGAAATGTGGCTATGAAAAGTAGCCAAGGAGAAGACACCCAGCATGGAGGACATCTTATCTACAGAAGAGAAGGTTAGGGTAAAGTTCGCAAGGATGTATGGAGTGTCTGCTCTGGACTTTGCCTAAACTGAGGACATGCAGCTCCTTCCACCCTGAAGAGATTCCTATGCCTGATGTCTCTGAGGCACCAGTCCTGGTGAAGCCAGCCTGCTCGCCAGGCATGGAGGCATTGAGAAGCAGATTCTTCCTCGGATTTTAAAAGCTGACTTTCAACTTGGGGACTCAAGCTAAGGGGTGGGGCTTTCAGAGAAGCTTTGCAATGGCAGTTCTCTGAGGTAACTCTGAAGGGAGACGCCAGTCAGCCCAGGGTCCCTAAAGGACCGAGATGAGAAATTCTGTTCCATGTGTAGTGTGAGGGAAGACAAGGTGGCCCTGGCTTCATGGATATGCTGAAGCATCCCTCAGAGAGGACCACAAAGCTCCCCACCACCCCTGCTCCCAAGACCATTTAACTTGCAGTGATGTTGTCAATCCCTATTTGTGAGAACACTGTGATTTGTGCTCTGTGCATGGGTCTCTTATTGAAATGTGTTCGTGTTAATCTCCTGAGTTTTCTTGATGTACCCTCCACTATCTATAGGCTGGGAGATACTATGGGGCCATCCTTCCTGCATCACCTCCAACCTGTGGGATCCCAGTGCCATTGTTCCTGTTAGGTACATCCTCCTCCTGCCGCTGCTCTTGCCTGGAGAGGAGCTCTGAGGTCTGCCCCACACTCAATGAAACTGAAGGCTGTGGGAGGACCTTTATAGAAGGAACACCCTTAGCCCTTCAGCAGAATGCTGAGACACGGGGCTGAGTGGAGTTCTGGGAAAGGAGAGGGCACGGGAGACAAGAGTGTCTGTAGAAAGGAGTCATTCCTGGGGCATCTGTGTTTGGGGCCTGGGATCCTGGAAAGAAAATCTCATGCAAATAAAGTATGCTTTGACTATCTCACACTTTTGTCCCTTCTCTAGGGATCAGGAACCCTGCTGGGGGTGGGATAGGACAGTGATGGGAACTCTCACAAATTTCACAGCCAGAAGGATGAAACCCAACATCTACTCCATGCTAGGATGGCACGGGTTTGGGCTGCCAAGATCTGAGATGTGGTTCCAGACTGGGAAACAGGAACTCGGGGTGGTGTGGCGACACCAACGATGTCACCCATGAAATACATAGGTGTCAGTTCAAGCTGTTCATGGAGAAGATGACAAGGCAGTTAGATGTACAAGAGATGTTCTAGAGGCAAGGTCAAGGCAGACCATATGGGAAGAGAAGAGGGTCAAGCCAGCAGCACAGTGGGAGAAAAGGGAGAACTCTAGACCACCACATGGATGGAGATAGGGTCTGGAGGTTTGAATGAGAAACATCTCCTATGGGCTTCGGTGTTTAAACATTTAGTCCCTTTGATGATTTGTATATGTTTGGCCCATGAATTGGCACTATTAGGAGGGGTAGTCTTGTTGGAGTGGGTGTGTCACTGTGGGTGTGGGCTTTAAGACCCTAGTCCTTGCTGCCTGGAAGCCAGTATTCTGCTAGCAGCCTTCAGATGAAGATGTAGAACTCTCAGTTCCTCCTGCACCATGCCTGCCTGGATGCTACCATGTTCCCACCTTGGACTAAACCTCTGGACCTATAAGCAGCCCCAATTAAATGTTGTCCTTATAAGAATTGCCTTGGTCTGTTCACAGCAGCAAACCCTAACTAAGACAGTTCCTTACTTTAGGGTGTGCTATTTGGGAAGGTTGTAGAACGTTTCAGTGGAGCCCTGCTAGGATGTACATCACTGAGGGTATCATGATTCTAACCCTCTGAAACTATTAGTCCAGATCATAGTCCCAAATGACCTTTTTGTTCTGTAAGTTACCTTGCCATGGTGTTTTATCACAACAGAGGAGTAACTAACGAGAAGGGGAAGAGAAACCCAGTGCATGCAGACTACTCAAGAGAAGCTCACATTTGCTTTAGCAGAAATTGTCAAGCTGGCACCAGGCATGCTCAGTGCCTGCCTAGAGAAGGGGGAAGGAGGGGTCCACACTTGAATGACAGGCCCATAGTGCTGCACCTGGGCTGGTGGGAGTGGCTGCCAGCCAATGGCACTCCTCACCCATATTTTTCTCCAGGTAGACCTGTGCCATACAGCTGCAGAACTGCTGCAACAGCTTTGGTCCGGACCTCTACATTTGCAAACATGGCAGGAGACCCCTGCAGATAGGAAAGCAGTGGTAATCACTGTGAGCACTGACAAACTGCTCCCCACTGCTGGGACACCTCCCACAGGCAGTGCCACCAAGGGAGCCACGAAATGTTGCAAACACTTACTATGTGGCAGAGAGAGGTCAAGGGGGAAACAGATACAGTTGTCCAAGGTATTCAAGATGAACAGTGAAGATGTTCCTTTTAAAATTAAGACATCTTAGAGACAGCCTTGGATAAGCTTCAAGGAATCCACAAGTCCCCTTCAAGATCCCCACCTCTCAGGCTCTCTCTGCAGGGTGGGGGAAGGGATACATAGGACTGTCCTCTAAAACAATCCTTAACTCTGTGATGTCTAACAAAAGAAGAGGCTGTGGGTTGTTTCTAAGAGACGGGTGAACTGCCAGGAAACAGTATTTGGAACAAAATCATACTTTCTCTCAGGTATCCCAGTGATTTAAAGCTTTAGATAAAACCACTGGGTTCATGGTAAAGGCGTGTGCTCACTCTTCTCCATTGAAAGACATGCCCCTTGAATAAGCAGTAATAACGCCTTAGTTATAGGTCAACAGATAGCACAAGGTATGGGAAATAGATATGGAGACATAAAGATGTTTTCATTTGCTCCAGCAATGTGTGACAGGCATCTTAGAAATATTCATCCCAGTAGCTATAGCAGGGTTTGGTAATACTCCTCCCTGAACTCCTTCAATCCTTTTGGTACAAAATAATTGGACCTCCTCAGTGCTGAACCCCAGTGTGATAGTTCAGTCAAGGCCTTGAGCACAGGGGGATGAAATGGACACACATGGAGAATGTCCCTCCCCATCTTCCAGGGTAAATAGAACATCTGACCCCACAGGCAATACTCTGACTGTTACTGTAAAATTATAAAAAATAAAAAGCTGTCTTTTGTCCCCCACTAGGTCCAGCACCTCAGTGCTCCAAGATATCCGCTAGATATCTTAAGTCTCATTCAGCAAAGCCTCTCACCCGCTTTGCTCCATCCCATATCACACTGCCAAAGGCCTCTCTCTGAGCCTGGCAGCAGTCTCTCTACCTATCTAGTTCCCAAGGCAGGTTTCCATGCCAGAAACACACATCCCAACTCCACAGTGGCCCAGTGTCTCTAGCCGCTGCACACTTTCTTACACTTAAATGGCTACATGAAACAACACACAACAAAATAACCTTTGATCCAACTGATAAGACATAATTGCCCACCTAAACATACAAAGCCCTGTACACATCCATCCCTTAAGAATATTCATAACGACCTGTAAAGGTACAGCATCCTTCCTTCTTGTCCAATGACAGGTCTCCTTCTGTCCTGTACCTGCTCACCTGTATGATGACATCATCCCACACAGAACTTATTTCTACCCAGTTCAGGAGAGCAGAGGGGAGGGAAAGAGGCCTAGGTTCTGCAGCCTCATGAGACAGGGGTCACAGATGTCACACTGGCTTCCCTCTCAAGCAGCACAGCTTGGGAGGAGAAAGGATTGCTGATGAGCAAGAAGTGACAGAGGACATCAGAGGCAAATGCTGGTGTTGCCTATTTAACTAGCTCTGGAGTCCATTCAGGGTCAAGCCTGGGCTCTTTGTACTTCTCTTCCCCCTTTTAAAAATTTTGTCTTTAATTTCAAAAATATTTTATTAGATATTTTAAAATGTGTACATGTTTGAACCATACTTACCCTTCTGCCATCCAGCACTTTTTAGAGACACCTGCCTACCCTAGCCACCCAACTTTGTGTCCATACTGAAGTCCTAACTCCCATCCAAGAGGCTATTGGCAATTGATGAGTGCTGGGCTGGGAGAGGCTGAGTCAGTTCTCTCTATGAGTACTTTCTTTGGTGAGTCAACCACACTCCAAGGGAGGACCACTCATCCAAGAACTCCTTTCTTTTTCCAGTTGATTACGTTCTCCACTCCTTAATCCAACACAGTTTCTGAACCTGAAATACCCTTCCTAACTTCTCCTTGCTGAAATGTCACCTTCCCTGTCTCTAATACAGAACTGGGCATCTCTGAGTCCCAGTTCATGACTAGCCCCTAGTCATGTGACAGTATTAAGTAAGGAAAGAACTTTAGGGAAGTAATTTGCCCATAAAGATGGTGCATTTATGGTAGGACTTGTGCCCTTATAATATGACCTATGAGAGAGAGAGAGAGAGAGAGAGAGAGAGAGAGAGAGAGAGAGAGAGGCAGAGACATCAACACCTCTCCCATCCAACCATGACACCACCCACACATCCCTCCATTTCCAATCCCTCTCAAAACTCCAACCTCATGCATTCCCAAGTCCTTTCTAAATTGATTCCCAGGACAGGGCTTCAGTGTTAGTCTTAAAAGAAGCAGCCGAAGCAAGGATGACTGTGAATGCCTATTGCAGGGCAGTATCATTAACTTTGCCTACTGCAGTGATAAAACACCCTGATGAATGCAGCTTAGAGGAGGAGGGGTTTATGTTGACTGACAGTCAAGGGTGTAGCCCATCATGGTGGGGAAATCCTGGCTGGTGGCAGGAACTTGAGGAAGTGGGTCACACTGCACCTGTAGCCAGAAAGCAAACACAATGAATGCCAACGCTCAGTTCACGTTCTCCTTTTTATTCACCCTTGGATCCCAGCCCGGGGAAAGGGTTAAAGTGGGTTTTCCCACATCCATTAACTCAGTCACAACAATCCTTCACAGAGTAAGAGACAGAGTGCTCAGTCATGATGGGACACTATAGTACTCTCTCCTCCTGACCAAGGCCGAGGACATCTTGGAAAAGAGGGTAGAAAGGACATAAGAGTCACGGGATGGGGAGGAATGCTAAGAATTGTTGTCCTCTGGACATGACATGACTATCACACATTCATAAACTCACACCAGCTGTGGCTACCTGCACAAGATCAAGCTAGCCAAAATTCCAGCATAGATGGGGCCGATGATCACCAGCCCCCAGGCCTTACTAAGGAGCTATTGGCAGCTGATGAATTATTCTTTTTTTTTTTGAGGATGTGGCCACTGAGAGAATTACCATTACCCAGGGGATGGCCCTACACCCATGCACATATGGGCAGAAGAGAATGGACTTTGTGGGTCTTTAAACAGCCATGAATTAGAAAAGGAACATGTGGGGGGATATGGTGAAAGTTGGAGGAGGGATAGGGAGATAGATATGATTATATATCATATGTGTATATGTATGAGATTATCAAGAATACTTTTTTAAAGCTAATCCCTCACAGACATTCTCAGGGGCTAGCCATAATCTAGAAAATTCCTCCCAGGAAACTCTTCTCTTAGGAGACTTGAAATCTCAAGTTGAGAACTGATAGTAACCACCCAATAGCGCACAGTAAATTCAGAAGGGTCTTTAGCCATCACCGTGAGTGAACAGCATTTCCCCTCCATGTTCTCTTCATGTTTAAGACCACTTTAAATGCTCCCCCCCCACCCATATAGCCTGCATTGTGTCTGTGTATTCCACAGAGTAGAGAAGGCAAAACTAGGTCTCCCTCAGTCTTTGCCTGACAAAGTAAGAGTCATGTTAGTGAAAGCGCCGGATGGCTGGTGAGCTGGACACTAGTCTGCAGACTCCAGATGTTGAAGGACAGGGCTAATCCCTCCCCTCTCTCCACCTAAAATGAAATATGTTAACAAGCATCGCGCTGTGTCTTTGGGGCCAAGCACAGTAGGTGCATTAGCAAGATCTACCTCCACATGTCAATGTCAATGTCACTGTCCTTAACATGAAAATAATGGGGCATAGTTGAAGTAAGTTGTCAGAGATCCCACTTATGGAACACAATTCCCACTGACACCCAACTCCAAAGCCCTGAGTCTGAGTCCCCTTTATTCCTCATAGTACCATTTCTCTTCAAGTTGCCATAGTCTGGTTGGGTCTTTCCTCCCTGGACAGATTTTCAGGAAGCTAGTTCGTGAAGTGGTGTTTTCAGAAGGAGCAAATCTTCGTAGGATCAGAAGAAGAAGATCCAAAGAGTAAACTGTCCTGTGGCTATAAATGTTCCTACAGTCAGGCAAGCTATGCAGCCAGGCCCTGATCATGGTGTTTGGAGAGAGCTCAGCAAATGTGTCTTGCTGAAAGGACCTTAGCACCTTCAGTCTTGGGTGCATAAAAATTCCCTAGATAAGGCATTTCTTTGGAATATAAAGGTTTCTTTGCAATAAAAATGTCACTGGGAAAGGTAATACATTTACAAGAAGCAACTTGGAGATCTATGCCCTCCCCCTCAGGCTAGGTTTTCTTAGGTACTGAAGGCATTGAGGGGTAAAGCAGGGACCTCTTGATTGTCTGTGAGAATTGAGCACACTAAAGGGCTTCCTGGAACCAGGCTGTACTGGAAGATCACCCAAGAGGTTGTCCAAATAGTTTCTGAGTCAGGGGATAGGGTGAAGTCAGAAGTCAAGCAAAGAATCCGAGGGCACCAGGTTAATGATTTTCAAATCCTGTAATCATGGTGGAATGAAAGGGTTCGCTATAGTCTAGATTCCTAGCTTCATCCTCAGAGTGTTTGACTTCGTAAGTCACCACCAAGCCCAGGAACTGAATTTAGTGAGCGCATCAGTAGTTACTGTGCAGATGACCCATGGGACTGCTAGACTGGCTGAATTAAAACAAAAAATGGTTTAGAAAGTCAGCACGATAGGATTCAAAGCAAAGAATAAATTGTAACCAGGGAAATGGTGCACATTTTTCCTAATACAAGGGTTTGCCTCTCTAGAACTAGGGACTTAAAAGCCTGGTCATGTGAACTTAGTTAGGAGCAAGGTTTCAGGTTGGACACCATAAGACAGAGGTGTGCAATAGGAGGAGGCATGGGAAGGTGGGGTTACAACGCAGTCCTTCTCTATCCCTTGTGGCCCATTTCTAATTTTTCTTCCAACATTTCAATATTACCCCTCTTATACAAAGAACCTCCATGTCACTCACCTGCCTCCTACCCTATTTTAGCCTTCTTTTGTGAAGGTTTACAAAATCAAAATGGATGTGGAATCTGCACTTTCTAGATTCCCAGACAAACACTATAGCCATGAACTAATGAGAGACCCTGATCTTTAAAGTATATCTAACTCAGAGTGGAATTGTTTGGCTTCCCTACACTCTAGAACAATTCTCAGTGCCTTTTATAGTGTACTAAGGTATATTTTTACTGCTGTGATTAAACACCATGACCAATGCAGCTTATGGAAGAGAGTGTTTATTTTGGCTTAAGGTTCCAGAGGGAGAGCCCATCGTGGTGGGGAAAGCATGGCACCAGGCAGCTGAAAGATCGAGTCTTCAGCCGCAAACATGGTGCAAACGCAGTGAACAGGAAGTGGGGTGAGGTTGTAAACCCTGCAAGCCCACCCCAGGTGTGCTTCCTCCAGCACGGCTCCAACTGTTCAAGACTCCACAGCCTGAGACAGCATCACCAACCTGGGAACCAGTGCGTGTGAGCCTACGGGGGATTCCTTATTAAAACCACCACAGGCGTTTCATTTCTCTGCCATCCTAAGACTCCAGTCTTATGACCATGATGGTTATTTATAGCTTTCCGCTACACTAAACTTTGATTCGTGTCCAACCAAGGGGAAGGTCTATATATCATAGCAGTGTTGCTTATGTGGACAGTGAAGAAAAGAAAACAATAAAAAATAACCAAGACAAATGCAGTTCGAGTAGGGCACATTTCCTTTTTACAAGTAAATAAAAAGCACTATAAACCACAACGGTCCCCAACATCATCCCTCTTCAGATAATGGTGCCTGAATCTCCTCACGACATGAATAACATCAGAGCTGTGCTTCAGAACCGGGCTATACAATGACAACAAGGGTAATTGTGACATGTCCTGAAACTCACCCTGGCAACAGACACTCACCAACTCTGTATAAATGTTCCCCTTATACTTCATGACTTGTTCACCAACAGAAAGGCTACACTGGCATTTCTACGCCCCGGAAATAACTACAAAGGTCATTGTGACCAAAATGTAGGGAGCTTCCCCTTATTCAGAGGACATCTGGCCTTCACCCTTTCCGTCTTGGACCCACACCGCAGTGCAACAAGATATGTGCTGAGTATCAGGCTGCAACATGCACAAAAAGAGCCCAGATTCCCATAGGAAACAGCTTTCAGGTTGGTGTGTCCTGGTTGGTTTTGTGTGTCAACTTGACACAATCTGGAGTCATCTGAGAGAAAGGAGGCTCAGTTGAGGAAATGCCTCCATGAGATCCAACTGTAGGGCAATTTCTCAATTAGTGATCAAGGTGGAAGGGCCCAGCCCTTTGTGGGTGGTGCCACCTCTGGACTGGCGGTCCTGGGTTTTATTAAAAAGCAGGTTGAGCGATCCAATAAGTGGCATCTCTCCATGGCCTCTGCCTCAGCTCCCACTTCTGGGTTCCTGCCCTGCTTGAGTCCCTGTCCTGACTTCCTTTGGTGATGAACAGCAGTGTAGAAGTGGAAGCTGAATAAACCCTCTCCTCCCCAGCTTGCTTTTTGGTCATGGTGTTTGGTCACATCAGTGGAAACCAGAAAACAATCTGGTTCTTTAGTCTTAAGACAAAGGATGTCACCAAAAGACTCAGGAGCCAACAGCAGTGATCTACTTTTAGAAAATGCCACTTAGAGTGATAGACCCTCTCTAGTTGGACTTGACCTGGGAACTAAGGTGCAGGCCAATCAACAGTCATCAAGAGTCGATCTGAGAGGGGCTGAAGTAAAGATGTAGACAGAGGAGACCTGAGTAAGGGAAGGCAAAGGCGCTAAAAACCAGGAAAGGGTCCATAGGATGGATCTGTACATAAAGATGTCTGTCATCATCAAGGCCGACCTGAGTTCAATTCCTGGAACCCACGTGATAAGCAAGAACTGGTGCTGCCAGGTGTTTTCTGATCTATGCACACGTTTACAAGCTGTGATATGCATATGAGCACACACACGATTTAAGAAATCAAAATCAGGGGAAACTAAGACCCTGTCCTCATTAGGTTTTTATTACTGTGATAAGACCATGACTAAAAGCAACTTGGGGAGGAAAGGGTTTGATCAGTAGGTCCTCTGCAGGGCAAGAATACTGGCTTGCTCAGCTCAGCTCAGCTCAGCTCAGCTTTCTTACGCAGTCCATGGTAGCACCTGGGCAGGGGTGGCATCTCCCACTATGGGCTGAGCCTTCCAACATTAATCATCAATAAAGAAAATGCCTCCACGGACACGCTCACAAGGCAATCTAATGACGTCCATTCCTTAGTTGTGGTTCTCTCTACCCAGATCACTCTCGTTTGTGTCAAATTACACTCTCGAAATTAATTAATTAATTTAATTAATTTAGTTAACTAATTAAAACTAACCAGCACAGACTCCCATAACCAGTTACAGTTCCTAGGAACTTTACATAGTTCTTGCAACAAAAACTGGACAAAGACCGGGGTGTTTCTGTGGAGATTGGTTCATTCTTGGGAATATTACAAGTCAAGCCAATGGAGCACCTACACACTCTGCGCATGCCCCTTACCCAGCTGGGGAGATGACCATGCGATGCTCCCTGTCAGTGGAATAGTCAGGTGGCCCTGTTGAATATTTCTTGAACTTGGCTCGGTTTACCAGTCACTGGCCTTGACTAGGTCTGCTAGAGACAAATGCAGCCAGGTCCACTACCTGGTAACCATACCATACTCTTTCTTCACCCACATACACGACCAGCCTACATTTCACCATGTAACCTGTCTTTACTGCCTGTGTAGGTGGAACGAAGCCCTACCACAGCTACCAAGATGTAGCTGTGAAGATCCTTAGTTACCTCATCTTTAACTCCCTGTTCACTTAGGCAATCTGAAATGGTCTCCTTCAGATTGGCGGGGGCGTTTTAGAAACCATTCATCTCTGCTTACAACTTAGTCTGCTGTAATTAGCTACATTAGGTAGAAGAGTATGAGAAAGGATAACAATATCTCATGTGTGATCCTCAAAGTGGGCTTCGTGGGAACCAGTAGGATCCTGCAGAGACTGGCTTGTTGGCCTCAGAGCCCAGTCCCTCCTCTTAACTAGACATCTTAGCTATCCATACCTAGCTGCAAGCCCTCCGATTAACCATCCTCAATATCCCAAGCCTTGGCATTTTAACCTAATTCCTTCTGACCCTAAATCTGTTTTCACTGTATCAGGATCTCAAACTAAATTAGTGAGGACAGATGAGGGAAAGAAGATAGACCCAAGAAGCAGTTCAGTTCAGTGTTCTGCAATTGGACTACCCTGTCCGTAGGGAAGAAGGATATTCCAGAGGGAAATTTAACACTTCTCGTGTAGAGAGTTGAATGGTGGAGCCATTCTTGGAAACAGAGAACATTACGATACTAATGCCATGGGGAAGGTTGAGAAACATAAACTTCACCTTGAGCATGTTGAAAGTAAGATGATAATGAGACGTCAGAGGAAATGCCAAGGAAGAGTTGGAGATGCTGGACTGCTGTTCAGTAAGCAGTCTGACGGAGAACAGCAGTCACCAAGTCAATTGCAGATGGCAGTTGATGCTTTGGGCATGAGTAATGATAGTCACCAGCAAATCCCAACAGCTGGGTAGAGGAAGAATCAGATCCACTACAGCAGCAGTTCTCAACCGGTGGGTGGCAACCCTTTCACAGGAGTGGCCCAAATCACCGGAAAACACAGATATTCACATTACAATTCATAACAGTAGCAAAATTACAGTTTTGAAGTAGCGACAAAAATAATGTCGTGGTTGGGGGTCACCACAGCATGAAGAACTGAAATAAAATGTCACAGCATTAGAGAGACGAGAAGCAAACAGAGGGGATATGGTGTCTGGCAATCCAATGAAAGGATGTGTTTCAAGAAGCTCTGAGTGTGAGGACTGACAACTAGAACCAGCGGGGAAACAGTGCCCGGGAGGTCTGTGATGAAGATCTCAGAGCTGGCCTTGATAAGAGCTGTGGAGACGGAATCGGGAGATAGAAGCAGATCATGGAGAATGAAAGGAAGAGTGACTGATAAAGAAAGACAGACCCAGGTCCAGAGAGGTGTCTCAGTGGTTAAGGGCATGAACTGCTCTTGCAGAGGACCTGGGTTCAATTCCAACATCTACGCGACAACTCACATCTGTAACTCCGGTGCCATAGGACCCAATATCCTCTGCTGGCTTCCAGAGGCACTACACACACAGCACAAACACTTATATACATAAAATTAAAAATAAATATACATAAACAACAAGAAAGAAATACAGACCCAAAACTACAGAATTCCTAATTTAGGAGAAAATGAAGAATATGGTATTTAGGAGCAGGAAAGATGGCTTAGCACTTGAGAATGTGTTGCTCTTGCAGAGGACACGGGTTCAGGTCCCAGCAGCCATGTCAGGCAGCTCACAGTGATCTGTAACTCCAGCTCCAGGGGAATCAGCACCTCTCCAGGCCTCTTACATTGCATTCATGTACCTGTATCAATACACATACACATACAACTTAAAATAAAATCAGCATCGAGACTCCCCATGTTCTCCTCCAGAGTCTAGCCTGATGAGGTAGAGTCTTCACCCTTCCTCAAGGAAACTTCTCTTTGCAACAGACAGAGACCATTAGAGAAAACCACAACCAATCAATATCCAGTGTTGTGAAGCCCAGTCCCAGTGGATGCCATCTACAAAGTACTCCCATACTTAAGGCTCAGGAAACATTTCAGAAGAGGGGGCAGAAAGATTGTAAGAACCGGAGGATCATAGACTTTGCTGTGAGCCTGGGCCCCCTAGTAACATCAGAAGCCGTACCCATAAAGTCTCACCTACATGACCACAAACATAACATGTTACACTGGACAGAGAAAAGTCCACCAGGCCTTGACCCTACACAAAGAACCTCAGGCAACTGAGTAAATCTGGGAACAAAAGAGGTGGTCCTTCCCAGGAAGAGCATCCCAACAGGCTGTCCAGTGTCAGATGGCCAGCTTGAAAAACAGACACACAAGTAACATTATATAGACTCAACAGGTTATAATTAGGAATATATATAGATGTAGATAAGGATATAGATATAAATGCATAGGCATCCAATAACAATTGATCAGACAGAGGCCACAGATATGAAGGAGAGCTGGGAGGGGTGTGTGTCAGGATTAGGAGGGAGGAAAGGGAAGAAGAAAATGTTGTAATTAAAATACAATCTCAAAAATTAAAATTAAATCTCAAAATTATATATATCTGGATGTGGTGGCGTGCACCTTTAATCCAATGCCTGGAGGCTCTCTGTGGACTCTCAAGCTCTGTGAGTTTGAGGTCAGCCTGGTTGATATTGTGAGTTCTGGGTCAGCCAGGGCTACAATAGCGAGGTCATATCTTAGCAATAAATAAAGAAAACAAATAAAGAATTGTTTAAAAATAACACAGTAGCTAGAGGGAGTGTGGAGTCAAGGACAGGTTTTTAATTTGCGTTTGTTGGTCAAATCTTGAACTTGCTTCCTTGCCTGTGGGGATGACTCTAGAGATAGCAGTTGAAGTTTACAGGAGGGAAAGGCAAGAAATCTTGGCCAACCATTTCTGGGAAAGCAGGATGCTGCTATGCTGAGCACAGAGGGAACAGAGGAGACAAAGGGTGAAGGCAGCTCAATGGAAAACTGTCAGAAAAACCTCCCTGGATGATTGTTTCAGTTTTCTGAGAAGCAGAAAGTGAGGTGTGCCGTGGCTATGGCCAGAGGTTGCACCGTACTCTGAGCATAAACTGGTGGGGATTCCCTAGACTCCGTGAGTCAGCAGGTTCAGGAGGTACCTCCAAACCCCGACAGACCACAGAACGGAGCTGATTCTGGGACCAGGCTTTGAGAACCATGCCATGGTTCTGAAGATACCCATTTTCTGACCCACCTGAAATGCGCTTTAAAGAGTGGAACAAAGTGGGGAGGGAGGGCCCCACAGATAAAGCCATCTACCCCCAAGACTGACAGTCTGAATTCAAGCCCCAGAAACCACATGTAGAAGCAGAAAACCAACTCTTCAGTTTGTTCTCTGAACACACAAGGGTGCCATGACATGATCATTGTATACACAGGCACGTGCACACACAAAAAAGTAAATGTCTGTTCGTCTCTGTCTCTCTGTCTCTGTCTCTGTCTCTCTCTCTCTCTCTCTCTCTGTGTGTGTGTGTGTGTGTGTGTGTGTGTGTGTGTGTGTGTGTGTGTGTGTGTGTGTGTAGAGAATGTAGCTCAGCTGCTAGCATACACGCCTAGCATGCACAAAGCCCTGGCTTCAGTCTCTAGAACCTCACAGACTGGGCTTTGTGGGGAGCACTCACAATGGCAACATCCAGGACATAAGGGAGGAGGATCAAGAGTAAAAGGGCATCTGTGGCTACATAGCAAGCTGGAGGCCAACCTGGGCTACACCAGAATGTGTCTGATGTGTCTTAAGTAAGAGTTCCCAAGGATGTTGCACGAGGGCATGCAGTCATCTCTGTGGTACTATGTCCTCTTGTGCAGTCTCCTCCCCCTGGAGCTATTTGCTTGTATAGCCCAGGAGCCATCCCTGACCTCCTGTGGAGAGTTAATAAATCGTTTTCATTCCCAGTGTTAAATGGGCTCTTGTAAACACATTGTACCTTTCCATTTACAACGTAGAGACGTGACGTTATTTCCTTTCCTCAGCAAATGTTCCACATTCAAATCCTGAAACTTGCCAGCAATTTGCGCTAACAGCTTAACTTAAAAACGGCCCATAATTTGCTACAAAATTGGATCCTTATGTGTTTTGTTGTAGGACGGGCGCTACATCTGTGCTTGCATTGGCTTAATCAACCTCTTTAGTGGCGGGACCTGAAAAAGCACCCTGAGCAGGAAGAGCCGCCACCCCCATCCTTCAGGCATTTTCCTAGCAAAGCTCCCATATTCAGGACAATGTAGACTCTTTTTTTTTTGTCTTTTTGTTTATTTATTTACATCCCAAATGCTCCCCGTTCCCAGTCCCCCCTCACGGAGACCCTGTCCCTATACTCCCTCTCCTTCTCCCCTCTGGATAACCCCCTACCCCAGTGCATTAAGTCTCTGCCAGGGTAGGCGCATCCTTAGAGCTGTAGGTTTAATCCAGCACTTTGTGCTGTTGTTTAAATTCTTTCTTGAAAATCGCTTTTGATTTGGATTGCGGTGCTCAATGACTTATCACATAAAAAAGGGGGGACAAAGTGGTCCTCCTCTCTATCCTCTCATCCTCAGAGAGACACCGAGGATGTCATTGGCATCAGTATTGATGGTGGCTTCACTCCTAAGCCACATCACAGAGTACTGGAGGTGTGTAACAAGCAGGCTGGTGTGGTTGGTCATGGCCCAGTCACCATCACATCGCTGCATAAGCACAGAAAGCCAATTGTCAGAGTAGGTATCTTCCTGGTGGAGATGGCAATGCTGTAGCTACTGAAGACAGTGATGACTCCATCAGCAATTTCAACACCAAGGGAAAGAAATGAGATAAGGTTTGAGTTTGCAATCTTGGTCCTTACCTACTGATGGCATTTTGAGAAATACTGGCAAGTTGGGGCAGAGAGACACAGCTTAAAGGGTCACCAGGCAGCAGTGAGTCCTCAGAATACTTTGTCCTAGCCACTTCCTGCCTCTCCCTCTGCTTCCTGTCCCATGAGATGAGCTGGTTTGCTCTCTGGTACCCTATCGGCCATGATGTTCAGCCCCACCTAAGGCCATAGCAACAGAACCAGTCAACCATTGAATGAAACCTCTGTAACCTTTCTAAATCCTTCCACATTGCTTTCATCACAATGTTGTAATGATGAAAAGTCTCGTTGACATGGGGAGCGAGTAAACAGTGGACATTTTTGGATTTATCTCCAGGAAGAATGGCTGCCTGGGCAGCTGTATTGTAAGAACTGTCTCTCCAGGAAAGGTGCTTTCATTCAATCCTTTTCCACTGAAGAAGGCTTGAAGAAGCTTCTGGATCTTATGGGTACAAGTAGGACTGCTGCTGCCAGAGAAAGCCAGAGAACTCCATGAGGTAAGGAGTCGTGAGACTAGCCCGCTGGAGCAAGCAGAGCGTACAGATGTTATCTTGAACAATACAAATACCAGTATGAACCCACTGAAAAGTACAAGTTTAAAGATCAAGAGCTGAGGTTGAGGAGATGGCTCGGCTGGTAAATATTCACTTCCTCCTCACCTACATACAAAGCCAAGCATGGTAGTGTGTGTCTGTGACCCCAGAGCCCAGGCAGAGAAAGAAGGATCACTGGTGCTTTCTGGTCAACTAATCAACCTGAGTCACTGAACTTCTGCTCCAGTGAGAGATCCTGTCTCAGAGCAATGAGGAGGGCATGGGCAGAAGACGACGCTTAGTGTTCATCCCTGGCATCCACATGTACATGCGTGCAAATGCAGGCATGATGATGAGTAAAAACAGGAACATACACACATGGGTACACCAGACACACACACACACACACACACACACACACACACACACAACCAAGAACACTGTCCACTAAAAAGCACAATAAACCCTGCATATTGCTAACGATTGATCAGTAACAGGCTATCTGACATCCTGATCTTTATAGCATCGTGGAACATGCCAGACACCTTGATGCAGGGCTGTTAAAATCTTTAGGAAATTTTGAAGTGCCAGATTTTATTAACTCTTGATAATTCACTTAGCAGGTATTAGTTAACAAAGTATTCACCTATAAGAACTTGAGTTTTACTATCAATGTGTTCCCTACTCACAGGACCTAGCATCACGCCTTACTGGATGACCAAGAAACTCATCTGAGATCACTGCTCCAAAAGGTGTGCAAACCAACCATGCCAAAGTCCCCTCTGCTATGTCTTCTAATCCAATATAGAGATCGAACAGCCCCATGCTGGCCCACACTGACGGCTTCTGTTGGCCACTTTCATGGAATTGTGTCCATACTCTTGGCTCAGCTAACTGAAATCCACTTCTGCATTAACCATAGCCACTGCAGTTCCTGCGCTCTGTGTTCTTAAGTAGTCTGCATGTGAGTTTTATGTAATCAGCATCCTGAAGGTAGTTCACATCCATTTCGCTTCCTAAGCACCAGTCACCCTGGTAGCACATTTTGCCTCAGTTACTCTTCCCTAGTCCCTAGGGAGAAAGGTGCTATTATTAACCCACTTCTTCCCAAGGTTTCAAGCTATACTCCTTAAATAACGTGTGCATGAGAATGTTTTTCTGTGGTTTAGTGCCAGGGACTTTCTGGCACTCTGAAGGAAGCAGTCAGCTTCCGCTTTCCCGGTGCAGAGTTGTTGTGGTTGATGGCTTGCCTTTCATTCCTGGATTCCAGGAAGCGCACAAAAGCAGCTGGCCCTCACACTCAGCCGAGGCGTCTTATCAGTGAGGCTTCACTGTCCTGACTTGATTTGCTGGGTTGCACTGCTCCTCGATGTTGACAGCCTCAGAACCTTTGGGAGAGGGTCGAAACAGAGATAAATACAAGTAAACACATGAGAATGCACGGCGAGTGTATCCTGAGTCCAGTGGCAGCGGCCAGTGGCGGGGAGGTTAAGAACAACAGCCACTATTTGAGATGAGTAGGATATCATTCCAGACACAGATTTATTGTTCTCTTTTTATTTTAGCTTTGGGTTTTGTTAAAGACAGTCTCACTGTGTGTGTATCACAGACCGGCCCAGAGTTAGTGATCCTCCTGCCTCTGCCTTCCAAAGGCTTGAATTAAAGTATGATGTGCCACTATACCTTCTAGTGTTCAAGATTCATATATCTAAAGAAGATGGAGCCGCTGGATTTGTTCTTTGGAAACCCCTGAGATCTAAAAAAAACAAAAACAAAAACAAAAACAAAAACGAAAGAAAAACTTTTGGCCAGAGCCTCAGAGGTCCTAAAGGACATAGAATTCTATTACAGAATTGTGTTAAAAGCTGATATTATGTAATCCTTATGCTATGAATATATTTCTGTTTAAAGAAAACATTTTCTCTACTAAAGACTTTGAATTTAGACATGCATGTGTGTATGCCTGGGATCAAGATGGCAAAGGTCTGTGTCACTACTGTGCTCTGTTTTCCCTGGAAAATGAGTACGGCTGCCCATAAGGGTCAGCATATGAGCAAAACCTTAAAATGCATTCAGAATAAGCGAGCTACGCTGTAACCCTTCCCTCCACCTAAGGGGATTTAGTACTGTTCATCATTCTCAAACTGGAGATCTAGAAATGCCAGGAGGTGCTTTGCTGCGACAGCTGTGGTACAAAGGCATTGCTGCTGTCTCTTCGGCACGGCTGAATGACCTCGGGAGGTGTATTATGACCTCTGATGATCCCACACTGGGGAGATGGTCCAGTGGCTAGAACCACCAGCGGCTCTTTCAGAGGATCCAAGTTCGGTTCCCAGCACCTACATGACAGATCACAACCACCTGTAACTCCAGTTTCAGAGGATCCAACATCCAACACCCTCTTCTGGCCTCCACGGGCTCTAGGCATGCGCACTGTGGGTGTTCATACATACAAGCAGGCACACATACAGTTCCAGCTAGCTTTAGGCCAACTTAACTCAAGCTGCAGGCATCATAGCGAAGGGAGCCTCAAATGTGAAAATGTCACCATAAGATGAACAGTAGGTACATCTGCGGGGCATTTTCTTAATTAGTGATTGCTGTGAGAGGACTCAGCCCATGGTGGATGGGGCCACTGCTGGGTCCTGGACTTTATTTTAAAAAAGACTTGATTAAGCCAATAAGCAGCACCCCTCCATGGCCTCTACACCAGCTCCTGCCTCCAGATACCAACACTGTTTGAGTTCCTGCCCTGACTTCCTTCAGTGAAGAACAGCAATATGAAAGTGTAAGCCAAATAAACTCTTTACTCCCCAAGTTGCTTTGATCATGGTGTCTCATCGCAGCAATAATCCACTACAAACATACACAGGAAAATAAAACCATCTTTGTTCAAGTTTGATAGCAAGACACATTTATCATTCAAATTTCACCAGAAATAAAATTGTAAAAAGATAATGAGGAGAGAGAACTAGCCTGCTGCACTCCCTTCTGGAATGAAGAGGGGAGACTGTCCTGTAGAGTTTCTCTAGACGGCTTCATGCTGGAGTTCTATGCAGCCCCTCTAGAATTCTAGACAACTCAACTCTATGATCACTGCCATGGTTCCAAGTCATCTCAGCAACGGCTCCTGCAAGCAGAGAGGTGACAGCTCAGGGTGTCAAGCTTTGTTGCTTTGTTCCAAGGGTTTCAATTGTTTCCTTGAAAGTGCTGGCTTCCAGATTGGAGCTATAGTTCTGTAGTAGAGCACTTATGTAGCATGTGCAAGCTCTCTCAGTGAACAGTATCATGCACGCGCTGGCCCCTGGAAGGTAGAGGCAAAGAGGATCAAGAGTTTGGCCAGATTTTGCCAAAAGCAATCTACAGATTCAATGCAATCCCCATCAAAATTCCTACTCAATTCTTTATAGAAAGAACAATTTGCAAATTCATTTGGAATAACAAAAAACCCAGGATAGTGAAAACTATACTCAACAATAAAAGTTCTGGGGGAATCACCATCCCTGACTTCAGGCAGTATCACAGAGCAATAGTCATAAAAACTGCATGGTATTGGTACAGAGACAAACAGATAGATCAGTGGAACAGAATTGAAGACCCAGAAATGAACCCACACACCTATGGTCACTTGATCTTTGACAAAGGAGGTAAAACCATCCAATGGAAAAAAAAGATAGCATTTTCAACGAATGGTGCTGGTTCAACTGGAGGTCAGCATGTAGAAGAATACAAATCCAAATCGATCCATTCTTATCACCATGTACAAAGCTTAAGTCCAAGTGGATCAAGGACCTCCACATCAAACCAGATACACTCAAACTAATAGAAGAAAGAGTGGGGAAGAGTCTCAAACACATGGGCACTGGAGAAAATTTCCTGAACAAAACACCAATGGCTTATGCTCTAAGATCAAGAATCAACAAATTGGCCTCATAAAACTGCAAAGCTTCTGTAAGGCAAAGGACACTGTGGTTAGGACAAAACGGCAACCAACAGATTGGGAAAAGATCTTTATCAATCCTACATCTGATAGAGGGCTAATATCCAAAATAGACAAAGAACTCAAGAAGTTAGACTCCAGAGAGCCAAATAACCCTATTAAAAATGGGGTACAGAGCTAAACAAAAAATTCTCAGCTGAGGATTATCGAATGGCCAAGAAGCACCTAAAGAAATGTTCAACATCCTTAGTCATCAGGGAAATGCAAATCAAAACAACCCTGAGATTTCGCCTCATAACAATCTGGATGGCTAAGATCAAAAACTCAGGTGACACAACAATGCCAACCAACCAGAGCTTCCAGGGACTAAGCCACTACCCAAAGACTATACATGGACTGACCCTGGGCTCCAACTGCATAGGTAGCAGTGAATAGCCTTGTTGGGGCACCAGTAGAAGGGGTCCTGCCAAGGTTGGACCACCAGTGCAAGGGAATGCAGGGTGGTCATAAGGGGGTGGATGGGGGAGGGGAAGGGGATAGGGGCTTATGAACAGGAAATCGGCAAAGGGAATAACATTTGAAATGTAAATAAAGAAATATATCCAATAAAAAAAAGTTTGGCCAGTCCACATAAATTTCATGTTTTAATTATTTGTTGACATTGTGGTCTATGAATTCTCCAGCTCCCTGTGGACCGCTACAGAGATTCTATCCCTGCTTTGCATCTGTGCAAGTGTCTCTAGAATGAGACACTTAAAAGTTGGGTCCCTGGACTGAGAGTGATGTATACTTTAAGGTTCTGTAGACATTCCCAGAATGCTGTTTCACTTGTCCCCAGGTCTATCTGCTTATTCTCCCACCAAGGATATAGTAAAGGACCCCTTTCTCAGGAACATGATGGATATGATCAATCTTCATTAAAAAAAAAAAAAAACAATCGTCCTTTGCTAATTTTGTCAGCTCGCTAGGCTGAGCAGTAGTCTAAATGTGCTTGAAAAGTGAGACCAATATTTGAATCAGCAGATCTTGAATAAAGCAGATGTGACTGGCCTTTAATGTATGTGCTTTTATCCAATCATTTGAAAACCTTAAGAGAAAAAGACCAAGGGCCCCAGAGAAGGCATGCAACCTCCATACTGCCTTCAGGCTTGAGTTCAGCATTGACTTCTGCCAATATGCTCCATTTTAAAGAGAGAGAGAGAGAGAGAGAGAGAGAGAGAGAGAGAGAGAGAGAGAGAGAGAGAGAGGCCTATAGTCCTCGAGAATACTGATTAATACATTTGTTTAATAAAAGGTTGTAATATCTGTGTCTTGATTTGGGTTTTATTGCCCTGAAAGACACCATAACAAAAGGCAATTCTTTTTTTTTTTTTTTTTTGGTCCTTTTTTTCGGAGCTGGGGACCGAACCCAGGGCCTTGCGCTTCCTAGGCAAGCGCTCTACCACTGAGCTAAATCCCCAGCCCTCAAAAGGCAATTCTTAATAAAGACAAATATTTAATTGGGAATGGCTTACAAGTTTAGTCCATTATCATCATAGTGGGAAGCATGGCATCTTGCAGGCAGACCTAGTGCTGGAGGAGCTGAGAGTTCTACATCTTCATCCAAAGGCAGCAGAAGGAGACTGTCCCATGCCAGCAGCCAAGAGAAGGCTGATTCCATGATGGTTGGAACTTGATCATAGGAGACCCTGAAGCCCACCTATACAGTGATGCATCTCCTCCAAAAAGGCCATGCCTACTCCAATCAAGCCACATTCCCTAACAGGGCCACTCTCCATGGCCGAGCATTGAAACACATGAATCTATGGAGACCAAACCTATTTAAGCAACCACGATCTGCTCAGTTTCAATTTGTTATGTTTTAGTTAACAGTTAAGTACAAAGATCAATACAAAAATGAGTCAAGTTCTTATGTAATCCAAGCTGACCTCAAACTACCTAAGTAACTGAAGATGGCCTCTAACGCAAGATCCTCCTGCCTCACCCTACGGAGTGTTGGGGTTAGAGGGATATACCACTGCATCCAAATATTTAGTTAGTTTGAGACAAGGTTTCCTATAGACCACGCTGGACTTTAACTATCTATTTAACTAAGGTTGAGCTCAAATTCAGGATCCTCCTGCCTCAACTACATAGTATTGGAATTAAAGGATTTGCTGCCACACCCATTTTCAAAGTTGTTCACATTTTATGGTTTAACCATTTTTCTGTGCTTTTTCTCTGAAGAATATTTGCCTTTTCTCTGCTGGGCACTTGGGCTTTCTTTGACTTCATTTGCTTGTTTTGCGATTCTCATTTCTGTAAAGTGTGCATGTCTCACACAGTAATCTGTGCTGGGGACCTGTAGCCACTGAGCCATGACTGAGCCATGACAGCCTCCGGGGGCCAGGACTGTTCTTCCCTCTCCACCCACACAGCACACTGGGGCCTGCTATTTTCCTTCTGCTGTTTTCTCCACTAATTAGCCTATGTTCTATCCTCTAGAAATGCTCAAATACCTTGATCTGTCTATCTGTCTACCTATCTACCTACCGATCTACTAGAGTAGGTGTGGCCTTGTTGGGAGGAGGTGTGTCATTGTGGGTGTTTCTTTGGACCCTCCTCCTAGCTGTCTGGAAGACAGACTTCTGGTTGCCTTCAGAACAAGATGTAGAATTCTCAGCTCCTCTAGTGCCATGCCTGACTGAACACTGCCATTTTAATGATAATGGACTGAACCTCTGAACCTGTAAGCCAGCTTCATTTAAAGGTTGTCCTTTATAAGAGTTGCCTTGGTCATAGTGTCTCTTCACAGCAATGAAAACCCTAAGACACCATCATCATCATCACCATCATCATCATCATCACATACTCTGTGTGTGTGTGTGTGTGTGTGTGTGTGTGTGTGTGTGTGTGTGTGTGTGTGTCCTTTGAGACAGGATCTCTTATGGACCTGCCTAGAACTTTCCAAGTAGCCAAATAGTCTGGGCTACCTGGGCAGTAATACCCAAATAACTGCCTGTCCCCGCCTCTCTCGTGCTGGGATTGCAAGCACACACCCCAACAATGGGGTTTTTACATAGGGGCTGGGGATTGAAGTCAGGTATTCATGGTTACAAAACAAGCTAGCTGACCAAGCCATCTTATTATCCCCAACCCTCAAAATCTCTAATACATAACATGTTTGGTCTACAGCCTTAAGACTATGAACACATCTCAATTAATCTTATGGGTAATGTTTTTGCTGATGCGTGCTTTCTCTATTTAAATTTGTATTAGCATCACCATGGTAGAATGAAATGTCCCGGTAGGGTCATGTATTTGGTCATGTATTCAGTCACAGTTGCTTCTTTATTTGTCCCTAAAGTTTAGGGGGTTTGTAGAACCTTTAGGAAGTGTAGCATTGCTGGAGAACATACATTACTGGGGTAGACTTGGAGGATTGATAGTCTCTCCCCACTTCCTGCTCTCTGCTTCCTTTATGCCGCTAAGATGTGATCCCTGAGCCTCCTCCTCCTGCTGCTGTCTTAGATACTTTTCCAATGCTGTGATAAGACACCATAACCAAGGCAATTTTAAGAGAAAATGTTTAATTTGAGAGGATTAGAGTCCATGGTAGTGGAGCAAAGGTAAGGTATCAGGAACATCTAAAAGCTTATGTCTTGATTCACAAGTAGGGGACAGAGAGAGAGACACATCAGAAATAGGACTAGAGTCTTTTCAAAGTTCAAGGACCACCCCTAGAAGCACACCTCCTCTAACAAAGCACACTACCTAATCCTTCCCAAACAGTTCCACCAACCGGAGAACCAAGTGTTCAGACTTATTAGCCATTCTCAGTCAAACCACCATGGCAACCATTATGACATTCTAGCCCTGGAACCATAAGGCAACATAAAGTCTTCTGACTTCACTTTTGGTCATGCTATTTTATCACAGCAACAGAAAATGAAACAATGCCCATATCTATTAACTATATTCCTTCTTTTCTTTCAGATATATTTTTCTTAGCATAAATTTACTGTGCGTTTTTATATCTTCTTTGCAAAGCTGGATGCAGTGAGAGCATAGCATAACTTGCCTGTGAAGAACAATCTATGAAGTTCCCTGCTTTTCTCAAGTGGGTACTAAGGAAGTGGGTACTAAGTGGACCGCATACAAAAGGGACCTCAGGAATGTGCTTTTGAAGATCTAAATGTACATGGGAGAGAGGTGGAGAAACAGTCACTAGGGGAGTTAAAATAGCATACAATTAATTATGCAGACAGTCAAGTTTCTTTTTTACGTCAAGTTCTATTTGATTTCCATAAAACAAAGGGCTGCATTCGATTGAGAAAATACTATGTTTTACATTACATATAATTTACAAATAAGAATTGTACTTTCTTGCCGCCTGGGACACACCTTCTTTTTCAACATCTTACATAGAAGTCCTGGGAAATCATTGCTGACACTTGGGGCAGGCGGCAGGCTTTCAAGCCTAGCTGGGTATGGGGAAAGCGTGGGTGGGTGAAAATAGAAACAGGCTGGAGATCTGGCTTCTGAGTTAGAAGCAGGCTAATCCCACTTCCTCCCTCTCCTCACCTCATGCTTAGAAATCTAGTTCATTTTATCTGTTCTAACCTGGCCAGCCAGCTCCTTTCCTTTTTCCTTGAGGGTAACTTGTGAGGGACTATGGTGGTTTGACCGGCTCACATGTTTGCCTGGTTCCCAGTTGGTGGACTGTTTAGGAAGGATTAGAACATATGGCCTTGTTGGAAGGGGTGTGACCTTGTCAGAGGAGGTGTGTCACTGGAAGTGGGCTTAAAGGTTTCAAAGCCCATGCCAGGCATAGTCTCTCCCTCTCCCTCCCCATCCCTCTCCCTCCTCCTCCCTCCCTGAATCCTCCCCATCTCTCTCTGCCTACAACTTGCTGATAAAATGTAAGCTCTAAGCTACTGCTCCAGTACCACGCCTGCTTGCCTGCTTGCCTGCTGCCAAGCTCCCACCTTGATGGTTATGGATTCACCCTCTAAACTATAAGCAAGGACCCAATTAAATGCTTTCTTTAGTAAGAATCTGTGTAATGGTGACTCGTAACAGCAATAGAATAGTAACTAAGGCAAGGACCATCAGGCATAGTGGCCCTGCCCCTACCCCTTGACCAAAGATGAAACGGGCTTAGTGGTTATACCATCTAAGCTGGATCTGGGACACAACTTGTATAAAACTAAATTTCAATGACTTTCATTCAACAATATTAAAAAGCTTAAGGTGCTGATAGAAAACTAAAAAACAAACAAACAAACAAAAACCAGGTGACTCTTTTTGAGGTATACTTTGCAGGCCCATGAAGCCAGGACTGATTGGTTTTGTGTGTATGTCTGTGTGTGTGCATCTGTACATATGTGTGTATTTCTGTGTGTGTGTCTGTCTGTCTGTCTCTCTGTGTGTCTGTGTGTACTCAGATGCATGTAGGTAGCCACAAAGTCCAGAAAAAGGCATCAGATCCCCTGGAACTAGAGTTACAGACAATTGTGAGCCACCCAACATGGGTGCTGGGAGCCAAACTCTTGTCCTTTGAAATAACAGCAAGTGCTCCTAATACCATCTCTCCAGCCCCTAGCTGACTCTGTAAGAAGAGAAGCCCATGGGGAGACATGGGTGAGCTGAATGTTGCTCTTGGATGTGATTTGTAGGGATGTCCCTCCAGGCTCTGGATCTTCAAGACAGCACTATCCCCTTGTGAAAATTCCTGTTTGGTCCTGTTTTGTTTGCCTTATAAGTTTCTGATTCTTTTACTAAAGCATCTTGATTAACATGAGAAGTTAGCAAACCTCTTTAGCCTGACACCACAGTAAGTCAATGAGTAAGTGCATAATGTGTAAGAGTAAAGACAACAAGAGAAAGATGATAGAAGAAATCTGAGGGGAGGGAAGGCAACACAGAGGAGGGGAGTGGAGGAGAGGGAAGAAGAAGGGAGTGTCTTAGTAAGGGTTCCTATTCCTGCACAAAATATCATCACCAAGAAGCACGTTGGGGAGGAAAGAATTTATTCAACTTACACTTCCACATTGCTGTTCATCACCCAAAGAAGTCAGGACAGGAACTCCCACAGGGCAGGAACTTTGAGGCAGGAGCTGATGCAGAGGCCATGAAGGGGTGCTGCTTACAGGATTGCTTTCCCTGGCTTGCTCAGCTTGCTTTCTTATGGAACCCAGGACTACCAGCCCAGGATGGCACCACCCACAATGGGCCCTCCCACCTTTGATCAGTAGTTGAGAAAATGCCTTTCAGCTGTGTCTCATGGAGGCATTTCCTCAAGGGAGGCTCCTTTCTCTGTGATAACTCCAGCTTGTGTCAAGTTAACACACAAAACCAGCCAGTACAGGGAGGCAGGGACAGAGGCGTTCCTTTCTCTGGGCTTTTATATTTTGTCCCCTCTACTCAGGGCATCATTTCCAGGCATGTCCACTTCCTACTCACCTGTCACCTTATTACTGTGGCAATGTGGCTTTCCTTATAACCCTACCTAAAACCACTACTTCCTACCCCTGTTCTCATTGCCTCTTTCCTCTCTCCCTGTAGTTTATAGCTATCTATCTACCTACCTACCTATTAGTGTGTGTGTGTCTGTGTGTGTGTGTGTGTGTGTGTGTGTCTGTGTGTGTGTGAGTCATAATGTGGGTGTGTGCACATACATGTGTGTGGAGGTCAGAGGTTAATGTCAAGTATCTTTCCTGGATAGCTCTCTGTTCCCCAATCCCTTTTTTTAAGTCAGTGTCTCTCCCTGAACCTGAAGATTATTGGTTTGGTTAGGCTAGCTAACCAATGTACTTCAGGGCTCTATCTACCCCCTGCCCCAGTCTCCTTAGTGTACCATTGTACTTGGCTTTGTACAAGGGTTCTAAGGATCTGAACTCAGGTCCTCATGCTTGTGCAACAAGCACTTTACCAATTGAGCTGTCTCCCTTAGTCTACCCAGATGTCCTTTGTCGTATCTGCTACCACCTAATTCAGCATATATTTTCATGTTTCTTTCAAAACTACCTGTCTTTCCTCTACCAGATTATAGTCCAAAGGGAAGAGTGTGCATGCTATTGCACTGAGAGCAGCAAGGGAGACTAAGAAGGTGTTCAGCAAATATGCACTGAACAGAGGAATGAGGAAATGGATGGCTAGGAGTGAGCACACGGTCTCTCAAAAGAGGCAGTTTTAAAGCCAAAACCTAAGTGCAGAGAAAGAGATGGCCATGTGCAGAATATCCCATGCAGCAGAAGCAAAACAGGAAGTGGAAAACAAGCAAAACACAGACAGGAAACAAGCCGATACTGCTGCTGATGATGATGATGATGATGATGGTGACAATGGTGATGATGATGATGACAGTGATGGTGATATGATGATGGTGGTGGTGATGATGCTGATGATGGTGATGGTGATGGTAATGACTATGATGGCGATGATCGTGATGATGCTGATGCTGATGATGGGTGGTGGTGGTAATGGTGATGGTGGTGATAGTGCCAATGCCCATGTTGATACTGATGCTGCTCCTCCCCTTCTCTTCTCCACTTCTGTTCCTACTCTTTTTCTTCCTCCTTCACTGTCTCTTCTCCTCCTTCTCTCCTGCTCCTTCTCTTCCCCCTTCTCTTCTTGCTCCCCTCCTCCTCCTCTCCCCCTCCTACCTTCCCCTGCTCCTCCCCATTCCTGACAAGCCCCCTATTTTCATGCCTTCTTTTATGCATGTCCCACAGAACCTAGGGTTTCTTGCCTCAACGTGGGAGGAAGGTCATTTACTATAGCAAAAGCAACTTATCAATATCTACATGACTAAAAATTAATGGCATGTGTTTGAAGGGCAGAAGGAGGGAAGATGGGCGTCCACATCCATGTTAAGAACGTCTATGGTGGGCTCACACAGCAGTAGACATCCCACTGCTTTCCTCTGGGCTCAGCAGAGGGTGGTCATCCATTACTGTGGCACCGTCATAGGCTTCCAGCTGCCCAAGGCCGAGGCTGCTGTCTGCAGGGATGAGCAGCTGGTGAGTACTTGTCCTTATGGGACCTGCTGCCAGAACCTCCATACTAGGGTGAGGGTGTCATGGAGGAGGACAACGTGTCTGTTCTATGAGATACAAACTAGCTAGATGTCACCGCAGTGTCATAGCATCAGCTGGCCCTGGCACAGGCTGACCAGTTCTCTGTACCCTGCTGCTGCAAGTCTAGTCAGCAGCATGCCTCTCCACGCAGTCCTGCAGTCGTCACCCTTGACTAATCAGAGCTGGCAGGTGACATGTGTCACCAATCCACACTACAGACTGAGGCATGGAAATCACTTAATGCAGACACTCCTCAGGCTCCCGATCAAGAAGAAAAAAATGGAGTCTCTGGACTCACAAAACCAGACGCATAGTTTTTAAGGTTCTTTTTCCTTTTCTTAAAAATTTACTTTATTTTTATTAAACAGGGCAGTCATGACTCTTGCCTTTATTCCCAGCACTCAGGAAGCAGATGCAGGAGGATTTCTGAGTTCAAGACCACTCTGGTCTACAGAGCAAGTTCCAGGACAACCAGGGCTACACAGAGAAACACTGTCTCAAAAAAATTATTTTGTTAATGTGTAGGTATCTTTGTCTGTGTGTATGAACAGCCAAGAATATCACAGAAGTGGGGGCATACATTATGCTTGCAGACAGACGTCTAGCATAACTGTCCTCTGAGAGGCTCTAGCCAGCAACTGATTGAAACAGATGCAGATACCCACAGCCAAACATTGGACAGAGGTTGGGGGCTGTTATGGAAGGGTTGGGGGAAGGATCAAAGTCCCTGAATGGGATGGGAACTCCACAGAAAGACCAACAGAGTCAACTAACTTGCACCCTGCAGCTCTCAGAGACTGAACCACCAACCAAGGAGCATACACAGGTTGGTCCAAGGCCCCAGCACACATGTAGCAGAGGGCTGCCTTGTCCTGCCTCAGTAGGAAAGAATGTGCTTAACCCTGCAGAGACTTGACGCACCAGAGTTGGGGGACATCCAGGAGGTTCCCATCTCTCAGAAGAGAAGGAGGGGGGATGGGGAAAGGACTCTGGGAGGAAAGACTAGGAGAGGGAGATAGCATTGGCGATGTTAATTAATTAATTAATTAGTTAATTAATGAAGAAGAAAACAAGAGCTGGAGCATGGGAGTGGAGATGCTCTCTTCAGGACATGACCTGGCTTTACATGAACTTGTATCAGCTGTGGTTGCCTGCATAAGCTGTACACAAGATCCAGTCGGTCAAAATTCCATCAAAAACAGTGAGCGGGGCACAAGAAACAGGGAGTATCCCTGGGGTCATTGACCACTGGCCCACGAGGACCAAGGGAGTAGAGTCTATGAACAGGGTTTTGGACAGCCTTGAGAACAAATGGTAATTACGACATATGGGGACCCACTTCAGGGAGACAGATCAACTTTACTCAGGGTGAATCGAGGGTTGTACAGTTCTGGGGAAGGTGGAAGGGAAGTGTCCAAGGTGGGCAAAGGTGATTGGCTGAAAGCTAAGGTATGGAGATGCCTCATTAGCATACGAAGGCACTCCAGGGATCCCAGGTGCTAACTGAACAGGTTCTTATCAGGAGAAAGGAAGTTGAACCTGTAACTTTAACCAAGGCTATGCGACATTCCACAGGTATAGGGTGTGGGGTCTGGGATCCCCCCCCCCCCCCGTCGAGAAGAGGACGTGTCAGCTGATAGAGTCTGCCAGGGCTTTCCCGTAATGTCAGACAGCAGGGTAACAGGGATGTATATGATCAAAATGCATTATATATACATATGAAACTGACAAAGATTAAGTAAAAAGCATCATACTGTAGACAGTACTTTAGAGGGGCTGTGGGAACATAAAGGAAATGAAAACAGGAGAAATTGTTTTCTTTTATTGGATTTTTTATTTACATTTTTTATTACATTTATTACATTTCAAATGTTATGCCCTTTCCTGGTTTCCCGTCCATAAGTCCCCTATCCCACTCCCCTCCCCTTCTTCTATAAAGGTGTTCCTCTCCCCATCCACCCCCCCCTCCTGCCTCACCGCCCTGACATTCCACCTACACTGGGAGGTCCAGCCTTGGCATCAAGGGCTTCTCCTCCCATTGGCGCCCAACAAGGCCATCCTCTGCTACACATGCAGCTGGAGCCATGGGTCTGTCCATGTGTAGTCTTTGGGTAGTGGTTTAGTCCCTAGGAGCTCTAGTTGGTTGCCATTGTTGACAGAGGAGAAGTTTTTAAAGCTGGAGTTTGAGCTGAGCCTAAAGGGCGGGTAGATACTCTCCGTACAAAGGGGTAGGAATATGGGAGTAATACACAATAGCTGGCATTTACAGAGTGCCTCCGCTGCCTCTGCTCCTACACAGTTGGGATATCACCACTGCGTTCAGCACGCTGTGGGAAAAGAGCTACTTGCCGTCCCTTATTACAGATGGAAACATGTGTCAGATTTGTTCAGAGCTCCACGCAGAGCATTTGGACAAACTGCTGAGGTGCCTATTAACAATTCAAAATGACCTGGCTGCCATATTCCACCCCCTACCCTGAATTCTCCAGTCCAAGGGGATGGGCTACTCTTCTCTGTATAATCCAAGCAATTTTTGTACCATTGGGCCTCCTGGCTGCTGCCCTTTTCTCCCCCCAACCCCCACCCCCTTACGTAAATCAGGGTCATGACCACTCCGGACTCTCCCAGATGTGTCCACTTCTAGCTATGTCCCTTTTCTCCTTTCCCTTTATTTCTTTCCGTCATTGGGCTCCAAAGTCCCCACGTCTACTATTCTGTGCCACTATGGCATGGCCGTCACAGTAAGGCTGACTAAGCAAAGCTATGGAAATAAAAGGATTCATCCAGATGAAGCATCAAAATGGAACGACTAGATCTCTCAGCCACGTGTGTAAAGATGGGATCCAGCTCACCTTCCACAGCACTGTTGGGCAATTTGATTTTCCCTAGAATTATGTCATGTCTATTATATCTACTGTTGGGTTATCTTAAACCAGGTCTTCTATCTCTGACTCTGAACTTAGACCTCCAATTCTGGACTTCGAATGAGCATGGAAGCCTAGAAACCAAGACCCTTCACTGCAACACATCCTATGGAGGCCCCACCCATGAAAACATAGAACTGGCACACATAGTGGCCTCTTACAAAGTTAGGAATGCTGGCAGGTTCGGTCGCACAGCACAAGACTGGTAGCTTCAAGATGAGCGTTAAGCATCACTGTCTACAGTGAGGAATTTCTACCAGCCACTGGGTGCCCAGGGCTCAACCCACAACTTCCTCCCTATAACATCCATTCTCTTCCCTCTCTACTCAAGGACTAGGGTGCCCAACGGAAGTCCCCACTTCTAATATACACAGCAATGCACAATGTAAAGTTGATCAGACCAAGTAGTTCTCAGGAGGCTATGGGAAAGGGGGCTGAGAGAAAGGAGCTAGAGGTGCTTGAGTGGTTAAATGTTTGCTGCACATGCATATGGGCAGATCCTGAGGGCAAATCCATATAAATACCAGGGGGTCGTGAAGGCCCATCTATAATTCTAACCTCAGAAAATAAGACAGGGGTCTCCAGAACAGGCTGGCTAGTAAGACTAGCCTTGTCAGTGACAAGCTCTGGGCTTGACTGAGCTTCTGACTCCTCGAACAAGGTGAAAGAGAAACCAAGAATGATTCACAGGCAGATCTCTGAGTTACAGGCCAGCCTAGTGTACAGGGTGAGTTCCAGGACAGTCAGAGCTACACAGAAACCCTATCTCACAAAACAAAGACAGACAGACAGAGACAGAGAAAGGAGGAGGCACCACCACAGCTGTTCACCATCTTTACACAATGAAAGAAACTTAGAAATGGAAGGCATTCAGGGCAATTTTTCTGCTCTATGCCAGCAAAAATTCTACCAACCACCATTTCTACATGGAAAAAAAATTGTCAAAAAAAAAAAAAAACTTTCCTTTTCATCCCTAGCAAGTTCTCGGGGATCCAACACTTATAGGTGAGGTTTCTTCCCTCTTCACATGGAAAAGGGGAAATTACTATATTAAGGGACTCATGATGAAGAGTCAATCAAATGCAGGCAGAAGAAAGCACCCCAATACATGCCCATCATTTGGTGCTACACAGAGAGAGAAAGAGAGAAAAAGAGACAGAGACACAGAGAGAGACAGAAATCCATACATATATATGCAAACATGCATACATACACACAGATGCACACTCATACATGCATATACATATAGATAATACATTCACATGCACTCATAGACATGCACACACTATATGTGTCTTTTTCTTTCCATTAGTCACTACAAGTGCTCTAATAAATTTTCTAATAATTTATATCTAGATATTTGGGTCCTAGGTTGCCTAGCTGTCAGCACTATCTCAGGTTATTTTTCCAGTTTTATTATTATAAATAATGAAATGCAAAGTTGTTTGTGTTCCTGCTCATAATAAAAAAGAAAAGGTCAAAATTAATGAACGCGTTGGGGTTCTGGATAGAGTCTATCACCTTTTTTGCTTTTGGCAGAAATACAATGTGAAATTAATGATTATAGTGGCAGGGGTGATATACCAAACCCTTATAAGTATTTATTTAACACGTTTCTATCAAGGGGCTGTCATAGGCTGGCCGTCAGGTTATACATGGGAGATAAAGTAGAAAACAAGACAGATGACATCTCTTCTGTTGGATGCTTCAGGGTACTACAGCCTACGATAGTGGACACCCGAAGGAAAACACTGGGTACCATGAGGGAAGATGGCAGGGCAAAGAAGGAGAGCAAGGACTCGGAGCTCTGCCAGGCCACGTTGACAGCAGCACAGCTCTGTAAATAACGTCTTATAGAAATGCAGCACTAGCCAGTCATTGGTGTCGTCTGTAACGATTCCCTCTCCACGTGCAGAGCTGCATAGTTGCAATAGCATGAGAAAGATCCAGAGTCCCCTGAAATACAGCGTAGGTTACAGAGGCTAACTACTGTCAGCAAATACATCCTGAGGCATATGGGACTTAAACACAATAGAAATTTACTCTCATTCACTTAAGAGTAAGGAGTCGTTAATACATTGACGGAACTCACTTAATCTGGCTCTTTTACAGACCCAAAATCGGTAAGAGTTCGCTGTTTTCAGCAACACTTAGCCACGCAGTCAACCAGGGGCTGCATCTATGAGGCAGCTAGAAGAAACAAATACCGTGGTGTGCTTCTTCATGGGAGGGTTTTGTGGCTCAGCCTAGAAAGGCCTTAAATCAATTCTATTCTTACCACATTGGCTAGAACCCAGGCAAAAGATAGAACCCAGCCCCATGGGTTCTTGGGAAGTGTAGTTCCTTCAGAATTTAAGAGGGATGGCAAGCATCCCTGTCCCAACAGGACACAGTTTACAATTTCCATTAAGAGCTGGCATCATTGTTTCACTGTACATTTCTTTAACACTGCGGTGGCGTGCCTGGAATCCCAGGAAAATATCCACCAATGTCACAAGATCTGTCCTATCTAAAGCATCTAATTAGCCCAGCACTTGTCCTAACCTTTCCAATTAGAACCTCTGCTGGCACCACTGCATAGACAACTCCATCTTCATGGATTGAAGTTAGAGCAATTCACGACAACAATCTAAGACGGTGTCTAAAAAGTTATGATGAAAGCCATCCAGGCACAGGAGGGCTATGGATACTCAACTATGCTGATTCATGTTTCTTTTCTTTAACAGACTTTCCAGAAGCCTCTATAATCTGTTTTATCTGCCTTTGATTTATCAACTCTGCAATTCTGAGACTCATACTACCATCATTTTTGTTTTGCCTTTTCTTTCTCTTTTTAAAAAATTTATTTATTTGTACATACATGTATGGATCTTTGTGTGTGCACATACTCGTGTGTGGGTGCCAGCAGAGGCCAAAGGAAGTTGGATTCCCCTAGAACCACAGTTGCAGGTGGCTGTGAGTCACCAGCTGGGACTCAAACTCAGGTCTTCTGTAAGGGCAGCAAGTACTCTTAACCACTGAGCCATCCCTCCGGACCATTTTTCTTTTTCTTGACTGTACTTGGCCACTGTCTTCCCTAGTTTGGAGAAGTGGGTGCTTACTCCATCCATTTTCACATTTTCGAGACCAAAATGTATAAGGCTTTGTTCGATGCTAAGATGATCTCACCCACCAAAGAAATTAGTTTCAGCCTCACTGAATCTCTCATGAATTCTGGTACATTAAAGTCTATTTCTCTTAGAAACTACAACACGTAAGAATAAAGTTCTTGAAAGATTGTAAGGAACTAATGAGATCAGGAATACCAGAATACCTAGATTCCCTGCAGTTCTGGGCAAATTAAATCCATCTGACAAGTAAGGAAGGAACTCATGCAAAAGAAGCCACCACAGGACCCATCAGGAATGGCCCCCATAAGCTCATATACTTGACTGTTTGTTCACCAGAGAGTGGAACTATTGAGAAGGATTAAGAGGTGTGGCCTTGTTAGAGGAATTGTGACACTGGGGGGTGTATTTAGAGTTGTAAAGGCCAACACTACACTTAGCGTTTCTCTGTCTCTCTGTCTCTGTCTGTCTCTATCTCTCTGTCTCCCCCCCCCCCACTGCCTGCATATAAAGATGTGAAGCTCTCAGCTGCTGCTCTAGCACCATGCCTGTCTGCATCCCACCACTGATGACAGTTAACTCTCTAAAACTGTAAACCAACCCCAATTAAATTCTTTCTTTTATGCAACTTGCCTTGGCCATGGTGTCTCTTCTCAGCAATAGAACAAGTATTCAGACAGTAACCCAAACCTAGAGTCAACTAGGAAAAGAGAGCCGTAACTGAAGAACTGCCTTAATCAAACTGGCTTTCTTAATTGCTAACTCATGATGAGTAGGGCCCAGTCCACTGTGGGTGGTACCATTCCTTAGGCAGATAGGCCTGCACTGTGTAAGAAAGTTAACTGAATCAAGGAGAGCAAGCCAGTAAAGCAGTGTTCCTCTTCATTCTACCTGCCTGGTAGGTTCTTGCCTTGAATTCCTACCTTCCATGATGGACTATAAGCTAAATAAGCCTTTTCCTCCCAAGTTACTTTTGCTCAGTGTTTTAGCACAGCACCCAAAAAGCAAAATAGAACAGGGCCCAGGGGGCAATGAAACTGTTGGCCTCATACTCAGCTCCTTGCAATTCTGGAGGCTGTCTTAATTTGATCTCCAGCAGAAGCCAATCTCAGGTGAGAACTGTCAGCAAGTATTTTAAGGGAAAGCAATTCTAGAAAGTACCGCTGGGGAAAGAGGAAGTGAAGGTCAAGAAGAGGGGGTGCATCCAGCTATGTGGCTTGCCCAGGAAGAGCCTTTGGTTGAAGAAATACTGATGCTGGCAATCAGGAGTCAAACTGGCCTGAACCTAGCAAAAATGCTAGCAGTGGAGAGGGAAAACCGGTCACTGTTGTGACAGTCACCATAGGAGCCAGTTCCTTCCTTTCATCCAGCTACAGGTACCTCGCCTGGTTAGCGTTTAAAGCAAATTCAAGCTCTAAGGAAGGTGATAGTCTAGAAGGGATGTGTTTATAGGATTAGTTCCTGGTTTGGGTGGCACCCATTGAAATGCAACAGAGAAGCCAGGGTTGGATCCATGGATTCTGTGTGATGAAAGGCTGTGTGGGAGCTATGTGAACACCGATTAGCAAAGGGAAGCCACCTCACTGAGTATTTGCTGAAGGGACTCAGACTTCAAGTGCCTGGGACTGAAGGAGTAATGAAAAGGGCAGAAGGATATAAATTGTATCTTTAAAACAATGTTATCATCTTAATCGTTATGTATGCATTTCTTTTACTGAGTCTTCATGTCACAAGAGTCTACACAGTAGCTAAGAAAAACATCCTCTTTCCTACACCTGGGAGACCTGGAGTCAATTTCTTCACCTCTGAACCATGAAGGCTGTAAAGGAGGCTTCATCCCAGGAGTGGCTTTTACGACTGATTAGATGTACAGAAAGCCTTTTGATTAATAAGTGCCTGCTAATAAAAGCAAGCATTTCTCACAAGAATTCACCCAGCTTCATTAGCGCAGCAATCTGTTCTGCAAAGCATGGTGTAAACGCAATATAAATAAAGGAGACTCGACCCATTTTTTCATAGCCAATTTCCCTAGAGTGGAAAATAATAAAATCTGGGTTCTGTAGTCAACTCTTTCACCCCAATGGATCTACTCTCCAAAGTGACATTTTCAAAATTAAAACATAGCCCCATTAATACTGTGTGCTTTTAATAAATGTACTCTTGTCCACTCATTCACTGAATTATATGAAATACTCATTACAATCATGGTATGGTAGTTCCCCATTCATCCAAGTTTTCATCTTGCTGCAGGGAACTTTAAGTAAATAGTGTCACTTTTTTTCTCTGTAGAAAATATCTCACCTAAGTCATCAGGATCTGTCATAGCTGCTGCCACCACAGTCAGGTGACACAGCACAAAAGTAGAGTCACATCCCTTGGGGGTGATAAGACCAGTGAAACAGTGGGAGATGGATCTGGGAAATAGCTTCTTGTCCCTTTTAATAGTAGGGCTATTTGAAGATTGTGGTGTGATGGGTGCAGGGGGTGTGCAGGGTATATAATGTCTTGCTTACTTTTCTACTGCTGTGATAAAGGCCCATGACCAAGGCAACTTAATTTTAAAAATTACTTAATTGGGGAACTCGTTGTTCTTGGGGGGGGGGGGTGATTAGAGTCAGTGGCCATAATTACAGGGAGCACAGCAACAAGTGGTATATAGTTGTTTTTTGCTATTTTAAGGGTTCTTTTTCCCCACCCTTTATCCCCCTGGTTTCACCTTCTATCCCTAGATTAGGAGAAAGGATGGGGGGGACCATAGAGGGAGAGAGAGACAGAGACAGAGAGAGACAGAGACAGAGACAGACAAAGAGAGACAGACAGAGAGACAGAGGGAAAGAGGGAGAGAGACAGACAGACAGACAGAGGGAGAGAGGGAGAGACAGACAGACAGATGGATGGACAGACAGACAGAGGGAGAGAGGGAGAGACAGACAGATAGAGGGAGAGGGAGAGACAGACAGAGGGAGAGAGGGAGAGACAGACAGACAAACAGACAGAGGGAGAGAGGGAGAGAGGGAGAAAGGGAGAAAGGGAGAGACGCCTGAATCTAATGTCTTTTGTTTCTTCTTTGAGCATGACTACTAACAAACCACAACCAGCCCCCACCCCTAAATAACCAGCATCCATGGACTCTTCCACTCAGAGCCCTAGCATTTATGTACCCTCTGAAAAGTTCCCAGAATTCCAAATGTCACACAATTGCAGAAACCACCTGCAGCTGGCAAAAGCACGCCTCTGCTAGAGCATGAGACAAATCACAGTCAGCTGCTGTGGACAGTCTGAAGTAGCCCCATACTCCCAACACCTGGGATTAAAACAAATGTACCTTCTGATAATACTTCTGTGTTTTTTAAAGAAACAAAAATTCCAGAATTGTCACTATAATAGTAGGCATGGCTACAGAAAAGAACTGAGAGCTTATGTCTACAAGCAGAGAGCTAATTAGGAATGTTGTGGTTCTTTGAAACCTAAAAATCCTACCCTCGGTGACACACCTTGTCCAACAGGACCACACTTCCTAATCCTTCCCAAACAGTTCCACCAAGTGTAGACCAAGCATTCAAATATATGAGCCTATAAAGTCCACTCTCATTCAAAGCGCTGTAGCATGTATATGCACGTATACAGAGCCTCGATGTCCTTTCCTAGGTTCCATCTACTTTTTCTTTTGAGTCTTGGAGTTCACCAAGTAGACTAACCTGATCAGCAAATCCCAAAGGACCCATTGCCTCTGCCTTCCCAGCACTGAGATTAGAAGCCTGTGCTACCATGCCCAGCATTTTAATGAGGGTTCTGGGAATCAGACTTGGGCTCTCATGTTTGATATAACAAGCACTTCACTGACTGAGCTATCTCCCCAGCCCACTCTTTGTTGGTTTTTCCCCCCTAAAGAAGACATAAAAATGGCTAATAAGTGTTTGAAAATGTGTAGTACTGGTTATACCACTAATCATCAGAACAAAAATCAAAACCTCAGCATGACATCAGCTCAACATCCTGTGAGAAAGGCTGTCATCGAAAAGACAAAGATAACCAGTACCAGTCAGGATGCGCAGAGAAGGGAACCCTCATTTGCAATTTGTCCAGAGCTCAGCATCGCTCCGTGACCTCTGAGAAGCTTTCACCGGAGTTTTAAATTAGCTTGTTTCTTTAGTGTGTAGCTGTGTGAGTCCCTTACAGATTTGAATATTAGCCCCTTGTCAAATGCATGGCTTACAAGCATCTCCTGCCCTGTAGGTTACATCTTTCTCCACTGATTGTTTTGTTTCCTGCATGGAAAGTTTAGTTTGATGCGTTCCACGTACCTCTGTTTGCTGTGCTGCGTTGATTGGTGATTGATGTTTGGTGTTTGTCTGTGCGAGTTTTCAGTGCTGGCGATGGACTCTAGGATCTAGTGCATGCAAGGCAAGTGTTAAGTTGGAACTTGACTTTCTCCAAGTCCACATATTGAAGGTTTGGTCTTAAGCATTTGTCATTATGGCTATAACCTTGGTAGGTGATGAGATGGAAGGAAGTTAAGTCACTGGGACACGCTGTTAGGGTAGATATTGGAACAGTGGTGTCTGACGTCTGCTCAGCCACTCTTCTGTCTCCCTCTACCTCTCCCCTCTCCTTTCCCCCCTCCCCCTCACCCTCACCCTCTGCCCCTCACCCTCACCCTCTGCCCCTCACCCTCACCCTCTGCCCCTCACCCTCACCCTCTGCCCCTCACCCTCACCCTCTGCCCCTCACCCTCACCCTCTGCCCCTCACCCTCACCCTCTGCCCCTCACCCTCACCCTCTGCCCCTCACCCTCACCCTCTGCCCCTCACCCTCACCCTCTCTCCCTCACCCTCACCCTCTGCCCCTCACCCTCACCCTCTGCCCCTCACCCTCACCCTCTGCCCCTCACCCTCACCCTCTGCCCCTCACCCTCACCCTCTCTCCATCACCCACTCATCCTCACTCTCACCCTCTCACCCTCACCCTTTCAGCCCTCCTCTCCTCCTCGCCCTCCTCCTCTCCCTCTCTCTCCCCAGTCTACCCCTATCTCTTATCTCACTCTGCTTTCTAGCCACAAAGAAATGAGTTTCCCCTGTCCACATATGCTCTCCCAGCATGATACAGAGCCTCACTATAGACCCCAAAGCAATACACCCTGAAAGCTTCGAAATGAACCTTTCCTTTTTGAAAACTTGGCTTCCTCAGGTGCTTCATTACAGTGATGGAATGTTAACTTGTACAAGGTTGTAGCCAAAAGATTTCTAAGACCAGCGTTAAAAGCTTCTCAATTTTGTTTTCTTCTAGTACTTTTACAGTTTGAGATAATATGTTTGCATCTTTACTATAATACACTTAAGGTTGGGATTTTTTTTTATAGCTAAGATAGGGTTCATTCTCCTGCACACGAACATCTATCCATTTTTCTCAGCCCTGTTGATTGAAGATACTACCTTTTCTCCATTGTGTGCTTTCTGGCACTTTTGTTGAAGATAAATTGACCATGGTATATAGATGTATTTCCTGATGCAGCCTTAATCTGTTCTTTGGGCTGTATGTCTGGTTTTTGCCTTTAACTTACTGTTTTGATTACTATATCTGTTGTGTTTTAAAATCAGGGAGCATGATGCCCCCAGCACTGACCCTACTTGAGCTGTTTTGTCTATTCTGTTCCTCCATGGCTTCACATAAATTCTAGAAGCTGAAGAGGCAGAGACAAAAGCATCCCTGGCTGAGGAGGGGAAAGCCAGTCCTGTGTGCCACAGAGACTCTGGGAATCTCTACAGGCAACCCTTTCCAGACTGAAGCTATTGTCGAGAAGTTTCTGCCATGGCATGCCCTCCCAGGTAGAGGCAGCTTGGAGATGGCATGAGCCTTAGACAATGTCCCATTGATTTTACAGCATCCCTCTTTCAACCTCATGGAGAAATCCTGCATCCCTTGACTCACCCCATCTGCTTCCTCTCCCTGCAAATGAGAGGCAGTAAGACCAATTTTTCCTTCTGCCACTCACTGGTCACCCAGATTTATCCAACTGATCAACTGACCAGTCTGCCAAACATTCCCTTTTGTCCGCCCTCCTCCCACCCCTCACCCCCAGGTTCATAGAATTCGCCACACTCCAACATAGAACGCCGTTTAGGGGTCTGCGTGCATGATGCTACTTCATCCCCCTCTCTGCACACCAGGACCTTCATGGGTATAAGGATGAAGTCATGGGCTTATCTAGTGGGACCGAGGGAAGAACAAATGAATTGGTACACATAAAGTAATCGTATTTCCTGGCCCTTAAGTGCCCGGCACATTTAGCTAATGTTATAATTCATTTTATGGCGTCATGAGAGTGTTTAACTACTGCAGGCGTGAGCCGCTCCACACATTACAGTCTTACCATTTCAGCCGCATAGATTCCCCATGCCACTCCAGCCAGGCTGCCGTAACAGAACACCACAGATGTCTTAACAAATACACATTCACTTTCTCAAGTCCACGCTCAGGGTGCCAAAAAGTTAACTCCCGGCAAGGGACCTCTTCCGAGCTCGCAGTCAGCTACCTTGTTAGTTTGGGTTTGGTTTTGAGAAAGGGTCTTGTTTCGCAGTCCTTTCTGGCCTGGAACTCGCTCTGCAGACCAAGATGGCCTCCAACGACTAGAGATTTGCCGATTTGCCTGCCTCTGCCTCCCTGGTGCCGGGATCAAAGGAGTGCGCCACCACACCTAGCCTATTTTCTTCTCACTGTGTCCTCGCATGGCTTTTCCTCTGTGTATTAAGGAGAGAGTTCTCTGATATTTCTTCCTCCTCATATTAGAATTGTGTAAGCCTGTAAGAGCCCTAGTCTACTAAGGCCACACAAAACCTCATGGTCTCATTTAACCTTGGTCACTTCCTTACAGATGCAGCCTCATGTCAAAGCACTTTGTTGGGGTGAGGGGACAGCACGGCTCTACCCAGAACACACACACAGTTTTCCAGAGTGGCAATCCAGAACATGTCATTGTCTGAAACCTTTAACACAAGCTGTTATGCCCCACCCACCATTCAAGCCTCCAGAGCTGTCATTCACTAATGCAATCCTGACCTTCCCGGTTCCTCCTCCTCTCAGGAGTGCACTGGGTCCTGCCAACACTTCCTCCCTTGATTCAGTGCTAGGACACTTTACAAGGAAATGGGCTGAGGTGAGAACGCGCCCTCAGCAGGAGAGTGGCTACAATTCCTTTAGGGAGACATAAACAATGTCTACCCCTATGCCTAAGGTCCAATGGCAAACCAGGGCACAATTCCACCGAAGTTCACTTTGGAGAATCAAGAGTTCACTGGTCTTACTTACAGAGCATAGGTGAGACATTACCTGCAGGGGTGTGGCTGCTTCTCCCCAAAAGGCTACACCAGAAAGTCTTTATTCCACAGGGATGATGGCTTCTCCATGGCTGCATGGATGAAGCCTCCTCCCTGGTACCCTCCTCAGCCTATATACCCTTGTATACAGCATGTGATAGGGAGGGATCTTGTGGATCCCCAACTCTCCTGTGAGAAGTATGATCAGTAAGCCCTGCTAGAATAAGACTTCCCATTTGGCGCTGCTGAGTACCCCGACTGTTTGCTTGGGGAATAGCCCTGTACAACAGGAGTGGGGATGGACTCCCAACAGTCCCTGTTTGTCTAGCTGCTGGACAAACTCCGAGTCACACAAAACATTATCCGACCCCACCCCCTACCTTCCATTTATCTTTAGTCAGCATTTCTCAGCCTCAATTTCCACATAAACAAAAACCAAAAGGGACATACCATTTAGGAAACATAGGGAATTATAGCAGCAAACATATGCAAAGTTATTTAAGCATACCAGTTCACTCTCGCCATGTTTCTCAACCACCCCTAGAGTGTTTGCATCTATGTATTCATTGTGTATACTTATAAAGAGTGAATTGGGGATGGAAATAAAGCTTAGAGGTTAAGAGCACTGGCTGCTTTTGCAGAGGGACCTGAGTTTGATTCCCAGCCCCCACATGGTGGCTCACAACCATCTGTAATTCCACCTGCAGGGGGGATCTGATGTCCTCTTCTGGCCTCCACAGACACTGAATGCACACAGTATACATGCATACATACATACATACATGCATACACACACATATATAAAATAAAATAAATATTTTTAAAAGAGAAAAATGTATAGTAACCTTGAACTGAAGAATTTAAACCATCAGTAATTATGGTTTAATACAGCTATCCATATTTTGTGTGTTTCCTTACATTCTTTGCTTATGTAAGTCTATCTGAGGGCATCACAGTTAAGACCATGCATAAAATTTCACATCATTATGTTTCTACAGCACTATCATTTCTATAATTAAAATTTCCATGACTACTAAAATATTTTATCAAGGGAATTCAGTGGGATTTAATTAATCATCCTCTTATTTTGAATAATTAATTTGGTTCTAATGTCTCCCTATTACAGAATAGTATAGCAATGAACATTTTTATGTTTCTTTTTTTCCCTCATTCAGGGTTATTCCTTCTGTCTTATTCCCAGAAGCGGAATCTCTGTGTCAAAAATGTTCATATTTTGTTTCTGCCAAGTTGCCTCCCCAAGTGATTTAGCATGTCGCCACAGCCCCGGGAGGCACCTGAATGGGAGCTCTGACATTTTGTAAAGAACACTTGGTACTCCCCAGTTCTAAGAGATTCCTTATCTAAAAATCAGACCCCAAATGGCCAACTCCCTCAGGCTGCTCAACGTGAAGGGAAAGGGAGAGAGCCTAGAGCTCTGATTTCACATAGTAGCCCCTCCAAAATCCTTCTCCAGGATGCAATGTCTAACTGCCTGTCTTTATTGCTAAGTCTTTCTCTCCATGCCAACCATGAATTCTCACTATATCTGAGCACACAGCCTATCTTGTTAATCAACTGAACGTGATGACTTTGGACTTCGGTTCTATGATTGTTCGTAATTCAGGCACATTTCTGCTGGGCTCGATTCCAGGGGCAGAGAGACACGAGAAGGAGCAGGTGGGCAGCCCTCAGCACTGATGATACCTCTATGGGGTCCTCAGAAACCAGGAGCAGCGCGCTCGGTCTGATTCCCTGACCTAGCAGATTGGCCATTGAAATGTGGGCTCGTCCCCAGTCAAATCCGGAGAAACTGATTGTTTTATTAACAATGAGTGTGGGCATGTTGTGAAATTTTGACAAATCCAGTTTCCAAATGCCACTGGGTCCTAGAGGAAAGCAGTTTTCACGTAGCAGCTCGGTAGGATGGCGAAAGTAGACGCCAAAGGGGGTGGAACCTGAGTAGGTAGGGAAAGGAAGGAGGCTCAGGAGGAACTCGCCTGATGTATGGGGGACATGCTGAGGACGGGTGGACTCTGGTGCTGAGGGAGTAGACGGAGTTGAGGCATCAGAGAAAACCCCTTGAGTCTGAAGACAGGGAGGGAACCTGTAACTGTGGCTGTGCCTCCCTCTAGTGGCCAGGCAATGTGCTCCCTGCAGCTCTGTCTGGAGGCAAGGAGAGGTTGGTATAAAGAGCCGGGTCTGGACAGGCTCTAGTTGAGATTCAAATCAGGGAAATGTAGTATGGATAAACAGTGTCATAACCCTATGAATCAAGGGGAGAAACCTCTTCCAGAGACACCCCCTACAAGACAAGGGTGTGACTGTAACTGTGATAAGACAAAAGAGAGAGAACAACCACAGTATCTTGGTAAGCTGTGGTTCTAGAACATGCATGAGTATAGCCATTCCTAAGCCATCTTGGCCTGGCTTGAAGGCTTGAAGTTAGAGGCAGCATCAATGTGGGCAGAGTCCTGGTGTCAGAGGAGAGATGGCACAGGGGTTGTTGAGAGGTCACACTTCTGTTGGGATCTGGGTTAATCATATAGGTGTGGATTTCAATGGCCAACCTATGGAGCTACTCAAGCTGCTTCTCTCCGGTACCTATATTCACTGATGCTTCTGAGAGTCCTGGGACCCACCGTGTTGGTCCTGAGATGCCTCGATGTCCTGCATGGCCATTAGCTCAATAGCTACAGGAATTTAGATGAGAAATACCCCCAAACCAAGGTAACGAAGGTAACAAGGTACTCCATGCCTGTCTCTTTGTCTCTTCTCTCTCTCTGTCTCTCTCTCTGTGTCTCTCTCTCTCTCTCTTTCTCCTCTCTCTCTCTCTCTCTCTCTTCTCTCTCTCTCTCTGTGTGTGTGTGTGTGTGTGTGTGTGTGTGTGTGTGTGTGTGTGTGTGCAGATATGCATACATGTGTATACATGTTCCAGTGCATTCAGAAGCCAAAGGATGACTTCAGCCGTCATTCATCCCCCGGTGTCATCCACCTTGTTTGGTTTGTTTGTTTATTTTGTTTTGTTTTTTAATATCAGGGTCTTTCACTGACCTGAAACTTGCCTTATAGGTGGGCTAATTGACCAGCAAGCCCCAAAGATCTGTCTGTCTCTGTCTGCCCTCCTACAATTACAGCGTGCACGACCATGCCTGGATTTTTTTTTTTTTAATGTGGGTTCTGAGGATTAAGCTCAGGTCTTCATGCTTGTAAGGCAAGCACCTTACCTACTGAGATTATCTCCCCAGCCCCACACCTCTATCTTAGGCAAAATCTCTAGGAATCATTCTCAATGGGTGGTTTTCATTCAACTGGCAGAAACTCAGCAGACAAAGTCTAGTGCCCAGCTGGTGTGCACTGCGGTGGGGACCGGGCAGAGAAAGCTAATCAGCCGAGAAGAAGCAGTTAGCACTTAATTCCATAATTAGCTTTGAGCCGCTCAAGTCAGCCATGGTGTAATCATCCCCTCCACCTGGCGAACAGCAAGAACAGCACAGACTCCTCAGGTATCAGGGCTGCCTTTCTGGACTTGGCACGGCATAATAATAAAAATTGGCATCATAAAAATAAATAGATGAATAAATACATTGAAGGTTGCCTGCTTTCTTTCTGAAGGCAATCCCCAGGTTGTAGTGAGAACATTCCTGTCAGCTGACGGGTTTGCTCACCAGGTTTTTCCACCATGTTCTAGACATTGATACTGTATCAGTTCAAGTACATTGGTTACAAGGAAAAAAAACAAAAACAAAAACAGAGGGGGGCTAGATAGGTGGCTCAGGAATTGAAAACATTTACTGTTCTCCCAAAGGACCCCAGTGTGGTTCCCAGCATTCACATCATGGGCCAGCTTACAACTGCTATAACTCCAACTCCCTGGATCTGAAGCACACACACACACACACACACACACACACACACACACACACACACACTTAAAAATAAAATTAAACTAGGTGTAGTGGTGTAGAGCCAAGGAAGTGTTTGATTACACACACACACACACACACACACACACACACACACACACAAAAGACAGGAAACAATCTGATGCAACTGACAGCAGTGTCTTTAATCTATTCAAGCTAGCTCAGACCCCTCTAACACACCACCATCATGCAGGACAGTTTTGGTGATGAGGGAGCCCCAAATATCTATCAGGGCAAGGCTTTATAGTAAGCAGCAAGCAGGGGGTGAGTGTGCAAGCATCTGACTGGAAAGCTGCTGTGGCCTTTAACATAATTGGCTGGTGCAGGAGTCACATCATCAACTTAACTTCTGCTCCCCTCTGCACTGGTAGTCGTTAGGCAGGGGATGGGCTTGTAACCTGGGGGTGCAGGCTTGTTGGGGGAATAACCTGGAGACACTGTTCTTGTTGGGGGTGAGCCTAGAGACTGGAGCTAGGCTTGGATTTTGTTGGGGAGCAACTCAGAAACTAATGTTAGGTACCAGCCTGTTAGTTTACCCGAGTTCAAATGTAGGTCAGGCTCTCTAAAATGGAGTGAACCTAAAAGATTTGGCCTCTCAATGGCACATGCCTTTGATCCCACCAGTCAGGAGGCAGTGGCAGGTGGATCTCTGTGAGTTCAAAGCTAGCCTGGTCTACAGAGTGAATTCCAGGACAACCAAGGCTACTCAGAGAAATTCTGTCTCTAAATAAATAAATCTAAAAATATAAACTTTTTTTAAAAAATCTATGACTAGTGATGACTTAAATAATGAAGCTTTTTAATCATCCGACAGAACTAGGATCTGTTTGTTGGAAATTCAGGACTGGTTTGCAGCTCAACAGCTCAAGTGGAATCACAGGATCTTCCCTCCTCTCCTTTCTGCCATCCTCCTGGATTCAAGATGGCTTCCACAGCCCCAAGTCACAGAATTTACATGACAGCCTTCTGTGGAAGAAGGAAATGATCAACCCTCAGCTGGCATAAAGCCAGCACACTGACATGTGCTTTATCACAAAGTGTAGGAGGTAGAGGTAGAAGGATCACAAATTTAAGGTCATCCTTGGCCTGGTAGCAAGTTAGAAGTCAGCCAGGGCTCCACCGGACCCTGTCTCTAAAACCAACAACAATAATAATAAATTTGGGGCCTGGGGTACAGCTAAGAGAATATATGCTTAGCACACAAGAGGCCTTGATACCATCTATAGCACATAATTAATTAACTAGTTAAATAATTGTAAAGTTAAAACATAGGCCTTGGGTTGGGGATTTAGCTCAGTGGTAGAGCGCAAGGCCCTGGGTTCGGTCCCCAGCTCCGAAAAAAAGAAAAGAAAAAAAAAATAGGCCTTATTAGCTACTTACAATATAAACCAGTTTGCTAATTCCCAATGCCAAGAGCCTGTAGGACTTGTTTGTTTGTTAACAGCGTTCATGGGACCCTGCAGGAGCTAGGCCCAGTCTAGGTGCATACTTACACTACAGTTCCAGATGAACTGTGCTTGGCCGACTGAGCGTGCTCCCTCTGCCTTAGACTCTCATGCACTTACATATAGTTTTCCATCTTCAGGAATGTCCTACCGGCCACTGTACCCTACATCCATCTGGACACCTCCTGCTTATTGTCATCCTCCACCCACTGAGAGCTGGTGCTCCCCAGTTAGCAGCAGAAGCTATCGCCATCTTGTATTAATTTCAAATATCTGTCTCCCCAACTGGACTCTGAGCATCATGCAGAGAAGACTCTGGTTACCTCTCCATGCTATCCTTAGGCTCAGCCGGGTACTCTGTAATGCTTGCTCGAAACATATTCATCAGGGTGATGGGGAAATGGCTCAGTCACGAGCTGTTTAAGCATAAAAACCTGAGTTTGATCCTCAGCATCCGATTAAAAAAAAAAAGCGTGATGTCACGTGCTTATAACTTAGCATTGGGAAGCTGGAGACCAACAGAACCCTGGGGCTTACTGGCCAGCCTAGCCAAATTAGTAAGACCTAGCTCCCAGTGAGGAACTCTGTCTCAAATACTAATACTAATACTAATATTAATACTAATAATAATACTAATAATAATAATAATAATAATAAGGTGGAGGGGCTGGAGAATGGCGTGGCAGTGAAAAGGTGCTTGCCATATGATGTTGAGGACCTGGATTCACATCTGAGCACATTTCATCCCACAAATGCCTGTAACCTCAGCTCTGGGGAGTCTAACACCCTCCTCTGTCCGCCACACATATGCAAGCATGCTCGCTTGTACACACACATATGTGTACACTCACATGGACACATATAGACACGTGTGCACCCAGGAGCATGTGGGTAGATAAAGAAATAGAATAGAATGCTTTAAGGAGGAGAGTCATTAAAGAAGACGTTCGATGCATGGCCCCCACACTCACATGTGCATGAAGGCAGAGGAAAGACTTATAAAAAGGGCCTGCCTAGCTCATGAAAACACCTCCTTGGACTCTCTGGTCTTTGCTTTGACTATAAAGCTACACCTCGTATGAGAACACGGGCCTGGGATGCAGTAGGGAAGTATGTGTTCCTTGTTCTGAGAACATCCTGGTTCCTCCCTTCAGATGCAATGCAGTCTTGTCATCACGTCCTCATTGTCCAAATGAGGGTACTCAAATGGGCATTACAGAGTGAGTAAGAGAACTGAAGGAAATGGCCCCTGTGTAGACCTGGATTGTGTCTGACAGCCAAGGCCGAGCTGCATCCCAGGGTAGATGGCAATGTCACAGAAGCTGGATGCCCTTGGCAACCCATGGTGAGCATTCAGTAGATGGTAGCTGTTCCTATCAGCACCCTGGATCTGTGAGCACACGGGAAGGGGGTGTCATAATTAGTTTGTTGAAGATGTCGTCCATCAAGTTGGAGAAGTTTCCTTCAACTTCTGGTTTTCTATCTTATTCTGTTAATGTGATTGTTTCATTGATTTTTCTTTCTTCTGTCATACTTTGATTTTGTGTTTAATTTTTATTTATTATTATTTGTGTTCATGTATGCATGCATGTGCACAGGGGCATAGGCAGGTCTGCATGCATGCACATGTATGAGTTTGCTCTCTTGCTCTCTCTTTCTCTCTCTCATACACAATAATACATACATACATACATACATACATACATACATACATACACACACACATACGCAAACAGACAAAGATACTTTTTTGAGGACAGTGGGTAAGTATACTCTCTTAGCCTGCATCCTAAAGACTGTGGTCCCTGCTTGGTGCCACAGTGCCAGCTGATGCCCAGCACCCTTCTACAAACCGTCTGCTTGGTGCCAGCCATAAGTAAAGCATAAGGGATGTCCTCAGAGATTGCTCTTTCTGAAAAGTCCCAATCTAGGCAAAGGAAAGGGCTCCTGGAAACTTATTTGCCATCACTCCCAGTCACTGTCCCGCATTTATTAATTTCATAGGAAATGCTTGAGAAAGTTTTAAAAAATGGGAAGCACTTACGTGTCTCTCCTACAGAGGCTCAGCCTAACATGCATCAGGTCACCCAAAGGCATCTCCGAAAGAAATCCCCATGGCTGGTATCGGAAAGCCCCGCCCCGCTAGTACAGGTCTAAGTCAGATCTCCAGAACCCGTGAGGAAAAAAGCCAAGTGTGGTGAGATGAGCTTTAAATCCCAGCACTGAGAAGGAAGAGAGATGGAGCGCTGGGCCTTGGTGGTCAGCCAGCCGAGCCAGGGAAAAGAGACACTGTCTAAGAAAAAATAAGTTAACAAAAATAGGTAGGCACCAACCTTCTGGCCTCCAGATACACACTCATGCACATATGCACACAAGCAAGTAAATGAATGCATACAAAGGTCTTAGGCTCCACCCTTTACAACAGCTGACAGAGCTCTAAATTTGCATTTTTTCACAAACTCCCAGGTGGTACTTATGCTTCTGGGGTTTTTATTATTTGTTTTTGTGTGAATGTACAAGCGCCAGTCATATACCTGACACCAGAAGGGGGCGCCAGATCCCCGGAAACTGTAGTTGTAGTTGATCGTGAGTGACGGAAACTGAGCCTAGGTCCTCAGAAAGAGCATCCAGAGCTCTCGATCCCTAAGCCATCCCTCCTGCCGCTGCCGCTGAGTCTTTGCCCACCAACCCAGTGAGCACTCAGGAAAAGAGAAAGAATGAAAGTCTGCTGTGAGCAACTTGGCTATTTAGATTTTACAGGCGCCAGGAAAGTAAACCTTATTGTCATTTTTCTACTCCAAGGACACAGTTTATGTGTGTGAGAAAGGTTGCAGGGCGCAATATCTAAAGGCTGTGGTTGGCTGAGGGCCAGTCAATGAGGGATTTCTCCCCGTGGGTTTGCATCTTCAAAGCAAAGGATGACTAGAGCAGCAAGCAGAATGCCTTCCAGGTGGAGATGTGCACGAAAAGAGGTTCATCTGCCACTGTCACTGTGCACACGTTTAATTTAATCCATTTTTTTTTTTACAATCACGCAGTGTAGCAGAACTGTACAGGGATAAAGGATATTTACCACCCAATGCCCAGCCCACAGCAGCCCCGTTTTTCTCATGTAGAATCAAGACTGAGCCCCACTGTCTCATCAGGCAGTTCAGGGCTTCTCAGGTTGCCATGGCAACAAAATACTCCCATCCCCATTTTTTTTTCTTACAAACTATTCAAAAGAATGAAATGTCATGCCACTAGGCTCTCTCCCATTTTTCAGCTGAATTGCTTTGGAAACCGCATATTTTGAGGAGCAGGCTGAAGGTTCCTGAGGTTGCGCGCCCTTTTGTGGGTAACCCTTGGCAGCAATCTCTCTAACTCTCCAGTGCTGAAACAACGTCAGATTTGGTAGCTCAGCTCTGGGAGAAGTTGACTTGAGCATGCTAGGTCTTCCATTCACTGTGACTTTAGAGGTTTCTGTGTTTTCTTGATGAGAAAGAAAGGACTATGGTTTCCATAACAAATTTATTCCAGCCCTGTGCCATATCACCTTGTTCAATAAAAGCCCTCAAAGAAAACCAAATCACTAATTACAAAGCAAGGGTGGAAGGGATTCTTGGTAGGGTGGAATCACTTTGGCCCACTCACATGCTTGTGACTCTGAATAAACAAAGCCCCTTTCTCCCCTTCCCCTCCCCCCAAAAAAGTATTGATTACCACACATGCAGATACTGTAAGAAAAGGGATTAGGGGAATAGAGTCAATTCTCTTATAGTTAAAAAAAAAACTTCAAAGTTTTGTCATTTTTTTAAACAATTATTTATTTATTATGTATACACCATACAGCTTTCTGTCTGCATGTATGCCTGCAGGCCAGAAGAGGGCACCAGACCTGATTATATATGGTTATAAGTCACCATGTGGTTGCTGGGAATTGAACTCAGGACCTCTGGAAGAGCAGTCAGTGCTCTTATCAAAGTTTTGTCATTTAACTTCTACACCAACCCCACTCCAAGCAAGGCTCAGGGGACATCATGGAAGAAGGAGGCAGAAAGAATGTTAGAACCAGTGGGTAGGAAGGAACGATGCAACCCGTGGTTGAGAGCACTTGCTGCTCTTGCAGAGGACCTGAGTTTGGTTCCCGGCACCTACATTGGAACACTCACAACCATCTGTAGCTCCAGACATCCAAGTCCCTGCTCTGGGCCCCATGGGCATCGTATGCACAAACACAAACCCACAAACAGATTCACACAAATATATAATTTTGAAAAATATAGTTAAATTAGAAAAAAATGAACAAAAAACAAGAGCTAGGCAAGAAATCTCAGAGTAATTGATAGAAGACCCGGTTCCACGTCTGCAACTATACCATTCTTTCCCTACCTCACTGGTAAATGTCCTCCAGTCTCTACTGCAGCATTGGGGTTTAGAACATTTCTAATAACCGGCTCACTCTGGACAAGGAATCTGTGCTGACCACTTTTATGTCAACTTTATACAAGCTATAACAGTCTGAGAAGAGTGACTCTCAACTGAGCAGACACCTCCATAACACCAGGCTGTAGGCAAGACTATAGGTCAGTGTCTTAATTAGTGACCAGTGTGGGGCGGGCCCAGCACACTGTGGGCGGGGCCATTCCTGGGCTGGTAGTCCTGGGTTCTATTAGAAGGCAAACTGAATAAACCATGAGACGTGCTCTGAACCTGCTTGTCTTTTTTTTTTTTTTTTTTTAATTGTTTAAATGAGACAGGGTCTTACATATTTGAAGCTGCCCTCAATTTCGCTATGTAGTTGAGGATGACCTTAAGCTTCTGGTTCTCCTGCCCCTACCTCTTAGTGCTAAAATTATGTCTATGCCACCTTGCGGGGCTTGCAGGATGCTGGGACTCAAACCCAGGGAATCGGACCCGGGCTTTATACATGTTAGGCAAGCACTCTACTGAGCCACATCCGAAGCCCTGTGTCTAGCTACCTTTGGCCTTTCCAGTTCTATTCAGTATAAAAATCCCTGCAAAATTCTTCTCCCAAAGTTTCTCGAGGGAAGCTCTGAGTAATGTTTACAATCACAAACTGGAAAATTAGCTGTTTCTGGATGTGCCTCAGACACAGCAAGACAACATGGAAGCCCGGAGAAGGAAGTGCGTTCAATCCAACGTATGTTTTTAAGCAGCTGTGCTTATTCAGCCTGGAAGAAAACAAGAGGCAGAAAAGAAAAAGCAAGAAGAGGTGGACAGGCAAGTAAAAGCTGTTGCTGGTCGACTTGAGGGAGAAGCAACGATTGGATGACTGCATATCCTGTTTGTATACGCATATACATATAGCTACATATAGCATTTGTATAGACATTACTACTTTGGCTGACTTTTTTCATTTATCTGTTGGTTGTCTTGAAGCAAAGTCTGGTGTATCTCAGGCTGGTCTTGAACTCACTAAGGGGACCTTGAACTCCTGATCCTCCGGCCTCCACCTTCTACGTGCATATTAAGCACATACCACCCACATCCAGCTATCTCTTTGTATTCATCGAGCAGATTTGCTATTTCATTAGTATAATTGTTATCATCTATACTATTATTTCCATTTTATGGAGGTCAAGGTCAAGGCCATCAAAGTCCAGTCACT